>NC_042618.1:336756046-337404796 GCF_901001135.1 Rhinatrema bivittatum | reverse complement strand
CAGATAACACATGGATGCGTGCCATGGTCAACTTTTTAAAATGCGGACTTTACCAGCGTAAATCTTGGCCCCTGCCCGAAAAGCCCATGCACTGCCCATGCCCTGCCCTATTTCTGCCCCCTATCTCTTAACGTGCGCCTAGGTATGTACCTGCGTACTTCATGGCTTTTTAAAATGCATGTTGCTTGCGTGAGGCCCATATACATGCATATAAGGCTGCTTTTGCACGATCAACACTTTTAAAATCGACCTGTTAGGATTCTTGTTTTAGCTGAACGTAGAATCCTAAGTGTTTAGCTGAAAATTTACCTAAATTTAGGACCCTATTTCATTTTGCTAAGATGTGGAATCCTACTTAGGTATCTAGGGCTGAAAATCAGTGCTAAGCTCCTTTTTTTCCACACCCTACCGCCACACCTGTAGCTACCTAAATTTAGAAGCCTAGTGAAACTAGGAGTTTTAAATTAGACACTTGGCCATATTAAATTTTCAAAAGGGTCAATTTAGAAGCCTAACTTTCAGAATTAGTCCCCTAAATCTTTTGAAATTGTATCCCTAAGTGTCCTCTTCATTCCATCATCCAAACTATTAAATAAAATATTGAATAGCACCAGACCCAGGACTGACTTCTGTAGAACCTCATGGGTTCACAATAGATCTCTCTTTTTCCCAGCCATTCCCATAGCCACCACACAGCAATGCAATCTAAACTGTATTTTCTTGGTTTGTTCAGCAGAACATCCCGTGAAAGTCAAGAGCCTTACTGAAATTGAGAGATATGGCCTGTTCAGCTTTCCTCTTGTCTACAAAGCCTGTTATTCTGTCAGCGAAGATAATCAGCTTGACTTAGCATCACTTGCTCTTCACAAATCCAAGTTGGGTTATGTCATATTACTTTGTTCCCATCCAGGTGCTTACGAATTAATTGACTGATGAGTTATTCTACTATGTTTGACACTGAAGCATTTCTTGAATATTTTGGACATTGTGGGAATATGTTTAAGAGGGGAAGCAAAGTAGAGGGAGGTTCAACATTCTCTCAGACCCATTTTCTTCAAGGGGAAAGACTCAGGAGTAACATCAGAAAATATTTCTTCATAGAAATGGTGGTGGATGCATGGAATGGCCTTCTTGTGGAGGTGGAAACAAAACAAAGCCCGGGGAAAGCACAGAGGATCTCCAGTTGCAAACAGAGAAAGACAATGATCAGCTAGGGTCTATAGCACTGCACCAGTATGTAAACTGGACAGACTAGATGGGCCTTATGGTCCTTATCTGCCGACATATCCTAGGTTTCTCAACACTTATTCCCCATTGCAAAAAGCACAGAAAACAGTTATTTTACATTTTATAATCCATCAGTCCATAAGAATATGAAATGCATTTGTGATTTCAATACATAAAGAGATTTTACACATTTCATGTAATAGGGTTTACTTACCAGAAAAAGCAACTTAAGCAATCTGATTGGCTAACTATAAATCTTTTCCAGCAACTATACCCCAACTATACAGTCACATACAGTATCTGCCTTGGAAAAGGCAGAAGCAAGCAGGCCCCAAAAATGATTGTATTTGCTTTTAAGGGTAGTTTGAACCACAAAAAAAAAAAAAAAAAGCCTCTCTTGCACTGTGAGCCTGTTCCTGAACCCCAAGAACGGGCAAGGCAGCCTGATGGCTTCATCCACACCAGGACATTCTGGTCTTGCTTGAGATAATAAACAGCTTTGGAACAAAATATTTTTTCAACAAGAGAGAACGTTTGTTTTGTCTCCTTCCTCTTACCATTTGCTTGTTTTCTTGCAGATCCTCCCTTAAGTCCTTCAGGGATGCCAGCTGTTCCAGCACATCTGTAGTGAGTTTGGGAATATCTAAAAGGATTTTGGAAACATCACAAACTTTTACCAGCCTCACACCAAGGAAAGCAAATTAATTGTTTAAGCTGGGATGCTTAAATCTGTGGCTTACACACAAAAACGTAATGCAGATATTTGTTACGTCACATGCACACACACACAATCACATAAAGATACATATATAGGTACTGTCACACTATTCCGTATAGAAACATGCACTACAGGAAGGTTCTACTGTACCAGTCTCTGGAAGTTGCAGGCCCTGAAATCCCTGCAGCCCCTGTAGAGTCTGCAGCCCCTGCAGCCCTTGCAGCCCTTGCAGCCCCTGCATGTCTTGCAGCCCCTGCATCTCCTGCAGCCTTTGCAGTGACGGCAGTCCCGGCAGTCCTGGTTGGAAAATCTCTGAGCGATCAGCTTTGATGACGTATAACTCTTCTACTTGGTCTTTCAGTCTACTATACAGCTTTCCTACTTGTCCAATCTGGCGGAGGGCATCTACTGTCTCTTCGAAGCGTGCAGAAGCGCTGCCGGCCTTAGAATCAACGGTAGAAGTTGTTGGACTCTCTGGGCTCATCTTAGACTCTAAACCAATTGGAAGAGGTGACGCTGGAGCTGACTGAGTGCTCTTGCCCACAGACTCTACTGAATCTATCAATGCTAAGATTAATTTATCGCCTTCTTGGTCTGCAGGTTGAAATTCGGAGGTGCCTGGCACTGGCGTAGTGTCACGGCTTCTTCTGATAGATGACGGTGTTCCTGGTTCAGCTGGGGATAATGTGGCACGCTGTGGGGTGCCAGGCTGAGTGCCAAATCCAGATGGGATTCCTGCAGCAGTTTGCTGAGGTCTAGGTCCAACTGGGCTTCCTGGGGCAGGTCCAGCTGGGCTACCTATAGGAAACTGCTGGGTTTCTGTGTCAGTTATATCAAATTGCTCAATTCCTGGTCCCATTGGGCTTTCTGTACCTAACTGCTGGGGTCCTGGTCCAGTCAGAGTTTCCATAGCTGACTGCTGGCCTTCAGGTCTATCTGGGGTTCCTATGGCTGTCTGTGGGGCTCCTGGTCCAGCTGGCATTCCTGTAACTGCCTGTTGGGCTCCTGGTCCAGCTGGTGTTCCTGTAACAGCCTGTTGGGCTCCTGGTCCAGCTGGTGTTCCTGTAACTGCCTGTTGGGCTCCTGGTCTGGTCGGGGTTCCCGTGTCTGGCTGTGGGGCTCCTGGACCAGCTAGAGTTTCTGTGGTGAACTGCACATCTTCTGATCCCACTGGACTTCCTGGGGCAAACGGCAGGGCTGGACCAGCTGGAGTTCCCACAGCTAACTGCTGGTCAACTGGTCCAGTTGGGGTTCCTGTTCTGGGTGAAGCTCTTGCGGCGGCCTGCTTGGCTCCTGGTTCGGCAGGGGTTCTTGATCTGCCTGGAGAAGCTGCATCTGGCTGGGTTCTGGAAGTTTTTGGGTCAGATGGTTGGGTTTTGCGGGATGAAGGCTGAGCAGATTTTAATGAGGTGAATGTTTCTGGGACATCAGAAGGTACCTGCACATTGTAGAAATAAAAAAAAAAGAGATCTGTTACTAGCATATGTTGCTGGGGAAGGGGCAAGCTATCATGAATATGGCTATAACATTCAAAGGTGCAGTTAAAAATACAATGATACACATCAGTTATAACCACTATTTGTGATATGTATAAAAATCTCTTATTACACAGGCACATATTATGACATTGGGCACTTGCTTCCTGTATGCAACAGTGACAGATATCCAGACACATTTTGTGTCAGTTGTAATACAATGAGTCCATGCAAGGGAGGCAATGCAGGCAAATGGAGAAATTTACACTTACCTGATAATTTACTTTATTTGAGTCGAGGCAGACCAGTCCAGACAAGGAGGGTATGCTCACCGACTAGCAGATGTGTAATGGTCCTTACAAGGTATTATACCGAAAATAGAGGTATATAACAATTCCTCACATACACAATATAAATATATACAGAAAGGAATTTTATGTTAAATAAATAAAATTAAATTTATCAACATGTTACATTTTATTTTAAACAAATACACACTGAGTTATAGTACAAAAATAATCGTGCAATAATTAAAAACAATAATCACATTGATTAAATGACTCAATAAACACACACACTCTTGCACACCATTCATTCACATTGATGATTAACACACTATAAGAATCCCTCCCTGTTCAACAAACAACATTGATATTTCCCCGATATGTCTCCAACACCGGGCCTGACTGTTTTGCCGGTAAGGTTTCCTCAGGGGGAACTAATTACACTTATCATCCTTGCCTCTCATGAAAACGAAATTTACTAAATTGTATCTCCAAGAGTGTGCTTTATTCCCATAGTCTTGCTAAATCCTACATCTTCTTCCACTGCTTCAATAATCTTAATAGACCTTTTAATTCTGTTCATCGTATTGCATACTCCATATAACTTAGCTGCTCTCGTAAATCTAAAAACTTAAAAATATATATAGTTTAATCACCATAAACCCTATCGGCCTGATTTTCAAAGGCCAGTGCGCATAAAAAAACAGGAGATACGCACGTGGCCAGGCCACACGTGTATCTCTTGGTACGCGTGGAAGAGCTAGCTTCAATGAAAAGGGCAGGCCGAGGAGGGCTGGGGGTGGGGTCTGGGTGGGCCGAGTCAGCGTGCGCCGGCAGCCAGCTGGCCTGTGCAACCTACTGCTGCGCTGGAGAGCAGGTAAGTATTGATATAAAAAAAAATTAGTTAGAGGGGTTTTAGGGGTCAGGAAGGATAGGGGAAAAGGCAGGCAGGGTAGGTAGGGGGTGTAGAAAGTTCTGTCCCAGTCCGCTCATTTATTGGAGCGGACTGGTAGGGAACTGGGGAAAGGATCTATCACATCACCGAGCACATTTTATAAAATGCCCCCTCACGTGCGCGCGGGTAGTGGATTTTATAACATGCACGCATTAACGGAAGCATGTTATAAAATCGGCGTGTCCATGTGTGCGTGCCGGGGACCGTGCACACATGGACGCCTGCGCACGGGTATTAAAATTCCCCTTTAAGTGTTCTTACAATTCAAAAGTACAAAAAAAAGCTACCAATTGCCTTCAAAAATCAAATCTAAAGTTCCAATATCACCAAAAAATGGCACTTTCCAATATACAAACCTACAAAATAAAAACCACTTATAATATATTGACTAACTACAATTAAGCTCCTGTATTGTATTAAAGAAAAAATATATCAGATTAACCTTGCACGGTATATTTTCATAGATCATCTTTGTACTATCTCAACATCGCGGGTTACCTGCAGGTATTCACACCATAGCAAAAAATGCTGTGCATGCGCACAACATCCAATTTCTTTTATACCACCCAACATACAAGAGATTCTTCATTGGATCAACCAGTGACGTATCAAAAGAGACGCACTTACATGCCCTAGAATAAATAATTCTCTATGACCACTTCACCGGCTATACAAACACTAGAGAAACTGAAACAAAAACTGGAATGAAACCCTATAAAGTGTGATCACTATTGCCGCTTGGCAATAGTGATCATAATATGATCAAATTTGATTTAATGACTGGAAGGGGGACAGTAAGCAAATCCACGGCTCTTGTGCTAAACTTTCAAAAGGGAAACTTTGATAAAATGAGAAAAATAGTTAGAAAAAAACTGAAAGGAGCAGCTGCAAAAGTAAAAAGTGTGCAAGAGGCGTGGTCATTGTTAAAAAATACCATCCTAGAAGCACAATCCAGATGTATTCCACACATTAAGAAAGGTGGAAAGAAGGCAAAACGATTACCGGCATGGTTAAAAAGGGAGGTGAAAAAGCTATTTTAGCCAAAAGATCTCCATTCAAAAATTGGAAGAAGGATCCAACAGAAGAAAATAGGATAATGCATAAATGTTGGCAAGTTAAATGTAAGACATTGATAAGACAGGCTAAGAGAGAATTTGAAAAGAAGTTGGCCGTAGAGGCAAAAACTCACAGTAAAAACTTTTAAAAATATATCCGAAGCAGAAAGCCTGTGAGGGAGTCAGTTGGACCGTTAGATGATCGAGGTGTTAAAAGGACACTTAGAGAAGATAAGGCCATCGCAGAAAGATTAAATGATTTCTTTTCTTCGGTGTTCACTGAAGAGGATGTTGGGGAGGTACCCGTACTGGGGAAGGCTTTCATGGGTAATGATTCAGATGGACTAAACCAAATCACGGTGAACCTAGAAGATGTGGTAGACCTGACTGACAAACTTAAGAGTAGTAAATCACCTGGACCGGGTGGTATACACTCCAGAGTTCTGAAGGAACTAAAAAATGAAATTTCAGACCTGTTAGTAAAAATTTGTAACCTATTAATAAAATCATCCATTGTACCTGAAGACTGGAGGATAGCTAATGTAACCCCCATATTTAGAAAGGGCTCCAGGGGCGATCCGAGAAACTACAGACTGGTTAGCCTGACTTCAGTGCCAGGAAAAATAGTGGAAAGTGTTCTAAACATCAAAATCACAGAACATATAGAAGACATGGTTTAATGGAACAAAGTCAGCATGGCTTTACCCAAGGCAAGTCTTGCCTCACAAATCTGCTTCACTTTTTTGAAGGAGTTAATAAACATGTGATAAAGGTGAACCGGTTGTTAGCACCGCCGGTCGCGGCAAACTGCAACTGGGGCCGGGTATCATGGCCGCCGGCCCGGCCCCCAGACCGCAATCTGGGCCGGGCCGGCGGTCGCAAAGAAAATTGTTACCCAAGGCTTCGGGCGTCTTCAAGGGCTCCTGTGGTGACAGGCAGCCCCTTCCGTTTTCTCCCGCAGCCGCTGCCGCGTCCAGGCTCGGCAGCATGGCTCCTCGAGGGTTCGGCTCCTCCCCTGCTGTTTCCCTAGGGCCACGTGCGCAGCTGAAGATTGTTCTTAAAGGAGCCATGACAGGAAATGGTCATGGCTCCTCCTGAGACTCCTCCCCCGACATCCTGTACTTAAGGCAAGGTCTGGTCCTCAGACCTTGCCTTGGTATCAAGGTTCCTGCCTGAGTTTGGCTCAGAGCTTCTTGTTCCTGGTTCTTCGTCCCACTCTGCTTCCCGGCTCCGTGGATTGACTCTTGGCTTCTGCCTTCTGGACTGGCATTCGTGTTTCTCTGGCTTGATCCTGGTACGGCTTCGGACCCTTCTCCTGTATTCTCCTGGACTGGCTTCGGACCCTTCTCCTGTTTTGATCCTGTGGGAATTATAAGTTTTGCCAGCAAGCCATTTCAGAGTTTTACACTATCTTCCCTTCTCCCTGGCCTTGCCTGAAGCATCACTTGTGCTTAAGCCTCTCTGCCTAGGAAAGGATACCTGACTGCCCTGAATTCCTGGGGGAGGGGCTGGGTGTTCCCTAGTCAGAGGCAGGACAAAGTCAGGAGGTATAGATTTCAGCAGCCAATGAGATGATCCGTGCACAGCCCCTGAGCCAAAGCCAATAGTGTAGGGACTCGTCTGTTGCTATGGGGAAAGTAGCCAATCATGTAATGACACATCATCTGCCTTTGTATGAATGTACAATAAAAGAGAGCGCTGAATTGTGCTCAAGTCCTTTTTACCTGCCTGCCATGAAAGCTGCCTGAAGTGTCTTCTTTGCCTCCATATTCAACATCTGGTGAGCCCGACGTGATGATAAACTCCATGCTTATTTCGGCTGGTCAAAGCTTAGGTACGTACCGTTCAACAGATTTGCAATCGTAAGTATTTTTAAAAAGTACTTTTTAGTAATTTTTAAGTATTTTTCAGCAAGTTTGTTCCCCACATTCGTGAGCATGGGAAGTGATTTGACTGTACAGCAGAGGCTACATGCTAGGGAGCTGCAGCAAATCATCAAGAATCATTATTTCATCACCAGAAGAAAAAAAGCACAAATCAGCCTGGGGGACTTAGAAAAATTAATAAGTGAAATAGCATGCCGTTGCCCTTGGTATTCACAGGTTGGAACTCTGAATATCCAGGACTGGATTTTAATAGGCAATAATCTTCATATGGCTCCCAGAGCTCCCATAAAGCAGTATTAATCTGGCAAAAATGTACAGAGGCCATAGAACACATAGGAAAAAAAAGTTTCAAGACAGCATTTTCAAACCATGTGCTTTTAGAAGCAGGCAGACTCAATCAGAATACCCTTCCCCCATCTTATGCTCAGTCTCCCTCAGAGACAGCAAATTCTTTGTATCAGCTCTCCATACCCACACCCAAGCCCATTCACACCTTCCCCACTTCTTTAGAAAAGCAGTCCTTGAGAACAATTGAGCCACAACCTGGCCTGGGTGGGGTGATTAGCATTGAATTTCAGCAGAAACAGCAAAAAGAAAGCCTTACAGAAAAAGAATTGTTGGAAGGACTTCAAGCCTTCCCCATCACAGAAAAGAACCATGAACAAAGGGGGACAGAAAATGAAATAGAACATCTGGGGACACACACTCACATGGCTCCTGTGGCTTCCTCTGCGTCCACCTCAGAGAAAAGGCCCCAGGAAACTGAAAACACTGAGGTCAGAAAAACTAGCCTTCCTCCATCTTGCCTGCAACCCCCTTCCCCCAACAACCACTCCCTGTACCCCCATTGCCATTGCCTGAGACAGTCATTGATTCTGCATCACCAATTTGTCCAGGTAAATTACCATCTCAAACCACTGCTCCCGGTAACAATTTATGTGCCGCGGTCAGCATGGGATTTCATCTAGAACATGGAAATCTCACAAGAGAGGAATTATTGAAAGGGATTCAAGCCTCTCCTATTACAAAAGGAATTAAAGAGCTGGGTGTGGCAGCAATAGAGTTGAGTGCCGCCTGGAGTGCCATGAGCAGTGGCTATGCCCCCAGGTCTTCAAAGAAATCAGCGTATAAGACCTTGGGCCAAGCAGCTGCACTCCTGCGTTACAAGCAAAGAAAATATCAATAAGAAAAAAATGATTTAATTAGACTCCTGCATTACAAGCAAAGAAAAAATCACTATGAAAAGAATGATTTAATTATACACTTCAATGACCTATTGCAGTCCAGATTAAACAGAGTAATTGAACAAACAGTACAGATTTGGAAAAAATGGTTTCTGTTAGTCTTTGAATTCAGTTACAAAAAATCTGCATACTTTGAGAGTATTTCTAGGATTCACTCTTTTTTCACTGATATTATTTAATGCTCAATCACTATCCAAGAAATCTCTGATTTTAAATGACCTTCTCCTAGATGCAAACCCAGACCTCTGTGCTACAACAGAAACGTGGTTTAAATCTACAGATATAGCTTTAATTAATCAACTACCAACTCAGACCTACGACTTTTTCTCGATCCCACGACAGAAAAAAAGGGGTGGGGGCATTCTCCTAGCAGCTAAGAAAGAACTCAGATTCTCTCATCACCCAATCAAATCTGACTCTAAATTGGAAACAGGTCTTTTCAAATCAGACTCTCTACAAATCCTTCTAGTATATGCCCCCCCTGGACTTCTAGAAGTGGATCCATCACCCTTCCTAGAAATCTTAGCATCTTATCTAAAACCAGACTCCCCAACGATAATCCTAGGAGATTTCAACTTGCACGTTGATAACACCACACTCTCTACCAGCTGCGAAACCATTCTTACAGCCATGTCTGCAATGGGATTCAAACAAATAATCAATGAACCTACCCACAAGGCAGGTCACATACTGGACCTTATCTTTGTGAACTCAGGTATAACACATTCAGTACAACCCACTTGCAAAAAAGTTCCCTGGTCAGACCACTCTTTAATCTCCACCTTCTCAATGACCCAAACGAGCAATAAACCCTCCCCTCAACACTCATTTCTCTACAGAAAAGTATGCGCCTCAGATGAACTCAGCAATCATCTAATCACGGAACTCTCACACATAGACGTCACATCACCTAATGCAGCCATAAATTCCTGGTCTACTATAACAGAAACTGTGGCAAACAAACTTTGTCCGTGGACAACAAAAAAAGTCAAACAAGGCGAGTCAAAAAGACAGCCATGGTTTACTAACGAACTTAAAAACCTCAAACTTAACCTGCGTCAAAAAGAAAGTAAATGGCGTAAAGCCCCTTCCCCCTTTACACTTTCTACATACAAACTCGCCCTCCAATCATACAAGAGCTCCACTTTAAAAACAAAAAGGGACTTCTACGCACATAAGATTCATGACATTATATTCGACTCCAAAGCGCTATTCACATTTGTCTCCAATCTAACTCAGGCCAACCCTCCTGACATACCACCTAACCAAGCCCAAACAAAAGCTGATGAGCTGGCATTCTTCTTCAGTAAGAAAATCACAAACCTGCTAACACAATTAAAGCCTAATACAGGCACACCAGCCAGCAATTACGCACTCCATAATAAAGACATCTCCCTCCAGTCTCTTGAACTCACCACTTCCTCAGAGATCCAAACACTTCTTAAGAAAATGAAACCCTCATCTCATCCACTAGACCAGATCCCATCTAAACTACTACTGCTAATCCCGGACACCATAACCAAAACCCTAGCGGACATCATAAACTGCTCATTCACCCAGGGTTTCTATCCAGACGACCTCAAACTAGCATCCATTAAACCGCTCCTCAAGAAGCCTAACTTGGACCCCAAAGATCCTAACAACTTCCGTCCAATCTCCAATCTGCCTTTCATTGCCAAGGTGATGGAGAAACTAGTTAACACACAACTATCTGAATACATAGAAGAACACAAAATTCTATTCCCTACTCAATTCGGTTTCAGAAAAGCTTCAAGCACAGAATCCCTTCTAATCTCACTGACTGACTACATTATATTGGGCCTCGACAAAGGACAGGCCTTCCTACTGATTTTATTGGATCTATCGGCAGCTTTCGATACTGTTAACCACGCCATATTACTAAAGCAACTGGCGAACATCGGTATTGCAGGATCAGCACTAACATGGTTCAAGACATTCTTAGAAAACAGAGGTTTCAAAGTTAAAATCCACAACAAAGAATCCCCCAGATACCCATCTTCACAAGGAGTTCCTCAGGGTTCCTCTCTCTCACCAACACTTTTCAACTTATACCTTCTCCCGCTTTGCCAACTGCTAAACAAATTGAACCTAAAACACTTCATATTCGCCGACGATGTCCAGATTGTGATCCCCATCAAAGAATCCATCACTAAAGCTCTAGAACTTTGGGAAAACTGTTTTCAAGAAATTAACGATCTCTTATCCAGCTTAAATCTTATTCTAAACCAATCAAAAAGCGAATTCATGCTAATCTCTCCAGATAATTGCAAAATCACTACAAACCCGCCAGCCAACTTGCAAATCTCAAAAGTAAGAGATTTAGGAGTTTCTATAGACAACCGGCTAAATTTAAAATCGTTTATCAACCAAACAACCAAAGACTGCTTCCACAAACTGCACGTATTAAAAAGAATAAAACCCCTATTTCATTTCCATGATTATAGAACAGTGCTACAAGCAATAATATTTGCGAAAATTGATTACTGCAACTCTATCCTACTAGGCCTCCCATCATCCCACACTAAACCTCTCCAAATGATACAGAACACGGCAGCAAGAATTCTAACAAACAAAAGGAGAAGAGATCACATTACACCAGTCCTCAAAGACCTTCACTGGTTACCAATCCACTACAGAATAATTCATAAGTCCCTCACCACAATCTACAAAAATATCCATGGACTGGCTCCACTCCATCTACAAATAGCTCTCAAAAAACACTCCTCCAACAGACCCATCAGAGAAGCATATAGAGAATATCTACAAGTACCTCACAACAATACTACCCAGCATATAACATTGAGAGATCGGGCCTTCTCCACAGCAGGTCCCCCACTATGGAACTCAATCCCCTTAGAATTACGACAGGAACCATGTCTTCCAACCTTCAGGAAGAGACTTAAAACATGGCTGTTCATGAAAGCATTTCCGGACCCTTAATGATTCACTTCCATCAAATGCAGCAACACTGAGCATCTTCTATTAAACTGAAACAGACAATACCAACCAATCACTACAAGGTTTTACTTCTTGTTAAACTTTTTATCTCTCCTCTAACTCTAATCCCAGTTAGAATAACCCCTGTTTTATTGTAACTTTTTCTTCTATGCACTTGTTATACTTTTGTAATGTATACTCTTACGTTTTAGCTATGTACGTTATAATGTATTGCTCACCCCTTGTTTTATGTAAACCGACATGATACGAACTTCCGTGAATGCCGGTATAGAAAAACACAAATAAATAAAAATAAAAATAAATTTCCCCCCACAAAGTGAATGCAGAACCTTATGTTAAAACTGTACTGAAATTTGAACAAGTACTGTGTGAATTTCATGTGAAATGTTCACTTCTTACAAAATTAATTTGGCTCACATTTAAAATGACTCCATTTCTCTGAGATTTAAGTTTATAGCTTGAATTGCCAGCGCACAGATTTTTATTGTAATTTTCCCTACAGGAGAAAGATAGAATCTGTCTGCAAGAAATCAGCAAGAACTTGCCAGCCATTGTCTCTGGATGATGCAATCTAAACAATGCTATCTTTAAGTTCCTATTGACTGAAGGATTAATTCCTTGGGTGCAGTTCTTTTCTTTTGAGAAACACTGCTCCTCCCTCCCTTTACTGTCTTTCTGTTAACTCTTGCTTGCCACTCATGGGGGAGGGAGGGAGAACTTTTGAAAAGAAAAAAAAATGGACTTAGTCCTGCAGTTTCTCTCTCTAGTTTCTATATGTTATAACTCAGCATTCCTGCACTAGCCCTTCCTCGTCTCACTCTCTTTCTGTTAATCTTTTAATACTTTCAAACTTCCTTAATACTGAACTGAAATTACTGAACAGCGTGTTTAATTTCCTATTCTAATAATTATATGAAGAAATTCTATTCTGATATTCCACATTGAAAGTAAGCTCAGAGTATTATTGATTGCAACCTGGAACAATAGTTGCAATCTATAAAGTAATGATGGGGTCTCCACTAGGAGGCGCTATGTTATTCTACAGGTTATATTATATTATTGTTTTAATAATTCTGTTGTATAATAGTTTTTATTTTTCAGGCCTACAGACCTTCTGTATTAAGGACACTTCAGTTTTATTTTCTTTTTCAATAAATTTATACAGAATTCTGAACCTTATAAATTTTACTGACAGAGGTTGCTACATCTAAAGCAATCCCTCCCAAGCCTTTTCTTGCAAATCCAAATTGATTTTATTAAATTGAATAATGGAATTGATTTATCCAAGGTTAAAAAAGTAAGAATCTCACTTTTATCCTTACCTTAGTAATTTTTTGCTGTATGCCAGTTTTTGATATTTTCCAGATTTACAGCCTTCCTGCCATGAGGAGATGTGAAGGTGAACACTTTGCAGTTTATTTTAACATTTTTCTAACGCCTTTTGACTTTTGATCCTTGATCTAATTTTGTTTTTGATAACTTTTTGGTAAGATTTTTAGCTCAAATTATGTGTTATCTGTTGTCTGTCTTGATGCCAAGAAGACTATGAATGAATATTTGCAGAATGAATATGAATGTGTCAGTTTTGTGTAAATGAATATTTGCAGGATGAATGAATATATGTCAGTCTTGTGTAACATATGTTTAATGTAATGTCTAATATACTTGTCATTTGATTCTGCTTACTGCAAATGACTTTTCCTTTAAATGATTAATTTACATTTATTGCTATTTTACTGAATGAAAATTGATCACTGCATAAAAACTTTCTTGATAATGGGGTTACCCTCTGTTCTGAAAACTAATAATGGCTCTATTTACTGCAGCCATTCCTTTACATGAATTTTGTCAATAATTGAACATTAAATACGTATTTGGCATCCCCTACAACACCACAGGGCAAGCCATTGTGGAGAGAGCAAATCATACCCTTAAGAGCTCTGGACCAAACAAAAAGAAAAAGGAGGGATTGCCCCTGGATTTTCCCCTAAACAGGACTGGCTGAACAAATCATCTAAACATATCAAATTTAAGACCACAGCCATGAGTAATCATTATGGGACTAGGGTTAGTCACCCACAGCCATCAGTTTTGTATAGAATATTTAATGTCTGGTACGGTCCCGTTCCCTTAAAATGGGGAACGAGGATATGTTTCTCTGCTTGCTTCCACAGGTATCAAGCCGTGGAGAGATGGAAAGGTGTCCAGGTCTACAGGACCCGCTCACCAACTTCTCCCTGAGCCTCCACAGCCCTCAGAAGGACAGAGACCGGACTCCTCGCAAAAAGCAGCACCACATGACCTGGGGACAGATCAAGGCCCTATCCAACCAATCTGCACAACTCTTAGAACAGCAAGGCCTTGAGAAAACTCCAGAGAACTTGTTAGCCGCCTTTTCTTGCCTGAATGCCTACTCATTAACAATTGTGTTCTGCATCCTCATCTTTTGCCTTATTTCTCCAGCTATGGCGATTTCAGAACAAGGACTCTGACAGGACAACATGTACATCCTCGATGCACAGAACTTTTCACACCTGTTGAATCGAACAGACTGTTGGATCTGCACACACATGCCAACCCATGCCCGCGGAGAACGACTGATGCATGCTGTACCATTTAACCTTACAGTATGGACTAATTATCCTTTACAGAGAGGTGTTTTCATTAACTCTCCAGTTAATAATACCATACTACACATTGGTAGCCGTATTCAAGAGACTGCCGCTCTTTGTTGGGACTATGATACAGGGGATGGGAAGGGGATTCAGGTGGGAAATATCCATATTGTAACCGAACATTTGTATTAATCACTGAACACTTACATAATTATACCACATATATGTATGTATGCAATTGGCAGATTTCAGGATGTGCAGTGGGAGACCCAAGCAGGTACAGAAAGTATAGAGGGGATGAAGGATTTACCCTTTGTAGTTATATAGCCCAAATGATAACCAATGACATGTCCACTAATCTGTTAGGAAACATATGGATGTTATGTGGGCGTAGAGCATATATGTACATTTCCCCAAGATGGAGAGACAGATGCACTTTAGGCTACATCCTCCCCTCATACTATGCAGTCAAAAATTTACCCAAAGCAAGGCTCCGTAACAAAAGGGAGGCGATAAATAATCCCATAGAAAAGTATACAGAAACTCAGATAGCTAGAAGCCTGTTTCCCCCAATGGGGACAGCTATGAATTACAGAGACTTACACATCCTAGCTAACTGGACAACTGCCCTATTCAATCAGACAGTCCATGCACTAAAACTACTCACAACAGAAGTTTCTCAGATTAGAGAAGTAGCATTACAGAACAGCTATACCTTGGACACTATTTTAGCTTTAAAGGGTGGTGTTTGTGCATTAATTGGATCTCATTGCTGTGTATACATATCAGACTATAAAGCAAACCTCACACATACCATAGAGCAGATAGAAACCATGGTTGCTGATGCACCACTTTCAGACAGAATACCAACTTCTCCATGGGACTGGCTATGGTCCTGGCTCCCTGATATTTCTGGTCTCAAAAGGGTGATTTCTATTATAATTACTGTAATTGTCTTAATTATCTGCCTGTGATGCTGTATTCAGTGCATACCCAACCCTCATATCCATATTGAAACCTTGCTCTCAGCCCGGATACAAAGATGTCTTGTAAGATGCCTAATAGGGAATCCTGAGCCCTGCAGCGTTGGCACACCACGCTGCACCAGCTCTGGGTGATATGGAGATTCAGGAGCTCATCGGCAGCTGGCACACCACGCCGAATCAGCTTTCTTCTCTCCATAATCCCCCTTCCCCTATTTCCAGCCCATACCAAGACATAACAGATTTCAGTAAGGGTCTAAAGCTTTATTGAGCTGCCTAAACAAAAACAGAAAGGGTGAGATGTGGGAATTATAAGTTTTGCCAGCAAGCCATTTCAGGGTTTTACACTATCTTCCCTTCTCCCTGGCCTTGCCTGAAGCATCACTTGTGCTTAAGCCTCTCTGCCTAGGAAAGGATACCTGACTGCCCTGAATTCCTGGGGGAGGGGCTGGGTGTTCCCTAGTCAGAGGCAGGACAAAGTCAGGAGGTATAGATTTCAGCAGCCAATGAGATGATCCGTGCACACCCCCTGAGCCAAAGCCAATATTGTAGGGACTCGTCTGTTGCTATGGGGAAAGTAGCCAATCATGTAATGACACATCATCTGCCTTTGTATGAATGTACAATAAAAGAGAGCGCTGAATTGTGCTCAAGTCCTTTTTACCTGCCTGCCATGAAAGCTGCCTGAAGTGTCTTCTTTGCCTCCATATTCAACAGATCCTGGCCTGGACTTCGACCCCTCTTGTGTACCGAACCCTTGGACCGGCTTTGGACTATTCTGTGACTCCATCCTCAAGACTTCTACGACCTGCTGGAGGCACCAGCCGTCTGGAACCCACGACCCGCAGGAGGTGCCTGAATCCAGAGCTTTCTTCAGTCTTCAAGGGAGTCTCCTAAGTCCCAGCGGCCGGGTCCCTATGGGCTTCTCCTGGGGGGATCTCGAGCTTCCAGGGCGAAGTCTTCATTCTTCAACTACAGCATTTCGGCCTTGCCCTTCGACGGTAGAGACCTAAGGGGATCATTTCCTTTTAGGTAGCGCTGACTCTACCTCGAAACAGGAGCCACCTTCGGATTCATAACAGAATACCAAGGTCATGGACCCGGCAGAGGCCTCAGCTCGACAAGCCATTCCAGGACTAGCCCAGAAGATCATGGAGCAGCAACATATTCTGGAGTCCATGGCATCTTCTTTGGAACGACTCAACACACGTCTTGATTCGATGGCGGCTGCCTGGGCAGTTCCCCCACCGGTACCTTTGGTAATGCCAAGTAATACCCGGAATACAATTCCATTACCTTTTCCTCCACGCTATGCTGGTGATTCTCGCCTGTGCCAAGGATTCCTCGACCAGTGCAGCATGCACTTCCATCTTCAAGCTTCTTTGTTCCCGGATGACCTTACGAAGACTACATATATCCTGTCTCTGTTAGAGGGTAAAGCCCTGGCCTGGGCTTCTCCTTTTTGGCGACGGTCGGATCCAATCCTCCAGGATCTCCCAAAATTTTTGGAACTGTTTCAAGCAGTATTTGATGACCCTGGGAAACAGGTGGTCGCTGGCTCTAAACTTTTACAACTTCGGCAAGGAAGTTGACCATTGGCGGACTATACTATTGAATTTCGAACGCTGGCATATGAACTTCACTGGGAAGAGAATTGTCTATGATCTATATATTTGGAGGGCCTGTCTCCCAGAATAAAAGATGAGATGGCAGCCCGAGAGTTACCTCGAGCATTAGACACTATTGTGGACTTGGTAACCCGGATCGATCGCCGATTTCAAGAAAGAGCCCGCGAGGGATCTAACTCAAGAAGGTCCATGATGGTTACTTCCTCCTCCTGTCCAGTTACTTCCGTTCCACAAACTATGCCCACTACCGAAGGGACTGTTGCAGAACCTATGCAATTAGGATGTGGCCCACTCTCTCTGGAGGAACAACAAAGACGCCGCCGAGAGGGCCTCTGTCTGTATTGCGGAGGAGCGGGTCATCTCAGAGCTCGTTGCCCAACACGTCTGGAAAACTTCCAAGCCTAGGCTCATGCAGGGGAGTAATCATAGGCATCACTTCTCCGGCTCCCCCACTCACGCTACAGGTCTCCTTGATTCTTGGAGGTCTCCGATTTTCTACGATGGCACTAGAAGACTTGGGGGCAGGAGGGAGCTTCATCCTCCAAGATGTAGTGGAACAACTACACATCCCTCTTTGCCTTTGCCCTAGGCCATTGATTCTATCTTCCATCCACGGGGATCCTCTACTGGGGAGAATAATGCACCAAACTGTTCCACTGGTTTGTCACATTGAATCTAATCATTCGGAACAGATCTCATTTTACGTCATTCAGAGAGCGATACATCCTGTAGTTTTGGGCATTCCCTGGTTACAACGGCATAACCCTCAGTTCGACTGGACATCCTTAAAGCTTATTCACTGGGGTCCAGCATGCCAAGAAACCTGCCTTAAAGGAATGACTTCCGCAGACAGTTATATCTGTACTACTCTTCTTGAAGGTTTGCCGTCTCAGTATGGTCAGTTTGCGGATGTGTTCTCCAAAACAGCTGCTGATACCTTACTTCCACATCGAGAATTTGACTGTGCCATTAATCTGGTTCCAGGGGCGACTCTGCCTCGGGGTAGGGTTTACCCATTATCTGCCGCAGAGACCCACACCATATCCCAATACATTCAAGAGAATCTACAGAAGGGGTTCATTTGACGATCTACGTCTCCGGCCGGAGCCGGGTTCTTCTTCATGGGAAAGAAAAATGGGACTCTGCGTCCATGTATCGATTTCCGTGGACTTAATGCCATTACCATAAAGGATCGCTACCCATTACCTCTAATTGCTAAATTCTTTGATCATTTACAAGGAGCCCAGGTATTTTCTAAATTAGATCTCAGAGGAGCATATAACCTAATCAGGATTCGTGAAGGAGATGAATGGAAGACGGCTTTTAATACTAGAGATGGCATTATGAATGTCTTGTTATGCCATTCGGATTGACCAATGCTCCTGCAGTTTTTCAACACCTCATCAATGAAATATTTCGAGATCTACTTTATGTCTGTGTATCGGTCTATTTAGATGACATTCTAATATTTTCTTCCAATCTTCAGTCACACCGGCAACATGTCGTTCAAGTTTTACAACGATTAAGAGAAAACAAACTATATGCCAAGCTGGAAAAATGCATTTTTGAAAGAGAATCTACCCTTCCTGGGTTACATTATATCTAAACAGGGTTTCCAAATGGATCCCTCCAAGTTGAAATGTATCAAAGAATGGCCACAACCTAAAGGATTAGGTGCACTTCAATGCTTCCTTGGGTTTGCGAACTACTATCGTAGTTTTATTCAGAACTTTTCTAAACTAGCTGCACCTCTCACTGCCCTGACTCGTAAGGGGGCAAACATCAAGGCTTGGCCCATGGAGGCTGAAGAAGCCTTTCAAGCACTCAAGAACTCTTTCCTGCAACAACCGTATCTTTGACATCCTGATCCTAGACTTCCATTTATTTTAGAAGTGGATGCATCAGCAGAAGGAGTCGGAGCCGTATTAAGTCAAACCAATACATCGGGAACATCTCATCCTTGCTCGTACTTCTCCAAGAAAATTTCTCCGGCAGAACGCAATTACTTCATCGGGGATAAGGAGCTTCTCGCCATTAAGCTGGCATTTGAGGAGTGGCGGCAGTGGTTGGAGGGAGCACAACATCGCATAACAGTCTTCACAGACCATAAAAACTTGACATACCTGCAGCAAGCTCAATGTTTGAACCCCCGCCAGGTTCGTTGGGCCCTCTTTTTCACACGTTTTAATTTTGAACTACGCTACAGACCAGCCGATAAGAACATTAAGGCTGTCGCCTTATCCAGATCCTTCTCCATCGATGATACTGAAGAGCCTGTACAGCATATCATTGACCCGGCTCGCATTATTCTCTCTGCTACGTTCACGGTTCCACCGGGTAAAACAGTAGTGCCTAAAAGACTTCGTAATAAAGTATTGGCTTGGGGTCACGATTCCCAGTTAGCGGGTCATCCTGGACGAATACGTACTCAAATACTCCTCCAACAATACTATTGGTGGCCTGAGATGCATAAGGATATATGAGCTTATCTTGACTCCTGCCCAACTTGCACTCAACATAAGATTCCTACAGGGAAAACTTGGGGTCTTTTACAACCACTACCAGTGCCCACGAAACCATGGACACACATCTCCACAGACTTTATTGTGGAACTCCCACCATCTGAAGGCAACACTGTGATTTGGGTAGTGGTAGACCGCTTTTCAAAAATGGCCCACTTTATCCCACTGCCCTCCCTCCCGTCTGCCCCATGGCTGGCTCAATTATTCATGCTTCACATTTTCCGCCTTCATGGACTGTCTCAGCACAACACCTCAGACTGTGGTCCTCAGTTCACGGCTCGATACTGGCTCAACCTCTGCAAGAAGTTCCGTATTTCTCTGGATTTTACCACAGCGTTCCATCCTCAGGCTAATGGTCAGGCAGAATGTACAAATCGTACATTGAAACAGTTTCTACAGCTTTATGTCAACTCCCGACAGGATGATTGGGCGCCCCTTCTTTCCTGGGCTGAATTCTCGCACAATTCGCATGCCGGCACCTCTTCGGGGGTATCTCCTTTTCAGATTGTCTTTGGTCGTCAGCCCAGGCCACCCCTGCCCGTACCACTGCCTGTTCCTTCGCCGGCGGCTCAGCTGACTGCGGTTCAGCTGAAACAGCTTTGGGTCCATACTCAACAGATGTTACATAAAGCAGCTCACTCCGCTAAGAGGTTTGCTGATCAACATAGATGACGGGCCCCCTGGTTCCGTCCAGGGGACAAGGTGTGGCTCAGCACCCAGCACATCCATTTGAGAGTTCCGTCTATGCGATTGGCTCCTCGCTACATTGGACCTTTTCCGGTGCTGCGACAATTAGGTCCTGTGACCTACCAACTTCGATTATCTGCAATATTGAGGATCCACAACTCCTTCCATTGTCCCTTCTGAAGCCAGTGGTTCTTACCTGGCCTTCTTGAAAACCGCCTGAAATAGTGCAACATAGAGCAGTGGACGAAACTATATATCAAGTACGTGAAGTTCTGGATGTCCGGAGACCGGGCACCACCTGGGAGTACCTTCTAGCTTGGGAAGGATTTGGACCAGAAGAGAATTCTTGGGAACCTGCTAAGAATATATTGGATAAATCTCTTCTCAAGGACTTTCACTCCAAACACCCTGGTAAACCCAAGCCTTCTAGGGAGAGGCATGCAGAGTGAGCTGAAGGCCGGAGGCCGGCTGGCACTTCATCAATACCAGCCTTCGTTCCCTGCGGGTTGAGCCTTTGGGTACCGGGGCCGGCTGGGCTTAGATGGACCTCCATATGTCGTCATCGATGGATGGATCGAAGGGTCAGCCCATAGGCAGCAACAGTGATGGAAGAAGTCTGTACTGCATGAGGTGGAGTCCCGGAGACCCAGGGGCCAATAGGAAAAGAGTCAGACAGGAGACGCCCAAGCAAGAACAGGCCAAAGCCTGAATAGGTCAAGTCCAGGATGTAGACTGATGGAGCGTCGGAGGCAAGCTAGAGTCAGGGCTGGAGGCAATCAAGAAGCAGTGGCAAGACAGGCTGAGGTCTGGACGAGGAAAGAGTCAATGATGCAGTCTGGAAATGCAGAGGTCTGTGCTTGGAGAGCGGCAACAGCGTAGTCAGGCAATGCAGAGGTCTGGGCTTGGAGAGAGGCAACGGCGTAGTCAGGCAATGCAGAGGACTGGGCTTGGAAAGAGGCAGCGATGTGGTCAGGCAACACAGAGGTCAGGGCTTGGAGAGAGTCAGCGACGTGGTCAGGCAAAGCAGAGGTCCATGCTTGGAGAGAATCAGCGACGTGGTCAGGCAAAGCAAAGGTCGTGTCCGAACAAGCAGTCCAAAGGTAGAAGGAATCAGGAACGTAGGAGCAAGGAGAACTGGAATGGGGAACAACGAAGAACAGGAACCAGGAATGGCATGTAACATTGGTTGATAAACCCTCTGCAGAGCTTGGAGTCACCAATGAAACGAGGCGGAGCTGATAGGGCCAGCACAGCTTTGGGAGTAGAGGGAATTGGCTGTTGGTGAGAGGAAGCTGGTATTGGAACTGAATTGACGGACAGGGCATCAAGCCAGGCGTGAAGATGCTCAAGGGAAGAGGCCAATGCCTCTAGAAGCTGTTGCTGTTCTCGAACCTTTGAAGCCAGGCCAGGTGTAGCCTAGCGGGTACACGGCTCCACCGAGTCCATGGCCTTTCCAATCTGTTGCACCGGAGGTGAACCCATGGGCCGAGGTGGGATTGACGCTACCCATAGGAAGGATCTTACGGCTCCCCACTATCGGCAGGCAGAGTGGGTTGAAGGATGGAGGCCGGTTGGCGCTTCACCAATACCAGCCCTTGTTCCCTGCAGATTGAGCCTTTGGGTACCTAAGCCCGGCTGGGCTTAGGTGGGCCTCCGTATGTCGTCGTCATCGATGGATGGATGGATCGAAGGGTCAGCCCAGAGGCAGCAACAGTGATGAGAAGATGTCTGTACTGGACAAGGCGGAGTCACGGAGACTCAGGTGCCAATAGGAACAGAGTCAGACAAGGAGGCACCCGAGCAAGAACAGGCCGAAGTCTGAATAGGCCAAGTCCAGGATGCAGACTGATGAAGCATTGTAGGCAAGCTAGAGTCAGGGCTGGTGGCAATCAAGAAGCAGTGACAAGACAGGCTGAGGTCTGGATGAGGAGAGAGTCAAAGATGCAGTAAGGCATTGCAGAGGTCTGGGCTTGGAGAGAGGCAACGGCATGGTCGGGCAATGCAGAGGTCTGGGCTTGGAAAAAGACAACGGTGTAGTCAGGCAATGCAGAGGTCTGGTCTTGGAGAGAGGCAACGACATAGTCAGGCAATGCAGAGGTCTGGTCTTGGAGAGAGGCAACGACGTAGTCAGGCAATGCACAGTCTGGGCTTGGAGAAAGGCAACGGCGTAGTCAGGCAATGCAGAGGTCTGGGCTTGGAGAGAGGCAACGGCGTAGTCAGGCAATGCAGAGGTCTGGGCTTGGAGAGAGGCATCGGAGTAGTCAGGCAATGCAGAGGTCTGGCCTTGGAGAAAGGCTACGGCGTAGTCAGGCAATGCAGAAGTCTGGGCTTGGAGAAAGGCAATGGCGTAGTCAGGCAATGCAGAGATCCAGGCTTGGAGAGAGGCAACAGCGTAGTTAGGCAATGCAGAGGTCAGGGCTTGGAGAGAGGCAATGACGTGGTCAGGCAAAGCAGAGTCCAGGCTTGGAGAGAGTCAGCGACATGGTCAGGCAATGCAGAGGTCGTGTCCGAGGAAGCAGTCCAGAGGTAGAAGGAATCAGGAACGAAAGAGCAAGGAGAACTGGAACGGGGAACAATGAAGAACAGGAACCAGGAACGCAGGGAGGATCACCAGGAGGCAATGAGTAAACGACCAGCATGGAGACCTGTTGCAAAGGCAATCCTAGGGAGCGAAGCCCGGCCTTATGTACCAGAGCTCCATTGACATCATCATCCAGGGCCGTGGCCAAGTTCCCACCAGGGGCCCTTCACAAGTCTCAGTGATGCGCGTGCCTAGGAAGGGGTGTGGTGCTGGACGGTGGCATCTCTCTATGGGCCTCGCAGAGAGGCTCGATGCGGAGCAGGAGCACAGGGATCTGTAGCTGAGCTGGAGGCACCGGAGGTGGCCTGAGGATGGAGCCGGTGGCCCACCGCCGCCAGGGACGAGGAACCAGGCACTGGATTCAACTGAGAGAGGTGAGGGGACCGGGCCACAGGTCTGCCGCGGCCGGCATGCGTAACAGCGCACGGGGCTGGAGAGATCGATTGGGTTAGAGGTCAAGATGGTGGTGGAGGGCCCGCTCGTGGAAGGCCTCTCTGAAGTGGTAATCAAGGACCTCACTCGGGTTGTGTCTGCTGCTCTTGCAGCAAGCTGCAATGCATTCAATCCTCCATCAACGAGCTCTGAGATAAAGTGGAGGAATATGCATCAGCAGTAAATGGGGTGCATGTTAAAGTAACTGAACACGAGGCGTGCAGGGTGGCCCTGGAATCTGTCACATCTGTGATCAAGAGGTGGCATAGGTCTCTAGAAGAAAAACTAGAGGACCTAGAAAACCGCAGCTGTAGGAATAATTTAAGCATCGTGGGGAGTCCGTGAAGAGGTGCACAGGGAAGAACTGCTGCAGCTCTGTGAGAAATAGATCCCCAAACATCTAGCCTGTAGTAAGTAGCCTAGTGGTTAGAGCAGCTGGCTTTAAAAAAAACAGGGAGACCAGTGTTCAAATCCCATGCTGCTCAGTTCCCACTCAGGGATTGCTATGGCAAATTACCTCTCTGTGTGGCAAGAATAAATGCCAATAGACTTAATTTTTGGGTACTTGTAGCCTGGATTGGCCACTGTTGGAAACAGGATACTGGGCTTGATGGACCCTTGGTCTGACCCAGTATGGCAAGTTCTTATGTTCTTAACTACAGATTGCTCAGACAAACAGACCGGTCCTAGTTGATCGGGCTCACTGGCTGGGGGCTGGAGGGCCAGATCAGAAGCGACCTTGACAGGTGATTGTGCGCTATTTGAACTATACCGATAAAGCAAAACTTTTGCAAGCCTATTGCAGTAAAAAGGAACTGATCTTCCAGGATGTCAAATTGCTGCTCTTCTCTGATTTCTCCAGTAAAGTCCAGTCAGCGTGCAAAGAGTGCACCCCATATTGCACACAATTATATCAGCGTGGGATTAAATTCTCCTTGTAATATCCCACCAGGCTTAAAGAGTTTTTTTTGAGTGGAGTACCTACGCTGATTACTTCTGCTCAGGAGGCAAAAACAGTCATGGATCAACTTTGAAAAGAATATTACAGCTCTCAAAGGATGCCTTTTTGTTTTTGCAGCTTTATTAGAGGCATTTGTTGTTCTTTGGCCAGTATGGTTGTAAAATGAGAGTTTCTCGCTGCTGCTGCTACCTGTTTGTTACAGGGAACTTTTGGACTTGTGCTCATTCATGCTCCCGCATCTGTTTTTGCCTTTCCAGACTTTTCTGCTGTTGGCAGGGACGTGTACTGTCTCATCTTTTTTTTTTTTTTTTTTAGGTCTCCTGTGCCATTTGCAGCATTACCTGTGTTGCTGCGCAGCTAGGTCATTCCTGGACATGGAGCTGGAATAATTGCTGGGGGGGGACCTCTCCGGCTCTGAGAGGCCTTGGTTGCAATTGGGGCCCTCTTGCTATGAGGAAGAAAGAATCCACTTCCTTGCTGGTGTTTGGGAGGTGCACTCTGCAGCTGGGGATTTGGGAGAGTGGGATGGGGAATCTGTTGGGGAATTGGATTGGGATGTGGGTGGTGTGTGTCTGTGTGTGTGTGCGTGTTTGTGTGTGAGTGGGATCGTATGGAAGGACATCAACTTGCGTGCAGTTCTTTCTTTATATTGTGTTTTCTTGAGGGAGTAGATCTGAGCTGGGGGGATCTCTCCTCTTATGATACAATGTATTCATTTTTGGTTGTATGCTGATGAACACTTTGATGTCTAGTAGAGATGTGAATCGTGTGCCAGATCGTCTTAACGATCAGATTCGGCTGGGGGGTGGGGGGGGAATCTGATCGTTAAGATATGTGAATTGGAATCGTTTCCGATTCCAATTCACATCGCTAATTTAGGGAGGCCCGCGCCACTAAAAAAAACAAAAAACCACCCGACCCTTTAAATCGACCCCACCCTCCCGACCCCCCCAAAACCTTTTAAAATTTACCTGGTGGTCCAGGGGGGCTTCGGGGGGCTTCGGGGAGAGATCCAGGGGGGCCTCGGGGAGAGGAGAGATCCAGGGGGGCCTCGGGAAGAGATTTCCCGTTCCCAGGCATCACCTGTTCTAAAAAAAAAATGGCGCCGATGCCCCTTTGCCCTTACCATGTGACAGGGTATCCGTGCCATTGGCCGGCCCCTGTCACATGGTAGGAGCACTGGATGGCCATCCATCGGCGCCATTTTTTTTTTAGGACAGGTGATGCCTGGGAACGGGAAATCTCTTCCCGCGGCCCCCCTGGATCTCTCCTCTCCCCGAGGCCCCCCTGGATCTCTCCCCGAGGCCCCCCAAGGCCCCCCTGGACCACCAGGTAAATTTTAAAAGGTTTTGGGGGGGTCGATTTAAAGGGTCGGGTGGAGTTTTTTTTAGCGGCGCGGGCCTCCCTAAAAAAAAAGGGTCGGGAGGGTGGGGGAGGCTAAGGGAGGGTCGATTTAAAGGGTCGGGTGGGGTTTTTTTTATCGGGCCATCGGCGCCATTTTAATTAGTGGCAGCCAAAATGGCGCCGATGGCCCGAGAGCGGGAGATCGCGCCGGGACCCCCCCCACTGGACCACCAGGTAATTTAACATTTTGGGGGGGTTTGGGAGGGTGGGGGAGGGTAAGGAATTGGTTTTAAAGGGTCGGGGTGGGTTTAGGGGTTGTTTTGGTGTGCCGGTTTTCCCGCCCTCCCCCAAATAATTCCCGTGCCCTATTTAACGATGCAATACAGATGCCCCTGATAATAAATCGGGGGCATTTGTATTGTATCGTGCACTCTAACGATTTTGGACGATTTTAAAATTATCTGACGATAATTTTAATCGTTCAAAAACGATTCACATCCCTAATGTCTAGTTATATCTTCTCTTCTCTCAGCACTGATAGATTACATTCCCCTATCAAATGGAAGAAACTATTCGGCAATCTGCGGAAACGAGGGGGGCATGTTACTTTTCTTCAGGAAACTCACTTAGACAACAAGGAGCACCAGAAGTTACAGCGAGAGTAGGTTGGTCAATGTTATTTTTCCTCCTTTACTTCAAGATAGCGGGGGGAGGGGGGGTGCTATTTTGATTAATAAAAAAGTTGATTTTACAAAAGAGAAATGTTATTCTGATTCTAATGGTCACCATATTGTAGTTGTGGGGGTACTACAAGGGGTAAAGGTGGCTCTGGTTAATTTATACTGTTACGGTTGTAGACCCTTGGGCCGGCTGAGACAGATGGAGATATGCTGTGGGGCCTACAGCGGGGGTCACAGCCGGGAGGCGGCTCGGAGGAGACTCGAAAGAGACTTCACCACTGGAAGTCCAAGGTCCCCCCAGGAGGAGCCCGTAGGGACCCAGACCTCTTGGACTTAGGTGGGACCCTATGCGACCAAGGATCCGGGCAGTGGCCGAAGAGATGGACGAAGGATGGCTGGGCCCAGGAAGCTGAAAGGTCTTCACCCTCAGAAGCCCACAGCTCCCCAGGGAGGAGCCCGTGAGAGCCAGAGCCGTTGGGACTTAGGGGAATCCTCTGGGCCAGCAAGTACCAGTTACCTGAAATGGTGGATGAGGCCAAAGTTGGAGCCAAAAGCGAAGCCGGGTCAGAAGCCAGAAGTCAGAGATCCAATCCAAGCCAGGGACGAAAGCTGAAGACGGAGTCGTGGGACGGAGCCGGGTCGGAAGCCAGGAGTCAGAAGTCATTGCCAAAACCAGGAGCGGAAGCTGAGAACATAATCTAAAGATGAAGCCGAGTCAGATGCCAGAAGTCAGAAGTCAATACCAGAACCAGGAGCGGAAGCCGAAGACTTAGTCAAGAGCAAGCCTGGTCAGGAGCCAGAAGACAGGACGATCAGCACACACTGCAGCAACTAATAACTCAGGGAAGCTGAGGAACCTCGTTGCAAGACGAGGTAATGCTGCGGCTGCCGGGTATAAATGGCCCGGCAGCATCTGATGTCATCAGGGGGTGATCCTGGGTTTTTCCTGCTCTGGCCCCTTTAAGACAGAGCCTTGGCGTGCGCGCGCGCGCCTAGGGGGCAGGGCCAGCCACGGATCAGCGCCGGCATCTCTCTTGCAGAGAGAACGCTGCGGAGGGCCACGTCTTCTGCCTTGTAGGCCAGAGGGAAGGCAGTCCTGCGGCCGGACCAGCTGCATGGTGAGTGCAGGTCCCGGGGCATGGCCCAGGACCGTAACAGTACCCCCCTCTTACACCCCCTCCCTGGAGGCCTGGGTTTACCTGGGTGATCCACATGGAACTGAAGAAGGAGGTTTTTATCCAGGATATTGGAAGAAGGTTCCCAGGAATTTTCCTCCGGGCCGTACCCCTCCCAGGAGAGGAGGTACTCCCACCGGCGACGGTGGAACCGAACATCCAAAACCTCCTTTACCGTATAGGTGATGTCGGCATCAGCTTCAGTGGTGGTAGGTTCCGGGGGTGTGGCATGGAATGTGGAGAGCACCACCTGCTTAAGCAGAGACACGTGGAACACGTTGTGGATCCTCAGGGTGGTCGGCAGCCGTAGCCGATAGGAGACCACCCCCACTCGCTCCACTACCGTGAATGGACCAATGTACCTGGGGGCCAGACGCATGGATGTTCCTGGTACTCAACCGTACTCTCTGCCCTGGAAGGAAGGTTGGAGCAGGGCGTCGTGATCTATCTGCATATTTCTTGGCCTTGGCTGCCGCCAAACGGAGTTTCTCCTGGGTGGAACTCCAGAGGGTGCGCAACTGTTGCACCGTAAGTTGAACTGCAGGCGAGGCTACTGTCAGTGGCAAAGGCAATGGAGGTCTAGGGCTCTTTCCATAGACCAGCTGAAAAGGGGACTGGTTAGTTGCAGAGTGTTTGTGGCGGTTATACGGAAATTCCGCCCAAGGTAACAAGGTGACCCAGTCATTTTGCAGATCTCCGACGAAGGCCCGGAGGAAGGCCTTCAGAATTCGTTGGTCCGTTCGCCCTGGCCATTGGCCTGAGGGTGGAAGGCAGTTGTCAGGTCCAACTGCACCCCGAACTTCCTGCAGAGGGACTTCCAATACTTCACCGTAAACTGAGGACCACGGTCTGAGGTGATTTGCGAAGGGAGTCCATGTAGTTGGAAGACATGCTGTGTGAAGAGACCAGCCAACTCTGGCGCAGAAGGCAGTTTGGCGAGAGGCACGAAGTGGGCCATTTTCGAGAAACGGTCGACTGTGACCCAGATCATGGTCTTCTCATCAGAAACAGGCACATCCACAATAAAATCTGTGGACAGGTGAGTCCAGGGTTCAGTGGGAATGGGTAGCGGCTGCAGGAGCCCCCAGGGGCGTCCGTGTAGAAGTTTCTGCCGGGCACAGGTAGGATATGACTGGACATAGTGTCGTACGTCTTTCTTGACCTGTGGCCACCAATAGAACTCAGTCAGAAGTTCTAGGGTCCTGGCAGTTCCTGGATGCCCGGCGGTCAGTGAATCATCGGCCCACGCTAAGACTTTCCTACGGGAACGAGAGGGCAGTCTTACCCGCGGGGGCCACCTCGGATGCGGCCAGCAGGACTTTGGCTGGGTCTAAAATGTACTGAGGTGGGTTGGTGGTGTCTTCAGTTTCTGTCGTACGGGAGAGAGCATCTGCCTGGACGTTTTTATTATTTTTATTTTATTTATTTGAAGAATTTGTTATACTGATTTTAGTAGGGACATCATATCGGTTTACAACATAACTCAAGAGTGGAAAATGCAATGAACAGGTATTGGGGGAGGGCTCACAAAGGAACAAGTAACAGAAAGATTAGAGAAGAACAATATGAAGGGCTGCTCAAGAGACGATTGAGAGCCGTTAAACAATAACATAGTGGTGTGGCAACTGTGCCCAGAACTTTGTACAGGGTTCTGGGCACAGATGCCCAGATGCCCAGGATTCTGGGCACAGATGCACAGATGCCAGTGCATCCACATTCTTGAATGCTGGTCAGTAACGAAGGGAAAAATTGAAATGGCTGAAGAAGAGTGACCAGCGTGCATGCCATGGATTAACACACTGGGCACAGCACAGGTATTCCAGGTTCTTGTGGTCGGTGTAAATGACTATCGGATGTTGGGCCCCCTCCAACCATTGGCGCCATTCTTCGAAAGCTAGTTTGATGGCCAGCAGCTCCTTATCACTGATGCCGTAGTTCCTCTTTGCAGGCGTGAACTTACATGAGTAGTAGGAACATGGCAGGGATTTGCCTCCGGTGGACAGTTGGCTTAGCACAGCCCCGATGGCTATGTCAGAGGCGTCGACCTCTACGATGAACTGGCGTTGAGGATCTGGATAGCGAAGGCAGGTGTCCTGGAGGAATGCATTCTTTAATTCCTGAAAGGCCCGCGTGGCCGTGGGCAGCCAGTTCTTGACATCGGCCCCCTTCCTAGTGAGGGCCATCAGTGGAGCCACCATCTGGGAATAATGGGGAATGAATTGCCGATAAAAATTGGCAAACCCGAGGAACCGCTGGAGTGCCTTAACTCCCAGCAGTTGAGGCCAATCTTTGATGGCTGCAACCTTGTCCGGGTCCATGAGGAACCCTGTGGAGGATACGATATACCCTAAGAAGGGTAGTGCTTCCTGCTCGAATTGGCATTTCTCAAGTTTCGCATAGAGTCGATTCTCTCGCAATTTCTGCAGCACTTGGTGGACATCATGACGGTGTGGTCCCAAGTCCCTGGAATATATTAGCACATCGTCAAGATAGACAATTACGGAGGTATGCAACATCTCTCTTAGGACCTCATTCATGAGGTTTTGAAAAACTGCCGGGGCATTGCAAAGACCGAAGGGCATGACCAAGTATTCATAGTGGCCATCCCTCGTGTTGAATGCCATTTTCCATTCATCGCCGAGACGAATCCTTACTAGGTTATATGCCCCATGGAGATCCAGTTTAGTGAACACCTTGGCCCCTTGTAGTCTGTCCAGAAGTTCCAGGAGCAAAGGCAGTGGGTACCGATCCCACTGGGTAATGCTGTTCAAGCCATGGTAATCTATGCAGGGTCGGAGGGACCCGTCCTTCTTCACTACGAAGAAGAAGTCCGCTACAGCCGGGGATCTGGATGGTTGAATAAACCCTTGGTCCAGATTCTCCCGGATGTATGTAGACATGGCTCGTGTCTCGGGAAGGGACAACGGGTAAACCCATCCTCGTGGCAGCGTGGTACCCGGGAGCAAGTTGATGGCACAGTCGAAGGGGCGGTGCTCCGGGAGGATCTCGGCTTTCTCCTTGGAAAAGTCATCGCTGTAATCCTGATAGTGGGGCAGCAGCACCAATGATGTAGTCAGGAGTGGTATCTGTGGTCGTGGTACAGCAGCCAAGCAAGAGCCGAAGCACGAAGGCCCCCAGGACGCCACCTGGAGGGTTAGCTCTCCGACTGTCCTTAGGTCTGGGCGTTTCCTGGACGCTCGCTACAGTGGGCCAGGAAATTACCCTTGCCCGCACAATACAGGCACAAGCCCAGAGACAGACGTCTTCTCCTTTCCTCCTGAGAGATAGGCCCCCAGCCCACCTGCATGGGTTTGGGATCTAAAGCCCCCGGAGAGGCAGAAGGAGATTGGCCACTTCAGGAAGGAGTGGTTCCAGAGGTCCCAGGCCTATGAGCCGACCTCCTCTCCCAGAACCGGCATTGGATGTGAAGATCCACACGGCCTGCTAGGTCAATGAGATCGTTCAAGTCGTCCGGGATATCTCTGGCCGCCAATTCGTCCTGAAGTCTTGGGGAGAGACTTTCCAAAAAGATAACGTGCAAGCTGTCACTTCCCCAGTTCAATTCGGTGGCAAGAGTCTGGAAGTCCACGGCGTGTTCCGCCAAAGGTCGGTTACCCTGACGTAGCTGGAGCAGTTCTGATGCGGCAGTAGGTTTGCGGGAGGACTCGTCGAAGACCCGCCGAAAGGCATTGACGAACTGTACCAGGTTGTCCAAGCGGGAATCCTGGCGCTCCCAGAGGTTGGAGGCCCACGCCAGGGGTCTCCCATCCAGCAGGGAGATGATAAAGCTTGTCTTGACCCGGTCTGTTGGAAACTGAAGTGGAAGGAGGTTGAATCGAATATAGCACTGGTTCAGGAACCCTCGGCAAAGCTTTGCGTCTTCTGAAAACCGCGAGGGTGCTGGCATCTGTATGGGTGCTGTTGCTCCGGCATTGGTCCCAGCCCTGGGTGCCGGGGAACTGGAAGCAGTGGCTCCGCCAACACGGTCGGCTAATCCCTGCACTGTCGCCATCAGGGAGTCGAGGCAGGTTTGCTGCTGCTGCAGCCTCTGGGCAATACCCGGGATGGCTTTCAAGCCTGCAAGATCCGCCGGGTCCATGGCCTTGGAAACTGTTACGGTTGTGGACCCTTGGGCCGGCTAAGACAGTTGGAGGTATGCTGTGTGGCCCACAGTGGGGGTCACAGCCGGGAGGCGGCTCGGAGGAGACTAGGAAGAGGCTTCACCATTGGAAGTCTGAGGTCCCCCGAGGAGGAGCCCGTAGGGACCCAGATCTCTTGGACTTAGGTGGGACTCTATGCGACCAAGGATCCGGGCAGTGGCCGAAGAGATGGACAAAGGACGTCTGGGCCCAGGAAGCTGAAAAGTCTTCACCCTCGGAAGCCCATGGCTTCCCCGGGAGCAGCCCATGAGAGCCCAAGCCGCTGGGACTTAGGAGAATCCACTGGGCCAGCAAGTACCGGATACCTGAGATGGTGGAAGAGGCCGAAGTCGAAGTCCAAGAGCGAAGCCGGGTCAGAAGCCAGAAGTCAGAGATCCAAACCAAACCAGGGACGAAAGCTGAAGACGGAGTCGTGGGACGGAGCCGGGTCGGAAGCCAGGAGTCAGAAGTCAATGCCAAAACCAGGAGCAGAAGCTGAGAATGTAATCTGAAGACGAAGCCGAGTCAGATGCCACAAGTCAATATCAGAACCAGAAGCGGAAGCCGAAGACGTAGTCAAGAGCAATCCAGGTCAGGAGCCAGAAGACAGGATGATCAGCACACACTGCAGCAACTAATAACTCAGGGAAGCTGAGGAACCTTGTTGCAAGGCAAGGTAATGCTGCGACTGCCGGGTTTAAATGGCCCGGTAGTATCTGACGTCATCAGGGGGTGTTCCCGGGATTTTCCCACGCTGGCCCCTTTAAGACAGAGCCCTGGCGCGCCTAGGTGGCGGGGCCAGCCGCGGATCAGCGCCGGCGTCTCCCTTGCAGGGAGAACGCCGCGGAGGGCCGCGTCTTCGGCCTTGGAGGCCGGAGGGAAGACGTTCCTGTGGCCAGACCGGCCGCGTGGTGAGTGCAGGTCCCGGGGTACGGCCCGGGACCGTAACATATATGCTCCTAATGTTTATTCCCATAACTGCTTTACTAGCTATAGTATTGGCCTGGGAGGGCTATGCAGTGATTTTGGGTGATGATTTCAATGTGGCGGATAATCCCTTAGTTGATTGTAAGCCTGCCAAGATCCTCCAAAAAATAAACAAGCTGATTTAGGTATGGGCTTTATATCTCAAGAGTTGCAATTAATAGACTCCTGGCATTCTCTTCATTTAGAGGACCGGGAGTTCACATTTTATTCTCATATGCACAATGTATACTCACAATTGGATTATATTCTTGCCTCTGAATCCCTTTTCAACAAGTTGGTGGCTAGTGAGATTCACAACATTCCTTTCTCTGATCATGCTTTGGTGCTGACCACACTTGACCTAGTCTCTATGCCAGCCAGTCAATTCTGTTGGTCTATGCCTGCCTTATCTCTATAAGGATAAGCACTTCACTATTTATCTTTGGGATAAATGGAAGGAATAAGCCGAGCATAACTTGACACCTGAAATTAATCCCATTTTGTTTTGGAATGTGGCTAAGGCCGTAATGTGGGACCATATTCTAGCTTATCAGGCATACCAAATTTGACCACGAATGCTGCTATCTTAGATCTCACAAAAAAAAATAAATCATGGGATTACGCAGAGCACAAGTCCGAGATCTTAGTCAGGCTACTAAAGAGCACCTGGCGTTGGCCTACAGGGACCTTAACCACCTCTTAGATATTAAAGCACATCAGAATATTCTTTATCTCAGGTATAAATTCTACCAATGGGGAAGTAAATCTGGTAAATTGTTGGCTAGGTTGATGAACTCTGCGGGTCGCTCTAAAGGTCTCATAATACTTATTAAGGAAAATGCGTTGAATCTCACTACCACTCCTTTAATATCTAAGGCTTTTGTTTCTTATTACAAATCACTTTATACTGCTGGGACAGTCAATGATCGGATATATCATGAATTCTTTCATGATTTGGAGCTACCAAAACTGAGCATGCATGCATGGGAGTTGTTAGAAATACCTATCCAAGAGACGGAGTTGCATGGGATAACTAGGAAACTGAAGATTTTAAAAGCATCTGTTCCTGATGGGCTTGGCCCAGAATTTTACAAGCTATTGGGCGATCTCATCCTTGCTCCATTAAAAGACATGTTTCATGCTGCTCACAAAAGGGAATACTTTGATAATGGACATAATCTTGCCACTATAATTTTGCTACCCAAGCCTGGGAAGGACCCCACCTTAACCCCTTCTTACCAGCCTATTTCTCTCCTTAATCAAGACATTAAGTTGCTGGCGGCAATTTTGGCCCAACGAGTAAATTCTGTGAAAGTGAAGGTAGTAGCTCCAGACTAAACAGGTTTTATTAAGGGAAGGCTTTCTAACTCCAGTCTTTTAAAAACTCTGATGGTATTACTCACCTCATCATTGGGCAACCCTAATAACCTTCTCATCAGCCTTGACGCTGAAAAAGCCTTTGATCATGTAGAATGGCCATATTTGTTTAGGATACTTGAGCATTTTAAATTTGGGAATGTTATGCAATCTTAGGTTAAATTGTTATATCGGTCACCTCAGGTCCAATTATTGGTGAACGGGACACTATCGGAGACTTTTTTTTGGACAGGGGCACTAAGTAAGGCTGCCCATTATCCCCCTTACTATTTGTCCTTGCATTAGAACCTTTAGCGGCCAAACTGCAGGCCCTTTGTACTTTTCAGGGATTACAGATTAAAACCAAAACTATTAAGGTTAGTCTCTTTGCAGATGATATGCTTCTTTATGTGGGAAACACGATTGAAAGCTTAGGGGATATTATCAGTGTTATTGATCAATATGGGATATTTCGAGATTTCGTATAAATTATGGAAAATCTGTGGCATTTCTGCTATCTCCCATTTTGCAATCTTGCTAGAATGGCTCTTTTCCATGTATGTGGGCTGGGTCTCACCTTAGATACTTGGGGATTCAGGTGGCATGCACAATTGAGGAGTTTTATGCTCTGAATATTGATTCTACTTTACGTAATGTTCAGGCTTTTTGGCAAATTGGAAAGCCCTCCCACTTTCCATACTAGGTAGATGCGCCCTGGTTAAGATGGTAGTTCTCCACAAGTTTCTTTACCCCATGTAAATGCTCCCATTGTGGCTTAAAGCTTCGACTATTCAGATATACCGCTCTATGGTGAGCTTCTTTATATGGCATAATAGAATAGCGCAGGTGAGTTTTGATGTGCTACGGCTAGATTTGAGGTTCAGTGGGGTTGTCCCCCCATAATAAATAAAATAAATAAATAAAATAAATAATGCTGCTTGTCTCCTCTGCCATTTGCAGGAATGGGTATCTCACCGACATACATTTGATATGGAGGGCTTAATGTCTTATTGGTCCGCTCCCTACTCTCTAATAAATCTAGTTCATCTGTGCCCGGGTAACTTAGCTTCTTTAAGGGTTTCTGCTTTTTGGCTCACTGTTCTTAGCAAGGCCTGGTTCTGGTGGCGGGGGATGATGGCTCGCAGTGTGTCTGACCCTTTTTGACACTGACTGGCAACCCAGATTTTTTAATCCGGCCTGAGTGGCCCTATCTTTTGGGGATGGGTTTCAAAGGGGATTCGTAATCTGGCTCATTTGGTTGACTCTGATACCTCCTGCTTATATTCTTTTGAGAAGTTGCAGGAGGATCGGGATATAATGAAACACCATTTTTTTGCTTATCTACAGGCTCGGCATTATTGTCTTAGCATCTCTAAGAACAATATCTCCTTTATTGTACCCACGGATGATGAAGAAAGTTTCTTGGAGACTCCGCCCAAATTTAACAAAATAACTATTTGGTCGAGGCAGTTCACCTCAGCTTTACCTAATCCCCATATGACTCTCTTAGCTGAAAAATGGAGTGTGGATCTTGGCATTGAAGTCTGCTTGGATTTGCTATCCTGTGCTTTCCTGGTGATTTCTAGACATTATCTTGTTACCACTAGGAGGGAAATCCAGTTTAAGATCCTGCATAGAACATATATTACCTGGGTACGGGGTGTCTTGATGAAATTATGGGATTCTGATATCTGTTTGAAGTGCAAAGTGGCCCCAGGAGACTTCTGTCATATATTCAGGGAATGCTCTAAACTCCAACCTTTTTGGGGTCAGATTACAACTTATCTAGATAAGCTGTTGGGATGTTCTGTCACTTGATCAGGGTTTTCTGTATACTTCTGTTTTTGGGATAAAGGATGCCTGACACCTCAAGGGGGAGAAAATTACTCGCTGAGGCCACCCTTCTTGCCAAAAAGGTTATCTTTATGTGTTGGAAAATGAAGGACGTGCCCTCATTTGCTCATATGATGCTTCATATGGCACAGCTAGAATTACTACGAAAAAGGGATTTAGCTGACCAGAGGTTGATTATTTTCTTGAAGGGTTATTTCTCCCTTTGGGATAAAGTGCTACTGGTTCAATGATTTTATATTTGGACTTGGGTAATTTTGGTGCTCTATTATACTGGGAACTGTATTCGGTGGGTGTGTAATTGTATGTGTTAGGATTCGTGGGTTTCGTGGACCCTAGGCCCAAGGTGAGGGTTGATATCACCTGTGGGGAGGAGCCCCGCAGGTCCTCACCATCAAGAGGCAAGGCCAGCTGTAGCAGGAGGTCAGGTACTACTGGCAGAGAGATAGGACGTCCTGCGTCACAGCCACTTGAACGCAGGAGCTTGTAGAGAGGATACTGTGAGGTGTCCTGAAGAGCGGGTAAGAGACACAGTTTGGAGGAAACCCACAGTACTCAGGCGGAAATGGAGATGCAAGTGCCAGAGCAGGACCCTCCGACAGAGGAGTGCTAAGCAGACCCCGAGGAGCAGGGAGCACAAGATAGGAACTGCAGGAGGAATACAGCAGAGACTGACCTGAGGGGCGGGACAGCATAGCGAGCGAGGCTCTGGTGTGATGACATAGGCTGACTTGAGGAGCAAGTGTAGAACATAGGCACTGGTCCGAGGAACGGGGAAGCACGAAGTACAGTCCCAAGTGTAGAACCTAGGCACTGCCCTGAAGAGCGGGAAAGCACGAAGTACAGTCCCAAATGTAGAACATAGGCACTGCCCTGAGGAGCAGGGAAGCACGGAGTGCAGTCTCCAAAGCGGGAAGGTGGTCCTAGGGGCAACCCTGAGAAGCAGGGAAGCCGACAGGCAGGGTCTCCGGAAGGTGCAGGGCAAACCCGAGGAGTGGGGAAACCTGGAGATAGGGTCTTCAGCTGGAGTGCAAGCAGGCCCCCAAAGAGCGGGTACCGGAGCTAGAGCCCAGAGCCGCAGGCAGATCCGATGTAGGAACCATGGGTCCAAGGAGACAGGAGCAAGTACTAGGCGAAGGAACTCGTTGCCAAGTCAGCTAGCAAGGGGTGAAGGAGGTCCTTAAGAAACCCAACCTTGTGATGTCATCAATCGGAGACGCCTCTAAGGTTCCTGCCATTGGTCCTTCAAATGGGCGATACAGTACAGTGCACTCCGACGGAGCGCACTGTTAACCCTCTATTGGACACGTGTTTTCATGCGCTAGCATTACCCCTTATTCAGTAAGGGGCCAAAAACGCGCGTCCAACCCCCCGAACCTAATAGGGCCATCAACATGCAAATGCATGTTGATGGCCCTATTAGGTATTCCCACGCGATTCAGAAAACAAAATGTGCAGCCAAGCCGCACATTTTGCTTTCAGAAATTACCGCCTACCCCAAGGTAGGCACTAATTGCTTCGGGCACCGGGAAAGTGCACAGAAAAGCAGTAAAAACTGCTTTTCTGTGCACCCTCCGACTTAATATCATGGCGATATTAAGTCTGAGGTCCCGAAAGTTACCAAAAGAAAAAAAAATTTGAAGTCGGCCCGCAGCTCGCGGATCAAAAACCGGACGCTCAATTTTGCCGGCGTCCGGTTTCTGAACCCGTGGCTGTCAGCAGGTTTGAGAACCGACGCCAGCAAAATTGAGCGTCGGCTGTCAAACCCTAGCGCCTCCTTTTGCCTGTTTTTACCGCTGAGCCTAATTTGCATAGGGAATCACGCGCACAGGAGAGTGGCCTGTGCGCGCGCCGGGAGAGTGGGAGTTCACCCGCTCTCCCGCGGACTTTACTATATCGGCCAGAAAGGGAGGCCCGGTGGCGCGCACGCACGGCTTTAGGAAGGCCCGGAGTTGGTGTGGATGGCGGCAGCATCCTGGCCGCCACGAGGAGCCTTGAGAACCCGGAGATATGCGGCGGTAGCAGTTGGCCCCAACCGTGAGCTGACCTGGAGAGGAGAGCAGACCAATACATGTCATGAGTTGAATCAGTCGCACTGTCTGCAACCAACAGTGCTCCCCTCTTAAGACATACCCCCTGGGGGTTTGGGTTTATGAGGGTGTGTAGCATAGAACTGCCTGATAAGGTCTTTATCCAGGATATTGGTGGCAGGTTCCCAACTGTTTTCTTCAGGCCCAAAGCCCGCCCACGATAGGAGATATTCCCACCTTTTTCCATGTTTCCTTACATCCAGAATATCTTGGACTTGATAAGTGACGTCCACTTTAGAAGACAGTGGTTGAGGCTCCGGTGGTTTTTTGAAGAAGCCGGACAGTACCAGGGTTTCAGTAGTGATATGTGGAAGGCATTGTGGATTTTCAGAGATGAGGGCAGCTGGAGTCTGTAGGTAACTGGGCTCAAATGATAGAGCACTGGAAAGGGACCAATGTACCTGGGAGTGAAGCGAGCCAAAGGCAGCTTAAGTTGGATAAACTGGGTGCTGAGCCACACCTTGTCGCCCGGTTTAAATTGGGGGCTTCACGATGGTGTGCATCAAAGAACCTTTTTGATCTTTGGGCTGCTTGCTGAAGCAGCTGCTTTGTGCTGTTCCAAAGCTGATGCAACTCCTGAGCGGTTGATTGTGCAGCAGGAAGCAGAGGCAAAGGCCAATGTCCATAAACCATCTGGAAAGGCGATGAACCAGTGGATGCGGCCTGATGGGAATTCAGGGCGAACTCCACCCATGGGAGAAGGTCGGCCCAATCATGCTGCCTTGGATCCACATAGACCCACAGGAATTGTTTTAAGGTCCTATTTGTCCTTTCTGTTTGTCCAATGGCTTGAGGATGGTAAGCTGAGGTGAAATCTAATGAGATGTTGAATTTTTTGCAGAGAGACCTCCAAAAGCGAGCAGTGAATTGGACTCCATGGTCTTAGAGGATATGTTTAGAAAGGCTGTGAAGCCAGAACACATGGCGGATGAACAATTTAGCAACCTGTGGTGCCAAAGGGAGGACAGGCAGGGCCACGAAATGGGCCATTTTTTAAAACCAGTCGACGGTGACCCAAATGGAGTTGTTACTGCTGGAAGAAGGAAGGTCCACGATGAAATCCGTTGCGATATGGTTCCATGACTCGTTTGGAATAGGCAGCGGTTGCAAGAGTCCCCACGGAAGTCCCACAGGAGAACAGGACTCTATATAAGCCTGTTTGTCCTTTTTCATGGTTGGCCACCAGTAAAACCGCTGGAGCGTGGAGAAAGTTCTAGACTGCCCCGGGTGACCTGCAGTCAATGAGTCGTGAGCCACCGAAGGACCCTCCGTCGTAACTGGCGAGGGACCACCGTCTTCCCAGGTGGCACCGGAAACATGGCAGACCGGATGACCTTAGCTAGGTCAATAATATGCCGTGGCATGTCGGGGACATCTTCTGCGACGAAGGATCTAGAGAGAGCATCGGCACGGCAATTTTTGTTGGCAGGTCGGTGGTGCAGCAGCAAATTCCTGGGAGCCGTCATCGCACATCCTAGACAAGAACCTTCTTTGCCAGTTCCATTTGGACCATCCTGTGAAGCCCAAGCCCCCAGGGAGGGGGCGTAGGAGAGGGGGTACTGTTATGGTCCCGGGCCGTGCCCCGGTCCGTGCCCCGGTCCCTCCACCCACCTCGGGGACGGCCTGGGCCGCTGCGACGCTCCCCCGGGCCTACCTTGCTCCTATTGCGGCTCTCCCTCCGCGAGGGAGACACTGTCAGTCCGTCGTGGCTGGCCCTGCCCACTAGGCTCGCGCGTGTGCAGGAGGCTCTCCTCTTAAAGGGGCCAGCGTGGGAAATACAGCCCTGCCTTCTGATGACGTCAGACGCTCACAGGGTATTTAAACCCTGCATCTAAGTCTGCTCACTGCCTTGCAACAAGGTTTGCTCTTCTGAGTTTCTAGTTGCAGTTCCTGACGTCTTCGGCTTCTGACTCTGGGCATTGACCTCGGCTCGTCCATTGACTCCTGACTTCTGCTTTCATCCTCTGGCTTTGTCTTCGGCTTCTGACTCCTGGCATTGACCTCAGCTCGTCTACTGGCTTCTGACCTCCCACTGTCTTCAGGGATCCATTCTCACACCTCCTAGGAGATCTCGCCTAAGTCCCAGTGGCTCGGGTCCTCAGGGGCTCCTCCTGGGGGGACCGCGGGCTTCCAAGGGTGAAGCTCCTGTTGACCTCCTAGCCCCAGTTCCTCTTCAGTCTCTCTCTGGATCCCCGGTCGCAAGGGACCGCGCCTAAGTCCAAGAGGCCTGGGTCCTCACGGGCTCCTCCTGGGGGGATCTCTGGCTTCTGGTGGTGAATAGAGATGTGAATCGTGTCCTCGATCGTCTTAACGATCGATTTCGGCTGGGAGGGGGAGGGAATCATATTGTTGCCGTTTGGGTGTGTAAACTATCGTGAAAAATCGTTAAAATCATGAGCCGGCACACTAAACCCCCCTAAAACCCACCCCGACCCTTTAAATTAAATCCCCCACCCTCCCGAACCCCCCCCAAATGCTTTAAATTACCTGGGGATCCGGCGGTGGTCCAGAACGGCGGCGGTCCGGAACGGTCCCCTCAATAGAATCGTGTTGTCTTCAGCCGGCGCCATTTTTCAAAATGGCCGCCGCAAAATGGCGGTGGCCATAGACAAAAACGATTCGACGGAGGAGGTCGTTCCGGACCCCCGCTGGACTTTTGGCAAGTCTTGTGGGGGTCAGCAGGCCCCCCCAAGCTGGCCAAAAGTTTCCTGGGAGTCCAGCGGGGTTCCGGGAGCGATTTCTTGCCGCGAATCGTTTTCGTACGGAAAATGGCGCCGGCAGGAGATCGAGTGCAGGAGGTCGTTCAGCGGCGGTCCGGAACCCCCGCTGAACGACTTTCTGCAGTCGATCTCCTGCCGGCGCCATTTTCCGTACGAAAACGATTCGCGGCAAGAAATCGCTCCCGGAACCCCGCTGGACTCCCAGGAAACTTTTGGCCAGCTTGGGGGGGCCTCCTGACCCCCACAAGACTTGCCAAAAGTCCAGCGGGGGTCCGGAACGACCTCCTCCGTCGAATCGTTTTTGTCTATGGCCGCCGCCATTTTGCGGCGGCCATTTTGAAAAATGGCGCCGGCTGAAGACAACACGATTCTATTGAGGGGGCCGTTCCGGACCGCCGCCGTTCTGGACCACCGCCGGATCCCCAGGTAATTTAAAGCATTGGGGGGGGGTTCGGGAGGGTGGGGGATTTAATTTAAAGGGTCGGGGGTGGGTTTTAGGGGGTTTTAGTGTGCCGGTTTTCCTGCCCTCCCCCTTCCCCCGATTTACGATTTTTTAACGATAAATCGGGGGAATTGGTATTGTATCGTGGCCCTAACGATTTTTTGACGATTTAAAATATATCGGACGATATTTTAAATCGTCAAAAAATGATTCACATCCCTAGTGGTGAAGACTCTGCAGGATCCCTCTTCTGTGCCGCCTCCTGGCTTCGACGCCCACTGTGGGCTTCCCACGGTGCATTACCATCCATCCTAGCGGCTCAAGGGTCCACGTATCCAACAAACACATTGGTATAGCATATCTCTGAAGACCTCGTTCATCAGATTCTGAAAGACCGCAGGAATGTTGCAAAGCCCAAACGGCATCACAAGGTATTCAAAGTGGCCATCACGCATGTTAAACGTGGTCTTCCATTCTTCGCTTTTGCGGATGCGGACCAAATTGTAAGCTCCCCTGAGGTCCAATTTGGAGAAGATTTTCGCTCCTTGAAGCCTATTGAAAAGCTCTGAAATTAAAGGTAGTGGGTAGCGGTCTTTTAGAGTGATCTCATTTAGGCCTTGGTAATCGATGCAGGGGTGGAGAGAGCCGTCCTTTTTCCCTACAAAGAAGAACCCTCCTCCTGCGGGGGATTTGGAGGGCCGAATGAAGCCTTTGGCTAGGTTCTCATGGATGTACTCCGACATGGCCTGAGTCTCGGTTAGTGACAAAGGGTAAATCTTACCCCGAGGAGGCTCCGTGTTGGGCAATAAGTTGATTGTGCAATCAAAGGAACAATGTAGGGGTAAGGTGTCCATAGCCTTCTTCGAGAACACATCAACATATGAAGAGAATTGCAGAGGAAGGCCGGGAAGAGAGAGTGAAGCGTTCAGGCATAGGAGAGGTGAGACGGACTCCAGAAAGTTGTCATAACAAGAGGAACCCCAGCCGGAGAGTTGTAAGGTGGCCCATTCAAACTGCGGGGTATGTTGCTGTAGCCACAGCAGTCCCAGGACCACAGGTTGTATGGCCTTATCCAAAATATGGAAGGAAATGGTATCTACGTGTAGAGACCCTGTGCGGAGCCGTGGTGTGAGTGACCTCACCAAATAATGGTTCTCCATGGATGGACGAGAGGAGTAAAGGCACTGGTGAGCGGATGGTGGGGATCTGGAGATGCTCAGTCAATTGTTTCAAAATAAAATTCCCACCAGCCCCAGGGTCTACCAAAGCCAAAGTGTGGAACTCCTGATTGTCCAGCTTGATGGAGACGGGTACTGTCAATGGAGGAGAGGGCGAAGTCAGGCCTAGGAGAAGTCCTCCTACTGAACTTAGGCCTGGGAGTTTCCCGGACAGATGGGTCATGAGGCTTTGGCGTGTATGGATTGGCCGCAGTACAGACAGAGGCCGGATTGCTGGCGAAGGCGTTGTTCCTTGGGAGAGAGTCTGCTCTGACCCATTTGCATGGGCTCATCCTCAGCTTTGCTCGGAGCCGCATTCAGCCTGGGTGAAGGTGAACATTGAATTTGGGCCGAGCTTGGAGCAGATTTTCTGGAGGCTTTGGACTCCTGGGAGTGCTCTTGCAACCAGCGGTCAATGCGGCCAACTAGGTCTATTAATGAGTCCAAGGATGCAGGCAATTCACGAGCTGCCAACTCATCTTTAATCCAGGAACTCAGACTTTCTAGGAATATGGACCGCAGGCAGTCTGAGTGCCAGTGAAGTTCAGACGAAAGGGACCTAAACTCAATGACATAGTCAGTTAATGGCCTCAAGCCTTGTTGAAGATGGAGAAGAGAGGACCTGGATACCGCTCTTCTGCCAGGGATGTCGAAGACTGAGCGAAATAAGGCAAGGAATCTGGGCAGGTCTCGAAGAACTGGATCAGCACGCTCCCAGAGAGGTGATGCCCAGGCCAAGGCCTTACCATCCAGAAGGGAAAGGATGAAGGTAGTCTTGGTGATCACATCTGGGAAGTAAGCCAGTTGCAGACAGAAGTGTATATTACACAGATTCAGGAAATCCCTGCACATAAGAGGGTTCCCTGAGAAGATCCCGTGGATCCGGCATGGTGATGGAAGAATTGAGCTTGGGAGACGTCGTGGCGGCAGACGCAGTAGTGTCTAAATGAGTTCCTGGAAACACTGGCTGCTGCCAGTGTTTCCAGGAACGTTTTGTTGTGAACTAGGTGAATAGGGTACTCTTGGTCACTGCAAGAAGTGGCACCTCCCACAGGCTAAGTCCTGTGGGGACTTGCAGCGATAGGCTACTCTCAGCATGAGGCGGACACAGAGGAGAAGAAGCTTTATTATACTGCTGTGATGAAGATGGTTCTGTCTGAGGGTCGGATAGTGCTGTAATCAGGATATCTTCCAAGGCTCCGTACACCTCTGAAGTAGTGCAGATGACGATCTCACCCAGAAGAAGCAAAGGTCCAGTAGAGCTCCCGCAGCGCTGGATAGGCCATGAACCCAGAGGGTGGAACACAGAGATCTAGGAGCGTAGCAGTACTCACAGCGTAGTAGTGATGTGTTGCAACCATCGCTGCCCGATGGTTGCAACACCCCGCCCACCTTACCTCTGTGGCGACTCCCTCTTTGCTTGATGGATGTTTGGCTGCCGCGGCGTCATCTTGTCACCCTCCTCCAGCGTCCTCGGACTGGCAAGATGCTGCACTCCGCCATTTTTCCCAGAAGCCTAAGGACGCGCGAGCGGTGCGGCCCCGACTCAAGTACCAGCAGTGGCGCGAACCTCAGGGGCATCCCCCTGAGATAACGTCATCAGCACCGGATATTTAATGTCTCTGAATTCGCTAACTAATCGAGTTAGCAAGGAAAGGTTTTCTTAGCTCCTAGCTACTCTGCCTCCTCGGACTTACCAGGGGTACCCACTCCTCGGGGGCCTTGTTTCTCTTTTGCCTTTCAGGTCGCAGTCTGGAACCAGTACTTGCTCCTCGAGGGCCCACGTTCTCGGACCTGCTTCTGAATACCACTTCTACCAGGAAATCATCGCTGCCTACAACACCAGTGAGTTACCATCCTTCTCTCAGAGCTTTCCCTGGAACCAGGAACTTGCTCCTCGAGGGCCTAATCCATTCCAACTCCTAGGCTGCTTCAAGAGACTATTGTGTGAGTGTTACCATCAAGGTTCTATTCCTGAACTCTGCATACCCTGCCTACTCACTATACTTAGTTTCTCTACAGCTCTGCCATCTGTTCCAGTATCTGAGGGACTACTGCCCAGCCGGGCACTTCCAGCTCACTACTGCCACCTCTGATGGTTCAATATACTATTTAATAAAAGAACTAGTGTGTGTCTGTCTCCAAACTCAAACTCTGAGCCTGACCGGTGGTCCCTCTCGGGATCTTCCCCTGGGGACGTGGTCATCTGCCACCGGCCCAAGGATCCACCCACAACTATCCCAAACAATAACAGATTGCTAACTCCATGGATCCGGCACAACTCAATGCCTTGCAGGCCATACCGGGCCTGGCCCAGTGCATTGTGGAGCAGCAAGACGCCTTGGAGAAACTTACTTCAGCGTTTCATCAGCTACACACACATAAGGTTCAAGGCACAGCTTCCAACCATGAAGGTCAGTTACAGGAGGTAAATTTAAAGACTGCTGTACCACTGGCGGCTCCAATCCGCTTTTCCGGAGAAATCCAGAAGACCCGGGGCTTTTTAAACTAGTGCTGTATGCATTTTGCCTTACAGCCATCATTGTTTCCTACGGCTCTTTCCAAGACCAGCAGTGGAGCGAACCTCAAGGGCGTCCCCCTGAGATGACGTCATCCACCCCGGATATTTAAGGTCTCTGAATTCCCTAACTAATCGAGTTAGCAAGGAAAGGTTTTCTTACGCTCCTAGCTACTCTGCCTACTCGGACTTACCAGGGGTACCCACTCCTCGGGGACTTGTTTCTCTTTTACCTTTCAGGTCGCAGTCTGGAACCGGTACTTGCTTCTCGAAGGCCCACGTTCTCGGACCTGCTTCTGAATACCACTTCTGCCAATAAGTCATCGCTGCCTACAACACCAGCGAGTTACCATCCTTCTCTCAGAGCTTTCCCTGGAACCAGGTACTCGCTCCTCGAGGGCCTAATCCATTCCAGCTCCTGGGCTGCTTCAAGAGACTATTATGTGAGTGATACCATCAAAATTCTATTCCTGAACTCTGCATACCCTGCCTACTCACTATACTTAGGTTCTCTACAGCTCTGCCATCCTGGGATCGCTGTTCCAGTATCTGAGGGACAATAGCCCAGCCGGGCGCTTCCAGCTCACTACTGCTACCTCTGGTAGTTCAATATACTGTTTAATAAAAGAACTAGTGTATGTCTGTCTCCAAACTCTGAGCCTGACCGGTGGTCCCTCTTGGGATCTTCCCCCAGGGGCATGGTCATCTGCCACTGGCCCAAGGATCCACCCACAACTATCCCAAACAATAACATGATGATAGCTTCCGTTGATAGATGAGCAAGGGGAGAGGCTCCGAGGTCCGAGGTGCAGGATACCCAGTGCTAGGTAGGCCCTCGAGGAGCGAGTACCTATAAATACTGAGGGTTCCTGAAAGAAAGCAGACAAGACCCCCGAGGAGCGGGTGTTCTGAAAGTTTATACTGGTCAGCCCGGAGGCGAGTGGAAGCAAGAGGCCCCCAAGGAGCGGGTACCCAGAACTTCCACCCGGAGGGTAAGGTGGAATCCAAGTGGCAGCTTAGAAGCGGTCAGAGAAGCAGAACCGAAGTCCAAGCAAGCAGCTGGGAAAAGGCAGAATTAGCTGGATGGAGATCCTTGCTAACTGAACCAGTGGTGGTGAGTTGAGCGTTTAAATACCCCAAAAGAGGTGGAGTCCCTCCTGGGCGCTGCTCAGGTTTTCCCATGCTGGCCCCTTTAAGAAAGGGGCCGGCTTTGCCGCGCACGTCTTAGAAGACGTCGGGGGCAGGGCTTCAGCGGTGGCAGCATTCCTGCCACCGAAAGAGGCCTCCCAACACTAGAACAGGTCCCAGAGGAAGCGGGCGTGCCCTCGACCCCGGCGTCAGAGCCCCAGAGGACAGCGGGCCGATGCAGGAGCAGGTGAGTTCGGTCAGCCACAGAGGCCGTGGCCGACTGATGCAACAGTACCCCCTCTTCAAGAGCCCCCTCCGAGGGGCTGTCATCATCTGTTATCCAGTCCTCTTCATCCTCTGTAATCCAGTCCTGTTCGTTATCGTGGGAATCCAAGACAAGTTTCTCCATAGCGTGTAAGAAGGAACGTATCTGGTAGGGATTCACTTTTGGAATTTAGAAAAATTTCTAATTGATCTGGTTCCATAAAAACATACCTATTATTTTCAAAATTTAGAATACATTTACAAAGAAATTTTATCGTTATTTTAGCACCCATTTGGCACGCTGTAGGACATAGAAGAAGAAATTTCTTCCTGTGCACTTGGGTTACTTTTGTAATATCTGGAAAAATCCATATTTTTCCTCCAAGATAGAGCTTACTTATATTTCTAAAGAAACTTTTTGATATCATATCTCTTTCCTCGGACATTGCAAATTTCACTAAGAGTATCCCTCTTTTCTCAATTTGCTCTTCTTGAGTTGTCTCAAGAAATCCTGTCAGATCTTCCAAAGGTGAAGAGGACTCTGGACGCCGACCTCGATCTTCACTCTTCCCCGGGAATAGATTAAGTAAACCCACTACTCTCTTTTTCAGATTTCGTTTATTGTTTAAGACTTGTAATTCTGATCCTATAAATTTCAAATTTGCTCTCCCAAAATTGCATAGTAAAATCAGATAGATAAGAGAGGAATTTGTTTTAATACATATGTTTAGATTGAATGCTTATTGAAAACATCTAAATATCTTTTTGGATGTTTTTTTTGCATGTTTCTTTACATGTTTTGTCAATATTTTCATTGTTTAAAGGAATGTAAAGCTCTATCTGAAATTTATGGCATGTATTAATGCTTATGTTTAATTTGAAATTTTAATAAAGAGAAAATAACAAAAAAAAAGAAGGAAGGTATCTCCGGTGTGTCTTGCAAGGGAATCACGGATTCCATGATAGTTGATGGTGACACAGCGGGATCCCATCGCGCATCCTTCTGCTGCAAGAGGGTGTGTAGCTGCTGGATCTCCCATTCCTTGTAAGCTAGTATGGATAGTGGGCCTTGCATGGCTTGTCCATGGGACTTCACCAGTTCCTCGTTCTCCAAAGTTTTGTGGTACAACTGTTCTTTTAACTGCGTGAGCTCGTCTTGCGGAACGGATACCCCAGAAGAATCAGCCCTCCTGAGGTTCTCCTTGGACCTCTCACGGTGAAGTAAGGGCACCGAAATGGCTGTAGCCACCATCATGGCCCGAGATAATCCAGGAGCTTCCAAGCAAGTCTCCGAACAGCAAGGTCCCCACTGGCTCTAGTCAGGAGAGGACCAGTCGAACTGAGGCTGGTGTTTTTGTAGCCACGGTAACCCCAGAATTATAGGACTCACAGCCTCGGGTAGGACGAAGAAGGAAAGGTGCTCGACATGATTCGTTCCGATCTTCAACGATAACGGCTGGGTGATCCGTGTGACTTCGCCCGGAAGAGGGTTCCCGCGCATGATAAGAGGATCAATGGGGATTTCACCAGCGAGGTGGAGAGACGACAATGATCCACGAGGTCCTGCCGGATAAAGTTCACCCCAGCGCCCGAGTCCACCAGAGCCTGTGAAGAAACACTGCTGGTGGACAGCTCCACAGACGCGGGCAAGAGAAACAAGGGCAAACCCAAAGTAAGGCCGATGGTTATAACTTTGGCTGTCTTTTGACATAGTGGTACCATCATCTGTGGCGAAGGTGGCGGAGCAGGATGCCCGACATTGCCGCAAGAGTCTGATTGAAGGCGAGGTGTGGTCACAGCCACCGAAATATGGGTCTGACCCAGTTGCATCGGTTATTTGGTAGAAAACGAAGACTCCTCGGGCCGAAAGAGTGAATCCGAGAGGTGCCCTCATCGCCTTGTATAGGTCTCCTGAGCCCTTTCCTGTAACCTCTGGTTGATCTTCCCTGTGAAGTCAATAAGTCCTTCTAGAGAAGTGGGGAGCTTCCGTGCCGCTAGTTCATCCTTAATCTGTGGAGTTAAGACCTCCAAAAATATGGCATTTAAACTGTTTCCCTGCCAGTTTAACTCTGTAGCCATGGTGCAGAATTCCATAGCATATTCACTTAGGAGCCGAGAGCCTTGTCGAAGATGAAGGAGGTCCGAACCCATGGCTGGCAGCCTGCCGAGCTCCTCGAACACCTGTTTGAAGGCGGAAACAAACTGAGGCAGGTCAGATAGCAGGGGATCGGAGTGTTCCCATAAGGGCGACACCTAGGCTGCGCACGATGAAATCTCTGGTAGAGAATAAGGCACTACCCTGAGGAGCGGGGAAGCACAGAGCACAGTCACAAATGTGGAATGTAGGCACTGCCCCAAGGAGCGGGGAAGCGCGGAGTGCAGTCTCCAAAGCAGGAAGGTGGTCCAAGGGGCAACCCTGAGAAGCAGGGAAGCCAGCAGGCAGGGTCTCTGGAAGGCGCAGGGCAAACCCGAAGAGCAGGGAAGCCTGGAGACAGGGTCTCCAACTGGAGTGAAAGCAGGCCCCCAAGGAGCGGGTACCCGAGCGAGAGTCCAGAGCTGCAGGCAGATCCGATGCAGGAACCACGGGTCCGAAGAGACAGGAGCAAACACTAGGCAAAGGAACTCGTTGCCAAGTCAGCTAGCAAGGGGCAAAGGAGGTCCTTAAGAATCCCAACCTTGTGATGTCATCAGTCGGAGACACCCGAGGTTCCCGCCATTGGGCCTTCAAAGGGAGGCCCGGTGGTGAGCGTGCGCCTAGGAAGGCCCGGAGTCAGCGTGGATGGTGGCGGTGTCCCGGCCACCACAAGGAGACTTGAGAACCCAGAGATATGTGGCAGTAGTGGCTAGCCCCAACCGCGAGCTGACCCGGAGAGGAGAGTAGACCAACACGTGTTATGAGTTGAATCGGTCGCAGTCGTCTGCAAGTGACTGTCATAGGAGTATGGTCTTTTATGTATGTGTGTGTCTGTGTGAGTTCGTGTGAGTGAGTGTGTCTGTAGAAAGAGTCTGCTTGTGGTGGACTGGGGATAATGTTGAAAAGTTGGGTCATATTGTTTGCATTGTTTACTTGACACAGTGTCATACTTGTTTCCTTTTTGCTCATTGACCTAATAAAGATGAATTTAAAAAGAAAAAAGAATCAGCATCTAAACCAAATCAAAAATATTAGGAGTAAAAGGCTCCAATACATAACTAGCCACTGCTATTATTAGCAACAGTAGTATGGGATAGACTTAGTTTTTGGGTACTTGCCAGGTTCATATGGCCTGGATTGGCCACTGTTGGAAACAGGATGCTGGGCTTGATGGACCCTTGGTCTGACCCAGTATGGCATGTTCTTATTAACTGCTGTGAGTCTCAGAGGAGGCTTCACCATTGGAAGTCCGAGGTCCCCCCAGGAGGAGCCCATAGGGACCTGGACCTCTTGGACTTAGATGGAGTCCTATGTGACCAAGGACCCAGGCAGCGGCTGAAGAGACTTCACCCTCGGAAGCCCTCGGCTCCCCCGGGAGAAGCCCGTGAGAGCCCGGGCCGCTGGGACTTAGGAGAATCCTCTGGGCCAGCAAGTACCGGATACCAGAGGTGCGGAAGAAGCCAGAGTCGGAGTCCAGGAGCGAAGCCGGGTCAGAAGCCAAAGCCAGGGATGAAGCAGAAGACGGAGTCGTGGACAGAGCCGGGTCGAAGACAGAGGTCAGAAGTCAATACCAAGCCAGGAACAGAAGCTGAAGACGAAGTCGAGGGACAGAGCCAGGTCGGAAGCCAGAAGTCAGATGTCGATACCAAAACCAAGGGACAGAAGCAGGAGACAAGTCAGGAAGCAAGCTGGGTCAGAGACAGAAGCAATCCAAAGAGTTCACAGCAACTAGCAAGTCAGGAAACCTGAAGAACCTCATTGCAAGGCACTGAAGGAGTCCAGATGCAGGGTTTAAATACCCTGAGGGCGTCTGACGTCATCCAGGGCTGGCTTGAAGATTTCCCGCGCTGGCCCCTTTAAATGGGACTCCTCCTCGTGCGCGCGTCTAGGGGGCGGAGCCAGCCATGCTGGAACGTTGGCATCTCTCCCGAGGAGGGAGAGATGCGCTGGAGGGCCTGCAGGCCTGTGGAGGCCTCGGACCAGCCCGGACCATCCCCGAGGTAGGTGGGGGGACCGGGGTATGGCCCGGGACCACAACAACAGCAGAGATGACATTGACAAGTGATAACTTCAAAGAGCAGTAGCAGATGTTCTTTAAGAGTTCCTTGCATATCTGCGATATAGAAAAAAAAATTAATTGTTACATGGCTGCCTTGCCACATATGGTGTAATCTCAAAACCAATACTTTGCATTGCAGGAGTTTCTTCAGGTGAAACACTAGGAGACAAGTAGTATTCAGAAGCTGCGTTGGTCCTTATTTCTTAGCTGGAAATTCGGCAAGGCAAGACTGACAACTTGCATAAGGTGAGTTGTAAGACTGAAGCAGACCTGAAAGGTTGAAACTAGCTGAAGAGTTAGATGGTAACATGCTGACAGCTTGGAACCAGATTCATGTCCTGGAGCAAAACTGAAAGCTTGAACTGTACAAAGAGCTGTACAAAGCAAATGCTGAAATGTAGCTGAAGGCTGGACTTCCTGACAGCTGTACTTGGAACAGACTAGGGAACTTGGAATGACACTAGTGGCTTAGGGCATGACTGGAATCTGAAGCTACAAAAAAAAAAAATACAGAATTTGAATCAACTGAAGATCTTGAACAAGGATCGGATGCAGGCACCTCCTGCGGTTCATAGGTAAACAAGGAAAAGAAAGAACCAAATGAGCTGGACACGTTGAAGAACTTAACCAACCTGGCTGCAGGCGCCTCCTGCAGGTTATAAAAAACCCGGGGACAAATATAGGCATCTCCTGCGGGTTGTAAGGAAATGTTCCAGGAACTTTGCAGGCACCTCCTGCTGGTTGTCAAAAAAAAAAATTCAGAAGCAACAAGCTTGAGTAAAATTCTTGATTTGAAACAAGGTACCAAAAGTCCAAGAACATGGCCCGACGCAGGAACACGCTCATTGAGCTCATGGCCTTCGCAACCTGTTGTGAGCGCAGGGGAGCGGTCACATGTTCAAGAGAGAGTGAGCCCTTGGATCATGGCACAACCTCAGGGTGAGGCTCCAAGGTAGGCACCGTGAGAGGCAAGCATATTCAGGCATGGGCTTGAACATAGCTTGAACTTGGAACTTTCAGGCCTCTGCTGAACCTGCATGCACAGAGTGAGACCCAACAACGCAATTCTGATCTCCTGGGTAGCCCTTTCGGACCTGCCGTTTGGAATGGCAAGTGAGTCAGGATAAACAAAGGAACTTGGACGAAGACTTGGAACTTGGACGAAGGCTCTGGAGACAAGGAACATGGATGAAAGCACAGGGTCAGGTTAGAGTTCAGCTTCCACAGGCACTGCACCTCAGCACATCCTACACAGCTTGCCATGAGCTGGTCGCGGACCACGCTGTCCCACTGTGCACCCTACAGAACCTGCCACAGTTTGGTTGCAGACCATACCAGGAGCAAGACAGGCTCAGGACTGAGACTCAGACAAGCACAGGACCCAAGACATCCCTTGGAATGAGGAACATGGCTTGGAATGAGGAACATGGCTTGGAACCAGGAGCATGGAGATCCGTTGGCTAGACAAGCTCCATGAGCCCTGGAACTAGGAACATGATTAGGAAATCGAGACTTGACCTGGAACCTAACTTGGAACTCTAAAAACAAGGATAGACTCCAAGGACTTGATCTAGCAAAGATAGACTTGGAGACAGGCCATGTGCCAGGAGGCGCCTTACAGAGCCCCCCATGGGCTGGTCACCGACTATGTCACTGGCATGCCTGGAGGAGGGACGAGAGAGGAACTTGAAGGCATACCTTATTTATTTATTTATTTATTTATTTATTTATTTATTTAAAAACTTTTCTATACCATCGCTAAGTTATATACCATCGCAACGGTTTACAAATAGGCACATAGACTAAGGTAAGTAAATATAGGTTATCGTAGATTCTAACAGGTGCCAATAAAGTTCGGTTACAATTTCATAAATAAAATCATTATTTGAGTATTGTTGGTCAAGTCCAGGTATGTTATTGAGTTACTATCTCTTTGAGATATTACTTCTTAAATGTAGGATTGAGTAAATTCATTCTCATCTGCATTACCCTGTACTTTCTTTCTCTACCCTCCAGACTCTTTAGTGAAGGCTTTTTTAAAGAGCCATGTTTTTAAATTTTTCTTAAAAGTTTTGAGATTATTCTGTAATCTTAGAATGAAGACAGGAACATCAGGAACTTGATTGAAAATTCAGACAAGGCAAAGATTCAGAAGACTTGGACAAGGCACTGACGAAAGACCAGGAACAATGAACACAGAACATGGAGGAGCTCCGGCGAAGAACAAGGTGACCAGAAACATGAAACAAGAACAAGAAGATCAAAAACATCCAATAGGGATGTGAATCGGGCTTCGGACGATTGAAAATATCGGACGATATTTTCAAAATCGTCAGAAATCGGGGGCTCCCCAAAATGATAGGAAAACCCCACAATATTGATCATGGGGGTTCTCTTATCGTTTTGGGGGAGGGTGGGAAAAACGGCACACAAAAATAACCCCTAAACCCACCCCGACCCTTTAAAACTAATCCCTTAGCTTCCCCAACCCTCCCGACCCCCCCAAAAACTTTTTACAAGTACCTGGTGGTCCAGTGGGGGTCCCTGGAGCAATCTCCCGCTCCCGGGCCGTCAGCTGCCACTAATCAAAATGGCGCCGATGGCCTTTGCCCTTACTATGTCACAGGGTATCTGTGCCACTGGCCGGACCCTGTCACATGGTAGGAGCACTGGATGGCCGGCGCCATCTTGTGCTCCTACCATGTGACAGGGGCTGACCAATGGCACCGGTAGCCCCTGTGACATAGTAAGGGCAAAGGCTATCGGCACCATTTTGAATACTGGCAGCCAACGGTCCGAGTGCAGGAGGTCTCTCCCGGACCCCCGCTGGACTTTTGGCAAGTCTTGTGGGGGTCAGGAGGGTCCCCCAAGACTTGCCAAAAGCCCCTGGTGGGCCAGCGGGGGTCTGGGAGCGATCTCCTGCACTCGGCCATCGCCATTTTGATTAGTGGCAGCCGACGGCCCGGGAGCGGGAGATCACTCCAGGGACCCCCACTGGACCACCGGGTACCTGTAAAAAGATTTTGGGGGGGTCGGGAGGGTGGGGGAAGCTAAGGGATTAGTTTTAAAGGGTCAGGGTGAGTTTTTTGTTTATCGGCTCGGGCGCAGCCGATAAACAAAACCGCGATCGGGCCCAATGAAAAAAAAACCACATGTGAATCGGAACCGGAATCTGAACCGATTCCGGTTCTGATTCACATCTCTAACATCCAACAAAGAACATGAAGACCATCACAGCAGAGGCGTGACCACGGAAGATTTTGAAGGGCAGAAAGGCATGGATTACCAAGAGAGTCCCTTGCGAAGGCCCTGAGGAAGTGGCAGAGAAGCCCTTTTATAGGGCTGAATGAATGACAAGGCAGTGACATCATCAAATGGGGCCACGGGGCTTTTCCCGCCGTGGGTCCTTTAAATTGAATGCAGAGGCACATGCGCGAGCCTAGAAGACGCCAGAGAGAGCTGGAGGAAGTCAGCAGCATCCCAGCTACACCAAGGGGCCTGCATTGGTGGCATCCCAGCTGCAAAGATCATCAGCGGTGGCTCCCCGGCCGCAGTACAGAGAACAGCGTCGGCGGCGCTCTTCCCACGAAGATGGCAAAGACGGCGGCACTCCTGCCACATGGCAGCAGGAGTCAGTGGCCCCGTGACGCCAAGCGGAGGACAGAGTCGCAGCTTCCCCAGTCCACAGAGGTGGAACTGAGCCGGCGTGCGCCAACAGGAGGTGAGTGAGGCTTCTCGCACATCAGGCCCGCGAGCAGCAGAGTGCAACAGCGAGTGAAACAATATTTGAAATCTTGATCTTCAACAAAACCTTCGGCCATCTGCACTATTTGGCATAGGGTTCTGTGAGTTCTTCTGAGATCTTTGTACTATTTAATGCTCTATGTAATGGGCCACAGAGGTCTTTTTGCTTCATCCTTTATAAAGATCTCTCTCATTGCTCTATTATTAACAATCTCCTGGGAAGTCTTAAAGCACTCCATCACATAATGCCTCAGTTGGAGATAGGCATAAAATTAGGCTAAATTACTGACTGAATCAATAAACCAAAGGAAAGTCTTGCCTTTCTTCCATTCCAAAGTAAGTTTCTAAAAAGATGCTTAATTTATGAAATATTTTTCTGAGAGAGCCAAATGGATAATATGTGTATTCGATAGAGCCATTTTGGAATCTCTATCATTGTCAATAACTGTATCTTATCCGTCAGGGATAAAGGCAATGTTTGCCAATAAGACAAGGATTTAGCCAAAGTATTCAATAAACATTTGCAGCTATTATAGCCCAACATTAGTAGGAATCCTAATTCCCAAATACCTCATTTCTCCATGAACCCATCTAAGTGGGAATCCCACTCCCCAAGTTCCTCTCATATTCCCAGAAACAGCATGGACCTCAGATTTATCCTGATTAATCTTTAACCCTGCAAACTGCCCAAATTGAGGCTGAAGGTCTAATACTTTTCCTAGAGACTCTTTTGGGTTTGTGAGAAAGATCAACACACCATCAGCAAAGGCCACAACCTTAAATATATGATTCCCCATGCCAAAACCCATATCAGTTTTCCTCAATAAGGGATCAATAGAGAGAATGTACAACAATGGAGAAAGAGGACAACTTTGTCATACTCTCCTACTGATCGAAAATTCTGTAGAGTTGAATCCGTTAACTATAATATTCAAAGTCGGTTGTGTGTACAAAAAGGAAATATATTTCACAATGTTTCTTTTAAAACCAAATCATTGGAGCACTGAAAACATATATGGCCAAGATACATGATCAAAGGATTTTTCAGAATTAACGTCTATGGCCAACGCTGAGCATTATTTCGCCTTTCACATAGAACTTGGAAGTTATTAATTTAACAGTATGAGTTCCAGCTGTCCTGCCCTCTACAAAACCTGTTTGGTTTGTCAAAATAAGTAAGGGAAAAATCAAACTCAGTCTATTAGCTAAACTTTTGGCAAGAATCTTCAGATCACAGTTCAATAGAGATATAGGCTTATATGTGACGGGGTCTATATTCCAGCCCGGGGAAGTAGAACAAAATCCCAGGAACAAAAACTCCCTGGAACCATAAATCCAGAAACCAATCCCTGGCTGCAGGGGGACGGCAAAACAGAGAGTGGGGCCCTAGGAGCCAATCCCTTGCTACTGGAGGAGGAGTCAACACGATATAAAAAGGAGTCTCTAGCAGTGCAGTCTCAGTCTCCTGCCGGGGACTGAGGAGGACAGAGCAGGACCTTGCGACTGTGTGCTCTGGAAGACTTTGACCCTGGATGTTGCCTCTACAGTGCGAGGAAGGACAGCAACAGTGATTCCAAGGAAGGTGAACTTGAGAGTCTCCCACCTCAAAGTGATTAACATTATTTTTGAAGAGGTTCCTCTTTGTGTACAAACTGCCAGAAGGATTAAGTTCACTTAGAGAATAGCCACTGCCATTAGCAATGGTTACATGGAATAGACTTAGTTTTTGGGTACTTGCCAGGTTCTTTTGGAGGTTCTTATGGCCTGGATTGGCCACTGTTGGAAACAGGATGCTGGGCTTGATGGACCCTTGGTCTGATCCAGTATGGCATTTTCTTATGTTCTTATGGATATCAAAGCTTCTATTTGTTTGGAGTTACCTGTTTTAAGGACACCTTACTAAGAAAACTGCCAAGTGGGTGGTTGTATCTCTGGGGAAAAGTGTGAGCTCCCAGAGGTACGGCGGGAGGTGGCAGTTAAGCCCATTGGGCCAGACTGACTTTTGGAGAACTTATTGAGATTAGTTTTGTCTAGTGCTGGCTGTCACAGAGGACTGAAAGACAAAGCTAGAGACTTAAGGTTTATTTTGAAGCCAGTCTATGTTGGTTGGGCAGGCTGGCTCAGCAGGGGGGGCTCCTGCCTTCCAGTCAGACCTGGGACTGGTTCAAACCCTTCCTGAGGACTTATGGGAAAAGAAAAACTGTAAGTGATTTCTATTTGAGTTTTCAAGTGGTCAGGAAAGTCCCTCTCCACGATTGGACCCTGGAGAGGCTGAGTTTGGAGGCCAGAGGAAGCATCACACTATATCATGATGGTAGCAGAGGATCCTTCCCAGGTTTAGCTGAAACTGTAATATGAACTTTATTTGTTTCTTGGGAAGGTCTCCCGCTGAAGGGCATCTGCATAAAACCCACCTAATGGTCCTACCACCTGTCCACTCTGGACCTGGGGCCTTGTCTAACTTGCTGAATCTGATCATGTTAATGATTTCATAAATCTCTATTGAGCGATTTAGAAAATCCAATAAAGCTTCAGTAATTTTGGGAAGAGGTAGATCTATGAAAAATAAGTTTTCCTCCTGCTGGCCCCCTGATCTGTCCTCAGAATAAAGGGTTTCATAAAAGGTTCGAAAGACATCACATATTTCCACCTTTTTGGCAACCAGTAACCACTGTTTAGTTTAATTTTTCTATAAAAGTTTTAATCTTCAATACTTTCACTGCATTAGCCAAATACTTTCCGGCTTTGTTGCCAAATCAGAAGAAATTATGTTCTGAATGTTGGAGCATCTTATACGCTCTCTGGTGTAGCACATATTCAAACACTCTAAAATAGAGCTATATTCCACTTTATTCTCTTTGCTTAAATGTTTTATGAGCTTTGCTTTAGCCAATTTTAATTTTTTTCTACCTGCAATATTGATTTATTAAGTTGCGTATTTCTTCCAATCAAATATGATATGATCTCACCCCTTAAGACAGCTTTACTGGTTTCCCAAAATAGCTGTGGTGAATCTGCATGTTGCCCATTATGTGATGCAAATTCCTTCCATTTATTTTGTAGAAAAATGTGGAAATCTATATCCTCTTTTAAATAGTTTGGGAATTTCCAGATGGTCTCCCCTCTTTCAACTTCAGAGGTCTTGAAATCAACCCAAACTGGAGTATGATCTGAAACACCTGGTGTTCCAATCTCTGCTTTAATTATTTTAGAAAACCCATCTTGGGATACCAAAATATAATCAAGTCTAGAAAGAGATATGTGAGCTCTGGAGTAATGTGTGAAGTCCTTTTCCTCCGGATTTAATTCTCTTCAGAAATCTAACACTTGTAACTTTTGACAAAGGAATGCAATACCTTTCTCTGTATTTCTCTCCCAGTTGCTTGGGGCTAGGAGACCTATCCAGTAATGTGTCATGAGCACAGTTATAGTCATCTGCCATGACAAAGATACCTTTGACATGGGCTATTAGCATATTTGTTAACCTAACAAAAAAATCATGGTCATACTCATTGAGGGCATAGAGATTACAGATAGTAAGATCTTTCCCATTTAGTTTCCCTATAATGATTATAAATCTTCCATCCAGATCCTGGATCACACTAGCAACTACCAAATTGATAGACTTATTTATTAAAATTGTCACTCTTGCTTTTCTTCCTCTCGCAGCTGAAAATAGCAAGAGCTTACCCACTCTCTAATTTTTTACTTTCTATCACAGAAAGGAGGGTTTCGTGTAATCATGCAAGCAAAGCTTTATTCCTTGTTAAATGTTGTAGGACTTTCTTCCTCTTAATTAGGGAACCCAATCCATTAACATTCCAAGAAATAATTCTAGAGACTTCACCCATTATCTCTAGATCAATGAAGACCTGTAAATGTACTTTTCCACAGGCAAATGTGAGGCACCCAGCCTTGCCTCACACTTCAGACTACCTGAAGCCCCTCTCGGTGAACACAATGCACCCAGTAGATTTCCTTGGGAATTGCCCAATTTCCACACCCCACCCTGCTCCTTTCCCTCCCTTCCCCCCTTTTCTTCCCCCATTCCATCCCTCCACCCCACAGAATCACCATTTCATGCATCTCTATGCTCATCCGTTTGAGAGCTAGAGTTACACTACATGCAACCTAGTGCCATCCCCTCCAACCTAAGTTGCACTGTTCCAATAACACAAAATAAACAAACAGCTATCTTTTAAACTCAAGGCTGGTCTCATAATCGAAGCTCTCTTTAATCAGTATTATTGTCTAAACTTCTACACTTGGATAGTTAAGAGCCCTTAAGTCATGGATGTAGTTTACTGAAAAAAATAAAAATGTAAGTCCTAATAGGGCCGTTCATTGTGTTGCCGACTCTGCAAAGCAAGACAAGTCAAAATTATCTGGAGTCCTGGAGAAAAAAAGGACAACTTGTCAAGTCCAGGTATTTTCAGACAGGGAAGCCAGGTGTAAAAGTATACTTTTCCGTGAAACTTCCAGTGAGTTTTACCCTGTCATTAGAAACAGAAGCATAAAAGGAACTTAAAGATGAAATAAACTGGAAACTAGGGATGTGCAGACAAAAAGTTTATGTTCTTAAATCCATAAGTCGAAAAGGGGGGTCAATTTCGGTCAATATGGACATATGGAGAATTCCATAAGTTGAGTCTATGTCCATACGTGCACCGGTTCCCTAAATAAAAATTTAAACCCCTCACCCTCCTTAATCCCCCCCCCAAGACTTACCAAAACTCCCTGGTGGTCCAGCGGGGAGTCAGGAAGCCATTCCTCTATTCCTTTGCGAGGAGCACGTGACGTCCGCGTCACGTCGGAGTGACGCGGCCATCACGTGGTCCACCACGGTTCCGCTCCCGGACCCCTCGTTGGACACAAACGGAACTTTTGGCCAGCTTGGGGGGGCCTCCTGACCTCCCCAAGCTGGCCAAAAGTTCCGTTTGTGTCCAACGAGGGGTCCGGGAGCGGAACCGCGGTGTACCACGTGACGGCCGCGTCACTCTGACGTGACGCGGACGTCACGTGCTCCTCGCAAAGGAATAGAGGAATGGCTTCCTGACTCCCCGCTGGACCACCAGGGAGTTTTGGTAAGTCTTGGGGGGGATTAAGGAGGGTGAGGGGTTTAAATTTTTATTTAGGATCAACGATCGCGATTTCCATCGTATTCAACATAGCTATGTTGAATAAGTTGGAAATCCGATCGTTTTCGCCTCATCACTTTTTTAAGTTAAAAAAAAAAAAAAGTAGCGTTTTACATATAATTTCAAAACGAATGCACACCCCTACTGGAAACTGTACTTCAAGATTGGCATCTCACCACGCGAGTCAGGTAACTGCTAAAGAACTGCATCAGACCGGATGGTGCAGTTTAATCATCCAAAAGGGAGTCTATGGATTTCCAAGCCTCCGCTGCTGAATCAAAAAGGTGAGCAGTGCCATCTTTCCAGATACGTAGTTTTGCCGGGAACTGTAGAGAAAAACGCACTTGCTTTGCCACCAGCCTAGCACAAATGGGCCCAAACCCCTTCTGTTTCATAGCCACCTGGTGAAAGAAATCTTGGAAAAGCCTGAAGAGGCCTGCCAAATCTTTTGCTTCTGATCCCAGTTTAAAAATTTGGTGATAATAATGCAGGGTCTCCCAGAGTCTGGTTTTTTTTTTCTGACCAAGTCTGTGCACTCTCTCGATAATCAGCTTCTCTCTTAATTCTGCCAAACCAAGCACATCGGGAAGCCAGGCTGTTAAGATAGCTATTAATTTGCTTTCTTCCAGTTCTTCCGGGAAGCCCATGAAGCACAGGTTATTAAGTCGCAATCTGTTCTCTAGTTCTTCTATCTTCCCCTCCTGCGCTTCCACCAATTTTTCCAGCGTTTGAATTTTACTCTCCATAGTCAGAGCTTCATCTTCGGTAAGTGACACTCGGCCTTCCAGCGCTTCCATTCTCTGCCCAATTTCACTTAAAGTGTCTTTTACTTCCAAAATCTGCCCTGAGGTTTCTTCTAGTTTGTCTTTAATCCATCAGTGACCATTGTTTTATGGCATTCACCGCTGCCTCATCCAACACGGCAGTTGCTGCCTCATCCCAATACAGACGTCATTTTATCATTGTTAGGCCTGGATTTTTCTTTTTCCCTTCTACTGGGCTTAACAGGCATGCCAGATGGAGATTTTGACATATATCTATCGATATTGATATTCACAGAAGCAATATACTCTCCCACTTACAGCATTCAGGGGGCTAGGATGGAAAGGATATTAACCATGAGAAGGAGATGGCACCAGGAGCCTGCTGAGGACCTTCCTCCCAAGTTCACTGCATAACATGACTCCCGTGTTTCATCATTTAAAAATAAACATAGTACACATACATATATACTTAAAGGCCACTTTACATGTGATACATGTCAGGTAATATATGCCATTGTTTGTCCCTGTAAATTAGTATACATAGGACAAATCAAATGCAGTATTACGACATGGATTCATGAACATTTGAGTTGTATATGTACCAACAAGATACAAGCACCATTAGTGGAACACTGGGTAACTAAACAGCATACCATTGATGTCAAATTCTTTATCATCTGTAGGATAGAATCAAGAAGAGGGGGTGACATTTCACATCAGTTGATACAGATGGAATAACGTTTTATTTTTAATTGGGGGCCCTTAGAACCTAGTGGGTTAAATTAAGAGGTAGAATGGGCGGCTTTCCTATATATTTTCTATAATTTGTTATAACGTTTTGTATACATTATTATCGTACATGGTATATAGTACTAATAATTTTTCACAAATTTATTTTGCACTTTATAGGGTTTCATCCCTTTTGATGGTGATTTTCATATAAAGATTTTTTGATTCATTTTGTGCTGTCATTACTTCTAATTTGTTTTTTATACAACACAAAATTTTTTTTGTTTTAGTTTCTCTAGTGTTTATATAGCTGGTGAAGCGTCTAGTGTTTATATAGCTGGTGAAGCGTCTCTTTTGATACGTCACTGGTTGATCCAATGAAGAATCTCTTGTATGTTGGGTGGTTTAAAAGAAATTGGATGTTGTGCGCATGCACAGCATTTTTTGCTATGTGTGAATACCTGCAGGTAAACCGTGATGTTGAGACAATACAAAGATGATCTATGAAAATATACCGTGCAAGGTTAGTATGATATATTTTTTCTTTAATACAATACAGGAGCTTAATTGTAGTTAGTCAATATATTATGAGTGGTTTTTATTTTGTAGGTTTATATATTGGGAAGTGCCACTTTTAGATGATATTGAAACTCTATATTTGATTTTTGTAAGGCAATTGGTAGGAACATTTTGAACTTCTGAATTGGTTGGTAAACACACTTAGGGGCAGATTTTAAAACCTGCGCGCGGGCGCAGATTTGTTCACGCAACCCGGCGCGTACAAATCTATGCCCGATTTTATAACATGCGCACGCAGCTGCGCGCGTTTTATAAAATCCAGGGTCGGTGCGAGCAAGGGGGTGCACAATTGTGCAACTTGCACGCGCCAAGCCTCGCCGTGGCCTCGGAGGGAACTTTCCTTCCCCGCACCTTCCCCTACCTAACCCGCCCCCCAGCCCTACCTAGAACCCCCCCCTTACCTTTGTTGAAGAAGTTACGCCTGTAGGCTCAGGCCCCGCCCCACCCCGTCCCCGGACTGCCCTGGACTGCCCATGCCCCGCCCCTTTTTGCAAGCCCTGGGACATACGCGTGTCCCGGGGCTTGCGCGTGCCGCCGAGCCTATGTAAGATAGGGGGAGGCAGGGGAAGGTTTTCGGGGGTTGCGCGTGTATCTACCCCTATGGGTTTATGACAATTAAACTATATATATTTATATGTTTTTAGACTTACGAGATCAGCTAAATCTTATGGAGATTGTGATATGATGAAAAGGATTAAAAGGTCTATTAAAATTATTGAAGTAGTGCAAGAAGGTGTCAGATCTAGCAAGCCTATATGAAATAAAGCGCACTCCTGGAGATACAACTTAGTAAATTTTGTTTTTGTGAGAGGCAAGGATAATAAATATAATTAGCTCCCCCTGAGGAAACCTTACCAGCGAAACAGTCGGCCCTGGTGTTGGAGACATATCGGGGAAATATCAATGTTCTTTGTTGAACAGGGATTCCTATGGTGCTAATCATCAGTGTGGATGAATGGGGTGCATGTGTGTTGTTTTTATTCTCCTTTAACTGTTGTCATGTGAGAGAAAATGACACTGAACAAACTGCAATTTACAAAAGCGTCTTAATGCAATAAAAAAAAATTTTATTAATTGAAATCTGTTACATGCTATATTAATGTCTGGTTATTGTTATAAAACTGGATAGGCGACAAGTGGCCTATACAGGAAGCAAAGAATCAAGCAAATTAATATAAAATACCTTACTGCTATACTCACATTAAGTACACAGGTCAGTCAAAGAACAGCTTTGCTTGGCTACTTCTCCTTTCCAACAGTTTTTATAGGTTTCATAATATGCACTGCAAGCTAGAAATTGTATTGCTCTAAATCAGCTCATGATTGCTCCATACCTACATTCAGGGTCACATTTTTCCTTATCATGCCAACTGTCACCATGGCCTAGTTTCTCTTCCCCTTATCAGCTCCTAACACGCACGTCCTTGGCTTCACAGATTTATTTTCGTACTCAGAAACATAGCCTCATTTTCCTGTTATTCACTTTCTCAATTCAGACCTTGAATTGCTGAAACTGTAAGATCTTTTGTGCAACTTGTACACGTTGTCCACTGGGTTCAGACCAAGGTGTCTAGCCCAGACTGGTTCTGCCAACAGCATATTCACAAGTCCAAGGTCAGCATTTTCGACAATCCTCCCTTGAGACAGGACTTGTCCCTGTCTCACCTCCATCATAGTGAGACTATGTTGAGCCGTTCTTCAGTATCTGCAAACCTCTTCACATCACCTTTCTACTTCCCACTTACCTACACTCACTTTCCACTTTCCCTCTATTCTTCTATCAGTATGTGACATAGAATGACATGCATGGAACAATCTTGAAGCAGCTACTACTCTATTACTGTTTCTACTATTACATTATCATAATTAGTTTCAATAACAGCAGGTATCATAACAGCATAATTGGTTTCAGTATGACCTGGGGCCATGACAGCATAATGAGAATCGTGATGGGTAATATTAGTGGTTATTCTGTGAGTTATGCATCTTTGAAATGTTTGGATTAAATTTGGAATACATTGCATAAAGCAACACACCGCTATAAGAATTACAATAATTATAATTGCATATTGACACAGGTTCCTTATCCATCCTATTGGGAATATTGACCACAAACTATCCCATATATTTGATCCTGTATCAATTTGAATACTTGCAGCAAAAGTTTTTAACTTCTGTATTTGTTGGTCAATGGCTAATGAATTGTCCGTGAGGTTAAAGCAGCACATATCTGGCATAACTTCACAACCATAACGATGTTGTAGCAATAGAAAATCAATAGCGCCTCGGTTATTAACAATAGCATTACGAAGAGCAGTCTGTTCTTGGTTTAATAATGCTATAGCGTGTGAAGTGGCATTTATAGTTTTAGCTAAATTACAAGCTAATTTTGACACTTGGTTATCAGCATGCATGGCCATTCCAGGTACACCTACTAAAGTAATTGCTAAAGCTATAGTCTCGTGTCTATTTAATAATGACACATTTCCATCACACGAGGGTGTGAGAGAAGTCAAATCTCTGATCTTACGAGATTTATATAAGTGTTTCACTGCGCTTGGTTTGCTTGGCAAGATAGGTACTAATCTACTTAGGCAACAGGTACAATCACTGACATTAGCTGGAATATAATTAAATGTTGTGGTTCCACAAGTAAAAAACCAGCCAAGCGGTAAAATTATATGTGCCCAATTATAGCTGATGTTTGTGGGGTTATTACAGGGCCATTGTCCTTCTGGCAACTTACGGCATTGGTCTTTACAGTTCACAATATGTGCACAAGTGTTGTTTTCTAGATTTGCAACATACGGAGTATAAAGCTCTAAAGCATCTGTGTGTTATTGAGTCATTTAATCAAGGTGATTATTGTTTTTAATTATTGCACGATTATTTTTGTACTATAACTCAGTGTGTATTTGTTTAAAATAAAATGTAACATGTTGATATATTGAATTGTATTTATTTATCATAAAATCCCTTTCTGTAAATATTTATATGGTCCTTATCACCCGGGTGGCACCCTCTGGTCATAGGTTCCTCTATCATAATCTTCTGCACTGTACTGCAACCAGTGGCCATGACTAGAAGTAGACTTGTGCCACTGAGCCTTTATAGGCCTTGCATCTTGGACTTCCTGTGGTTCTGGCTAATGACATCATCTCTGCCTTGCGATATAAAGAAGCTCAGCGCACCTAACCAGCACCTAATTATCAGGTCCTTTGGGGATTCCTCTGCCAAGGTGTTGTTGCTGCTCCTGATACTGCTGGTCTACCTGCCTGCCTGCTGCTCCTGTCTCTGCACCAGTCCTTGCCATTCACCCACCTTACCTGTCCTGGTTCCTGCCTGCTCTGCTTTTCATTTGTCTTTGGACTGACTTCTTGCTACATGTGACATGATCAGGCCTTCCCCAGGGCCTGGCCCTTTGTTTTTGCTTGCTGCCTGCCCTGACCTCAGCTTGTCTTCTATTCTCTGACTGAATTCTTCCAGACCTGACCTTTGCCTGCTTCTCACCTCCGACTGGACTCTGGCCATCCTGAGCATAGCCTGCGACACATCAATGGCTGCCTGTCAGGGCCTAGTCCATGTCCGCACAAACTAGGCTGTGCCAATCTGGTAGCAGCCAAGGGCCCACCCTCCTGAACTGTGACAAGATGGAAAAGGAGAATAAAAGGATCAATGATGTCATCCCATATAGGCATCTGTGCTGACCTCAGCCTGCCAATATTATCTGTAACAAGCTAACTCTAAAAATTTAATAACTCCACAACAATCAAAGAGCTTCCAATATAAACCAACAACATAACCTAGACACAGAGCAATCATATTCTGGAACCAAAAAAAGTTACATACTTGCAATTCCTGATGAATTTACCTACATTCTTTTTCACCTTTTTTTTTTTTTTCACTTCTTAGACTGAAGGAAACATAGGCCTGGATTTATCAAAATGCACTAAATATCGCATGCGATAGGAAAAGGGAAAGGGAGAGAGAGAGAGAGAGAGAGAGAGAGAGACTAGCCATAATGCCCTCACACTAGATAGGTATTTATATCTCTATGGGAGGCCCACCTAGTCACTCGAGGTGTGGTGTAGGGGTTAGGGGCCACTTTGACATTCAAAGTGAGACGTACGAACAGAACAGTGCTCTCTTGTGAAGATTTGATGACCTTCGGAGTGAGGAAAATCACCCAAAGATGAGATTTGTGCAATGTTCTCTCATCCTAGCTTGATGTTACCTAGATAGAGAGTCCATCATATCATCTTGGAGTGAGTTTCCTCACTCCGAAGGTCTTCAAATCTTCACAAGAGAGCACTGTTCTGTTCGTACGTCTCACTTTGAATGTCAATGTGGCCCCTAACCCCTACACTAATACCTAAACCTCACCTCGAGTGACTAGGTGGGCCTCCCATAGAGATAGGTATTTATATCTAGTGTGAGGGCATTATGGCTAGTCTATCTCCCCCTCTCCCCCTCCCTCCATATTCGCATGTGAAAACGCCATATAGCACTTTGATAAATGACCCCCATAGTTTGGTAGTAAAACTGGGAGGGTTCTGGACTGGTCTGCCTGAAAAGAAAATTATCAGGTAAGTGTAGATTTTTCCTTTCTCTTTGTCCATACAGACCAATCCAGATGAGACCAGCTACTCATGAACTGGGCAGGAATCTGCAAACCTTGTAACACCTCCACAAAAAAGGCAGCTTCTTCCTTGGCCTGCACATGCAACTGATAATGTTTCAAAAAAAAAAGAAGACCATGTTTCTGTCTTACAAATCTCTTGCACAGATATCAATCACAATTCTATCTAAGAAGCTGCTTGAGTCCTAGTGGAACATGCATTGACTCATCAAGGCAAAACCTTTCCCACATCAAGATAAGTTTTGTGATAATCCAACTATGTAGCCTTCAATGCTGCATGACCTTTACGATCACCAGCAAACAAAACAAATGATCAAATTTCCTGAAACTATTTGACTTTCAAATATTGCAGTAGTACACTATGAACATCCAAAGCAGAGTAGAGTATCCCTGACCTTCAGCCTCCCTACTAAAAGAGGATAGACAGACCATCCGATTCAGTTGGAATGCCAAAACTACCTTTGGAAGAAATAAGGGAGCCGTGCAAATCCTTATCATATCCCGAGAAATTTCTAAGAAAGGTTCCCTACAAAATAAGGCATGAAGTTCCGAAATGCATCTGGCAGAACAAATTGCTACCAGAATAACTACCTTCATGGTAAGCATCTTTAGGGGAATATCCTTAAATGGTTTAAAGGAAGAACCTACCAAAAAGGTCAAAACCAAGTTCAGATCCCATGAAGGAACAGGGTCCCTGAATGGAGGCCTAAATTGTTTAACTCCTCTAAAAAAAAACGAGAAACATCCAGATAAATCGATAAAGGTCTGTCCTGCAAACGGCCTCTATAACATGCAACAGTTACAACTTGCATCTTCAAGGAGTTTAGGACCAACCCCTTCATGTGACCATGCTGCAAAAAGTCAAGACTAGAAGGGATGGAAGCAGACATGGGAAGTATTTTCCTGCCAGAGCACCAATGTTCAAAGACCTTCCAAATTTGGATGCATGCCAAAGACATAGAAGTTTTGTCACAACTTCTCAAGGGCCAAGCCTTAAGACAAAATTGAATCAGGTCCTTGTGAAAAACCAGCCCTTGTGACAGAAGATCCCTCTCTTTAGTCAGTTTCAAGAGATGACTTCAAGAAGCGAATAAGATCAGCATACCAAGGACATCTTGGACAATACAGAGCCACCAGAATTACTAACCCATGATGCCAGGAAATCTTGTGAAGAACTCTCCCAATCATGGGCCACGAAGGAAAGACATACAGAAGTGCCCCCGATGGTCCAATGATTAGCTAATCCAAGGCATCCAGACCCTGCTGATCTTACTTATTTCTGGCACTTTTGTGTTCTTGGCAGTTACTATTAAATCCATTACCAAAGTGCCCCTGTTTGCTCTGTCAGACTGAAAGCAGCCTGAGAAAGGCTCCACTCCCCTAGATTGAAGATGTTCCGACTGAAATAATCCACTCAAATGTTCTTCATTCTGGCTGTGCACAAGGCAGAGAAAACTTTCAGATTCTTCCCCACCCACTGAAGGAGTAGATCCATTTCATCCATGCCTCCCTGGAGATTGACATAAGCCACAGATGTAGCATTGTCTGACAAAATTCTGATGGCCTGACCTTTCAGGAGATTCGCAAAACTCAGCAGCACTAACCAAAATGCCCTGGTCTCTAAATGGTTGATGGACTATGTTGCCATCTCCTGTGACTACAAGCTCTACACATACTGAGCTAAGCAATGAGCTCCCCAATTTGAAAGAATGGCATCTGTTGTCACCATGATTCTCACTGGAGTATCTAATTCCACTCCATTCAAGTTCTCAGTGTTTAACCAACAGTGGAGACCTATCTTCATCTGCAGCGGAACTGGGAGCCTGAAGGTGTAATTCTGAATCTGAGGATTCCACCTGAATACCTATGCCCTTTGAAGAGGCCTCATGCACCCTTGCCCAGGGAACCAGATCCAAAGCAGCCATCATGGACCTCAGATGCTGCAGATAACTCCATACCATCAGACATTGGAATGAATTCAGGGAGTAAATCTGACCCTGCCATTTTTGAATACTTTGATTTGTCAACCACACATGTCCTTTCATCATGTCGAAGCCAGCTCCCATATAATCCAAGGCCAGAGATGGGACAAGATTGCTCTTGGAGATATTCACCATCCAGCCTAAATCCTGCAAGAAGTGTACCACCTTTTGAGTGACCTGCACACTTTCCTCTTCTGATTTTGCCCTGATTAGCCAATTGTCCAGATAAGGGTGAACTAAAAATCCTTGCCTTTGCAATGCTGCTGCCACCACAACCATCACCTTCATGAAGGTCTGTGGAGCTGTGGCCAAACCAAATGGCAGAGCTTGAATCTGATAATAACCCCTAGCACCGCAAAACAAAAACTTCTGATGTTCTGATCTTATGGGGATATGAAGATATGCCTCTGTCAGGTCTAAGGAGGTCAAAGTTTTCCATTTCTCATCACCATTACAATGGATCTCAACATCTCCGTTTTAAATTAAGCTCATTAAGAAATGTGTTGACTCCCTTTAGATCCAGAATCTGGCAAAAGAAACCTTCCTTCCTGGTGTCTATGAAAGATGTAATATTGATCCTGCCCCCATTTAGACACCTGGACTGGAACCACCACTCCCAACAGGAAAAGATGATTCAGAGTCATCATTATTGCCTCTCTGTTTTGGGCCGAATGGCAAGGAGAAACTGTAAACTTATCTGAAATAAGAGGGGAGAATTCCAGGGCGTAATCTCTTTGGATTATATCCAAGACTCACTGATCTAAAGTAATTTGGACCCAATTCTGATATAACTTGGACAGGTGACCACTGAATCAGAGATTGTGTCCCCCAGCATTCATTGAGAACCACAAGAGGTGGAAATCATCCCAGAGGATCCTTCTTTTCCACTTCTCTTAGACAACTGAACCTGCCAAAAGTATCTTCCTCTGAGAGCTGTAGGGTTGCCCCTGCTTACTCCTCTCCACCTCACGGAACCTACCACACCTCTGAGTCACACAGGCAATTTTGGGACCTTTGAGTCCCCTCATACCTTCGCAGTCTTTTCAAGATCGTCACCAATTATCCTTAAAGGAAAGCTTTGTCAAACTGGTCTTTGAAATAGAATCAGCTGACCAATTCTGTAACCACAGGATTCTCATGCTACCACAATGAAAGCCATGCTCCTCATGGACATACATACTAAATCAAGAGGCATCAGCTAAATAAGCCCCTCTGGCTCTAAATTAGAGGCAGAATCCCTAAAGTTACGGTGAATCTTCAGTGTTGGTGGTAATTTTCACTGATATGCACTGGGTTCCAGTTGCCAGAGTACGGAGAAAAGTCCAATGTAGCATGGGGCCAGATACATGAAAGGAACCCACAGGTGTAAATGCCGTGTGCTCAACTGCACTTTCTCTCCAACCTTAAACTGAGAAGCTGGTCTTCTATGGGCATTTTCAGTTTCTTTGCTCTGTCAGAGGCTTTCTGAATTAGATGATTGGTCCATACCCATAGTTCATACAATTCCTGGGCAGAGAATTTAGCCGCTAGTGAGGGCACTGTCACAGGTAATGGCAGAGGAGGCAAAGGTTGTTTCCCATAGACCAGTTGGAAAGGAGAGGACCCAGTGGCTAGGTTGATATGGATGTTATGATATGGGTAAGAGAGTAGTTCAATTGTCCTGGCACTTGTGACATTTGAGTGGAGGAAGGTCTTGAGTATGATTGGTGCGCTCTGCTTGTCTGTTCCTTTGTGTTGCGGTCCCAGTCGCGGCACTCACGACCGGCGCCCTACCTCTTGGCTCCTGGCAGCAGGTCCAGTCTCGCTGGGGGGCTTTGCCAGGTTCCGGGCCTGTTCGGCGGCGTCCCCGCGGGGGCAACGCCATTGGGACGCCCAAGCCAGCCGCCCTTCTCCTAACCGCCCTTCTCCTAGGCACAAGCGTGCGCAAAGAGGCTGAAGATATAGGCCCTTTCCCGCCACTCAATGCTCCACCCGCTCCCGTGATGTCAGACGCCGGCAGGTATGTAATGTCGGCGCCTGCCTCTATTAGACGCCTTGCAACGAGGTTACCTTGCGGTTCCTAGCTGCTGTGTGCCTCGGAGTTCGCTAACTTCTCGCTTGTAGCCTGCTTCAGTTCCAGCCTGGTTCCTGCTACTGTGTCCTGCTTCAGTTCCAGCCTGGTTCCTGCTTCTGTGTCTTGCTTCAGTTCCAGCCTGGTTCCTGATTCTGTGTCTTGCTTCAGTTCCAGCCAGGTCCCTGCCTCAGTACCCTGCTTCAGTCCCAGCCTGGTTCCTGCTTCTGTGCCTTGCCTCAGTTCCAGCCAAGATACCTGCTTGATCCTGGTTCATCTTCACAGCGCCCTCACTCGCCTAAGTCCCAGCAGCCGGGCTTCTACGGGCTCCTCCTGGGGAAGCCTCGGCTTCCAGGGTGAAGACATCACCACCGATCTCCTAAGTCCCAGCGGCTGGGTTCCTATGGGCTCCTCCCGGGGAAGTCTCGGCTTCCAGGGTGAAGACACCTCTTCTGTTCTCCTAGCCCTATCCCTCGACTCCCACAGGCTCCTCCTGGGGAGTACAGGCTCCCTGTGTGAAGGCCAGCTCCTTCACCCGGCTTGGTGTCCACCTCCTGGCCTGCTCCCTCTCATACGGAGACAATAGTCCACCTTACCCTAGTCTCCGGCAAGCTGGCCCAAGGGTCCACTAAACAGTTAAAACACAACACCCTTGTGCATGATAAGCGGTAGTGTAGTCTAAAATAATGGCAAACTTCTTACAAAGAGTGCCAGTATCGTGCAGTGAATTGCACTCCTCTATCTGACAGTATGTGCTTTGGCAAGTCATGCAGGCAAAAGACATGGAGAGCAAAGAGGCATGCCAACTCTGATACAGAAGGGAGGTCCAGTAGTGGGATGAAGCGTACCAACTTAGAGAAACGATCTATCACCACCCAAATCATGGGGGCGCCATCTGAAATGGGGAGGTCCACAATAAAGTTCATGGACGGATGGGTCCAGGGTCCCTGGGAGCTGGCAACAGCTGTAACAGCCACCAGGGTTGGCCATGCAGCATTTTTTTGCTGTGTGAAGGTAGGGCACGAGTCAACATAGGCCTTGATTTCTTGCTTCATTTGGGCCACCAGTAGCATCACTGAAGCAATTCAAGGGTTCATGCCTGCCCAAGGTGACCTGCGCCACGGGAATCATGGACCCATTTCAACACGCTCTCATATAGCCTGGAAGATACAACCTGTAAAGAAAAGTGAGTATGGCACTGATTGAAGAATCTTCGGCATGCTTGGGGTCCCTGGTGTACTGGAGTGGAGCAGGTAGCCGTGGTACTGAATAGCTGGAAGCTACAGGAGGTAGTGGTACCGGTGAGGGAGGAGGTGACACTAGGGATGTGAATCGTTTTAGGACGATTAAAATTATCGTCCGATAATTTTAATATCGTCTTAAACCGTTATGGAACACAATACAATACAGATTCTAACGATTTATCGTTATAAATCGTTAGAATCGTGAGCCGGCACACTAAAACCCCCTAAAACCCACCCCCGACCCTTTAAATTAAATCCCCCACCCTCCCGAACCCCCCCCAAATAACTTAAATAACCTGCGGGTCCAGCGGCAGTCCGGAACGGCAGCGGTCCGGAACGGGCTCCTGCTCCTGCATCTTGTCGTCTTCGGCCGGCGCCATTTTCCAAAATGGCGCCGAAAAATGGCGGCGGCCATAGACGAAAAAGATTGGACGGCAGGAGGTCCTTCCGGACCCCCGCTGGACTTTTGGCAAGTCTCGTGGGGGTCAGGAGGCCCCCCACAAGCTGGCCAAAAGTTCCTGGAGGTCCAGCGGGGGTCAGGGAGCGATTTCCCGCCGCGAATCGTTTTCGTACGGAAAATGGCGCCGGCAGGAGATCGACTGCAGGAGGTCGTTCAGCGAGGGTTCCGGCGCCTCGCTGAACGACCTCCTGCAGTCGATCTCCTGCCGGCGCCATTTTCCGTACGAAAACGATTCGCGGCGGGAAATCGCTCCCTGACCCCCGCTGGACCTCCAGGAACTTTTGGCCAGCTTGTGGGGGGCCTCCTGACCCCCACGAGACTTGCCAAAAGTCCAGCGGGGGTCCGGAAGGACCTCCTGCCGTCCAATCTTTTTCGTCTATGGCCGCCGCCATTTTTCGGCGCCATTTTGGAAAATGGCGCCGGCCGAAGACGACAAGATGCAGGAGCAGGAGCCCGTTCCGGACCGCTGCCGTTCCGGACCGCCGCTGGACCCGCAGGTTATTTAAGTTATTTGGGGGTGGGGGATTTAATTTAAAGGGTCGGGGGTGGGTTTTAGGGGGTTTTAATGTGCCGGTTTTTCGATTTTTCGATTTTTTAACGATTTTTCACGATTTTTCACGATATTTTACCCCCCCAAACGGCAACAATACGATTCCCTCCCCCTCCCAGCCGAAATCGATCGTTAAGACGATCGAGGACACGATTCACATCCCTAGGTGACACCACTGAAGTAGTCAGAACATCCAGGCGAGGAGACAACCGGTCCACAGAGGTGGTCAGGAGTTCCAGGATTCTTTGTTGATCCTGTAACCTATGGACTAGACCTGGATGGTCTGCAAGGATGTCAAGTCCACTGGATCCAGGGCCTCAGCAATCTATTGCGTTTGTGGACCTTTAGGTCGAGGCAGGGCTGTGAGGAGCCCTATAGGTCCCCCACCATCGACAGGCAGACCTGCACAAAGTAGAGGCCCAGCTGGAGCTTCGCCTTTACCAGCCCTCATTCCCTTCGAATTAAGCCTTTGGGTGCCAGGGCCAGCAGGTCTTAAGTGGGGGCCTCTGGTGATGGCAGAGAGATCCGGTGAGGTAGCTGGGTCAGAGTAGTCAAAAGTTGGGCATATCCAGTGGCAGGCAGTAGTCAGTGGCAGGCAGCTGTCTAAAGCAGTGTTTCCTAATCAGTGTGCCGTGACACACTGGTTTGCCTTCAGTCCTGATCAGGTGTGCCACAGAAAAGACAGCCCCCGCATGGTTTTCAGATCCAGATCAACACCCAGGCTTTGCTCTCAGCACCTCACAGCACTAAGAGACACCACCAATGTTTCTTAAACATGTAGAAGCTCCTTTCTTAGAACATGTATAGTCACATATGCTTCTCCTTCCTAGCTACAGTATGAGTTATGGAATATGGAAATTAATAAGCACCATGCAGAGTATGGTTAGCCAAGCCCTGCTTTGTTCAGCACACATATCTTCCCCCTTCTGAGCTTCCTCCTTTGAGACTTCAAGCCTCTGTCTTACCCCTAGGCTTTATGAGACAGGCAGAACATGCACTGAGCATAAGTTGTGACTTATTCTGCGTGTTGGGAGCAGCAGCAGTGGAGGAGCTCTGGCAGCCCCATGTGGCAGCCAAGGTAACTAACTGAGCTGGCTACCTGTGCCACACTAACTTCCTTTTTCTCTTCACTTGCATGTAGAAAGAATTGGTCCTTAGTGATGGGATCATGTGTGTCTTGGCCCCTCTTTATTTTAAAATTTCAAAGAGAGACTGGCAGGTCTTTCAGTACTTCCCTAGCTATTCTTCTGGCCATATGAATCCTCTGCAGGTCTGCATTGCCTGCTCATGGAGGTTGGTGTGCCACTCAAATCTTTGTTAATATAGGTGTGCCTGGGCTTGAAAAGGTTAAGAAACACTGGTCTAGCATATCCAGAGCCAGGCAGATGTCAGTAGCAGGTGGCAGTCAAGTTTATCCGAAGGTCAGGCCGAGGTCAATACCAGATATCTATATGAAGGGAATGGCGGGACTGATAGGCAGGGCAGGAAAGCAAGGAGATCAAGCGAACAATGAGAGAAATGTAGAAGAACCGAAGACAAGAAACACTGGAACTGAAGACAAGAAACGCTGGAACAGCATCCTGCCATGAATGGCATTATCGGCGTCTTGCCTTGTCGAAGCGCAGCGTCCTCTGCGTGGGTGAGTGAGGGAGCTTGGCAGCATCGGGAGCTGACGGAAGTGGCCCAGACTGGGGGGGTGAGTACAGCGGTTCGCAGGAGAAGCCCGCGGACTGCCAAGCATAACACCCTGGAGACAGGTTTGGAAAATTACTGCACCTAGACCACACATCAAGGGCCTCTCTGGAGCTCCACTCATAAGCTCATTTGATCCCACAGGCATTATTTTAGTGTAAGGCTAACAACTTTATTCTCTCCCATCAGACTCTGGTGGCAGCCTTCAAACCACTCCCAACTAGCCTCTGAAGCATGAAGCAAACTGGGATTTTGAGTCTGGATCACTCCACATACAGCAGTTACTGAGCCACTGTGCCAAAGCTAGTAGGCATAGTAAAATAAAAGCCAGACACACCATATAAAGAAAAAAAAATCAAAAGCATTTCATTAAACGATCTACTTTATATGCTATGGAGGGCTATTCTATTTTTTCCAAACTTTTGAATAGTGTAATTTGGACATCCTGTGCAATTGCACTTTTGGTTTCTTTTTTTAGTTTCAAAGCACCCTCACCTTCAAAGTCTGCCAGCATCTCTCTCTTCCTCTAGGAACTCGTAGCTCAGCATGAAATTACAGCTGTGGTGGCAAAACGATATATCTCATTTTCTAAAGAACATTGTATTCTAGAAGCTTTGTACCCACAATATGCTGGGATCGCTGTTCTTGCCTTTTTTTTTTTTTTTTTGCCATTTTCTACTGGATGTAAGTGGTTCAGGCCTCAGAGTAGCCTTCAGAAAGGAGGATGCTTCTGGTATGGTCTTGACGCACAACATGAGTGGTATTGTTTCACAGTGTAGTTTCTGCTTTTTCCTTCATCTCCGAGGCCATAGTTCTTTGGCTCTGCTCTCTTTATGCTGCCTTTTCGGTATCAGCGCATACGAAGGTTCTCCACTAGAACACCAGCATGATTGCACTTAATTAGTAAAACTGATTCTGGTGGACTGGGTGCAGCCTGACAGTCTCTGCTCCTTTCTCCCATTTAAAATAAATAAAACATGAAAAAAACTTCCTAGAGACTTCCGGAGATGACATCTTCCTGAGCAGAGGTCTGGGCTCCTTGGGGGTCCGCGACTTGTTGGCTATTTCCCTGCATACTCTCCCCAACCCCTTCAATCATGTAACGCCTCGGCCCACTACAGCTTCAGTAACGATTCCCATTGCCTAACCTCACACTATGACGAGTCGGCAAAGGAGGACGACATCGGAGAAGGCAGCTGCCCTGAAGGGCAAAATGGTGGCTGAGCTTGCTCGCATAACTGAAGGTGTTTTGGAGGTCTTACTCATGGAAATTACTTAAGCAGTTTCTGCCGCACTGAATGATAAACTCCAGAAGTTACAATCATCGCTTGATGAACTTCATGATAAGTGGGCGAGCGATCAATCACAGTTATCCATGATGGCTGCCAGGGTATCACGCCAAGAAGAAGCCGAAGCTAACATGGCACCCTTACGCGCAAAAAATATAAAACTGGAGGAGAAACTTGACGAACTGGAAAATCGGTCAAGGAGGAATAACATCAGTGTAGTGGATTTGCCGGAATCACTGCAATCTGATGCATTACACCAGTGGTTCGAGGGGTGGTTGCCCAACACCCTTGGTGTGACTGTAACTGCAAGATCCATCTTAGTGGAAAGGGCCCATCGCCTGAGCCCCCCTATCGATTCCAATCGCAGACCATGTCAAACCATTGCCCGCTACCTCCACTATATGGACAAGCATAATATATTTCAGGCATACCGCAAAAAGAAGGACCTACAATATGAAGGACACAAAATCCTACTTTTTCCTGACTTCTCTGTCAAAGTGCTGGCTGCATGGAAAAGAGATGACTCCTTATTGCTCTCAACTCTTCGACAAGGATATTCGATTTGCTCTTCAATTCCCTGCCCGCTTCAGAGTCTTCCACCGTGGGGAATCTAAAGTTTTCACTGCTACAGATGAGGCGTGCATGTTTTTGGAAGGATTGTAATGGGCCTACTTACGCCTCTCTTGCTAATGTCAATGCTCCCAGTAAGCCATCTGCTCTGGCACAGTTGAGCTATCCTTGATTTTTGGGGTGTGAACAGTTTTCAAGATTGGTCGCGGACCCCAGGAGCCCCAGAGTTCCTGGTCTAACCTGGTACATAGCATCGGAGATAGGCCCCGCCGGCTGAAGAATACCTACACCACATGGCCTGGACTGGGGCTTTAGGTTTAGAGCTTCTGGGTTTAACACTATTGTGAGTTCTGGGGATATGAGGGTGGGAAATGGTGTGTGATTGTGAATGCATGATTGTGTGTGTGGTACTGCATGGGGCTGAGTTTGGTAATTGTTCTTTTGGTGATAAAGTATTGGGGGTCTTCTTTGATAGCTATCAGGCAGCACGAAGAGAGGGTCTCTGCTGGGAGCATAATATATTTCAGGCATACCTGAAATATATTATGCTCAATATAGCAGGTTTAAACTGCCCCATCAAAAGGAAGAAAATGTTGCAAGATCTTAAACAAAAAAAAAAAGTAATGGTGGCTTTCCTACTGGAAACCCACTTATCTGCAGTAGAACACCAGAAATTAAAAAAGGAATGGGTCAGCCGTGTTTTTTATTCTTCTTTCTCTTCCAGCCAACAGGGCGTCACCATTTTGATAACCAGGTCTCTCAATTTCACCTCCAAGGGAATTACTTCGGATCCAATACAGCATCCTAAACGCCAGCTTTTGTTATAAGAGTATTTTCTTTTGTGGAAGAAAACTCTGTCCTTACTCTGAGAAGACACCACATGTCAGCCCAGTGTGAATGTATGGGTGTTTGGGACGTATGGATGGTGTGAGTGCAGGGGAGGGGGAGGGGGGGTGTAACCTTACCTGAAAATGAAACTCGGGGGACAAATGTCATCTGAATGCCTTGCTATGTCTCTTCTGGTGTTTCCATTTTAGTGTTATACCTGTTAATTATTACTGTTCAGTGTTCTCCTTGGTTTCAATAAAAGAGATATTAAAAAGAAAAAAAACTTCCTAGAAACCTGATTAATTTGAAAGCCATATTGATTTTGCTGGCATTCTGCCAATAATAATAAGCTGATAACATATAGTTTAGCGATTGCACGCAATACTATGTCTATAAAGCATTCAAGAGAGGAAAGATTTTATAAAAGATGCATTAGTATGAGATGGCATATTCATCAAGGATCTCTAAGCCATGTTAACAAAAAAACCCAAAGGGTCATCCTAGGCGGTAAAGGCTTCGAGCAGTTCTGGTGACAGGTGTGTCACTGTTACTGTTCCATCATGCAGGCAGCAGCAACAGAAGCAATCACCCTAAGTTGCATAATTAAAGGGGGGCTACAGAGCATGAAGTACTGGGAATATCATCCCAGGCAGGGACACCTATAGGTTCTCCAGACGGCTGCACCACTGTCTGGCAGCTAAGCTGGAAGCGGCAGCCTACAGGACTCAACCAGCAGTCGCGTGCTATGCCAGGGCCAGGTAAGAGCAGATATCTCCATTGGCCCTTTTTCTCATAATTCTATATGATGTAAGAGGTGAAGGAAATACAAGCATTGCATGATCCCTAGCTCCGAGTACCAAGTCTGGCACATTTTTTTCACAAAGGATCTGTTGCAGTTTTCTTTTCTCCTCTCCCCAGCTCCCTCTAGTTTCAGAAGGCCCCGCACGCCTCAACTCAGGCTAGACTCACCTCGTCTCGGTCTGCCAGCAACGTTTCTTGCAGGATTTCCCAGCGTACCATGTTGTTAACCTCATTTGGAGCAGGATAGAGTTTCAACTTCTCATCGAGGCTGCCCTGCAGAGAGAAGACAGAACAAGCAAAATAGACCTCTCCACTCAGAGACTGAGGTTTTACAAGTCTAAGGGCAGGTCATCCTTCATCCACAGGCCCACACAGATATCCAAGAACCTCTTCACCCATATAGGATGATAGGAGTCCCTAGTCATCAGACGTACAGGAGCACATTTTCAAACACTTACTCAGGAATTACCTATATACAAAAGGCATTAAAAGTGCTGAATCTGTGTTGGTGGATTTTCAGCTGCTTGATAACAGGCTCATACTTTCTTAGTGGGTGTACATTTGGCCACTCTGAACAGAGGCATTCTGGGGGCATTTCAGGGACATCATCAGAACGCACGCGCATACACATAAGTTTAAAATGAAATGAATGCACACAGTAGGCATGTCGCTAATGTACAGACCTTCCATTACCATTCTGTGCCACGTAAGCATACGCACAGACTTTTAGCTGTACAACGAGCCAATATCCAAACACAAAGCATGCAGGTACCTTGCTAGTTGAGTAGGCACCTTATGGAAAATGTATCCCGAAATGCATGAATGTGCACTACGGGCTGAATTCACCAAATGAAGGTATATAGAAAAAAAAGTACAAAGTAGGATAAGAGATGTGTATGTTATAACAACTAAAGCTGACTTTAGGATAGGGAAAAGCAAAAGGCGAGTGTCAGGATTCACTGGTGAGAAAAGTGATACCGGCCCGTTGAAATCTGTTTCTGAATGACAACTTTACTCGGTGTTTAAATCTAAAGGAAGGTTCTTAAACATTTTTTTTTTGTTTAGGATTTACCCAATAAAGGTTTCTTAAAGCTAGATTTCCTATTTCCCTGCCCACACATGAGCATAAAAAAAAAAAAAAGAATTAAACATGCTAAAGTCTCTCCTACATCGTTGGCTGTACATAGGCCAGCCCTGAGGAAGGTGGAAATTTATTTGAGTTAGGGGGCTGCCAGAGGAGAATAAAAGGCTGTGCATATTTGGTTGAATGGATGGTTTGTGGGCTTGTCTGCGGATGCCTCTACGGTGGCTCTTTCTGAGGGTACCTTCTGGACTGTGCTCAGAAGTGTAAAGTCTGTGGGGGGATTTTTAGCTGCAAATTTTAGGTTAATTTTTAAAGGGGGAAATCTTTTCCTTTTGAAAACTGAGTGGGGAAAAAAGTATGCGCACAGGCTTGCATTTGCTATTTCTGCGGACACTTTTTTTTTTTTTGGGGTGAAATTGCACACATAAACGCTAATCCCTCCCTGACTTCACCCCCTCTCGGGAATGCCTCCTTTCTCTATGCGTAAAAGTACTGGCACTATGCGTGCACTTTTACACGCAGAGAGGGCAGGCAATATTTCAAATCACCCTTTTCCGCACTTAAAATGCTGTTTTACCCGAAGAGATGCCTTTGAAAATTGCTTTCTCTGCAACCAATAAAGATATATATTTTAACCAATATCATGACAGTTACTATTGAAGACCTTTCTTCCAGAGCTCCAAAACGATTTCGAGTGAATCAAGCCCCTTACAACAGCATTAACATGCGGGAAGGAGAAGCATAAATAAGTCTTTAGGAAGCTCTAAAAAAAAAAATTGAGGGTAGCAATTTTTAAACTGCCCGTACGGTCTTGAAGACTCGGGGGGTGGAAACTGAAGCAGGCGATTCATGCCCATGTGAGGAGATTTCAAAAGGAATCCCTGTGGCTGTCACCTCCCCTGATCTAACCCGCTCATTTTACCCACCCTTCGGTGAAGGGGAAAAATTAATTTTCAAATAAGTTTTTGACCCAGTTAAACACCTGTTTAGCTGCATAAAAAGTTTTTAAAACTCATCTTCTAAAGGCATTTGAGAACATGATCTAAGAGGCTTTTGCTTGTATATTTCTGGCGCGCTGTAGTTGTAAAGCAAGTTGGGATTCCGCTAGGAAGAAGAGTACTCTATAAGCTCCTAAATGGTTCTAGTTTTTAAGCATTTTGCAATCAAGTCTACAGAGCATGAGGGGCAGCAGAAGAGCTCCAGTTGAGGGCTTAGGACCAGTAGGTATGCAATAGGGATACACGAGTCCCCACTCATGAGAACAAGGATGGGTGCTCCGATATCAGATTTGCGCATTGCTGCTGTCTCCTAGCTTACAGACATACTAGGGCTAGGTGCATGTTCTCCAGCTCCTTGCGTTGACACTCCAGCTCACTGCGTTGTTTCTGTATCTCGCCGGGCTGTTCCTAGAAGTGAAAAAGGATAGCATTGTTCAACATCATTCCAAATGCAATGTGACCGTACAACATGCAATAAATGACAGCTGGACGTCTAACCGTGCCCTTGGGGTAGCTGTTGCTCACCCTTTATCACAGTAGGGTTTCTATACCTGCTGAAGGAGACCACCTAGGCAATAATGTGCCCTTCATGGCTTGGAAAACTATTGCAAAGTGGATTACCACAAGGCACTCAAGCACCTCATTTCTAGAGATGTGCATTCGTTTTTTCCGAATTGGAAAATTGCAACGAAATTGTCCAATTCGGCATGTTTCAGGGAGCCCGAAAAAAATCAGGATTTTCCCATTTTTTCGCAAAAATTTGTTTTTCCAATTAGTGCGCACTAACGAGAGTCAGTGCGCGCTAACTCCTTGTTAGTGCGCACTAACTCCCGTTAGTGCGTACTAACAAAAACTAACAAAAAGTAACAAAAAGTAACAAAATCTAACGGTTTTTGTTAGTGCGTGCTAACAGGAGTTAGCGCGCACTAACAGGGAGTTAGCACGCACTAACGGGGAGTTAGCGCGCACTAACTAAAAATCGATTTTTCGCAAAAAAAAAGACCCGAACCGAAAAAACCCAACAATTTCCATGGCGGCCGAAAAACGAAGAATGACACGAACACAAAAAACGATGCACATCTCTACTCATTTCTTCATGCAGTGGGATATCATTATCTATGCTTGCTTACCTTCCACATACATATCTTACACAAGGCTGCATTAGATCACCTGCTTCCTCCATACATGGAGGTCCCCAGACATAGCTCTATTGGAGCAGTGTTCACTTGGCTCAGGAAACAAAATAAAGGGACTGCTCCGGAGTGCAAAGTCTTAAATTATGGAGGACTTTGTCTTCAGGCATTTCTTGGCAAGTGTCATCCTACAGGGATATTCCAAAGTAGATGCCAGTTTCTGGCATGACTGACTATAAAAATAAATAGACAATAGGAAACATGGTTCTCTAAAGGGTTTAATAAATAGGATTTATTTCCTTCCCTCCAGTGACCTGGGTCGCCTGGAGGTCTACATTTTAAAATCAGCTTTCATGCTACTTTATCTTTTAATTCCCTTTCAGTTTTAGTTATCTGTAAACCGATACGATGTGCAAACGGCTATCGGTATATAAAAACCTATAAATAAATAAATAAATAAATAAATAATTAATGAACTCTTTTGTCCCTTGCTCTCTGTGGACAGGTTGAGCACAACTTTGAGCATAATTGGATTGCAAGAGGGTGGAGAGGGCACAGGCACTAATTATTATCAGGTTTTGAAGCTACTAACTGCAAAATGCCCACCTACAGGTCGATACAGTAAGGCCGCGGTAGAAACAGTGCGGCAGTGTCAGGCGCACCCTTCCTCCCTGCACGCACAGTTCTCTTCACTAAGTCCCCGATACTCTCTTCTAATTGCATGCAAATGCATGCCGTGGCTGTGAAGCGATAGGGAAGGGTTATGCCCGCGCAACCCATTTTACTGTATAGGCGCTTAATACAGCGCCTACACAGTAACCTGGGTGCGCTGGTACCTGTCATTTCAAATGTCATTTCAAATGACATTTGGAATGACAGGCACCGGGAGGAGGGAAGCGGCGAAGCGACTTACTTCTTGCTGTGTCTCTCCTCCTCCCGGAGCAGGGCGCGAAAGCAGCCTTGCTCCGGGAGGAGGTGGGACACAGCGGCGAAGCAAAAAAAAAAACCAAAGGCGATCGGGCGGGTGGGCGCGTGTTCGATTGGGCGGGTAGGCGGCAGCAGCGGCGGCAGAGAAGAAAAAAAAACCAAAAGCAATTTTTTTTTTTTCAAAAAGCGACAATTTTGGTTTTTTCCAAAAGCGACTTACTTTTGGGATCTGTCAAGATCCCAAAAGTAAGTTGCAAAAGTAACTTACTTTTCTGAAGCCATCAGGAACAAGATCGTAGCTCCTCCCGATGAAGACGAAGATGGCCGCCTGCACGGGAAAGCGTGCAATTGGCCGCTGAAGACGTGACGTCACGACGTTTGGCGTCACGTAATGTGACGTCACGTCTTCAGCGGCCAATTGCACGCTTTCCCCCGTGCAGGCGGCCATCTTCGTCTTCGTCGGGGGGAGCTACGATCCTGCTGATGGCTTCAGATCCCAGGGGCGGGTTGGCGCGTGTCCGGCTCCCGCCGCTGCCTGGATGGGTGGGCGCGTGTCCGGCTGGATGAATGCCCGTGCGATTTTGGCGCTCATGGCATGAGCGCCAAAATCGCACGGGCATCCATTCCGGCGGGGGCCGTGCATTCATCCAGGCAGAGGGAACCGTGGGCCGTTTTCGCCACCGGTTCCCTCTGCCTGGATGAATGGCCGTGCGATTTTGGCACTCATGGCATGAGCGCCAAAATCGCACGGGCATCAATTCCGCTGCTGCCCCCGGATCCCGGATGCCGCTTTTTTTGCTTCTTTGCTGCCCCCCCCCCCCCCCCCCCCCGCTGCCGCTGCTGCCCCCGGATCCCGCTGCCCCCCTCCCGCTGCCGCTGCCGCTTACCCGCGAAATCGGGAGGACGGGAGAAGGGACTACCGTAGCAGGCCCGAGCCTTGCTACTTTTTCGGTTTTTTTTTTTTTTGCTTCGGGAGGAGGGGACCGGACGGGGCTGCAGGAGACCGGACTGGGGCTACACCGGACGGCTGGACCGGGGACCAGGGCAGGTAAGCAATGTTTTTTACACTACACTACACTACACTAACTCCTACTAGGGGGAGGCGGTAAACTAGCACGTTAAGGCCGCGGCAGAACAGCGGGTTACTGAGGAGATAATATCAGCGCCCGTTACAGTATCGGAGGGGAATAGCTAATTCCTTCATTATACAGCTTTTTCGTTCATTTACATGCTGGGTGCGGAAAGGGTTATGCGTCTGTTTTAGGAAGCGCTAGGGACGCGTGAAACTGGAGACTGTATCGCTGAATCGCCTTACTCGTCTGTATTGTGCGCTCCCAGCACGTTACAGACGGGCAATCTTTAACTGCACGTTACTGTATCGACCTGCAAGTTAGCATCTCAAGTGCAAACAGCGTGTGGAACTGGACACATGGGAGCCAGAGTTTCATCACTAGATCACAGAGCAAGATTTGCTTTAATCGCACTCATGCTGCTAATAATAATCTGTTTTAGGGGGATACGAGAGAAAGCATATTCCTCAGTGAAATAGCATATTAATAATCCAGGTACTCTTTTACAGAGCTGATCTCAAGGATGCCTTCAACACACTCTCCTCAATCTTGGCCTGTAATACTTACTGCTGATTTAGTCCTACCTCCTCAGCTCAGCCTAACCTGTGGAACCCGCTGCTATATCAACTCTATCCCCTCCTCCATCTCACATCCCTAGTGAAATAGGAATCTAGATGATGCCAGGATAATCAAGTCGTTCTTATTTCCCCCTCAATCCCTTTACCTCCTATCCCCAAGCACTTGAGGACATGCAAATCTCTTTCTACTGCAGAAGACTGTAAATTGCAAATTATTTTTGGTTTAGAGTTAAAAAAAAAAAAAAGACAGCAATAGACAAAAATATTACACTGTCTGTGGAATCACTTTCACCCTAACATGAAAGCAAGACTAGCAAGTTATGGCAAGAGAGCCTACAATGCCTAGGAAAGGACAAGGGGCTCTGTTCTAGCCAGAGGAATCCCACAGCTTAACCAGAAAGCTATAATGACTGTACTTGAAGCCTTTGGAAGGCTAAGCAGACCTGAGCCAAGTTGTAATCTGTAGGAGATATTCATTGGTTATTTTAAATGCAATACTGGATGTGCAACTATCCAGTATTGATGTGCAACTATCCCTCTCATTTGCAAAATGCATCTGTGGTATGTAGCCTTCAGTTTGGGAATGCGATATAGCCTATGATGGTAAAACATCATAACAATGAATGGCTTAGAAAGCTATGGCAGTAAGTCCATGCTAGGGATGTGCAGGCCAAAGACGTTTTTTCATTTCAGTGTTTTGTTTTGGTTTTTTTTTTTTAGAATTGTTTAATGTTAAGGTTTGGTTTCTTTCCCAAATTGAAATAAATATTTTAAAGAAAGAATACCCAAAAAAAAAACAACCCAAAACATGTATGTTTAATCTTTTGAAACAAAAAAATGTAAATGGGTACTCTCCGAAGTCCTCCAATCTCCCCTCCTGCAGGGAAAGCACTGGGAAAAGCGTACAGAAAAGCAGAAAAACCTGCTTTTCTGTACATCCTCCGACTTAATATCATAGCGATATTAAGTCGAAGGCACCAAAAATACCAAAAAAAAAACAAAACCTTCCAGGTTCGAAAACAGACCCTCAATTTTGCTGGCGTCCGTTTTCCGAACCCGTAGCTGTCAGCGGGTTCGAAAACCGATGCCGGTAAAATTAAGCGTCGGTTGTCAGACCCACTGAAAGCCGCCGCTTCCGCTAATACGGAGGCGCTACGGACGCGCTAGTGTCTCTAGCACCTCCTTATTAGTGCGTGGCCTAATTTGAATACCAAATCGTGCGCCCAGGAGAGATGCCTGGGCGCGCATCGGGAGAGCGGGCGCTCAACTCGGAGCGCCGGCTCTCCCGCACGTTTTATTGCATCGGCCTGTTTTTTCTTCTGTCTCCCTCGTGTTCTGGCGTCTGGCTGAGCAAGGGCCCTACCAGTTGCATTAGCACTCTTATGCAGCGCTTTTGCAGAGATTTTCTGTTTGGTTCCCTCGCCGTGACGCCTGCCTCTGAGGATCATCAAACATAAAAATATGATTAAAAAAACAAGGAAAGCAAAGCTCAGCCTCAGCTCCTTTGTCCCCTCTGCTGCTTGGCTACCCATCTTAGCAGCTGCAGGAGGGGACGGATTCGTGCTGTAGAAAAAAAAACCCCAATGTGCTGAGGGTCCGTGATGTACATGATGGAAGCCTGAGGCGGGGGCTGCGAGGTGGAACGATCCGCTGCTGCACAGCGGCGGCCACACACAGGAGTCTGCCAATCTGGGGCAGGCCAGGGTGGCTGCTGGGGGCGAGGAGCAGAGCAGGAGATCTGTGGAAGGCATTGTGCAGCAGGCTGTGCAGATCCCGCTCTTCAGTATCAGTACTGCCTGCAGCGACGTCCCGCTGGAACGTCCTGAATACGCAGCGACTCCTACCCGCTTCTGGAGGGAGAGAGACACTGGCCTTGGGGTGGGGGGAAGACATGACTTTGAGAAATAGATTCATACTCTCAGATGAATTATAATCTTCATGGCAATGTCTCTGAAATATACAAGCATGTTAATGGACACCTATGGATTCTAGTCTGCTTAAGAATGCTGCAAAAATGTGGACTGCATTTTTATTTCTAATTGCATCCAATGAGACGGATCTGGGGTTGGGGGAGGAAGACAGTGACTGAGACAGAGAGAGAAGTGTCTAGGGGGATTTCAAAGAGACTGGTGAGAGAGAGAGACTGCTCTGGGGGGAGAGGGTGACAGTGACTGGTGAGACAGAATGGTCATGGAAAGGAGTGACAGTGATAAGAGAGTCTGGTCTGGGGGGAGAAGTGACTGTGACAAGACAGGCTGGTATGGGGGAGGGGGTGACAGTGACGCATGAGAGAGTGATTGGTCTGGGAGGAGGGGGTTACAGTCAGGGGCAGTTCTAATATTAGGCCGTGTGAGGTGAGTGTCTCAGGTGGCAAAATTTTAGGGTGGCAGAAAGTGTCCTCCAAAAATAAACCTGCAGCGACCACCTCATTTCCCAGCCAAACTGGGGAAAAAAGTCCTTTTGGCAGCACAGTACAATCAGGTGCTGGTGAGGCTCCTACTCTTCCTCCCACTCCCACTAAGAAGAAAAACATGCGCATCAGCGGGGTTCCCACTTCTCCCGCCAGCAGGATGGTCCCGTGGCAGCAGCATAATATAATGGGAGTTGAGAACACCACCAGCAAGAGCAAAACCTGCATGCCGGCGGGGTTCCCACCCACCCTGCCAGCAGGAAGAAATGAACTCACGGAGGCGACGATGTATAATGGCGTGCCAGAGGGGTTCCCACCCCCTACCAATGAGGAAGACCTGCGTGCTGGAAGAGATGGACCTACAGAGGAGGCACACTGTACTGATGAGTTGATGGGGTTCACACCCCTCACTGGCAAGAGGAAGACCCACTCACCAGCGGGGATTTCCCCCTCCCCCTCCACCACCAGAAGGAGAAGTAGCAGAAGCTGCCTGGTGAGTTTGCACTAGAAATAAGGCAGGGAGGTAGAATGTGTGAGTGATAAGGAAGGAGGGAAGGGTGAAGAAAGGAGTGAGAGAGAGGGAAGAGGAAAGGAAGGGGGAGTGTGCAAGAGGGAAGCAAAAAGAAGGAAAAGGAAGGGTGGGTGATGAAAGGAAGGGGATCACTCCCTCCCCCTCCGCAGCTGAAGAAAGTAAGGCAGGAGACAAGCCCCAGCCTGAGAGAGAGGGGAATTTTGTGTGTATGTGAGAAAGAGGGGGACGGAGAGCACATGTGCCTGTTAGATAGAGAGAAGGGGGAGCACATGTGTGCAAGAGAGGTGGAAGTGTGTGTGTGTGAGAGAGAGAGGGAGGAGTATGTCTGTGAAAGAGGGAGTCTGTGTGTGAAAGATGTGTGTGTGTGAGTGAGAGAGAGGGGAGCTCATGTGTGTGTTTGAGAGAGAGGGGGAACACTGTGTATGTGTGAGTGAGAGAGAGAGGAGGAGCACACGTGTGTTTTTGTGTGTAAGAGAGAGCCTCTGTGTGCTGTGAGAGAGCGAGAGGAGAGAGAAGTCTGCACATCCCCTCCCTCTTTCACAGAGCCATGACAATTGCAGGGTGACTGGAAACCAAAACTTCCCAGTTATGGAAATTGGTGGATTTTTTTGTTAATTCTTATTATTTTTAATAGGGTGATATTTGATGTGTCTGCTGTTTTGAAATATTTTATTGGTGTTTGGGAAATTTTTTAAAGTCCTAATTATTTATATGTTTTTATTAATTGGGTGTTCTAGTTGTCAGCTATTTTGAAATATTTATTCTTTTTATTAGCATAGTTTAACTATTATAATTGCTGTTTTATATTTTTTGATATTATTGTTTGATGATTTATGAGGCATGGTGATGTTTCTGTTTTCCCACTGTTGCACTGCAGTTTTTGTCTGCACATTTCTATGCACGCTTTGTGGACTCTTTATTCTGTAGTTGGGGGGTCAGCATGTGTTCTGCATGTGTGACCAAGGTGAGGTATTTTGTTGGCGTGTAGTTTCTGTGTAGAGCTCTATAGCAGCCTGTCTTGTTTTGCTTTCCTAATATGAGGTGCATTGGTGTTTTAAGGCCTGGTGTAATATTTGCAGTGTTGCCTTTTTGTAGGTAGGGTTGGTACTATTTGAGTGCTGGCAGTCAACTATTTGGTATGGGAAGTTTACTATATTGTAATTAATTTTACTCTTGACTTTATGAGGGCCCACATCCAACACACCTAAGAATAGACCTAATATCATATGGGTTTCAAGTTTCTTTTTTGTAGGGTTTCAGCAGGGAAGTAAATGTAACATACGTGTTATTATAAGTGATATTTTTACCTCAGACTATACATTGAATGTCCTTTTTCATGTGAAATCTGTAATAAATGCATCATTTTTAATTATGTATGGAGATGGCCATGGGGGAGATTGGGGTGCAAAGCTCTAAAGTTCATCTAGGATACCTGATTGGAAAAACAATTAAAAATACACAGAACGAGAAGGGGGCAGCACATAAGCTGGTACTGGCCCTGGGTGAGTTGTGAGTGAGGAGGGAAGGGAAAGAGAGGGGAATACAGGAAGTGAAAGAGGGGAGGAAACGGAAGGGGTGAATGAGAGGAAAAAGGGAAGGAGAAAGGGTGGGGGGGAAAGAAGACAGTCAAGGGAGGTGGGGTGAGAGGAGAAGAGTGAGAAGGGAGGGAAGGAAAGGGGACTTTGATGAGGAAGTAAGGTAAGGGGGAGACGGAAAATGAGTGAGAGGAAAAGAGGGGGGGGGGGGGGGAGTAGAGAGGGAGTAAGACCATACTGGAGAGAGGGCAAGAGTGAGAGAGTGAATGCCACGCACAGACCCCACCATTATTCCTATGTCTCCAGGGGGCAGATGCTAGGGAAGAGGGGGAAGCAGCAGGCTGGGTTCCCTGGAGGGTGGCAGGGTTGCCAACTTCCTAGAAATGTCATCACTGACCCTCTATCTTCCACACCTCTGGGAACCCTGACCCCTGCCTATCCACCCCCACCTCCTTCCACAGCATTTCAGATCATCGAAAGGGCCAGACCTCAAGGGACTTCTACTCATCAGAACTCCAAGAAGTGCCCTCCCCCTGGCCCTTTTTGATGATTTGAAATAAATAGCGCCTTGGTTTGGGGGTGAGGGGTGGGGAGGGCGCCATCTCATTCCTTGCCTCAGGCAGCAGATTGACTTGAGCTGCCCCTGGGCCTGGGTCTACTTGGCTGGGCCGTGCTGTGCCCCAGCTGGGAAGTCCCATTCCCCTCCCACTGCCCAAAAAAAAAAAAAAAATGCTGCAGGGTCCAGGCCCACGTGGCTGGGCTGAGCCCAGCTGGGGTCTCCCCAGGCACCTCTAACACCCCCCCTCCTGCCCCCGAAAAACGTGCTGGGGTGGGGGACCTCCTCAGCCCCTATTTACCTCTTCTATAGGGTCAACACTGAAGAAAGGGGGCAGCAGCGATGCTCACTCAGCAATGCCCACCACATATCCTTTCAAGACTGACACTGGCAGCCCTCAGACCAGTGCCATGTGACATCAAAATGGCAACGATCTGAGGGCTGACCGGCACCACTTTCTTATAGGGCCAAACACTGGCCCTAGCATTTTTCTTGGGGGCAGGAGGTGGTCAGAGGGACCCAGAGAAGCCCTGACCGGGCTCAGCTTATCCCAGCCCAGGTAGGTCTGAGGCCCGCAATGTTCTTTAGAGGTGGGAGGGAGGATCAGAGGGGCCCAGGAAGGCCCTAAACAGCAGTATCTCTCAGGCCTGGGGGTGCCAAAGAGGCCATTTATGGTTCAGATGTTGCCTTTTGTTTAAAACGAATGCAGATCCCTAGCCCGTGCTTCAAGAGCTGCTCTCTAACTGGAAGTCAAAAGGGAAAGAGCAGCTAGGAGCAGAAAAATGGAAAAAACCCCCAAAAAAACAACATGACCTTAACTAGGTTCAGCTGCATTGCACTGTTCCTGCCCTGCTAGAAAAATCTTTGACGGATGTTCTCCCCACTTCCCATTTTCAGCCACTAAGCTGAGACTCCATAACACAGTTCTCTTTTTTTGGTTTTGGGATTTATTTTTTTGTTTAATGTTTTGTTATGTGTTTTCAGTTTGGAAAATGAACCAAACCAAACCAAATATTAAATAAAAACAAACAAACAAAAAAAAATCCTGAAATGAAAAAATGAACCTAACTGAACATTTTGGGGCTGCACATCCCTAATGATAGTGGGTTATTTTTATTATAAGATCTCCAAAAAGACTAAGGGCTTTAAAAAATGAATTCTTCTCCTCTCACCGTTAGGAAAAAAAACTTAAGGAGCCATTGATCTCTAATGTGTCCCAAAGTTCTAATAGCCAGTAGAACAGGCTATTAGAACTTATTTCTATTTCTGCCACTGTAACTGTAAAGCATCTTGGGATATTTCAAACCATTTAGAATTGCATTCCACTGCTGCTGTAAAAGAAGACACTTTAAGGGCAATTCTGCACCATGAGGAAAGGTAGGGTGGCAAACTTACTGTTACGAGTGCTTTCATCCTTACAAATTCATTTTCCTTAAGTTCTTGAAATTGTTTCAACATGTTGATTTCGTTAACTAAATCCTGCATCAAGGCCATGGCCTGCAAAGGAAAAGAAAAAAGTGATCAATGCAGATATTGAACTAGTTGTTGACACAGGCCTCATGGTATTATGAAAAATAAAGGCAATAAATGAAACATCAGAATAACCAATAATTGCAAAGATGATTACCAAGAATTTACATCTCAGAGGACTGTTATGGTTTTAGGTCATGATACCTTTTATTGGAATAACTCAAAGATGTTTCAGCACATGAATTCTCCAGGCCAGCTAGGTTCCTACTTACTTTGGGCCATGAAAAGGTATCATAGCCTAAACTAATCCAGTTTTCTCCAGCGACAATTTGGCTATGAGAACACGGAACACTACAGGACAGAGAAAGGGAAAGGAATTAATGTATTGTCCACCAGTACAGAATGAGGAACAATAATGGATCAGTCTACGAGAGGTGGTGTTCTAAGACGAAGATGTAACACAAGTATAGGTGTTAGAACTAGGGGTACTGCAACACCCAGAGGGCACAGGCTTCCATTAAAAACAGGCAAAACATTATTTTCCACACCCAACCCTTCATGAATTGTTCCAGTACCCCCTGTACACAAGTTGTTGTGTGCTAGTCAGAGATGGCATTGTGGTAACTTGGAGATAGCGGCTTGGAAACAACCAGAAAGAATAAGGAGGCATACTCTGGCTGCTTCCCGTTTGTGCAGTTTATTTACAGTGGAAAATGAAGAGCAAAATCAACATATGATACAGCTCACCTTAACTTCAGGTAGACACACAGACCTAAAACACAGCAGGTTTTCTCATCCAGTGGCTTCCTGCCTGCTCTCCGGAGCCTCTCTAAACTTTCTATGTCTTGAGTTCTTAACTTTATAGGCAACACCGTCCATCACAAAAGATAGACCAAACGGAAAGGTCTATCTATAACAGATGTTTGCTGTTTGGAGCACTGTAGTCACTGCCTTTAGCTCGAATCGTTTTCTCAGCATGGTGGGTGCCAAATTATTGAAGATGGCGAGCTTATGCCCTTCCCACACCCACTCGGTGTGCTTCCTCGTGGCCACTACTATCTGCTCTTTAATACTGTAATTGTGCAGGCAGATAACTATATCAGGGGTCCTATTAGCTATCTTGGGACCCAATGACCTGTCTGCATGTTCTATTTTTATTGCATTCGGCCTCACCAATTTTGGATCTGGGGCATTGGAGGCCTCCTTGAGCAGGGATTGGAAAAGTCAGTATATTCCGGCGCTTCCAGCATACCATGGATCCTCAGATTACATCTTCGCATGCGACTTTCTAACTCCTCCATTTTCTCGGCCAGCAGTACCTGCTCATCACGCATTAACTTTTGTTGTGTTGCTAGGTTCCTAAGAGAGTACTCTTGGCCCTTCAAGCAGACGTCCACCTCATCAACACGAGATCCCAGGGCTGCCAAATCTTCTCTGACCTCCGACATCAAAGCTAAAAGCTCTATTTTAAGTTGCTTCATATCAGATCAAATGTCCATAAACCAGCTCCTTAGTTCGTCCCGCGTCAGTATTTCGGCAAGTCCTGCAGGCTGGTCATTTTCCATCGCGTGGTCTCCCGGCTCCAGTGAGGTTCCTTGGCATTTTCCTCTGAAAGGTTCATCGCATTTTTGGTATAGGAAAACTTAAGGTCAGCTGTCTTCCTTTTAGAAGCCATCGGAAGAATGTTAGTAAGAAAACACAGTGCTTTTAATCCCAGGAATGGCTCAGATGGTGGGGATTCATGATAGATACAAATGGGTTAGGGCAGGAGCTCTTGGGTTAGGCAGCCATTCTCCTTGGTGACGTCAGCACCCCCCTCGGTCTTGAGTTCTTAAACATTGGTGAGGGGCTCCTCCCTTCACCCAGGATTCCTTGTGGGTCCGGATCTTTAAGAAGGACCAGGCAAGACAACTGTGCCCGGTACATAAGAACATAAAAAATTGCCATACTGGGTCAGACCAAGGGTCCATGAAGCCAAGCATCCTGTTTCCAACAGTGGACAATCCAGGCTACAAGTACCTGGCAAGTACCCAAACACAAAGTAGATCCCATGCTTCTGATGCCAGTAGTAGCAGTGGCTATTTCCAAAGTCAACTTGATTAATAGCAGTTAATGGACTTCTCCTCCAAGAACTTATCCAAATGTTTTTTAAACCCAGCTACACTAACTGCACTAACCACATCCTCTGGCAGCAAATTCCAGAATTTAATAGTATGTTGACTGAAAAAGAATTTTCTTGGATTAGTTTTAAATGTGCTACTTGCTAACTTCATGGAGTGCCTCCTAGTCCTTCTATTATCCGTTCTAGACCTCTCAATATTTCAAAGACCTCTATCATATCCTCCCCGAGTCATCTCTTCTCCAAGCTGAACAGCCCTAACTTCTTTAGCCTTTCCTCATAGGGGAGCTGTTCCTTCCCCTTTATCATTTTTGTTGCCCTTCTCTGTACCTTCTCCACTGCAACTATATCTTTTTTGAGATGTGGTGACGAAAAGTGTACCCAGTACTCAAAGTGCAATCTCACCATGGAGCAATACAGAGGCATTATGACATCCTCTGTTTTATTTTCCATTCCCTTCTTAATAATTCCTAACATTCTGTTTGCTTTTTTGACTGCTGCAGCACACTGAGCCGATGATTTCAATGTATTATCCACTATGAAGCCTAGATCTTTCTCCTGGTTGGTAGCTCCTAATATGGAACCTAACATTGTGTAACTACAGCATGGTTTATTTTTCCCTATATGCATCACCTTACACTTGTTCACATTACATTTCATCTGCCATTTGGATGCCCAATCTTCCAGCCTCACAAGGTCTTCCTGCAATTTATCACAATCTGCTTGTGATTTAACTACTCTGAACAATTTTGTATCATCTGCAAATTTAATTAGCTCACTCATTGTATTCCTTTCTAGATCATTTATAAATATATTGAAAAGCACTGGTCCAAGTACAGATCCCTGAGGCACTCCACTGTTTACCCTTTTCCACTGAGAAAATTGACCATTTAATCCTATTCTCTGTTTCCTGTCTTTTAACAGTTTGTAATCCACAAAAGGATATTGCCACCTATCCCATGACTTTTAAGTTTTTTTTAGAAGCCTCTCATGAGGGACTTTGTCAAATGACTTCTGAAAATCCAAATACACTATCAAGTAAATTTTTGAAGGCCAGCATGCGCAAATCCCGGGAGATATGTCCGTGGCCAGGCTGCGCGTGCGTCTAGTGCATTTTTAGAGTGGCCCAGCCACGTGCATATTTCCCGGTACACGCTGAAGTGCAGGGCCTTTAAAAAGGGGAGAGCCCAGGGCAGGGCGGGACAGCAGCCATTAGGCCCTGTCCTGGAGAAGTGCTCACCAGCAGCTTAGGAGAGCAAGTTAAAAAAAACCAAACAAATATTGGTTATTTGGAGGCGTAGGGGTCAGGAAGGAGAGGGAAAAGGTAGGTAGGGGAGATGGGGGATACGGAAGTTTCTTCCTTAATTGGAGCGGATTGGGAGGGATCTGAGAATAGCTGAATTGCGTCACTGTGCATTTTTTAAATAAAATACCACCCCTTGTGCATGTAGGTCGGCACCCACACAAATATGCACGCGCAGATATAAAATCGGGTAATCATTTGTACACAGATAGCTGATTTTATAACATGTGCGTGTTGACACATGCATGTTATAAAATCAGCGTGTCCATATGCACCCGCTGGGAACCGTGTGTGCACATGGACGCCCACGCATATGTGTAAAAATCTGCTCCTATATCTATTGGTTCAACTTTATTCACGTTTATTAATCTCTTCAAAAAAATGAAGCAGATTTGTGAGGCAAGACTTTCCTTGGGTAAATCTATGCTGATTGTGTTCCATTAACCATGTTTTTCTATATGCTCTGTGATTTTGATCTTTAGAATAGTTTCCACTATTTTTCCCGGCATGGAAGTCAGGTTCACTGGTCTATAGTTTCCTGGATCACCCCTGGAGCTCTTTTTAAATATTGGGGTTACATTGGCCACCCTCCGGTCTTCAAGTACAATGGATAATTTTAATGACAGGTTACAAATTTTAACTAATAGATCTGAATTTTCATTTTTTTAGTTCCTTCAGAACCCTGGGGTGCATACCATCTGGTCCAGATGATTTGCTAGTCTTTAGTTTGTCAGTTTGGCCTACTGTATCTTCCAGGTTCAGAGTGATTTGGTTCTGTTCATCTCACTCCTTACCCTTGAAAACCATCTCCAGAACTGGTATCTCTCCAACATCCTCATTAGTAAACAGAGAAGCAAAGAATTCATTTACAAGTAAATTTTAAATGGTCTACGTGCATTAATTTTAGGGTTTACGCACATGGCTGGGCCTTGCACATGCTGCATGCAGCCCGGCCATGCGTGTAAAACCCACTAAGTGTTGAAGTGCCGGGCCTCTCCAAAGGAGTAGGCCAGGGGGCGGGGTCTGGGCAGGGAGGGGCGAGACAGTGCCATTCAACACTGACCTGGGGAAGCACGCCGGCAGCCAGCTGGTGCACAGAGATTACTTCTGCTCCAGAGGAGCAGAATGTGCTACATTAAAACATTTGGGGATAGTTAGGTTAGGTTTAGGGGAGGGGAGGAGAGGAGAGGAGAGGGGAAGAAGGAAGAAGTTTAGGTAGGGGGTAAGGAAGTTCCCTCCCAGTCCGCTCCTTAATTTCTCCCCTTCGCGTGCCGCCTGCACATGCGGCACGCGAAGTTTTATAACATTTTTTATAACATGTTTATGCTGGCGCGCGCATGTTATAAAATTGGCACGTCCATGTGCGTGCGTCAGGAACCACGAGCACGCTGCTTTTAAAATCAATCCCTTAGTCCTTCTGAAATGGACTTATCTTCCCTAAGAGCCCCTTTAACTCCTTGGTCATCTAATGGTCCAACCAACTCCCTCAAAGGTTTCTTGCTTCGAATATATTTTTTAAAGTTTTTATTAGGAGTTTTTGCCTCTATGGCCAATCTCATTTGAAATTCTCTCTTAGCCTGTCTTATCAATGTTTTACACTTAAAATTGCTTATACTTTTTCCTATTTTCTTCAGATGGATCCTTCCAATTTTTGAAGGATGTTTTTTGGCTAAAATAGCCTCTTTCACCTCACTTTTTAACCATTCCAGTAATCGTTTTGCCTTCCTTTCCTTCCACCTTTCTTAGTGCGTGGAATACATCTGGAGTACACTTCTAAGATTGTATTTTTAAACAATGTCCACGCCTGTTACGGATTTCTGCATCACTTAAGCCTTGCATCTTTTAATTAGGAACTGATGTACCAAAGGTTTCTCTCATTTTGTGCCTGTGGAGGGAAGGGGGAATGATAAGTATATAGGGCTCTTATCTTGATAATTGTTTTGCAGGCTAGTGGGGTCTGTTTGTGTGTTGTGATGCCGTTTTTATTTTTTATTTTTTGTTGCTCTCGCTGCCAGGTAATGTGATAAGTCTGATGATCATAAGACACAAGCTCATTAAAAGTGCAACTTGTAATGGGAAACAGACATTCCTTCTGAGCTGTGATTTTTTTTTTTTTATTTAAAAGGGAAAACATGCTATAATTTAATTGCACTGTGAGAAATATAGGGCAACCCACCAGCTTGCTCTGTGAGCTCCTTGTCCATAAATTGACAGAAGGGGAGGTTTGAAGGCATACCCTACTAAAACAATGTTATACCCTCGTCTTCTAGGAAAGCGCTCGGGCTCTTCTTGAACCCTACTATGTTGCTTCCTGTGACAACATCCTGCAGCAGCAGATTCTACAATTTAACTACCTGCTGACTAATAAAATATTTTCTTGTTTTCGACTTGGAATTGCTAACATATAAGAACATAAGAAATTGCGGTACTGGGTCAGACCAAGGGTCCATCAAGCCCAGCATCCTGTTTCCAAGTGGCCAATCCAGGCTACAAGTTCCTGGCAAGTACCCAAAAACTAGCTAGATCCCATGTTACTCATGCCAGTTATAGCAGAGGCTATTCTCTAAGTCAACTTGATTAATAGCAGTTAATGGAATTCTCCTCCAATATTTTTAAACCCAGCTACACTAACTGCACTAACCATATCCTCTGGCAACAAATTCCAGAGCTTATTTGTGCTTTGAGTGAAAAATAATTTTCTCCAATTAGTCTTAAATGTGCTACTTGCTAACTTCATGGAATGTCCCCTAGTCCTTCTATTATTCGAAAGTGTAAATAACCGATTCACATCTACTCGTTCAAGACCTCTCATGATCTTAAAGACCTCTATCATATCCCACCTTAGCTGTCTCTTCTCCAAGCTGAACAGCCCTAACCTCTTTAAGCTTTCCTCACAGAGGAGCTATTCCATCCCTTTTATCATTTTGGTCACCCTTCTTTGTACCTTCTCCAGTGCAACTATATCTTTTTTGAGATGCGGCATCCAGAATTGTACACAGTACTCAAGGTGTGGTCTCAACATGGAGCCATACAGAGGCATTATGACATTTTCTGTTTTATTTACCATTCCCTGCCTAAACATTCATAACATTCGAGCCGATTCAATAAAGTCCGCGGGAGAGCCGGCGCTCCAAGGCGAGCACCCGCTCTCCCAACGCGCGCCCAGGCACCTCTCCTGGGTATGCGATTCTTTATTTAAATTAGGGCCCGCGCTAATAAGCGCGTCCCTAGGGCCTCCTTATTGGCGAAGCGGTGGCTGTCAGCGGGTCTGACAGCCGACACTTAATTTACTGGCGTTGGTTGTCCACTAAGCTCTTCATGATGAAATTTCCCCTGGCTCCCAAGTCCACCAGGCCTAAGGTATGGAATTCATGCCCCACTGATATCAGCGCGACTGGCAGAGTTAGTGGAGGTGTAGGTGATATCAGGCCCAGGAAGAGTCCTCCTTCAGATCCTAGGCCCGGGAGTTTCCCAGACACACCGGGCAGGGTGCTAGACGATGACTGGTGGCGCCACAGTAAAGACAGAGTCCATCTTGTATATGTTTATGATGTTCCTGAGAGGAGAGTTTACCTCGTCCCAGTTGCATGGGCTCTTCGGTTGGTGCCCGTGAGATCCCTGTTTCGCTCTTGGGGGACAGCAAGCATCAAGGGAGTCTGAAGGTACTAGTAGTCTTTATAGAGAGCCGGACCTCTCGAGAGCGTTCTTGGTGGCATCTGTCAATGCATCCGGCCAGATCGATGAGGGAGTTCAGAGACCTTGGTAATTTTCGACCTGCGAGTTCATCTTTAATTCTTGAGCTAAGTCCCTCCAGAAAGATGGTCCTTAAACAGTCGGGGTCTCAACCCAGTTCTGAAGATAATGTTCGGAACTCTATTGCATACTCAGCGAGAGTACGGGAGCCCTGGCGTAAATGAAGGAGATTGGCTCCGGAGAATACCTCCCGAGTGGGATCACCAAAACTGATACAGAAAAGTTCCCAGAAATCTCTCAAGTTACATAGCACAGGGTCGTCATGCTCCCACAAGGGAGATGCCCACTCTAGGGCTTTCCCCTCGAGAAGAGAGAGAATGTAAGTGGTTTCGTAACGCAAGCGAAAGTGCAGATTGCACTGATTAATGAAGCCCCTACAGGAGCGAGGTTTGCCTGTGAAAAGTGAAGGAGCCGGTAGGCGAATTACTGGACTGGCATCAGAGGTTGTAGGTACGGCTGAGGGTATTGATGGCAAAGTAGGATTCATGGGACCGAAGGCATCAAACCGTTGGTTCAAGTTCTCCACGGCGGAGACAAGAGCGTCCAGGGTCTTTTGTTGATCCATAATTTGTTGGGCCATCCCTGGAATAGCCTGATGGGCAGAGGCCTCTGCCGGAACCATGGACTTGCAAATCTGTACTGGAGATTTACTACCTGAGGAGATGCCTCCTCGAGTTCCTTTGTCAGGTGGCGAGGCTGGATCAAGCAGGAAGCGGTCAAGTCTTCGCCACTGGAAGTCCACGGTCCCCCCAGGAGGAGCCCGTAGGGACCCAGACCGCTGGAACTTAGGTGGACCTTTGGGAGGTCGAAGGTTCATGGAGACGGAGCAAGGGTGAATTGGATCTTTGCCACTGGAAGCCCGTGGCCCCCACAGGAGGAGCCCGTAGGGACCCAGACTGATGGGACTTAGGTGAACATAAGAAATTGCCATGCTGGGTCAGACCAAGGGTCCATCTAGCCCAGCATCCTGTTTCCAACAGAGGCCAAAACCAGGCCACAAGACCCTGGCAATTACCCAAACACTAAGAAGATCCCATGCTACTGATGCAATTAATAGCAGTGGCTATTCCCTAAGTAAACTTGATTAATAGCAGTTAATGGACTTCTTCTCCAAGAACTTATCCAAACCTTTTTTGAACCCAGCTACACTAACTGCACTAACCACATCCTCTGGCAACAAATTCCAGAGCTTTATTGTGCGTTGAGTGAAAAAGAATTTTCTCTGATTAGTCTTAAATGTGCTACTTGCTAACTTCATGGAATGCCCCCTAGTCCTTCTATTATTCGAAAGTGAAAATAACCGAGTCACATCTACTCGTTCAAGACCTCTCATGATCTTAAAGACCTCTATCATATCCCCCTTCAGCCGTCTCTTCTCCAAGCTGAACAGCCCTAATCTCTTAAGCCTTTCCTCATAGGAAAGCTGTTCCATCCCCTTTATCATTTTGGTTGCCCTTCTCTGTACCTTCTCCATCGCAACTATATCTTTTTTGAGATGCGGCGACCAGAATTGTACACAGTATTCAAGGTATGGTCTCACCATGGAGCGATATAGAGGCATTATGACATTTTCTGTTCTATTAACCATTCCCTTCCTAATAATTCCTAACATTCTATTTGCTTTTTTGACTGCTGCAGCACACTGAGCTGACGATTTTAAAGTATTATCCACTATGATGCCTAGATCCTTTTCCTGGGTGGTAGCTCCTAATATGGAACCTAACATCGTGTAACTACAGCAACGGTTATTTTTCCCTATATGCAACACCTTGCACTTGTCCACATTAAATTTCATCTGCCATTTGGATGCCCAATCTTCAAGTCTTGCAAGGTCCTCCTGCAATGTATCACAGTCTACTTGTGATTTAACTACTCTGAATAATTTTGTATCATCTGCAAATTTGATAACCTCACTCGTCGTATTCCTTTCCAGATCATTTATATATATATTGAAAAGCACCGGTCCAAGTACAGATCCCTGAGGCACTCCACTGTTTACCCTTTTCCACTGAGAAAATTGACCATTTAATCCTACTCTCTGTTTCCTGTCTTTTAACCAGCTTGTAATCCACGAAAGGACATCGCCTCCTATCCCATGACTTTTTAGTTTTCGTAGAAGCCTCTCATGAGGGACTTTGTCAAACGCCTTCTGAAAATCCAAATACACTACATCTACCGGTTCACCTTTATCCACATGTTTATTAACCCCTTCAAAAAAATGAAGCAGATTTGTTAGGCAAGACTTCCCTTGGGTAAATCCATGTTGACTATGTTCCATTAAATCATGTCTTTCTATATGCTTTACAATTTTGTTCTTGAGAATAGTTTCCACTATTTTTCCCAGCACTGAAGTCAGGCTCACTGGTCTATAGTTACCTGGGTCGCCCCTGGAGCCTTTTTTAAATATTGGGGTTACATTGGCCACCCTCCAGTCTTCAGGTACAATGGATGATTTTAATGATAGGTTACAAATTTTAACTAATAGATCAGAAATTTCATTTTTGAGTTCCTTCAGAACCCTAGGATGCATACCATCCGGTCCAGGTGATTTGCTACTCTTTAGATTGTCAATCTGGCCTACTACATCTTCAAGGTTCACAGTGATTTCGTTCAGTTCGTCTGACTCATCACCCCTGAAAACCATCTCTGGAACTGGTATCTCCCCAACATCCTCATTTGTAAACACGGAGGCAAAGAATTCATTTAGTCTTTCTGCAATGGCCTTATCTTCCCTAAGAGCCCCTTTAACCCCTCTGTCATCTAATGGTCCAACCGACTCCCTCACAGGTTTCTTGCTTTGGATATATTTTAAAAAGTTTTTATTATGAGTTTTTGCCTCTATGGCCAATTTCATTTCAAATTCTCTCTTCGCCTGTCTTATCAATGTTTTACACTTAGCTTGACAATGCTTATGTTTTATCCTATTTTCTTCAGATGGATCCTTCTTCCAGTTTTTGAAGAATGTTTTTTTGGCTAAAATAGCCTCTTTCACCTCACCTTTTAACCATGACGGTAATCGTTTTTCCTTCCTTCCACCTTTCTTAATGCGCAGAATACATATGGACTGCGCCTCTAGGATTGTATTTTTAAACAATGTCCATGCCTGTTGAACACTTTTAACCTTTGCAGCTGCACCTTTCAGTTTTTTTCTAACTATTTTTCTCATTTTATAAAAGTTTCCATTTTTAAAATTTAGTGTTAGAGCTGCAGATTTACTTATTGTCCCCCTTCCAGTTATTAGTTTAAATTTGATCATGTCATGATCACTGTTGCCAAGTGGCCCCACCACCGTTACTTCTCTCACCAAATCTTGCGTTCCACTAAGAATTAAATCTAAAATAGCTCCCTCTCTTGTTGGTTCCTGAACCAATTGCTCCATGAAGCAATCATTTATTACATCTAGGAACTTTATGTCTCTAGTAAAGTTGTTACTGATGTTACATTTACCCAGTCAATATTGGGGTAATTGAAATCTCAAAAACACAAAGTGCAGGACATAGAACTTTTAGTCCTGATCAAGAGTAAGTTCCAATCAGTTCATGAAGAAATAAATTCAAATAAATTTTTATTGCGGCAACTCCACTGCATCAGTTCAATAAAGCACACATTTTACAAGGTGCCCCAACACGGAACCGTGTTTCGCCAAAGGCTGCATCGGGGGGACCAACAGGAGTTCAGTCAAATCTTGGTGCAGTATTCAAAAAGTAACAGGGAGTGCCTGTTTTGAATACTGCACCAAGATTTGACTGAACTCCTGTTGGTCCCCCCGATGCAGCCTTTGGCGAAACACGGTTCCGTGTTGGGGCACCTTGTAAAATGTGTGCTTTATTGAACTGATGCAGTGGAGTTGCCGCAATAAAAATGTATTTGAATTTATTTCTTCATGAACTGATTGGAACTTACTCTTGATCAGGACTAAAAGTTCTATGTCCTGCACTTTGTGTTTTTGATTATTCTGTAGTGCAGCCTTTGCTTTGTTTGTTTGGTAATTGAAATCTCCCATTATTATTGCACTGCCAAATTGGTTTGCTTCCCTGATTTCTCTTAGCATTTCATCATCTGTCTGACCATTTTGTCCAGGTGGACGGTAGTATACTCCTATCACTATACTCTTACCCAACACACATGGGATTTCTACCCAAGGTGGGCCCTTGAATGGAAGATCTGTCGAGGTCCGGTCCAAAGTCGAGTACCTGAGATTCGCCGCTTGCCAGTCCAAAGTCGAGTGCCAGAGATCTGCCGCTTGCCAGTCCAAAGTCGAGTACCAGAGGTCCATCAGGAACAGAGGCAGGAGCAAGGCTCAAAGAGGAACCAAAAGACTCACAAGAGTGAGCAGACTTGTTGCCAAGTCAAGGGACAGGAAGAGGAAGCCTCCCTATATACTCTCCAGGTCAATTAGGCAGCTGAAGGAAATTAGTGATCAGGGCCCTTTAAGAGTAGGGAGGAGGTGTGGCCGTGCGCCGTCCTTCCGGTGCCCGGAGAGAGCTGCATGGCCTGATGTTGGAGAGAGGAGGTCGGCACGCGCACCTCTAGGGCCGACCTACCCAAGAGGGCACATTCAGCCCGGAGTGGTCCTGGGCCTTCCCCGGGGATGTCTTCCCACTGCTGTGGTTCTGACCGCGGTCCTGGCGTGATGCCGAAGGTGAGCCAGGGCCAGCTGCAGGCAGCTGGAAATGCTAACACCATGCAACAATTACCATGGTTTAAATGCCATTACCTGCAAGGACAGATATCCTTTACCCTTAATCACAGAGTTATTTGACCACCTTCAGGGTGCCACCATCTCCACCAAGCTAGGTCTGCAAGGCACTTATAACTTGGTCTGTATACATCCTGAAGACAGCGTTCAATATCAAGGATCGACACTATGAATACCTCATAATCTTTTTAGATTTAAATTCCGCTTTTTGCACTTTTTCAGCACTTCAAAGTGGATTATATTCAGGTACTGTAGGTATTTCCCTATCCCCAGAGGGCTTACAATCTAAGTTTGTACCTGAGGCAATGGAGGGTAAAGTGACTTGCCCAAGGTCACAAGGAGCGACAGCAGGACTTGAACGCTGGTCTCCTGGTACATAGCTCACTGCTTTAACCACTAGACTACTCCTCCACTCCTGTTCCAACTCCTCCATTTGGACTTTGTAACCCCCTGCGGCATTCCAGCAATTGATAAATGAAATCTTCCATGACCTTCTGTACACCAAGGTTGTTGCGTACTTAGACAACATCCTTATGTTTTCGAAAGATCTGACCACTCACTGTGCCGACATCCACACGGTGCTTCAGCACCTACGGGAGAACCACTTGTTTGCCAAGCTCGATAAGTGCCATTTTGAAAGGTCGAGCTTGCCTTTCCTAGGCTACATTGTCTCCCAACGTGGGTTCACGATGGATCCCAGCAGGGATGGATCCCACGATAGATCCCAGCAGGTTCCCAGCAGGGATCCCAGCAGGATCCCAAAGGTTCCTGGGATTTACCAACTACTATCGCCATTTCATTGCAAATTACTCCCTGTTGGTGGTGCCCCTCACAGCCATGACCTGCAAAGGCAGTGACACCAAAAATTGGTCTCCTGAAGCCCTTGCTGCCTTCCAGAGCCTAAAGGATGCCTTCCTCTCAGGCCCTTGTCTACGCTACCCGGATCTGAACTGCCCCTTCACATAGAAGTGGACACCTCTGCCATAGGGGATGGGGTGGTTCTGAGCCAACACTCGACCAAAGGAGTCCTCCACCCATGCTCCTTTTATTTTCAGAAGTTCTCCCCCACCAAGCAAAATTACAGCATAAGGGATCGAGAACTGTTTGCTATCAAGCTCACCCTCGAAGAGTGGCGTCCCTGGTTGGAGGGCGCCCAGTTCAAGTTTACGATCTTCACGGATCATAAAAATCTCGAATATCTCCAACATGCCCAGCGTCTCAATGCTCGCCAGGCCCGCTGGGCATTATCATTTTCCTGATTCAACTTTGAACTTCGCTACCAACCCGCGGAGAAGAACCTCCAAGCGGATGCCTTATCCCACTCCTTCGAGCCTGAAGACACCCAAGATGAGCCATGTCACGTCATAGGTCCTGCTCGCATCTGTCTGTTTGCTACCGTGACAGTTCCAGCCAGGAAGACTGTAGTGCCTCACTGTCTCTGAGAGAAGGTCCTGCACTGGGCGCACGACTCCAAGTTAGTTGGCCATCCGGGACGTGCCCAGACTCTGTCTCTCCTCCGACACTACTGGTGGCCCGCCATGTCCTCCAATACCCGTGCCTATGTGGACTCCTGTCCAACATACGCTCAACAGAAGCCATCAGTAGGTCGACCTTGGGGACTATTCCAACCACTGCCAGCACCCGAAGAGCCCTGGACCCACTTTTTTGTGGTGGACCTTCCAGCTTCCAAGAGGAATACGATCATCTGGGTCATCGTGGACCGATTCTCCAAAATGGCTCATTTTGTTCCTTTGCCTGCCCTACCATCGGCCCTGGAGCTAGCATGCCTCTTCTTTCTACATGTCATTCATCTGCACGGCCTGCCCATGGACATCGCCTCTGATAGAGGTCCTCAGTTTGTCGCCCGCTACTGGCGCTCCCTATGTAAGAAATTTGGGATCACTATCAGCTTGACTAACGTATACCACCCTCAAGCCAACAACCAAGCTGAACGGACAAACCACTCCCTCAAATGTTTCCTCCGCGCCTACTCCAATGACCAACAGGACAACTGGGCGGAGTTGCTTCCATGGGCTGAATTCTTCCATAACTCCCACATTGCAGTAGCCACCGGAGTCTCTCCCTTCTCGCTCGTTTATGGCAGACAACCCCGGCTACCTTTGCCGATTCCTCTCACGGTACCCTCACCCAGGCTACGGCAGACGTCCTCTGGACTCGGACCAACCTCCATCTGCGCCAGGCTGCTGCATGAGCTAAAAAGTCCACTGATGCTCGTCGCCGACTGGCTAAAGAATTCCAGCTGGGCCAGAAGGTTTGGCTAAGCACCTGCTACATCCGGCTCAAGCTCCCTTCGCGACAGTTTGCTCCTAGGTACATTGGACCCTTTCCGGTCACCCAACACAATGGACCAGTGACATACCAGCTCCGTTTCCCACCGACCTTAGGAATGCACAATTCATTTCACGTTTCCTTGTTTAAACCACTGGTACTCTCTTGGCCTTCATGCAAGATTCCTGAACCTTCCCAAGTTGCTTCTGAAGCCGATACCACTTATCAAGTCCGTGAAGTCCTCAATGTATGAAGAAGAGGCTGCCGTTGGGACTACCTTCTCTCCTGGGAAGGCTACGGTCCCCAAGGAGAACTCCTGGGAGCCTGCTAGCAACATGTTGGATAAGGGCTCCTCCAATTTCATTGTGCCCATCTGGGCAAACCCAGGCCTCCAAGAGGGTGGCATAAAGGGGGGGGGGGTACTGTTGCGTGTTCCACCCGCGGCAGCCCACGACTGGGCCTACTCACCTCCGGCGCCCGGCTCCCAGACCTGGCCCATCCTCACTCGTGACGGTGTGTAGCCATCTGCGCTCCTGCACCCCTGTTGCCTCCTTGGGTGTTCCTGGCTCCTCTAAGGACCTCTCCAGCTCCCGGCGGGGGTCTCCCCACGAGTGCCGCGGGGAGACATTGCCGTCCAGCATCCTGCATCTCTCTAGGTGCGCGCATGCGTGCCTTGCCGGCCTTTAAAGGGGCCACAGCAGGAAGCTAACCTGCAGCCCCAGATGATGATGTCATTGGGTCCTGCTACTTAAGGCAGGGCCCGCCACTCATTCCTTGCCTTGGCAACAGGTCTCCACACTAGTCATGTGCTTCAGTGCTCATCCTCGTTCCTGGTTCCTGTTCCTGACTTCGTTCCTGGTTCCTGTTCCTGACTCCGTTCCTGGTTCCTACCTAGCTCTTGTTCTGGACTGACTACTGGCTTTGACCCTTGCTACGTTTAGACCACACTCAGGACAGATTGCTGACTTTGACCCTTGCTTTGTTGAAACTACGCTCAGGACTGATTACTGGCTTTGACCCTTGCTTCATTGGTCTATGCTCAGGACTGATTACTGGCCTTGACGTTTGCTTCGCTGTACCTCGTCTAGCTCTGCCGCCTGCCCCGACTCCAGCCTGTTCCGGACCTCGCCTCTGGTATCTCCTTGTACTTGGCCTTGTCAGGCTTCGGCCTTATGCTGCCCGGGCATCACCTTTTCTCGTTCCTGGCCCGTCCTTGCCGCTCGGGCCTCTGGATCCCTGCCTCATCCAGACCTGCCTCGATCCCTCCGATACCTCTGGTGGTCCCTGACTACCTGCTACAACATCCACTGGGAGTCGTCTGACAGAGGTCCGCTGTTAGGATTATTGGGTGTGTGGGCCCTGGGCCGAGGTGAGCGATGGTACCGCCCATGGGGAGGAGCCCCGTGAGCCTCACCGTCAGGAGGCGAGGTCTCGGCTGATGTCAGACACTACAAGTTTAGAGTCTTTATTAAGAAATATAGTAGCACTACCCGTGGAGCGGGGAGTGCAAGAGTGAAGTCTCACAGACCCCGTGGAGCCACGGGTTATGGAATGGGGATACCTTGGTAGAGATGATAGTAGCCTGTAGGACGGGGGTACACCAATAAGATCCTCGGTAGCGATGGTAATGGTCCACAGTGTGGGGTACAGCAAGGAGGGTCCACAGTAGAGATGGTAATGATCCGCAGAGCGGGGTACACCAAGAAGGGTCTGCAATAGAGATGGTAATGATCTGCAGAGCAGGGTACACCAAAGAGGGTCCTCAGTAGCAACGGTAGTGGCCCACAGCTCGGGGTACACCGATGAGGTCCACTGAAGAGAAGGTAGAGATCCACAGAGCGGAGTACTCACAATAAGAGTAGCGATGGTTCCAGAGAATCCCCGTGGAGCGGGGCAAGCAGTAGTCCAGGCGTCAGGCCCTCCAAGGAGCGGATAGCCAGAGACAAGGAGAGGGCCCCCGAGGAGCAGGTACCCGGGACGTCTATGCCAAGGAAGCAGGAACTGGAGCGAAGGGTTCTCAGGCCGAGGCAGATTCAGCAGTGAGTGAACTCTTTGCCTAGTCGTAGGCAAGCAGGGCGAGCCGGCTTAAATGTCTTGGACGGAATGATGTCATTCGGAGGAGACGCCCCCGAGGTTCCCGCCATGACGTGTTTAAGACTGGCCCGTGCGCTTGCGTGCCTAAGGGACTCTGGAAACAAGATGGCGGTCGGCAGCGTTCGGAGCGTCCAGGGAGGCCTGGGGACATCAGGCAGGACATCAATGGCTGGCGGAGGCTGCCAGTCTTCCCCACGAGGTCAAAACTGTATAACAAGAGGTGAGCAACAGTGGTCGCAGCCATCTGCGACTGGGCGTAAAACCCACCTAAGACCAGCCGGCCCTGGCACCCAAGGGCTCAACCTGTGGGGATCGAAGTCTGGTATTGGTGAAGCTCCAGTCGGCCTCCGTCTCCTGGTCTGTTCCGCCTCCCGATGGTGGGGACCCTGGGGCTTGCCCTACGGGTAGCGTTAACCTTACCTCGGGCCAAGGGTCCACCACCAGCGCAACACATTGAGTCCTATCCCATGACTTTTTAGTTTTCATAGAAGAGTCTCATGAGGGACTTTATCAAATGCCTTCTGAAAATCCTAATACACTACATCTACTGGTTCACCTTTATCCACAGGTTTATTAACCCCTTCAAAAAAATGAAGCAGATTTGTGAGGCAAAACTTCCCTTCTGTAAATCCATGCTGACTGATCCATTAAACCATGTCTTTTTATATACTCTGTGATTTTTGATCTTTAGAATACTTTCCACTATTTTTCCTGGCACTGAGATCAGGCTCATTGGTCTATAGTTTCCCGGATCGCCCCTGGAGCCCTTTTTAAATATTGGGGTTACATTGGCCATCCTCCAGTCTTCAGGTACAATGGATTATTTTAATAAGTTACAACTTTTAACTAATAGATCTGAAATTTCATTTTTGAGTTCCTGCAGAACCCTGGGGTGCATACCATCTGGTCCAGGTGATTTGGTACACTTTAGTTTGTCAATATGGCCTGCTACATCTTCCAGGTTCACAGTGATTTGGTTCAGTTCATCTGACTCCTTACCCTGGAAAACCATCTCCAGAATCGAAATACCCCCAACATCCTCATTAGTAAACACAGAAGCAAAGAATACATTTAGTCTTTTTGCAAAGGCCATATCTTCCCTAAGAGCCCCTTTAACCCCTCAGTCATCTAATGGTCCAACCAGCTCCCTCACAGGTTTCTTGCTTTGGATATATTTTTAAATGTTTTTGTTATGAGTTTTTGCCTCTACGGCCAACTTCATTTCAAATTCTTTCTTAGCCTGCCTTATTGATGTTTTAAACTTAACTTGACAATGCTTATGCTTTTTCCTATTTTCTTCAGATGGATTTTTCTTCCAATTTTTGAAGGATTTTTTTTGGCTAAAATAGTCTCTTTCACCTCACCTTTTAAACATGCTGGTAGTCATTTTGCCTTCTTTCCACCTTTCTTAATGCATGGAATACATCTGGACTGCACTTCTATGATTATATTTTTAAACAATGTCCATGCCTGTAATACACTTTTAGCCTTTGCAGCTGCACCTTTCAGTTTTTTTCTAACTAATTTTCTCATATTATCAAAGTTTCCTTTTTGAAAATTTAGTGTTTCAGCTGTAGATTTACATATTGTCCCCCTTCCAGTCATTAGTTCAAATTTGATCATGTTATGATCACTATTGCCACGTGGCCCTACCACCATTACCTCTCTCGCTAAATACTGTTTCTACTAAGAATTAAATCTAAAATAGCTCCCTTTCTTGTTGATTCCAGAACCAATTGCTCTATGAAGCAGTCGTTTATTCCATCCAGGAACTTTATGTCTCTAGCATGTCCTGATGTTACATTTACCCAGTCAATATTGGGGTAATCTCCTATTATTATTGCACTGCCAAATTGGTTAGCTTCCCTGATTTCTCTTAGCATTTCATCATCTGTCTGATCATTTTGGTCAGGTGGACGGTAGTATACTCCTATCGCTATACTCTTACCCAATATACATGGGATTTCTACCCACATAGATTCTACAGAGCATTTAGTCTCTTGTATGTTCTTTATCCTGTTGAATTCTATGCCCTCCCGGACATAAAGTGCCACACCCTCACCAAGTTGATCCTCTCTACTATTGCAATATAATTTGTACCCTAATTTAGCATTGTCCAATTGGTTATTCTCTTCCACCAGGTCTCTGAGATGCCAATTATGTCTATCTCATCATTCACTGCTATACACTCTCCCATCTTACTTCTTAGACTTCTGGCATTGGCATACAGACAATTTAAAGTGTGGTTTTTGTTCGTATTAACAACCTGTTTTTCAGTTGATAGGGATAAGCTGGAATTCTTTAGCTCAGGTGATTCTTTACTTATAGGCACATGAACTACTTTTGCTTTAATTGGACCCTCTCTGTTGGGATGCCCTGACTGTCCTGTTTCATTAGTATCCTTCAAAGATACATTCCTCCGAACGGCTTTCTCCCTTGCTCTAGTTTAAAAGCTGCTCTATCTCCTTTTTAAAAGTTATGGCCAGTAGCCTGGTTCCATTGTGGTTAAGGAGGAGCCTGTCCTTTCGGAAAAGTCTCCCCATCCCCAAAAGGTTGTCCAGTTCTTTACAAAACTGAATCCCTCTTCCCTGCACCATCATCTCATCCATGCATTGAGACTCCTGAGCTCTGCCTGCCTCTGCGGACCTGCACATAGAACAGGGAGCATTTCAGAGAATGCCACCCTGGAGTTTCTGGATTTCAGTTTTCTACCTAAAACTCTAAATTTGGTTTCCAGAACCTCCCTCCCACATTTTCCTTTGTTGTTGGTGCCCACGTGTACCATGACAGCTGGCTCTTCCCCAACACTGTCTGTAATTCTATCTAGGTGCTGCATGAGGTCCACCACATTCACACCAGGCACCCAACTATCTACATTTCTTATAATCAAATCACCAACTATGATGGCCAGCCTAACCCTTTCCTCCTGGGCAGTAGCCTTGGGAGGCGTTCCTCAGTGCGAGAGGACAATGCATCACTGGGAGAGCAGGTCCTTGCTACAATATCACTTCCTGCTACATCAGGGTGATGCTCTCCATCCGGGAGACCTTTCTGATCCAAGGCAGCACAGGGGCTGCCAGGCTGGATTTGGGACTTCGCTACTATGTCCGTGAAGGTCTCATCAATGTACCTCTCTGTCTGCCTCCACTCCTCCAGGTCTGCCACTCTAGCCTGCAGATATGAGACTCATTCTCTGAGAGCCAGAAGCTCTTTACACCAGATGCACACAAATGATCACTCACCGGCAGGTAAAAAGTCATACATGTGACACTCAATGGAAAAGACTGGAAAGCCCTTCTCTTGCTACTGGACTGCTGCCTTCATCTTAATTTTGTTGAGTTCCTATTTAAGTTTAGGCTGCTAAGGGAGTTGGAATTAGAGCACTTTAAATTTATAGGTGTATTCGCTAATTAATCTGCTAGTGACCTACAAGGGGTTGATTAAACTCTCAATAAGGGCTGGTACAATAGTATGATTTATATAAGAGCCTGATTGATTTTTAATGAGAAATTGTCTCTTGCCTAAAAATCAAGGGTTGAGATCGGGATGAGTGGGAGGGAAAGAGACACTAAAATTAACTCCCTCTGGCTTGCTTATTTTCTCAGACACACACAAACCCTAAAGTATATATCCCACTATTTCACATCTCTCCAAACTTTTTTAAGTCCTAGGATTTCCCAAAGCTATACTTACCAATCCTCTTCAACCACCATTATGTTGATCTTCATTTAAAGGTTTGAGAGGTTTGAGGCGTTTCCAGTCCTCTTCTACTGCAAAGGATGTGGAGCCTCGGGAAGCTGGGGCTATGGATTTCGAAGCCTGGCTCACTTGCTGTGACCTCTGGTTTCCTCTCCCAGGGGATGCTGGGAACAGTATGCAGTTGAGCCTTCCAGTCCTCTTCTACTGTCTGAGAGAGTTTTCTATATACTACCACAGGCATGTTGAACAGATGATGACAAAGGAGAGATGGGAGCCTACACCAAACAAAAGTGAGATGTGGTGTATTGTGGAGCAGGATGTTCCCAAAATGAAGGCTGTTGTATTGAAGAGAAGAGAGGTCTGCCAGTGAGGGTGTTGTGATGAGTGAAGGAATGTTCTCCAGGTGTTATGGTTGTGAACCCTTGCTCCGGAGCGAGTGGTGGTGACCACTGAGGGATGCCCTCAATGGGTCTCATCTCCGGAAGGTGGAGCTGGTGAGGACAACCCGGCTGGACCTTCACCTATATCAGCCCTCGTTCCCCGCAGGTTGAGCCCTTGGGTGCCAGGGCTGGCAGGACTTAGGTGCTCGAGGAAGAAGATGAAGCTAAGGATGAAGACAGGGTCGGAGGTCCGGGTCTGGGCTGGCAGCGAAGGAGCGGAATGCAAACAGGCAAGATCGAAGTACCAGGCCAAGGGTCGAGACGTGCAGCAGACAAACAGATACGAGAAGACAAGCCAAGGTCAAAACAGGAGATCAAGCCGAGGACGGGATCACAGGAACTGAGGATCAAGAAGGCGGCTGGAGACTGGAATGAAGGCACGGACAGGAAGGCAGTAACTGGATCACCGGGAGCGGAATCAGGAACACAAGGACTGGAGAAGCAGGAACGGAACCAGGAACAGAATCAACGCAGGAACAGGAACAAAGACGTCTGGAACAGCAACTAGCATTCCGAGGAGACGACCTGTTGCAAAGGCAAAGGACTGTAGGCTGCAGTGGGGTTTAAATATCCCTCCCTTGTAATGTCATCTTCTGGGGCCGGGCTGAGTTTTCCCGCCGTGGCCCCTTTAAAGGGTGAGGCCTCCCATGCGCGCATGCCTAGGGAGACCCTCCACTGGATGGAGGAGGACGGCGTTCATGGCCATGCGGTAGGCTGTGGTCGGCCTGCTGCAGAACTAGTCGAGTCGCACCGGGCTGCAGTGGAGATGGGCAGAGGAGGATGTAGGGGGACTGGCCGGGGCCTGCTGCAGCTGGGAGCCACAACACCAGGTAAATATTTACTGTAAGTGTACTTTAAAAACAAGGTATGAGGGACTTCCAGCATGCCTTCCTACGGAGAGGTCGCAAATAGAAGTGCTCTATGAAGGCCTTCCTCATCTTTGCTTCTGCTTATTTTTGTTGTGCTAAATTTTTGCAAAATATTGGAAACTATCACAGGCTTTCATTTTAGCTGGTATTTTATTGTGGCCACAGCTTGGTATGCCGACAAGGACTGCATGCACCCTGAAAGAAAACTCGAGGACTCTGATCTTAAAATGGCTGCCAAAGCAGAGTATTTGCTAGTAGAGCTGAAAATCGAGATGGTTAAAGATATATCCAAAAATGTTTAAGGAGTTTTGGAGGATCATTTTTCTAAACTGAAGTCCTCCCTTGATGAGATTAAGAAGGGAGGAGAAACACACAGAAAATATTCAAGACCTGGAGTATTGTGTTGCCATGCAAGAGCTGGCCTCTGAGGAATTTTTGGTTCAATTGGTGGAGCTGAAAAAAGAAATTGCAGGCCTGCCTAGAAGATCAAGAAAATCGGGCTCAAGTCATCTACTGGAACAGGTAAAGGTCCAAGATCAGATAGTGCAAGTTTGGTTGCTGGAATCTCTGAGCTTTTCCATGATTACTGAGCCCATTATAGTGGAAAGAGTGCATAGAGTGGGTCTCCTATGAGAGAATGCTCCTAGGCGAAGAATGGTTGTGGCTTGTATAATAAATTATGCTGACAAGATTATGAGAACATATAAGCAAAAGCAAACAGAGTATGAAGGTAAAAGACTTTTAGGGGTAGATATTCAAAAGCCATTTAGATGGATAACTGAAAAGTTATCCTTCTAAATGGCCAAACCTTGATTTTAAAACTCTTATCCTGCTATATTCTAGCTGGATAACATATAATATAGATGAGTAAGTCAGGGATGTTCTGGGGGCAGGCAATAGGTGTTTTGGAAGAAGCAGAGTTAGCCGGTTAACCTAACTCTGGCCATGCTGTAGGGCAGGTTTAAAGTTAGCTGAATATTCCAGTTAAGTTAGTTGGATATCCCAGTTAAGTTAATTAGATATCCCAGTTAAGTTAGCTGGATAGGTGTATCAGGCTAACTAAACTAGCTGCTCAGTAGCTGATTATTGACCCCTTTCTGTTTAATGACATATCGAGTAAAGTTTCTGAAGTCTGCAGACAGCTTATTCCTGTATACTCTCAACTGTTCCACAGGGGCATACATTTTCAGTTGCAATTTCCAGCTTAGATCAAAGTTCTTAATAGCCTTCATGCTACCAACATATTTTATATCACAATCTTACCAACTGGGATCCAAATGGACTCCATGTAGTTTTGTTGATTGACCTTGAAAATCATTGTCATTGAACATGCTTTATTATTTATTTCAATATGGAAACCAGATTCGGTGTCATTATGTTCCAATTGCTCTGATATGTGATCAACCTCATCATAAGAACATAAGAAATTGCCATGCTGGGTCAGACCAAGGGTCCATCAAGCCCAGCATCCTGTTTCCAACAGAGGCCAAACCAGGCCACAAGAACCTGGCAATTACCTAAACACTAAGAAGTTCCCATGCTACTGATGCAATTAATAGCAGTAGCTATTCCATAAGTAAACTTGATTAATAGCCGTTAATGGACTTCTCCTCCAAGAACTTATCCAAACCTTTTTTTAACCCAGCTATACTAACTGCACTAACCACATCCTCTGGCAACAAATTCCAGAGCTTAATTGTGTGTTGAGTGAAAAAGAATTTTCTCCGATTAGTCTTAAATGTGCTACTTGCTAACTTCATGGAATACCCCCTAGTCCTTCTATTATTCGAAAGTGTAAATAACCGATTCACATCTACTCATTCAAGACCACTCATGATCTTAAAGACCTCTATCATATCCCCCCTCAGCCGTCTCTTCTCCAAGCTGAACAGCCCTAACCTCTTCAGCCTTTCCTCATAGGGGAGCTGTTCCATCCCCTTTATCATTGTGGTTGCCCTTCTCTGTACCTTCTCCATCGCAACTATATCTTTTTTGAGATGTGGTGACCAGAATTGTACACAGTATTCAAGGTGCGGTCTCACCATGGAGCGATATAGAGGCATTATGACATTTTCCGTTTTATTAACCATTCCCTTCCTAATAATTCCTAACATTCTGTTTGCTTTTTTGACTGCTGCAGCACACTGAGCTGATGATTTTAAAGTATTATCCACTATGATGCCTAGATCTTTTTCCTGGGTAGTAGCTCCTAATATGGAACCTAACATCGTGTAACTACAGCAAGGGTTATTTTTCCCTATATGCAACACCTTGCACTTGTCCACATTAAATTTGTTGTCTGTATCTTCAAAATCAGTCATTGTTATCCTAAAAAATTGCTTTCAGTACATCTGCAGTAGAATACTGAGTGTATTTCTGCCTAGAAGACCCTCTTGTAGACATTTTTACGACTGAAAATGCAAAGAATCATTGAAAATGCAAAGAATCAGTAGTTATACCTTTTTAAACTTGCTTAATTGAAAGTCACAAATTCTGGGATATTTTTGGACTCTAAATAATAAATAGCTGCTGTAGGAAGAATAAAGTAGAATAGTTTAGAACAGTGATGGCTAACCTATGACGCGCGTGTCAGAGGTGACACGCCGAGCCGTTTTTGCTGACACGCGTAGTGTTTCGGGACTATCGATTTTTTTTTTTTTTATCGGCTGTGCCGAGCCTTTTTTTTTTTTATCGGCTGCGCCAACCCTTTAAAATTAGTTTTTTAGTATCCCTCCAGCCCCCCCAATGCCCCCGGGCGCAGGGAGGCGCATGCGGCGCAGCGACAGGCAGATAAGCAGGGCCATGGTGAGGCTCACTTCACCACAGCCCAAAGAAAAAGATCGTGTTGAACGCGCTGATGCTCCTCCTCCTTCCTGCCTGTGCGGCCCCGGAAGTAAACGTTGCCGGAGCCCGCGTGGGGCAGGAAGGAGGTGAAGCATCAGTGCGTGCAGAAGAGGAGCATCGCTTGCGCTTACGGGCCGCCGCGAATCTCAAATCGCAGCGGCCCGAGAAGAGGAAGAAGCCCGGTAGCAGGGCCGCTGCAGAGCCCATCCTGCGGCGACCCGCAAAGAGGAGGCCCAGAGGTGAGAGAGAGGCTGAGGGTCTGTGTGTGCGCGCGCGTGTATGAGATGAGTTGAGAGATTGTGTGTGAGGACCTGAATGTTTGCAGAGACTGCATGTGCTTGAGCAAGACAGCATGTGGGAGTGAGAGAGAGCCTGTGTGTGAGAGTCAGACAGCATGTGCCAGTGAGAGACTGTGTATATGAATGGTTGTATGAGAGAGAGCATGTGACAGTGAGAGCCTGTGTGTGTGTGTGTGTGAGAGAGAGAAATGCATGTGAGAATGAGAACCTGACTGTGTTTGAGGGAAGAAGATGGAGAGAAAAGAAACAGAAAAAAAGACAATATAAAAGGAATTGGCAAAAAAAAATAAAGGGAAGGTGGGAAAAAAAAGCCTGTGAACAACCAATTAGAAAACTAAGATCAGACAGCAAAGGTTAAAAAAATATATATATTTTTAGTGATTGGCACATGTAATCTTTGGGAATGTGCAAGAATAGCAACATTCCCAATAGTAATGTGGCAGCAGTGACAGTGGCAGCAGAGGAATGAGAGAGGTTCCGAGGTTGCTGGCAAAAGAGAGGGGGGTCTGCCTTTAGTGTGTGCATGTGTATGAATGGGACTCTGCCTGGGGGTCTGTGTGTGTGAGAATGAATTGGTGCCTGCCTGGAGGATGGAGCGGGAGTGGTGTGAAAATGAATGGGAGCCTGCCTGGGTGTGTGTTTGTGTGTATGTGAGGGAGCCAGTGAGTGTGAGAGTATGAGTGTGTATGAGAAAATCCAGGGGAGTAAGAGTTTGTGTGGGGGGGGGGTGGTGGAGGGAGAGAGAGTGTTTTAATTGAAGATTTAGCCGACAAAATTCAGCAACAAAAAAGTCACTAAGCAGGCAAGGTAAAGAATTATTTGTTTTTGCTTTATTAATAAATACAGTACATATATTAAAATGATAACTTCTTGTTATTAATTAGAGCTACAAATATCACAATTATGGATTTTTCTAGAAGTGACACACCACCCGAGTTATGCTCGATTTTTTTATGAATTTTGACACACTGAGCTCAAAAGTTGGCCATCACTGGTTTAGAATAACATTTGAATCAGACTTACCATAGGCTAAGTGACAAATTCCTAAAATGGCGGCTGAAAATAATTTCTAGTGTTTATATAGCAGAAGCACGTTAGTGCATGGGGTCCAATTTGACCCCAGTTGGTAGGATGAAGGTTAAATGTAAAGTGACTATATGAAAGTCGAAGGACCGGGCTCAGCGATTCTTGGATACCACATGAGGTTCGCTAGCATCCACAGTGTAAGAAGGTGATTTGGAGTCCCTTGATTTCTTTTTGTTATATGCCGGAGCCTGGAAGATCTGTGTGGTGGCAATGTGGCTTCTGTTTTCTACCTTTCATGCCAAATGTAAATAGTTAAGAAACAACATATTAATTCTTTGTATTATGATGAAGCACAACCTTATGTGGGGCAGAAAAGCCGGAATAATGTGAAGAAAAGCACAACCAACACTCAAGTTAGACACCAGGGGTGCTAGAGAGGGCTAGAAGGACTACAACTCTCAAGTTCTTAGAGGCACAGCTTGACTCATGGGTAGGGGAAGAAACCGAGCAGCCAGCTGTACCCCATAATAGTGAATCAGATACACCTGAACCAAGGGTAATTGAAGAGGATGGTGGAGCTGGCATAAAGAGGCCTGCTCTTCAGGGGAAGAGGGAAGTCTCATGGAAGTGGATTCGTGACAGAGGAGTCCTCGCACTCAGCCATGGAAACGGAGTGAGTGACATGGTTGGGGGAAGGGGAGCTTTAAAACACTAAGAGAAAAATGTTCCATGTTTTTGCTTGTTTTCAAGAGTGGGCTCTTACTAGATTTTGGTTTGGGAAGACTGCTGTCTGCAGTACAACATAGGGGAGTTGGGGAGAGTTGAGCAATCCCCTAGCAGGGCGGCAGCAGCTGGCTAAAAAACCTAAGCATTACTTCTGTGTTCTGAAGAACAGGAGATATTTTGAAAACCCAGCTGTTGGACTGGGGGGAGTAGCAAAAGGACTTTTCTGGAGCAATACAGACTGTTTATATAACTTGTGTTTCTATGTTATTTTGGGGGGAGCTTGGCTAACTTTATTCACTAACCCAGCTCAAGGAGGGGCCCTAGCCAGGCTAGGGCAGCGGAGGCCCATTTTGAAGCCTGGGACTTTAAAAGGGCTGCAGGACGGTGAAAAAGGAGCCCAGAGGCCAGGGGTAGAAGCAGCCTGGATCGGAAGGAGTGGTGGACCGGTACCGTGGCGGCATGGATCATTCACAGTATGCATCATGTAAGGCTTCCTTGGATTCATTGAGAAATAGGTTAAATTATTTATTACATAAAGAGCTGATAAAGCTAGCAAGTTGTTGGCTCAATTGGTAAAGAGTTTACAGTCTAAGTATTACATTGTGAATGTGTACAGTGCTCAAGGAGCATTGAAGCAGGGTATAGATATTATTGGAATATTCACACAGTATTGTAAGGGGCTTTATTTGGCACACCCACCAGAGGAGGGACATAGGAATGCCTTTTTTGATGACATAGTAGTGCCCCAGTTAACAGAGTGGCAGAAAGATTATCTGAATGCTCCTATTACTAAATCCAAGCTTAATAATATTAAATTGGGGAAGGCCCCCTGGCCTAGATGGTTTAAGTGGAGAGAACTATAGGATTTTAAGAGGTGAAATAATAGATCCCATATTACAAATGTTTAATTTTTCTTTATAAACGGGCTTCTTTTTTCTCTGAATCTAACTAAGCTCTTATAACTATTTTTCCTAAAAAGGGGAAGGACTTAATGAAACCAGAAAGCTATGGACCTCCTTAATAAACATAGGGGCGGATTTTCAGAGCCCTGCTCGCCTAAATCCGCCCAAAACCGGGTGGATTTAGGCGAGCAGGGCCCTGCGCGCCGGTGAGCCTATTTTACATAGGCCTACCGGCGCGCGCAGAGCCCCGGGACTCGCGTAAGTCCCGGGGTTCTCCGAGGGGGGCGTGTCGGGGGGCGGGCCCGGTCGTCGCAGCGTTTTGGGGGCGGGTACGGGGGCGTGGCTACGGCCCGGGCGGTCCGGGGGCGTGGCCGTGCCCTCCGTACCCGCCCCCAGGTCGCGGCCCGGCGCGCAGGAGGCCCGCTGGCGCGCGGGGATTTACTTCTCCCTCCGGGAGGCGTAAATCCCCGGAGAAAGGTAAGGGGGGGGTGTAGACAGGGCCGGGCGGGTGGGTTAGATAGAGGAAGGGAGGGGAAGATGAGGGGAGGGCGTTAGAGGATTCCCTCCAAAGCCGCTCCGATTTCGGAGCGGCCTTGGAGGGAACGGGGGTAGGCAGCGCGGCTCGGCGCGCGCCGGCTATACAGAATTCATAGCCTTGCGCGCGCCGATCCAGGATTTTAGTGGATACGTGCGGCTCCGCGCGTATCTACTAAAATCCAGCGTACTTTTGCTGGCGCCTGATGCGCCAGCAAAAGTACGCCTATTCGCGTTTTTTGAAAATCTACCCCATAGATATTAAAATTCTGGCTTCTCTTTTAGCTACTGCTAATTGAGTGTGGTTGTGCCCGATCTACTACACAGAGATGAAGTGTGTTTCGTGAAAGGTAGGCATGGGGTTTCCAGTGCTTACAAATTAGCACATGCATTGTGGGATGACAGACCTGAGAACAAACAAGGATTGATTGTGAGTTTAGGTAATGAAAAGGCTTTTGATAAGGTGCATTTGAGTTACATGTTTGTGGTTTTGGCAATTCTGTTTTAGTGCTGATTTTGTTTATTGGATGACTTTTATACAATAACACGCATGCAAGGATAAATATGATATTCTCTTTTTTATTGCAAATCCCCAGGAATCTTTAGCTTTTATTCTACAGGTTTTTCAGGATTTTGGTAAGTTTGCAGGTTTGAGTATTAACTATACCAAATCTGAGGCATTTCCGGTATCATCTTCAGTGAAAGTAAATGGCAGGGTGATTTTCTTTTACCATGGTCTACTCATTATTTAATGTATCTGGAGTTGAAGTTCTTGGTCAATTGGAAAGATATGTATAGCTTCAATTTTGCTTCTTTGTTAGAGGAGTTTGAACAAAAATTACTAGTTTGGAGTCTTTATTTGGGCAAAATGCCTTGTTTAAAATGGTGCTATTGCCTAAGCTTCTGTATAGGTTGCAGATGTTAGCTTATTGGCTTGCAAACAAAAAAAACTGTGCCATTGAAATCTCTTTTATCAGGTTTCTTGTGAAAGGGGAGATCGAGTCATTTTAGCTATCAGATTCTAATGACTGACAAATTGTTTGGAGTGATTAGACTGCCTGATTTTCATTTTTATAACATGGCCTGCCAGTTTAAGTTCAGTTGGGAATGGTTAATTGGTAAGTATCAGTTTTGTATGCTAGGCTTTGCAGATTCAGTGGTCTAGCCCCTCTCACCATGGGACGTTCTTCACTCACAAACATTTCTCAGCCTCTGAGGTCATACCTTTTGTTGAGAGGGATTAAGAAAGCTTGGCAATTTTTGTCTAATTGGTGAGGATGTTTTTGGAAGATTTAGCCATATTTGCCTTTAGTGTGAAATGAGGATTATTCACCAGCACTACTGAATAAAGTTTTTAAAGACTGGCATAACAGAGGTATAAGAAAATAGAAAAAAAAATGGTGCTTCCATTTACACTGGTGTGGTCTACAGGATGCCGACTCAAATGAAAGAACTGGACAAAGATATCCAAAAGGTGGGAAAGAGAGAATAAATGTTGCTCATTGAAGATTTTAATCTGCTGGATATGGTTTGGAGTAACCCTACTGCAGAATCTTCAAGTAATAGAGAGTTAGTGGATGCCCTTCAAGAGGATCGGCTCAAACAAATGGTAATGGAGCCCTCGAGGCAGAGAGTGATGCTCGACCTAGTGATCACAAATGGGGATAATATCTCTGTCCAAGTAGGTGCTCACCTGAGCACCAGTGATCATCAGATGGTATGATTCAATATGACAGCCGGGACAGAGAGAAGTCACATGAAAATCCAAGTTTTGAATTTCAAAAATGCAGGCTTTGTTAAAATGGGGATGTACCAGGAGGAAGAATTAGAAAACAAAGAAAATGGGTGAGGTGGAACAACAGTGAGCCAAATTAAAAGGAGCTATAACAAAGACAACAAATCTATATGTTAGAAAAGTAAACAAAAGCAAGAGGAAAAAGAAACTTATCTGGTTCTCAAAAGAGGTGGCTGAAAAAAATGAAGGAAAAAAGAACAGCGTTCAAGAATTACAAAGGATCCCAAAAAGAATACAGGGAATAATACTTGGTGAAGCTAAGGGAGATGAGGAAAGAAATCAGGAAAGCAAAAGGTCAAGGGGAAGAGGTAAAGTAAGGTGACAAAACATTTTTTTCAGATATCATAGAAAAGAGGAAAGCCTAAGGTGGTACAGAATAATTGAAAGGTTACAAGGAGCAGTGTGTGGAGAGAGACGAAGAAATAGCAGAAAAATTAAACAAAGACTTCAGTTTGGTGTTCACTAAAGAAGACCCTGGAGAAGGACCGTTGCTGGTAGATAAGAGCATGAATGGGAGTGAGGTGGATGCAATCCCATTTGCAGAAGAGAAGGTATGGGAAGAGCTAGGAAAACTGATAGTCGACAAGGCCATGGGGCTGCATGAGGTAAAGCCCAGGATAGTAAGGGAGCTCAGATGTGCTGGCGGGTCCGCTGAAAGGCCTGTTTAACAGATCCCTGGAAACAGGAGTGATTCTGCAAGATTAGAGAAGAGCGGTTGTGGTTCTGCTTCACAAGATTGGTGACAGAGAGGAGACTGGAAACTACAGGCCAGTTAACCTCACCTCGGTGGTGGGAAAATTAATGGAGACTCTGCTGAAGGAAAGGATAGTGAACTAACTATAATCTGGTAATTTGCTGGACCCAAGACAGCATGAATTCACTAGGGGAAGGTCCTGTCAACAACTTTGATTTTTTTTTTTCAATTGGGTAACTAGAAAACTGGATCAAAGAAGAGCGCTTGATGTAATTTACTTGGATTTCAGCAGAGTTTGATATGGTCCTGCATAGGAGGCTCATGAATGAAATGAGAAGTTTTGAAGTGGATGCCAAGATTGTGGAGTGGATTAAAAACTGGTTGATTAACAGAAGGCAGCGTGTAATAATAAATGAAACCTACTCTGAAGAGAAAACAGTGATGAGTGCCTCAAGGATCGGTTTTGGGGCTGGTTCTGTTCAATATCTTCATGAGCAACATTGTGGAAGGGACAGAAGGTAAAGTTTATCTCTTTTCCAGATGATACTACAATCTGCAACAGAGTGGACATGCCTGAAGGAGTAAAGAGAATGAAAAGTGATTTAAGAAAGCTCGAAGAGTAGTTGAAAATTTGGCAGCTGGGATTCAATGCAAAGAAGTGCAGAGTCATGCATCTGGGGTGTAGAAATCCAAAAGAGCAGTATGCAGTGTGTGTGTGTGTGTGTGGGGGGGGGGTTATGCAAAATATTAATGTGCACAGACCCGGCGAGGGACCTTGGGGTGGTAATGTCTAATGATCTGAAGGCAGTGAAGCAATGTGACAAGTGGATAGCTAAAGCCAGAAAGATGCTGGGCAGTATGAAGAGAGGAATAACCAGTAAGAAAGAGGTGATAATGCTCTTATACAGGTCTTTGGTGAGACGTCACCTGGAGTACTGTTTTAGCTCTAGAGACCACATCTCAAAAAGGATAGAAACAGGATGGAAGCAGTCCAGAGAAAGTTGCTCAATTGGTGTGCGGTTTCTATCAGAAGACTTATGATGAGAGGCTGAAGGATTTAAATATGTATACCTTGGAGGAGAGGACGTGCAGGGGAGATATGATACAGATCTTCAGATCCTGAAAGGTTTTAATAATGCAGGCATTTCAAACCTTTTCTGTTGGAAAAGAAACTGGAGAACCAGGGGGTCATGAAATGAAATTCCAGGAGGGATGACTCATAACTAAAATCAGCCCACTGAACTACGACTTGAACAGTCCCTGAAGATTTAAAAAAAAAATCTCAAGACATGGCTATTTACTCAAGCCTACACATGATCCCTCTGCTACTGCCCACCTCATTCTATCCATCTTACAAGCACATTAAACATTATCCCTCTCGTTCTGCCTCCCCCTTGATGCAACATCTCTAAATACCCCGGCACGTCCAATCCTCTCTTCCTTCCCCCCCCCCCCCTCCCCTCTCTTTTCCTCCCCCTCCCCCTACTCTCTTTCCCTCTAATCTTAGTTTTTGCTGTTCAAATTACTTAGTTACTCTCACTGTTAGTTATCTATGCATTAGTTCTTAATTTACTATCATCTTATTATATGTACAATGTTACGCCTTCTCAGTTATTTTTATACTAGTTCATAATTATTACTACCTTGTTCTATGTACAATGCTCTGACGTATTGTTTTTGTTACCTGTAAACCGACGCGATATCCTAGGATGAACGACGGTATATAAAAACCAATAAATAAATAAAATAAATAAATCAGGAAATATTTCTTCAGAGTGTGGTGGATGCCTGGAATGCCCTTCTGGAACAAAAGGTGAGGATGAAAACAGTAAATTAATTCAAAAGGGCATGGGATAAACATTGCGGATCCCTACAGGTTAGATATTGGAAATGAAGAAAGTGGTGCATGGAGGTAACCTGCATGGAATGGCAGTAATTACCTTTAACAGAAAGCATGAGGGTAATCTGCAAGGAGCAGCATTTATTACCATGAGCAATTTGCTGGACAGACTGAATGGACCATTTGGTCTTTATCTGCCATCATTACTGTGTTACTATATTATGTTTGTTTTTGCTTGGCTCGTAAAATGATATTTTCCTTTGAATAATTGCAAGCAGCCATTAAGATTCCTGTTTCTCAGTTTTATGCCTATCTTCAGAGAAGGTATTATATTATAGGTCTGTTACACCAGTTTCCAGATCTGTTTTCTCCTAACTCATTGACTCCACTTTTATATATTAAAGGGGAAAAAAGTAATAGAATTTTGCACTGGTATAGCCTCAGATGGGAGAAGCAAATAGAAGGTAACCCCTTGAAGTTGGTATTACAATGGAAAGGTGAACTGGGGGCTAACTTATCGAAAGAGGTATTGTGTCAATTGTTCAAAAACGTATCATTGTTAACGGTTGATGTCAAACTGCAAGAAAGGCTATTACTCTCCAGTGCATATGTTTAAAATGGGTCTGGTTGAATCCCTGTTATCTTTAAATATAAAATGTAGGAGGGTTCCTTACGCCATAACTTTATGCTTTGTGTCAAATTATTTGATTTCTGGAATGGAGCTTTATTGGTTATTCTGCTTAAGCCTCTGTTTTTAGGAGGAGAGCTATTATTGGGCTGCTCGAATTGGAAGTCTGGCCTGTCGAGGGGTATGCTCGATTTGTTCAGATGGCTTTTTTGTTAGATAAATTATGCACATTAAGTCCTCTCCGCATTGAAAATGTGGTTTTCAATTATGATAGATTGGAATTTATTGCATTCCAAATTTTAGCAGAAACAGCTCAACAAGAATTATTTGAAGGCTTGGGAAATGTTTTGTATGGTTACACCCTCATCATATAAATAATGCAACTTCCAATTAATCCCATGAAGAAGCACAAACACATGCTATCGGGCCAGCCCAGTGGCTAAGCAGCAAATGCTATGCAGTCATGATTAGGACCTGGGTTTGATTTCTGCTCCAGACTTCTGTTCTCTGGATCAGCCAGAGGCAGGTGGGTGGAACAGGGTGCTGCAAAAGCAGCATTCCCAGCCCCCGTGATGTGGAAGAAGCCCCAGCCATTGCTCGGCAGTGATACCCAGTGACTAGATAGAGCATCCAAGTTAGCTAGATCCTGCAGGAAGCCATGGTGTGTGGCCCCCAGCTGAGGCCACAATTGGCTGAGGTTGCATTTGGAAGGAGACATGAGAATAGGGGAACAAAACCCAGTAGCTGTGAATGAAGGGTGATGGCACCATACTCTAATAGAGGCCACTTCCCAAACGAGCAGGAGGAAACTGCTGAGCCAAAAAAGGAAACACATGCTATTATCTTTGTGTAGAATACATACAAGAACTATTTTCATGTATTGCTCCCAAAGCCAAATCTCCTGCTCTTATGACAGACTGTAAGGTTTCTATGCAATAGATGAGAATGTATTCTATGGTACAAGAAAACACATTTCTTTTTTTTTTTTTCATTTAAAATTTTTATTCAGGTCATAATCATCAACAAAATATAAACAACACAACTCCAGAATGTCATAACAATTATCATGACCTAAACATTTTAACATTTTTCATACCCCCTGTCCCTCCCCCCATTTGGTCATCCATTGCTATACATTGAATATTTAAATCTGGTATAAAGAAATGTAGAATAACATAGGACATCAAGAAAATTAAGAAAAGGAAAGAAAGTGATCAAAAAGCATTTCCAATATTAAGCCACAGTTTATAATTCTATTTTGTAGTAGATTTCTCCAGCCAGTTCACATAAGGTTTCCAAATTTTAGCAAATTTGTCAGTAGTATCGAGGCGGATCACAGTCGGCTTATTTAAATAGTAAACTTTAGCTAATATTCATAAAACCTCGGTAATAGAAGGGCAGCTTTCTTGTTTCTTGGCAGCTGCAATCACCGTGCGGGTAGCAATTATCACCTGAGTTCTAAGGCCTGTTGGTATTTATTTATCCAGTATGTGTTTGAGTACACATCATTGAATGTGCCTTGCACATCTAATCATTGCCACATTGTTTAATCATCAGTCATTTTTTTTTCAAATTTTTCGTGTTGTAGTACTTTAAGTGATTATATCATCTCCTGTAATATATATTCTTATTCACAAAGTAGTTTCGTCACTTAACTTTTGAGGTTGCTTAATTCACATGGTCAGCCCAAAGAACTGATTTGTCAACGTCCTAGATGTGAAAGCTGCCCGACACAGTCCGTGTTTCGGGAAAGCGGGATTCCTTCTTCATGGGGCTAGTTATTAGTCTGGCGTTGTTCCGGCGTTGTGAAATTCAACTTCAAAATATATCAAAATACAGAGATTAAAGGTATCATGTAGACAGGTCTAAATGTCAATAATTCACAGTGAAATATATTAACGAGTACATTTCGTTCTTCTTAACAACTTTTAAACATCACTGGGTTCCATACCTTATAGACATGTTCGTGTCTTCCGCGGTGTTTAGCGTAAGTGACAGCAAACTTTGGCGGGCTATTTAAAGACCAGTTGTCAGTATGACGCTAAATTGGAAATGACATATGTGACCAAATAAGGAGTAACAAGAATGATGTGTACAGAATTGGAAGAGATCGTCCATATTATTCACATGATCTCGTGAATAAACTATAAAATAGAATACCATTCAATAGCCAGGTTTAATTCATGGGGATGTACAGTGTTAAGTTTGTAAATCCATTGTTGTTCTTTGAGATTAAGTATTGCTTGAGGATCGCCCCCCCCCCCTCTCATTCACCGCGATGTGATCAATAACCCTCCATTTTAAATCCTCAAATGAATGTGACTGTTCTATACAATGAGCCACTAAAGGAGCTTGCAATTTAAGAGTTGATAGACAGCTGCAATGTTCAATCAACCGAGTGCGAATCGGACGTTTTGTACGACCCACATAAAGTTTTTTACAAGGGCACATAATCATGTAGTTGACCAACTTGGAATTACAATCTGTATGGGTATAGGCATTGTGATTAGTCCCTTTCTGGTCCATCCATGTGTGCACATAGAGCATTTAGTACATGGCCAATGACCGATCTGGACTGTGATGTCTGTCAGCGGGAGATCCATCAAAAAGGAATGTACTAATATATCCCTGAGGTTTTTTCCTCTGCTGTATGCAATGATGGGAGGTTCTTTGAAAACAGAATGGACTTTTAAAATATGCCAATACTTCCTAATAAGCCCCGCAATGTGTTTGACTTTGGTGGAGTAACGTAAAGTGCATATTAAAGGAAGTTGAGCAGCAGAGTCTGTATTGTCTAGTAGTAACCACTGACATTTGGCATTCCTAGCACGTTTATGTGCTGATTTGATAACTTTAAAAGGGTAATCTCTCTAATTTCCTGGACAAAATATCAGCTTGTTCAAATTCTGTTCTGGTTGTACACAGTCGACGTAATCGTAGGAACTGTCCTACAGGAAGGTTCTTCTTTAAATGATAAGGATGGAAACTTGTGAAGTGTAACAACGTGTTTTTGTCAGAAGGTTTTCTGTAGATTGTGGTGACCAAATTATTATCATCTTTTATAATGTTGATATCTAAAAAATTGATTTCATGTTGATGATGATGCATGGAGAACCAAATTGGTATCCAAGGTGTTTAACCAATTCAAAAACGCATTTAAGGAAATTTCATTGTCATGCCACAGGAAAAAAATGTCATCAATGTACCGGGTCCAGTGGGAAATTTTATTAATCCAAGTAGATGTGTACAACGTTTGCTCTTCAAATTCGCCATATATACGTTTGCCAAACTGGGGGCCATGGTGGCGCCCATGGCTGTACCATGAATTTGTTTGAAAAAATTATGTTTAAATATGAAATAATTCTGGCATAGTGCAATGGAGGCCAAATTAGTCAAAAAGGAGGTCGGAACCCGGTGGGGGCATATCCTGGAATCCAAAGTTTGTTCAATGATCTCAAGAGCCTGTTGAGGGATACTGGTATATAAGCTTTAATGTTGAACGTGACTAACAGGGTCTGATTAATGTTAGATATTGTAGCAAGTTTGTTCAACATGGGCCAGATTTTATAACATGCATGCAGGCGTAGATTTGTTCGCGCAACCCGGCACAAACAAATCTACACCTGATTTTATAACATGCATGTGCTGCCGCGCACATGTTATAAAATCTAGAGTCAGCGCGCACAAGGGGGTGCACAATTGTGCAAACTGCACGCGCCGAGCAGCCTGCCTCCGTTCCCTCCAAGTCAGCTCCGAAATCGGAGTGGCCTCGGAGGGAACTTTCCTTCCGCCCCCATGCACCTTCCCCTCCCTTCCCCTATCTAACCCGCCCCCTAGCCCTAACTAAAACCCCCCTGACCTTTATTGAAGAAGTTACACCTGCCTCCAGGCAAGCGTAACTTGTGCATGCTGGCTCTCCATCCCCCGGCCCGGTGGCTGTTCTGGAGGCCTCGGTCCCGCCCCCGGAACGCCCATTTTTTTCAAGCCCCGGGACTTACGCACGTCCCGGGGCTTGCGCGCGCCGCCGAGCCTATGCAAGATAGGCTCGGTGCGGGCAGGGGGAGGCAGGGGTAGGTTTTCAGGGACTGCGCGCTCGCAACCCTTTGAAAATCTACCCCCATATGTTTAGTATCTTTCACATAAGATTGAATCAAGGGAACAAAAGGTTGAAGAAATTTATCAACAAATATTGATAAGGGTTCCAGTAGGCAACCTATCGTAGTAATGATAGGGTGACTGGGCGAATGCACAGGGTCTTTGTGTATCTTGGGGACCATGTATATGGTCGGAATCCGATGAAACTTCTTAATCCAAAATGTGCATTCCTTGTTAGACAGAAACCCAATGATCCGAGCTTCTTTGAAGTTGAATTTCACAACGCCGGACTAATAACTAGCCCCGTGAAGAAGGAATCCCGCTTTCCGAAACACGGACCGTGTCAGGCAACTTTCACATCTAGGATGTTGACAAATCAGTTCTTTGGGCTGACTACGTGAATTAAGCAACCTCAAAAGTTAAGTGACGAAACTACTTTGTGAATAAGAATATATATTACAGGAGATGATATAATCACTTAAAGTACCTCAACACGAAAAATTTGAATAAAATGACTGATTAAACAAGTGGCAATGATTAGATGTGCGATGCACATTCAATGATGTGTACTCATAAACATATAGGGCCGGATTTTAAATGCCCTGCGCATGCCGGCGCGCCTATTTTGCATAGGCCGCCGGCACGTGCACAGCCCCGAGACGCGCATAAGTCCCGGGGCTTCGTAAAAGGGGCGGGGGAGGGGGCGTGTCCGGGGTCAGGGGGCAGTTCGGGGGCGGGACCGGGGGCGTGGCGCCGGCCCGGGGGCATGGCCGAGGCCTCCAGATCAGCCCCCGGGTCGGGTGATGGCGCGCCAGTAGCCCGCTGGCACGCGCAGATTTACGTCTGCTTTCAGCAGGCGTAAATCTGCCAACAAAAGGTAGGGGGGGGGTTTAGATAGGGCCGGGGGGGTGGGTTAGGTAGGGGAAGGGAGGGGAAGGTACAGGGTGGTGAAAAGAAAGTTCCCTCCGAAGCCGCTCCGATTTCGGAGCGGCCTCGGAGGGAACAGGCAGCGCGCGCTGGGCTTGGCGCGCGCAGGTTGCACAAATGTGCACCCCCTTGCGCGCACCGACCCCGGATTTTATAAGATACGCGCGGCGCCTGGTGCACGAACAAAAGTACGCACTCGCGCAAAATTATAAAATCTACCCCAGTCTGCCCAAATATGATGGTCACTAAAAATTATTTCTCATTATTTGTGGTATGTTAGTTTCCATTCTTGAGGATTGAATTTCAACTACTACCTCCACGTAAATATTTATGTTTGTGACACTAATTCTTGAGGTATTTATTTATCTCCATTATAGGGAATGTTAATAAGCAACATTTAGGATTCTTAATAAGATGTTTCCCAATAACCTCAGAGAGCAATTGGAAAATCAAATCCCTTAAGTCTGATATGCTAGGGCAAGTCCACCATATATGATACATTGTACTTTAATTGCCACACTTCCTCCAACATTGACTGGAGGCAGCAGGGTAAATCCTGTGTAATCTATGAGGTGTATAGTACCATCGATATAACGTCTTAAAGCTATTCTGCATAAGAACAGAGAATATGGACCAGCATTTTATAATACTATAACATACGTCCCAATCCTCCTCCTCAGAAGTCCCGTCCCCCCCATGTCTGCCTCCCAAGCTTGGATATGTAAAGGTGGTGTCTTCCAGATTCCAAGAAGGTATGAGTATATTTTGGATATCAATTTTTGCTGTTTACTTATTGAAAAGCATGAGCCTTCAAATAGGAATTTTTCTAGCTGTAACTGTGTTTTAATGTGGGCAGAAGTCACATAGTGGGCTAGCTGCAAATATGCAATAGTGATCTGTGGGTGGAATCTATTATGAAGCTGGCTAAAGCTCACCATGTGATCTTGTTCCCATAGTTATCCTAAATTTTGTATTCCCATTCTGTGCCATAAATGAAAGGTTCCTCAGGAGAGCCCAGGTGGGAAACTTTTTTATTATAACAAATGGGCGTTCCCATAGAAAACGTTTGTGTCCCTATTAATACCACTTTCCATTTGACCCAGAGCTTAATAGTGTGTAAGGAGTATGGAGAAATATTCCCCTCGAAGACCCTGTGATGATGAGGTAGCCAGATTTGCCCTGCTAATGGTACATTATTTGCTAGGTTCTGCTCTGTATCTACCCATTGTTTTGTCTCTGTTGCTATATGCCAGTCTATTGTCACTTTTAGCTGTGCCACTAAGTAGTATTTTTTTAATATCTGGAACCTTTAATCCTCCCTGAGTCTTCAGTTGAAATAATACCTTCCAGGAGACCCTAGGTGGTCGTCGTTTCCAAATAAAGTCAAAAACTCGTTTTTGAGGGTGGGGGTGGAGTCAAGATGGCGCCTTGAACAGACACATTGCTCAGATCTGTACCGGCGTTCTTACCCCGGGAAAAAATTCTAAGAAAATTATGCCACCAAAGCATAAGGGGAAAACCAGGAGTTACCCCTTGATACCTGCACTTCCCTCCGGACAGAGGACTATCTCACAATGCGTCGCGAAACCGGCATTATCAGAGCTAGGAGGTCGGGCTGTCGGGTCACAGGAAGGGGAAAGTGACCCAATCTCGGAAGCAGTTTTCCTAAGCCCCTTGGACATTAGACTGCCTCCGGCAGTGTGCAGAACCTCAACACCGTGATTGGGACCAAGCCCCGAAGTGGGTGAGCGGATTTACCAACCTGAGGGGACTGTGGGGATGGAAGAACTGGCGCAATCCTCCATGAACAACGGAGAGAGCTACCGAGGAGATTTGGATCAGGATAGAGGAGGAGACCAGACCAATGGAGAAGGTGAGCGGTCTGTGACATGCCCTCTTCCCCCTGAAGTAGCTTTGGCCATGCAGAGGCTTGAGGTAGTGACCTTAGATTCACTATGGAATCTATTGCTTGCCATGGTAAAGGCTTTTGAGATATGCTTAGGGAAAATAAACACCATTTCACTACAATGGAAACACTGAACAAGAATTTTCAAGGACATAAATCAGAAATTGATGAAAAAATTCAAAATATAGAGACAGATTAATCAAACCAAACAAGTGCAGGCAAAGATTATACAAGATTGTAATGCTATGAACAGGAAAATTGAAAACATAGAGAATAAATTGAGACATTTGAATTTGAGGTTCCTCAATTTTCCCAGGGTGGTTGGAGAAATTCCCAGGGTGACAATTAAAAGATATTTTTCCAAAGTATTGGAAATTCCCTCTGAGCAGACTCCACCCCTGGAAAAGTTTTTTTTTTTAACCTATTCGGGGTAACCAGCAAACACAAGTGCCTCCTAATGTGTTAGAAAATCTAACAGCTTTTCTCGAAACATCCACATGTGAAGTTGCAGAAAGATCTACTTTATTAATTTCCTGCTTTAATGAAAATGATTTGGGAACAATAATGCATGCCTACTTTCTGGGTTCAAATGTGAGAATATTTCCGGACTTAAGTAAATCAACGCAAGTTAAAAGGAAAAACGTTCTTGTTCTAAAACAAGAAGTACTTGCAGTGGGAGCCTCATTCTATCTAAGGTTCCCCTGCAAATGCGTTGTAAAGTTTGAAAGTAACAACTATATCTTTTTCCAACCTGAGCAACTCAGAAGCTTTATTGAGGCAAAGAAAACATCGCTGCAGTTAGACAGTGGTTAATACCGTCCATACAAGAAAATAACTGGTCTCAACAAGTCGCCTATTTTCTAAAAAATTATCTATTACCTTTTTTTCCCCTTCAATTTACATGTACTCTACCCCCCCATTATTTAGGGGTCTAAAGGGTTAAGATCAATAATTTAAGTTGAACAAATTACTTTATTTGTAATTGTATTAATGTGGATTTCTTTCTTTTTCTGATTGTCTTAACCATATTTCATGACAAAGTAGATGCTTTGTATGTTATGTTTAAAATGAATAAAGATTAAATATAAAAAAACAAAACGCGTTTTTGAATTAGCTTCAAGAATGCTTCAGTTAATTCAATGGGTAATGTCTGAAACAAGTATAGCAGCCTGGGAAGAATGTTCATTTTTATGATCGCTATCCTTCCCATCCATGATAATTTATAATTGTTCCATATATCTAGATCTAAGAATATTTTATTAGCTAGTGATTCATAATTTAACGAGAATAAATTCTCTCCTGTGCCACTTAATTTAACACCTAAATACCAGATTGCTTTGTTAGCCCATTTAAAGGAGAATTTTTCCCATAGTTGTCTTTGAGTTGCCTCCAGAAGCCATATTTGCAATATTTCTATTTTGTCAATATTAATTTTAAAGCCAGAGACTTTGCCATAAGATGATAATGCCTCAAAGTGAGGGGAGAGATTGCCCTGGCTCAGAGATTGTGAATAGAATGTCATCCACAAACATAGATATTTTATAAGATGTCTGTCCCACTTGTATCCCCTTAATGGACTGAGAATCTCAGATTCTGGTGGCGAATGGCTCCAGGGCTAGCGCAAATAATAAAGGGGAAAGGGGGCACCCTTGCCTTGTACCTCTCCCTACCTTAAATGTAGATGAGTAGCCACCGCTGATTTTTATGGTTGCTTCTGGGTTAGTATACAGTTGTTGTATCCACCTGATAATACCCGGAATGAGAGAGCCCAGTGAACCCAATCAAATGCTCTTTCGGCATTGATTGACATAAGAATGGAGGGCATTTGAGAGGTCCTCGCCACCCAGATTAAATTAAGCACCCTTCGTACATTGTCTGATGCCATGCAGCCTGGTATGAAACCTGATTGGTCTGCATGGACCAATTTTGGCAGCAAAGCTTCCAAATGATTAGCTAAGATTATGGCTAGCAATTTAAGGTCTATGTTAAGGAGGGAGATGGGTTGGTAAGAGCCACACTGGGTGACATCGTTCCCTGGTAGAACAGTAATACCTGACAGATTTGTGTGTGGGGCTAAAGATGCTTCTTCTAACAAAGCATTAAAAGTTTTAATGAGAAGGGGAGCTATGTCATTGGTAAAAAGCTTGTAAAATTTTCCCGTAAAGCCATTGAGGCCCGGGGCTTTGCCTGATTTTAACTCTTTAATAGCTAGCATCACTTCTGATGTCGTTATTGTTTTATTTAAAGTCTTCTGATTTTCATCCAGAAGTAGGGTCAAAGTGGATAGATAATTATCAATCTTCTCTAAAAAAAAATTGATGTGTCTGTCATGTACAAATCAGTGTAAAATTGTACAAATCGTTCCCTGATCTGATTGGTTTTGTATAAAAAGTCTCCCGTGGCATTCTTGACTTTAAGAATTTGGGCTGCTACTTGGTTTTTTTTTTTAAGATTGTGCTAAATATTTTCCAGCTTTATTTCTGCCCTCAAAATGACGCTGCTTTACTAAATCTAATTGATACGATATTTCTGACACATTTAAATTTTGCAGATCTTGGTGAGAAGATCATCTAGTTGCTTGGTATGTTTATGCTTAATTTCCAGCTTACTGATTTGTATTTCTAGTTCACGTCCATGCTGACTATTAATTTTTTTCTTGTAGGAGGCATATGCAATCAAGTGTCCCCAAGTTAGAAGCGCCTCCCAAAGTGATACAGCTGAAACTTCACCATTATCATTCATCTGTATATATCCCTTAATAACTAACTGTAATTGATTTCTGAATGTTGATGATGGGAAATTAAGATCACAAATTACAGGTGCGTGGTCAGACCACAATGTGTGTTCTATAGACACCTTAAGAGATTTTAGAAACCAAGAGTTTGTCTTTGACGAACATATCAATTCTAGAATATAGGTTATGCGGAGGAGAGTAAAATGTGTTGTCTTGTTTGTTGGTATTAAAAAATCTTCAGATATCTACTACTCCTGCGTGATTTATTGGTTCTTTTAATCCCTTACACTGGGCTTGGATAACCGAGCTCCTTGCCATAGATATGTCCATAAGAGGATTTAAAGTTAAATTAAAATCCCCCCTATTATAAGATAGTCTCCACTTATTGTATCTAACCTAGAGCTGAGTCCCAGGTAAAATGCTGTTTGATTAGTGTTGGGGCCATAAACATTCACCAAAATATATTTTTCCCTGAGATGTATTCATCTGTACCACTAAGTATTGTCCCCCTTCTTCCTGATGGAGTATCTGAAGATCTGCACATACTTTGTGAGAAATCAGAATTCCTACCCCCCCCCCCCTTCCATATTTGTTAGTAATAGAGTTGGGGGTGAGAAACTTGTGGATAGTGGCGACTGCCTCGTAATAATCTCCCATCCCGGCTTCTCAAATGTGTCTCTTGTATAAATAATATATCGGCTTGGAGACATCCTGCTTCTTTAAAAAGCAGTTTTCTCTTATAGGGGGAATTCAGCCCCTTGACATTGATGGAGGCTAATCTAAGTGTGGCCATGTGTAATGTAGGGTAACCAATAGCTTATAAACGAAGACTTGTATACAAGAGTTTCCCCCTTTGTTGGTCTTCCAGCGCCCGTGTAATACATTGTCCCCCTTTCCAATAATAATCCTCCTCTCTCCTTCCATGAACAATAAAAGTAGTAAGCTTGACGGTTTGGATGACCAAATACCCCCTCATAAGTTGAATCACCCCCCTCCCCATCCTCTTCATCCATGTCCGGCAACTGATTTGCCAGGTTTAAGTGAGTGATGGAAATGACGCCACTCGAGGGCTCTCACCTCTCCCCTGCCCCTCATTAATTATATCTAATGCTTATCTTAGGACCCATATACAAGTTAACCATCAACATTATCCTCTATTGAGGTAACATAATTACCGAATATAAACCATATTTAACCAGTTTTAAACCTGCTTGAAAATCAAAACTGAGTTCATAGTTAAAGAGCTGCACCTTACTTCTCATCCAACTCTTTTAAGATCAAAGTTGGAGTATCCCACTTTCAATCAAGGAGAGTTATTGCTGAATGAATTATATATGTTCATTCACTTCAGTTACCATCCTTAGGGAACTTCCTTTCTTCAGGTTTCAGTTTGGAAGATGAGGAGCCTCCAGATTGTCTCCACAGTTGTCTTCTTCCACCCACTGCCCTTTGCCATCGTGGTGTGTCTTTAGATAGTTCATGTATTACCACTTGGGAGTCTGGTGGTGCAGATATTATTTCGGGATCCTTGAGAATCTGTGCAGCTTCAGGATAAGTTTTGACCTTTGAGGTGGCCCCCTTAATTGTGAAAGCCAGTCCAAAAGAAAACAGCTATTTGTATTTTATGTCTTCCCGTTGCAAGGCTTCTGTAATAGAGTGAAAACTCCTTCTCTTTTGTAGTGTCACTTGGGAAAGGTCTGCATACACTGCTATTTTATTATTCTGCCACTGTATCAAGTTTTTTGTTCTTGCTATCTGAAAAATTTGTTGTTTCATTGGAAAGCTGCGAAAGCAGGCAATAATATCTCTTGGTTAATTGTTGCACTTCGGGCCCAGAGTTCTGTGAGCTCTTTCTATTTGTATGTCCTCCAAATTAATGTTTTCATTATGTTTTGGTAATAAAAATTTACTGAGATGCTGAATTACTGTTACTGCGTCACTGTATTCTTCTTGTTTGGGGATCCCTTGAAATCGCAGATTACACCTCCAGGATCTATTCTCCAAATCATCTACTTTGTCCTGGAGAGCCATCTGCTCTAGCTCCAGATCTGAGAATTTTTTTGTAAATCTATCGTTGGAAACAAAGTGTTCTTCGAGCTGGTTTTCCAACTCATTCACTCGGTGGCCTATTTCTCCAACTTCCCTTCTCAGCTCAGCCGCAATTTGAGAGAATTCGGCTTTAATTCCGCCAATTGTTGGTATTTAAGTTTACAAACCATTTATTGAAATCTGCTTTTGTTATCGAATCGTAAGTCTTTAAAGTCGGGTCTTTTTTCTGTTTTTCACTCTGTTTTTCACTCGCAGCGGCGTTTTGCTCCAACGTGGATTGGGCAGCCATTTTGTCCTTATCACCGCTACCATCCTCCGGTGTTGCAGCGTATGAAAATTGGCTTAAATCCACGTTTCTTTTTTTAGATGTCATCGGGTTAGTATTTGCAAGTCCTGCACATTTTATTTGAGGAATTTGGCAAGTTTAATGGTCCTAGTGTCTCAAGAGGGGCTTTGGTGGAGCGGGAGCACCGCAAAGGCTGCCATCAGTGTTAGTGACGTCACTTCCCCTAAGAAACCACATTTCTATATGCTTGGTATGTGTTGTGGGAGTCTCAGTTTAGTGGACCCTTGGGCCGACCTGCTGGAGACTAGGAAGGGATGGACAATGTCTCTGAACAGCAGGCCGGGAGGCAGATGTTCAGATGCTCTTCACCCTGGAAGCTGGTGCTCCCCTGGGAGGAGCCCGTAGGAGCCCAACCGCTGGGACTTAGGTAACTTCACCCTTGGAAGCCGAAGCCCCCCCGGGAGGAGCCCGTAGGGGCCTGGCCGCTGGGACTTAGGTGGGTTGTGGATCAGGACGGGTAACTGGAACCAGACTAGAACAGTAGTGATACTGTAACTGGGTACGGGTTCTGGAACCAGGCAGGAACTGTAGCAGGACTCGGGTACTGGAACCAAGCAGGTACTGTAGCAGGAACGGAGTGATGTAGCCAAGCGGGTCACTCTGGGGCACAACGCAACAGGAAACCAGAATGCTAACCCATTGCAAGGCAAAGGCTGGATGGCTGCGGCCGGCTTATCAAGGCCGCGGTGTCTGACGTCAGGTATTGGGCGGAGTCGGCACTGGTGGGAAACTGGCTACAAAGGCGCCCAAGTGGCGCGCGCGCCTAGGAGCAGGGCGTCCACCTGCAGCTTCACGGCGGCGCTGCCCCAGCGGGGACGCCGCCAAACAGGCCGCAAGCCAGGACTCCGGCGGCGGGAGCAGGTCCGGGAATCAAGAGGTAAGGGCCTGGCCGCGGTGGTCGCGGCCAGGACCGCAACAGTATGTGCAGGTTCAGATGTATACACAAGGTCCAGAGAACTGCAAAGAGGAACCCACTGTGCTAGTACATGCATTTTTTAAGAGTATATATATTTTGTAACGCTGCCCAGATACTTTCACCTCTTTGGATATAAATATATCTTCTTATGGTCAGGTCCATGGTTGTCACAAACGGGTGAGCTGTGAATGGGTAGAGTTAAAAACGGCAAGTTTCTGTTTTCGGAAGCAACAGCCATTTTAAGTCCCTCCTAGACCCATAATATTTTAATGGCACTATGTAAGACCTTCTTATGCTCTACCATGCCCTCCAAGTTGCCAGCACTTTGCACTCATATACGCTGCCCTTTGCTTGAACTTCCAGTATGTTCAGCATGTGAAAAAGCGTCCAAGCGATCTGTACTCAGGAAAACTAAGCAGATCTCTTGCAAGAATATCTGAAAACTCCCTCCCCCGCTGCTGAGCTCCAAAATCTCTGGGAAGATCTGAAGCTGAAAGGAGGCGAAGCAGCTCCCACTTTCCATCACAAAGATGGCAAACATGATTCTGCTGGCTGATAAATTTCTGTATGATAACACAGACAAAATATTAACTAAAGTCAGATGTATTACTGTCGAGAGGGGATGAAATGGACATGCTAAGACTTGACAGGAACTTGTCAACTTTGAGCCAGGGTACAATAGGAGCAGGGAGAGAGAGAGCTAATGAGAGTGTGCAGATATCGAGAATTCAAGTCTGTTCAGATCCTGACATTCCTTTCTCTTATGCCATGGAGAACCATTAAGTGAAATTTGAAGGCCACCTTGCTGTTAGGGGCTAAAATGCCATCCTCTTTCCCAAATCTGGGGAGCATTAAAATCAGGGAAATGTTTGAAAATCCACCTTTCACCCTCGAACATGTCAAAAGATGCTACGCCAAGGGGATATTGTTGCTACGCATTTTGTGTATTATTGAGACCACTAAAAAGGAATTATAGACATTTGATATTCCGCCTTCTTCCAAGAATGGCCTCAGGGCAGATTACGATCAATTTAAAAGCAGACAATTCAGATAATTCACAGTTGTTCGAATTTACAGAAGAAAAAAATTGAGAATGTACTCAGGGGAGGGTAGAGGATGTGTTTATCAAGTTTAATCTTAGCAACATAAATGAGCAACCTTGGCTATTCTAATTAGAAATATGGTCTGTATTTCACTCATTTTTTATGTTGTTTTTTTAATGAATATGTAAAGTCAGCTATTAGAAGTCATTCAGATTTTATTTACCCAAATGAGGAACCATCAGTATAAAATACTCCTTTTTGGGCATTGAGTGAAGAAGAAAGCTGATATTGCCACATTTCCTCTAGATCATTTAGGTCTTTAAAATAAAAAACTACTTTTTTTTTTTTTTTTTTAATTCTGTGCCCATTGGAAAATAATCTTCATTTAATAAGGCCATTCCTGTAACTAGGAGCCAAAATTACAAAGAATAGCAGCTCTCTGAGCTGTTCGCATCCACAGAGCAGCACTTCTGGGGACACACACGTAAGATCTCCAGATTGCATAACCTAAGGGATGTTACTGGATAAATAATATGGTCATGTTAGTACGAGGTCCTAGTCCTGGACCTGAAGACTAGCCGCCCATATTCTAACTTAGGGGGGCCATGCTCTAGCTAATAACTGTGCTCTGGAGTAAACCTCTGAGGCTGGAGTATTTTAAGCCCAAGATTTAGTTCATAACCCAAGCAACCTAAGGTTGGATCGCTGAAAGGGGGTAAACTCAGGAACAACATCAGAAAATGGAGGGTCAGTGGATGCATGGGACGGACTCCCAAACAAGGTGGTGGAGGTAAAAACAGAAAGCCCGGGATAAGCACAGAGCATCTCGAGTTGCGAAGAAGGGAAAGGGAAAAGCCAGACCTCACCTGAGGTCTATGACACTGGACCAGGAATGAAACTGGGCCTTCCAGTCCTTACCCGCTGTCATGGTGTAGGTGGTATTCTCTACGTTAAAGAAAGCACCTGAAGAAAAAAAGTTAGAACATTTCCTTTGCATAATGCTCTGTTGATCTTTTTACTTGAGGGAATATAGCAAGCAAACTCCTGCTTGCAGAAGCCAATCAGTGCACAGGGATCTGCATACAGTGAAGTTTAGTCTTCTGAAATCAATGTACTACAATTATACAGTGTAGGTAGGGGCAGACTGACCATTTGCGCAATAGGGCAGTGCCCGCGGGCCCACAGCACTCTCCCCCAGCCCCAGGTGGGTGGTTAGGGGCCAATGATCCTTACTGCCCAGGGCCCAGATTACTCAGTTCGCCCCAGATGCAGTGTCATCAGAACATTCAGGCTGAGTCTTAGCATTCCAGTAAAATCCGTCATAATGCTTACAAAATCTGTTATGGCTGGGCTACCTTTAGAAACAGGAATGACCGGTTATTCATACTGGGTACAATGGTTTTAATTACAACTTTTTTATTTAAATAACTGTCTCTGGCAGTATTCAATATTACACATGAATGCTCTATACAATAATAGAAGGCATTCTCCTAGGACAAGCAGGATGTTAGTCCTCACACACGGGTGACATCATTGGATGGAGCCTGGCACGGAACTTTGATCTCAAAGATTCTAGAACTCTCAAACATGCCCTACTAAGCATGTGCAAGCTGTAGTCATCACCCTTCCCCCTAGGCACAGTCCCTCAGTCTCTTTTTTTTTTCTGCGGAGCTGTATGGTCGTGGAAGCCGTGTGCTCACAGTATTCAGCTTTCCTCTCTTCACACAGTTCTTGTAAGTGATTTTTTTTTTCTAGAGTTGTAGCTGTTTTCTTCCCTTTTCTCTTAAAGTAGTTTTATTCTTCTATTTTTCCTCTTCTTTCCAACTGTCTGTCAGCCGCATGGTGGGCTTTCCCCCTGTGCAGCCTGGCAGAGTCTGTTACTTAAAAAAAACCAACAATTTTTTGATTGATTGATTGATTGGCCTTCCAAAATCTTCCTTGAGACCCTTGCAGCTCCTTCAGAATGCTGCAGCCAGAGTTCTAACAGGTACAAGAAAAGCTGATCACATTACACCTGTTCTCAACCAATTACAGTGGCTCCCTATTGAAAAAAGAGCAGAATTCAAAGTCCTCACCATACTCCACAAAGCAATATACAATGCCGACTATTCCGCCTTTGATGACATCATTCACATCCATTGCTCCCAACGTACTACACGAACCGCCAGCAAAATTAATCTAGTGATTCCCTCACTACCACAGGCTAAATTATCCTCCACCAGAAACAGAGCCTTTTCCATCATCGGCCCTAAGCTCTGGAACTCGCTTCCTCATTGCCTCACCAATCAAGATAACTTAAAATCCTTCAAAAAAGACTTAAAACCCTGGCTTCTCAGCTAATCTTTTAAAGATAGCACTCAATGACTTTAAAATTCTTTTATATATTCTGCCATTTTTCAATCTTCAATCTCCCTGTTACAATGATACAGATGCCCTTCAATGCTTCATGAGATATATGTACATCTATTCAGGGTTCTATCCTGTGTTATCTTGTTATACATTCTCCTGTTGTATTTACTATCGTTAATTTTAAATTGTAATCTTCATACATCGTTCTATGTAACATGTTGTTTCTGTATGTAAACCGGAGTGAAGGCAACTCTGCTATACCTCGGTATATAAAAAATGCTAAATAAATAACAAAAAAACCTGCTCCTGCAGTTTTGGTAACTGTGTCCTCTCCTTGCTCTGTCTGTTTTTTTTTCTCTTTTTCCAAGGTGCTGACAGGGCTGACTTATGCAGTCCGTTGGTGATCCGTGTAGGCTGCTGAGCCGGGGGACTTGTCTGAGTTCTACCTGGTCTGGAGTTCCATGGTGGTTCACCGATTGATCGGCATTGATGGATTCAGACAGTGGAAGGATCGAGGGCCATGCTGTTTCTGTGGGGGGAGGAGAGTTCATCTTCCCCACATCTCAACATCCAGGAGCCCTGGATGACATTGCCTCCCCTCCTGCTTGCTAGCTTTGGCAATGCAGTCTCCCTGGGAGAAAGGGTGAGTGGAGCCTGGGCTAGCAGCTTGCTGTCGCTCCTCGGTGCCTTGCCCATGAATGGTTGCCAGTGCACAGCTGTGACCAGCGTACCGTTCATCCGACGCATCAATGTCAGGACCATGTCAGGGACCGGGCCCATCTTTGGGTACCATGGTCACCATCGAGGTCCAGGGTCACCCTCATTGCCATCAAGGTGTGAGACCACCCACGATGCCGTAGTGACCTTCTGTGCCTTTGGCATTGGTGGAACTGGAGTCTCGCTGCACCGGCTTGCCCATCGAGGGGTGGAGTACAGCGCAAGTCAACGCCCTCGAAGCCGCTGATGCCTCGAGACTGCACTGCCCTCGATACCACACTGTCATCAGTGCCGCAGTGCCCTCTGTGTCGTGGTGCCCACGATGCCTGTAGTGCCCTCTGTGCTACGGTACCCTTGGTGCTGTGGTGCGGCGTACTTGTTCCCTTGATGCCACGGTGTCCTCGATGCACTTGATGCCACAGTGCCCTCGATGCAAATGATGCCTTAGTGCCCCCGCTGCACTTGATGCCTCGGTGCCCTCGCTGCACTCAATGCTGTGGTGAACACGGTACCATTGATGCTGCTGTACCCTCAATGCCCGTGGTGCTCTCGATGCTGTGGGGCCCTCGATGCAATCGATGCCCTTAACCCATCAAGATGCATGCATGGCCACCCTCAGGACTACTGAGATCAAAGCGGTGGCAGGCCCTCTATGCTGTTGAGGTACATAGCATTGATGCTGTGGCCACCCACTAGATCGTCGAGGTGCGCAGCCTCGGTGCCAGCATGACTTCAATGCCATCGTGTTGTGGTGCTACCCCAATACCATTGACGCCCTGGAGGCCATTGAGGTGTGGGGCCACCGTAGAGGCTTTTGGATCACCGGATGCTTCTCATTACCACCTTAACCACGTCAAGCTCCACCAACCAGGCACCGGGTTCACCATTGATGCCACGGTGTCCTCAATGCACTTGATGCCACAGTGCCTTCAGCGCAAATGATGCCTCAATGCCCCCGCTGCACTCGATGCCACCCCGGAGGCCATCAACTGCCGGGGTTCTCTGAATCCCCCGCTTGACCATGCAGCCCTCAGGTGGCATGGGGTTTTGACCTCTTATGGATCAAGCACAGGGGTAGCCATCTACTCGAGGCAATCTGCTGCGCTGGTGCATCCATACACAGTGGTCCAGTGCCCTCAAGGCTCCTGGGTAGTGTCCACTATGGAGCACTGAGAAGCTCAGAGCTGTCCCTTCAGCCGACAATCCCAGCATTGGAGGCCCCACCAGGATGCGCATACCATTAATGTTAATGGGCTCTAGTGAGGCTGTAGTCAGCTGCAATGCTTGCGAGGCCATCGAGCTCGCAGCATGGACACCCCCAGATGAATAAGTGAGCCGAGGGGAATTGTTGTTGGCACTGGCGGTCATCAGTTCTTTTTGGCATCGGTGACCTGTGGGTAGGCTACAGGGCCGTAGAGGCAAAAACTCACAGTTTTGAAAAGAAGTTGGCTGTAGAGGCAAAAACTCACAGTAAAAACTTTTTTAAATATATTAGAAGCAGAAAGCCTGTGAGGGAGTCAGTTGGACGTTAGATGATCGAGGGGTTAAAAAGGCAATTAGAGAAGATAAGGCCATTGCGGAAAGATTAAATGACATTTTTGCTTCAGTGTTTACTGAAAAGGATGTTGGGGAGATACCCGTATCAGAGAAGGTTTTCATGGGTGATGATTCAGATGGACTGAACCAAATCACGGTGAACCTAGAAGATGTGGTTGGCCTGATTGACAAACTGAAGAGTATTAAATCACCTGGATCGGATGGTATACACCCCAGGGTCCTGAAGGAACTAAAAAATGAAATTTCAGACCTATTAGTAAAAATGTGTAACCTATCATTAAAATCATCCATTATACCTGAAGACTGGAGGGTGGCTAATGTAACCCCAATATTTAAAAAGGGCTCCAGGGGTGATCCGGGAAACTACAGACCAGTTAGCCTGACTTCAGTGCCAGGAAAAATAATGGAAAGTGTTCTAAATATCAAAATCACAGAACATATAGAAAGACATGGTTTAATGGAACAAAGTCAGCATGGCTTTACCCAGGGCAAGTCTTGCCTCACAAATCTGCTTCACTTTTTTTAAGGAGTTAATAAACATGTAGATAAAGGTGAACTGGTAGATGTAGTATATTTGGATTTTCAGAAGGCATTTGACAAAGTTCCTCATGAGAGGCTTCTAGGAAAAGTAAAAAGTAATGGGATAGGTGGTGATGTCCTTTCGTGGATTACAAACTGGCTAAAAAACAGGAAACAAAGAGTAGGATTAAATGGACAATTTTCTCAGTGGAAGGGTGTTGCGAGAGTAACAGTGGACCCTTTAGCCGGCCTGGCAGAGAGAGAGGATGATGGAAGAAGGAGTCTCCGTGGAGGGAACACAGGCCGGGAGGCGGATGCTGGCTGAGCGAGAAGGAGCTCTTCACTCTGGAAGCCGGAATCCCCCCGGGAGGAGCCCTTGAGGATCCAAGCCGCTGGGACTTAGGTGATCGAAGGAGATGACTTCACCCTGGAAGCTCGAGGCTCCCCCGGGAGGAGCCCGTGGGAACCCGGGCCGCTGAAACTTAGGCGAGCAGCAATCTAGAAGAGACGGTCCGAGGTCGAGGCAGGCGGCAGACGAGCAGAGTCGGAGGCAGGCAGAAGTCAGCACTGGAGAAGCAAGCTGGAACAAGCAAGGAAGGTCCAGAACTGGAACAGAAGCGGAGCAGGAACTTGAGAACGAAGAGCCTGGACTGGAATGAAGCGGGAACTGGAGCAGGAGAAGAAGAACTGGAACTGAAGATGAAGATCCGAACCTGGGACTGGAACTGAAGATGAAGATCCAAACCTGGAACTGGAACTGAAGACAGGATCAGGATCCCAAGAGAGAACAGATACCGTCCGGGGCGCATAGCAACACGGAAAGCAGGAACCTTGTTGCAAGGCACTGATTGAGGGCAGACGCTGGCCTTAAATACCTGCCGGCGTCTGACATCACAAAAGGGGCAGCCCACGGTCCGGCGGGAAAAGGCCTTTAAATTGCCCCCCATCGCGCGCATGCACGCCTAGGAAGGGAGGGGCAATGTTCAGAGACTCGGTGGTGTCTCCCTCGTGGCGGACTCCAGACCTGAAGCCCTGGAAGGAGGGGTAAGGTCCTGGTTGCCACGCTGCATCCGGGACTGCAGCGCTGGCAAACCGGGACCCTTCTTACGCCCCCTCTTAGAAGGCCCAGGTTTACCAGGATGCTGAAGGTGGAATTGCTGTAGTAGAGATTTATCTAAGATGTTACGGGCTGGTTCCCATGTGTTCTCCTCAGGACCGCAGCCTCCCCAGGATAGCAGGTACTCCCAGCGTTGAAGATGAAATCGGACATCCAGAACCTCCCAGACTTGGTAGATGGGTTCATCGTGGACGGGCGTGTTAGTGGTGTCGGGAACCTGTCAATGATACCTGGAGAGGATGAGAGGCTTTAGCAGAGAAACGTGGAAAATATTATGTATACGCATGGAAGATGGCAGACGGAGTCAGCAGGACACTGATCCCATGCGCTCAGCAATTCGGAACGGACCACAATATCTTGGAGCCAATCTTCGGGATGGAAGTCGAAGCTGAATGTTTCTGGTGCTGAGCCAGACTCGGTCTCCAGGGAGGAAGATGGGTGCTGGTTGACGATGCCGGTCTGCCCATCTCTTCGTGGCTTTGGCTGCTCTGGCGAGTTTACATTGAATGGATGTCCATAGAGAACGTAGCTGTTGAGCCGAGAGTTGAACTGCCGGCAAGGCGGTAGGCAGCGACAGGGGCAGTGGTGGTTTTAACTGTTTACCAAAAACAGTTAAAAAGGGCGAACTTCCTGTGACTGAATGGGTATGATTGTTGTACGAGAACTCGGCCCAAGCCAATTATCTTGTCTCTCATTGGCGAAAGAGCGGAGAAAGGTTTTCAGGGAACAATTGGTGCGTTCCGTTTGCCCATTGCTCTGGGGGTTAAAAGCGGTAGACAGATTGAGTTGCACATTGAACTTTCTGCACAATGCTCTCCAGTAATGGGCGGTGAACTGGGGTCCTCGATCAGAAACGATGTCTTGTGGAAGACCGTGGATTCTGAAGATGCGTTGCGCGAACAGTTGAGCCAACTCAGGTGCAGATGGTAATTTAGGAAGCGGGACGAAGTGGGCCATTTTGGAGAACCGGTCTATGACCAAGTTCCCCTCTGAGGCCGGAAGGTCCACCACAAAATCAGTGGCGATGTGGGTCCAGGGCTCCACCGGTTTGGGCAATGGCTGAAGTAGGCTCCAGGGCTTCCCAACTCGCGGCTTCTGTGTCGTGCAGGTGGGGCAAGAGTCAACAAAGGTCCGGACAGCCCGTCTCACGGTTGGCCACCAGTAGAATTGATTTATCAAGTCAAGAGTTCTTTCGTGACCCGTGTGTCCCCCTGTGAGGGAGTCGTGGGCCCAGACCAAAACTCCTCTCCGCACCACCATCCTTCCTTGAGAGCTGACAGAGGTGCAGGATAGATTGATTCTTGCAGGGTCTAGAATATATTGTGGTTGATCCCCGTTCTCCTCCAGGTCTGCGGTGCGGGATAGGGCGTCTGCTCGCACGTTCTTGGAGGCAGGCCGGTAGTGAAGCACAAAGTTGAAACGATTGAAGAACAAGGACCAACGAGCCTGCCTAGGATTCAAGCGTTGAGCTTGGCATAAGAACTCCAGATCCTTATGATCCGTGTATACAGTAATAGGGTGGACGGCCCCCTCTAGCCATTGTCTCCACTCCTCGAAAGCAAGCTTGATGGCCAGGAGTTCTTTGTCACCAATGCTGTAATTGCTTTCGGCTGCAGAGAATTTCCTAGAGAAGTAAGAACATGGCAGTAACTTCCCGGAGCTAGTGCTTTGACTAAGTACTGCCCCTAAGGCAACATTGGATGCGTCCACTTCTACGACAAATGGGCGAAGAGGGTCAGGGTGACAAAGGCAAATATCTTGTAGGAAGGCTTCCTTGAGTGTCTCAAATGCCTGGCAGGCTGATTCTGGCCAATCCACAGCATCAGCTCCCCTCTGGGTGAGTGCGGTGAGCGGAGCCACCTTGCGGGAGTAGTGCGGAATAAAATGTCTATAAAAATTTGCAAAGCCGAGGAAGCATTGCAAGGCTTTTAGTCCTCTCAGGCGCAGCCACTCCCTGATTATGGACACCTTCTCGGGGTCCATCTGAAATCCGGTGGCGGACACTATGTAACCCAAAAAAGGAAGAGAGTCTTTTTCAAAGTAGCACTTCTCTAGCTTTGCGTACAAGCAGTTGTCTCTGAGGATTTGCAAAACCTGTCGTACATGCTGACGATGGGAAGACAGATCACGTGAGTAGATTAAGACGTCGTCCAAATATGCAATAACGGAGGTGTGCAATAAATCGCTTAATATCTCGTTCATGAGATGTTGGAATACCGCCGGGGCATTGCACAGTCCAAAGGGCATAACGAGGCATAACTCATAGTGCCCATCCCGGGTTTTAAAGGCAGTCTTCCACTCGTCACCTAGGCGGATACGGACTAGGTTATAGGCACCTCGTAAGTCCAGTTTTGTGAAGATTTTGGCTCTTTGCAATCTATCCAGGAGATCTGGAATCAGCGGGAGTGGGTAGCGATCCCGTTTCATAATTGCATTGAGACCCTGATAATCAATGCATGGCCTTAAGGACCCATCCTTCTTACCCACAAAAAAAGAAACCTGCCCCTGCAGGTGTCTTGGATGGATGGATGAAACCTCTTGCCAGATTCTCTGCAATATATTCTGACATGGCTCGAGTCTCAGGTAATGATAGCGGGTATACTATCCCACGAGGTGGAGTCATCCCGGGTAAAAGATCAATGGCGCAGTCGAATGGGAGATGCTGGAGTAAGATCTCTGCTTTCTTTTTGGAGAAAACGTCAGCAAACTTCGCATATGGTGCAGGAGGAACTACTGTAGCGTGTAGAAGGGGAAGACCTGGTGCCCTTGGAACCTGTAGGCAGTTGGAAAAGCAGAAGGGACTCCACTTAGCGATCTGTAACATCTCCCATTGAATAAAAGGAGAATGTTTTTGTAACCATGGCAAACCTAGCACCATGGGGTGGACGGCCTTCTCCAGGACCAAGAAGGCAATCTCCTCCGAATGGATCGCCCCGGTGAGTAAGGTTATAGGTTCCGTGGAAGCGGAGATACTCCCTGAAAGGAGTGTTCCCCAAATGGACGTAATCCGCAGTGGGACCTCTCGGGGAACCGTGGGAATCTGCAGCTGGTGTACCAGATCCTCCAGAATGAAGTTACCTCCTGCCCCTGGATCCAGGAAGGCGAGAGTCTCAAAAGACCTGTCAGGGTATTCCAAGGTGACTGGTACAGTACATAGAGGAGCAGCATTGGCATAACCTAGGAGTAGCTCCTCACGACCTCCTAGGTTCTGGCGTTTTCCAAGCGCTCTTTACAGCGAGCCAAAAAGTGACCCTTCTGGCCGCAATAGAGGCATAAGCCCAGGGTTCGACGGCGTTGCCTCTGCTCCGCAGAGAGTGGTGTACGTCCCAACTGCATGGGCTATTTGGTGGCTACCTCCTGACGTGCGGCCCCTGGAGCAGGGATCGAGGTTAAAGGTCTGGAGAATGCAGAAGCCAGCGGCACGGTACACTGCACCAGTCGGCCCTCCTTAACCCTCTACTGGATACGACTGTCGATTCGCCCTGCTAAATCTATGAGAGCGTTAATATCCTCTGGGATATCATGGGCAGCCAGTTCATCCTTGATGCGCCCTGCCAGACCTTCCAGGAACACTCCTCGAAGGCTATTATCCCGCCATCCTACTTCGAGGGCTAGAGTGCGAAAGTCCATGGCGTAGTCGGCCAGAGAGCGGGAACCTTGGCGTAATTGTAGCAACTCAGAGGCAGCCGTGGTCAGATGGCCCGGCTCATCGAAGGTCTGTTTAAAACTGGAGATGAACTGCGGCAAGTTGTTTAGCAGAGGGTCGTTTCGCTCCCAGAGCGGCGAGGCCCAAATTAAAGCCTTCCCATCCAATAAGGACAGGATATAAGCCACCTTTACAGAGTCCGTCGGGAACTGGCTGGGCAACAGGGAGAAACTGATGAAACATTGGTTCAGAAACCCGCGGCAGGTCTTGGCCTCCCCAGAGTAGCGTGATGGTGTGGGCAATTGAGTGGGTGGGCCAATGTTCACCACAGGAGCAGGCGGCAGAGCTTGAGGCGGATCCAGAGACGTGGCATCCAGGCGATTTGCAAGACGCTCCATCCAAGCAGTGCTGTTGCTGTTGAATCCGCTGGCCCAATCCGGGAATGGCTTGAAGACCAGCCTGATCCTCCGGGTCCATAGCCTTGCAAACTGTTGCGAGAGTAACAGTGGACCCTTAAGCCGGCCTGACGGAGAAAGAGGATGATGGAAGGAGTCTCCGTGGAGGGAACACAGGCTGGGAAGCAGATGCTGGCTGAGCGAGAAGGAGCTCTTCACCCTGGAAGCCCAAATCCCCCCGGGAGGAGCCCTTGAGGATCCGAGCCGCTGGGACTTAGGTGACCGAAGGAGATGACTTCACCCTGGAAGCCCGAGGCTCCCCCGGGAGGAACCCGTGGGAACCCGGGCCGCTGGAACTTAGGTGAGCAGCAATCTAGAAGACGGTCCGAGGTCGAGGCAGGTGGCAGACGAGCAGAGTCGGAGGCAGGCAGAAGTCAGCACTGGAGAAGCAAGCCGAAACAAGCGAGGAAGGTCCGGAACTGGAACAGAAGCGGAGCAGGAACTGGAGAACGAAGAGCCGGGATTGGAACGAAGCGGGAACTGGAGCAGGAGAAGAAGAACTGGAAATGAAGATGAAGATCCGAACCTGGGACTGGAACTGAAGACGAAGATCCAAACCTGGAACTGGAACTGAAGACAGGATCAGGATCCCAAGAGAGAACAGATACCGTCCGGGGCGCACAGCAACACGGAAAGCAGGAACCTTGTTGCAAGGCACTGACTGAGGGCAGACGCGGGTCTTAAATACCTGCCGGCATCTGACGTCACAAAAGGGGCGGCCCGCGGTCCAGCGGGAAAAGGCCTTTAAATTGCCCCCCCTCGCACACACGCGCGCCTAGGAAGGGAGGGGCAATGTTCAGAGACTCGGCACAGACTCCCTCGTGGAGACGCCGCCGAACAGACCGCACAGGCTGCCCGGACACAGCGACTGCTGCCTGAAACCAGGCCCGAGGAGCAGCGCTCCGACTGGCAGACCCCGGACCTCGAGCCCTGGAAGGAAAGGTAAGGTCCCTGTTGCCAGCGCTGCGACCGGGACCGCAACAGTGGGAGTAGGCAGTGGAGTGCCTCAGGGATCTATATTGGGACCCGTACTTTTCAATATATTTATAAATGATCTGGAAAGAAATACGATGAGTGAGGTAATCAAATTTGCAGATGATACAAAATTGTTCAGAGTAGTAAAATCACAAGCAGATTGTGATAAATTGCAAGAAGACCTTCTGAGACTGGAAAACTGAGCATCCAAATGGCAGATGAAATTTAATTTGGATAAGTGCAAGGTGATGCATATAGGGAAAAATAACCCATGGTATAGTTACACAATGTTAGGTTCCATATTAGGTGCTACTACACAAGAAAGAGATCTAGGCTTCATAGTGGATAACACATTGAAATCGTCGGTTCAGTGTCCTGCAGCAGTCAACAAAGCAAACAGTATGTTGGGAATTATTAGAAAGGGAATGGTGAATAAAATGGAAAATGTCATAATGCCTCTGTATCGCTCCATGGTGAGACCGCACCTTGAATACCGTGTACAATTCTGGTCACCGCATCTCAAAAAAGATATAATTGCGATGGAGAAGGTACAGAGAAGGGCTACCAAAATGATAAAGGAGATGGAACAGCTTCTCTATGAGGAAAGACTAAAGAGGTTAGGACTTTTCAGCTTGGAGAAGAGACTGCTGAGGGGGGATATGATAGAGATGTTTAAAATCATGAGCGGTCTAGAACGGGTTAATGTGAATCAGTTATTTACTCTTTCGGATAATAGAAAGACTAAGGGGCACTCCTCGAAGTTAGCATGGGGCACATTTAAAACTAATCGGAGAAAGTTCTTTTTCACTCAATGCACAATTAAACTCTGGAATTTGTTGCCAGAGGATGTGGTTAGTGCAGTTAGTATAGCTGTGTTTAAAAAAGGATTGGATAAGTTCTTGGAGGAGAAGTCCATTACCTGCTATTAATTAAGTTGACTTAGAGAATAGCCTCTGCTATTATTAGCAACAGTAGCATGGGATAAACTTAGTTTTTGGGTACTTGCCAGGTTCTAATGGCCTGGATTGGCCACTGTTGGAAACAGGATGCTGGGCTTGATGGACCCTTGGTCTGATCCAGTATGGCATGTTCTTGTGTTCCCTGCAGATGCCCATGGCTTCTTTGGTCGATACTTTCGGGCCCAGGCCCCATCAGGCCCCTAGGCGGTTGATGTCCATGGGCATCTGTAGCGCTGGGGATGGCGCTATTTATCGTTGAACTGATTATAGTTCAGTTTAGCGCAGTCAAGGCCCTGAGTGCACAGTCATTGGATACCTGGTGGTGGCTTTGCATTGGTGAGCATGAAAGCACTGTGGGCCCTATAAGCACTGTTGCCACTCTGGGCACCATTGACTGAAGTCGGAGGGCCCACCACTCAAAGCATTATCAGGTACTGGAGGGGGTGACATCACAGACCCGCCACCCTTCACCATGCCTTACCCAGAGCACCAGAAGTGCTGGGGAAACCGTCTTCACATTGTTCTCTCCCCTCCTTTGGAGTTACTGTGACATTGATGTGCAGCTTGCACAGTTGGGAAAGATTAGGCATCTGTTCCGAGTGCCCTGGACTCTGGCAGGCTACATTCTCCCTGTCTGTGCAGTCAGCTATACTAGGGTTCTGCCATCTTTCGTCATGGTCTCAGCCTCTGCGTCAGTCTGCACCGCATAGTGCTGAGAAGTACTGGTTGTGGGGCGGCTTGTAGCCACCAACTCTGGCACATGGTTCTCAGTCTTCGCTGAGGTGTGGGATTTCTCCCACAAGCATGGTGCTTAGGATCATAGGTGTGCCGCCATCCATGGATGGGTTACCACTGCATGAGATCTGCCCAGGGTGCTTTCGCAATGGAGAGCTTCCAGTTGCTCTCTGCCGCCTGGGCGTTTGTGTGGGATTTTTTACCTCCGGGCAGTCACAACAGGTTGTGTTCCGCAACCGCAGGACTGACCTAGAACTGCATTCCTGGTCAGATCCAGAGGAGAGTAGACATCGAGTGAGTGGCTCGGGAGTTCTTTCCTTTCTCAGCAGAGGAATGTGTCTTTCGACCTCTACCATGTCCGACTCCCCTTTGTGGAATAGTCCCTGGGCCTCTGTCCCTGAAAATTTTTTTTCTCTGATCCGGGGCTCCAATCCTCTGCATCGGTGCATCTCCTTGGAGGCCGGGGAGCAGCAGCAGCAGTCGTTGGACCACCTTCACCTGCGGCCCCTGAGGAGATTTCATTGGCGACCTCCCCTATCTGAGGCTGGCTGCCTGTGGTAGGCTGGTCACTTCTGGAGGACTGTAGCCTCTCAGGATGTTGATTACTTTGGTTTGTCCATATAATTATCATCAATGTTTTCAGTGAAGTTGCTTGATGTTCCCAGTTTATTTCCCACCTGCAACCCGAAAGTATCTGTGATAGTAAGATTTGGAACTGTTCTTCCTCTTCATTTTCTGGCTACCCAGACAACTATATCAAAGATTCCAGCTTTGAACTGTTGTCTAGATAGGCCATCATTCTCTGATAACAGTATGGTTTTGATTTTTCATGACTAGTTTCTGGACTGAAAAGCTTAATTTTATGCTTACACGATGCCTTTCGCCTTGCATTTGATTTGTACTCATGGAGGGTTAAAAAAGTCATTCTCCCTCTGTGAAATTGCTTTGTATAAGGGGTAGTATTTATGTAATTCATGTTATTTGCATAAAAAGCTTATTCTATTATTATGGTGGGGCATTGTGGGCTGGGATCAGGGAGTGGGGTCTCCTACTCACTATAGATGATCTCACTCATAGGTGAGTAGAAGTTTCATTGGATCTACATAGGGTTTGGCGGGGGGGGGGGGGGGGGGGGGGGGGGGGGAGAGGTCAGGCTGGGTTTTCAAAAAGATATAATTGATTTGGGCTTATGGGATATATCCTTCATAGTTTGTACCAATTTGCTTAGTAGGCTACTTCCTTTTGGCAGACTTACATTTTTCTGGAGCTTTGAATGAGTACAAGCCTAGTCCTGTGTTGGGGGGGTCTGGGTCAAGTTTTTTTTTTGTGATACGTTGTCTTTTACTATGACCCACTCTGCTAAAGATTAAATGAATAGTACATAGTACAAGTTACATTATTTGGAATGTCTCGGGCATCAACTCAGTAGTTAAGACCTCTTAAGGCCTTACAGAGATCAAAGACAGATGTTGTAATGTTACAAGCAACCCATTTAAATAAAGAGGAACATCAGAAACTCAAGTGACAATGGGTAGGTGAAATTTATTCAGCTCAATCTGGTTCTCACAAAGCTGGGGTGGCTATTTTAGTAGGCAAAATGTTCCCCTTTCAGCTTGACAAAATTAGAGGACTCTAAGGGGGTTATTTTCTAACCCTATCGCATGCGAAAAGGCACCGGAAGAGGAGGAGTCGGGGCGGCACCAGGACGGACGCGGCGGAAACATCGCTGGTGTGAAAAGGTAAGAACCCTTATCACTGCCAGTAGCGTGTCCAATAGCACCATCTTTTACTATGGCGCTATTGGGTGTGAAAGCCGGCAGCGATAACACTGCGATGGTGCGATCGCTGCCAGCTTTCGCAGGCCCGCCCCAAATTACCAAGCGATTCAAAGTGCTCTGCGCCCTTAGGAAAATTCAGGCCTAAGGGAGGTAGGAATAGTAGAGGGAATACTTTATAAGTGCTCAATAGTCTTATGTGATCTATATGTGCTAAACGCATATGACCATGCAGTCTTTTCCAAGATTTTTCGCCCTCTTACCAACTATGATCAGACAACCTTATTAATAGGTGGAGATTTTAATTGTTTGCATGACCCCGCCTTGGATAAATCTATCCCAGCAAGCAGGCGAACCCCAAAGAAACTAGTGGGAATTTCCTATATGTGTCAGAATCTCGATCTAGTAGATATTCGGAGGTTATTCTATCTTATGGATCGAGAATACACATATATTTCAAAGCATAAAAAATGTGCTTTCACTTAGATTACTTTTTTCTTAGTAGTACAGCCTTTTCCCAGGCGAGTAGAGCAGAAATAAAATGGGCATCCCTATTGGATCATTTTATGTTTTGGATGGACATGGAAAGCTTTAGGCCTCCTGACTTTCATAGAACTTGGAGGTTTCCCATATATCTTTACAAAGATTCAGGTTTTAGAGAGTATTTGGCACAAGGCTGGGATGCTTATTTAGAAACCAAGGAAACAGTTTCCTTTTCTGGGAGGCAGCTCAGGCAGTTTTAGGAAGGGATATATACGGCCTCTAGGAGAAAGGCTCTTAGCCGTGATATTTTAAATTTAGAATGCCAACTGCAAGAGGCTAAGAAAGCTCAAGAGCAGCATCCATGCACCAATAATAAAGCTAAATTCAAGGAAACACAAATTGCTCTCAAGACCGTACTTCATCAAAGAGCCAAGAAGGGCATGACGGATTACCGATATAAACACTTTTATCATGGTAAAAAAAAAATGGAAGCTTCCAAGCAAAGTTGATGAAGAGATAGAGTGGTCTCCGATTTATTATGGCCATGAGATCAATCTCGGGTCGGTTACTACACACTAATGAAGAGTTGTGTGATATCTTCCAAAACTATCAGCAATTATATTTTGCCCAACCGCCTGACCCACTGAAGGTGTGCGACTACCTAACCTCTGTAGGGCTACCTAACCTGACAGAGGACCAAGTTTCTCAGCTAAAAACCCCTATTCAAGCATTAGAGCTGCAAATGAGTATTCAGAAAGCACAGGAGCTCATGAAGGCTCCTGGCCCAGATAGTTTCCCCGTAGAATTTTATAAAATTTTGCTTGGGCAACTTCTTTTTCCCTTGGGAAATATAGCAGAAGAACTGATCAGTGCAGCACGACACACACCCCCACTCCCCCTTTCTTCTAATAAAGCTCATATTACAGTACTTCTGAAGCCAGATAAAAGCCTGGAATACCCAAAGTCCTACAGACCTATTTCTTTGTTGAATTTCAACCTCAAACTCATTGCTAAAATTACAGTGGGCAGATTAGCGAAATACTTACCACATTTAATTGGGGAGTCACAAGTAGGATTTGTGAAACATGCAGTATTGAATGTTCACAGGATATTAGCATCAATGGAATCCAGTACATGAAACAAGACTCCATCTCAAATTTTGAGCTTTGATGCAGAAAAGGCTTTTGACAAAGTGGACTGGCTTTTCATGACGGAGACCTTGTGAACATTTGGTATAATGGGTTAATTTTTGAAGGCGGTGCAGGCGCTATATAATAGACCATTGGCCTCGGTGATGGTGACTGATACTTTTTCGGAGGCCTTCCCAATGGGCTGAGGAATGAGACAGAGATGCCCGCTGTCGCCTGCACTTTTCCTTTTGTCTTTAGAACCTCTTTTAAAAAGATATTAGATAATCCTAACATAATAGGTGTCCCCATTGGTCCATGAGCCTCACACATGTTTAAGGTTGCAGCCTTTGCGGGCAACGTATTAAGTCCTTCCATTTTCTATTGGATGAGTTTACAAGCTATGATGCATTGGCAGACCTTTCACTAAACCTAGATAAGACTGAAGCCTTGCCAAAGCAACCAAGTGTAATTAATGTATGTGGCAGCCCAGACTTTCCAATGCAATGGGCTATGGATCCCATCAAATATTTAGGCATTAGAATTTGCCAAGATTTTTCAAGCGCATAAGAACATAAGAAATTGCCATGCTGGGTCAGACCAAGGGTCCATCAAGCCCAGCATCCTGTTTCCAACAGAGGCCAAACCAGGCCATAAGAACCTGGCAATTACCCAAACACTAAGAAGATCCCATGCTACTGATGCAATTAATAGCAGTGGCTATTCCCTAAGTAAACTTGATTAATAGCCGTTAATGGGCTTCTCCTCCAAGAACTATGCAAACCTTTTTTGAACCCAGCTACACTAACTGCACTAACCACATCCTCTGGCAACAAATTCCAGAGCTTTATTGTGCGTTGACTGAAAGAATTTTTTTTCCGATTAGTCTTAAATGTGCTACTTGCTAACTTCATGGAACGCCCCCTAAATTGGAGGGATTTGCCTATCTCACTGGTGAGACATGTCAATCTATTTCTTGTGATAGTTCTGCCCAAAGTGGCTTTACATGCTCCCAATTTTTCTTATGAATAAAAATATTCAGGAGATTGAATCTCTAGTGCTCCAGTTCCTCTGGCAGCAGTGTGAGCTGCATATAGCTTTGACCACTTGGATGGGGAAATGGGAAGAAAGAGGAATGGGTCTTGCTAATTTGAGATGGTACAATATAGCATGTTTACTTTGGCATTTAGAACGACTGGTTCATGAATACTGAATTTTATACACTATGGGTTTTAGAGCATGAATTGGTTTACCCACTAAACCTTAGATTTGTGCTATACTGCATGGGCTCTCAACTTCCTGTACAAATGCAACTTAGTGACTTGATTGTCCCCCTCATGAAAGCCTGGCGCTGGGTTTGCACTCAGTTGAAATTGAATTTTAGGGTATCTCACTTTCTCCCTATTGCACGTAACAAGAATTTTTTGCTGGGAATCCAGTCAAAAGCTTTTGCAAGTTGGGCCACCTAGGGCCTGAGTTCAGCGAGGCATCTTTTTGGAGACAACATAGAGTTATCCACCTTTCAGGAGTTATGGGATAACTTTGACCTAGGGCAATACCACTTTTTTGTGTACTTACAAGTTAGACATTATATACATTCACTGGACTTGCAAGAAAATAGGCAATTCCTTTCAGTTCTATTTGATTTGGAAGACCCTTCCTGCCACACTAACTCGGGGTTTCAGAGATTTTTTTAAGCATACCCATAAGCAGGCAGAATATATTTCTCAGCAGTCTCATTGGCATGATGAATTGGCTATAGATCTAAATTTCCGATGTTATGCCAAATGTTTCAAACAACTTAAGCAACTCACCAGCAGTATGGATTTGAGAGAAACCCAAGATCCATTTTTATTACGCTATTATATTCCACAGAAACAAGCCAATGTTCTTCACATACCTACTTCCAATCTGTATAAGAAATGTAAAACTGTGACCAGCACCTTAGGCCACCAGTTCTGGTTCTGACCTAAAATTCAAACTTTTTGGAGAAAAGTTGTGGGACTTATTGTATCCATTATTGGGACCCAGATATCTCGTGACAGTGAGGGGCTCCTTTTTGATGGATTTGCAAAATGTACTTTTTTGTAATAGATACATTTGTTTATGCTGCAGGAAAATACTCTTACTGGCAAGAAAGCCATCCTGCAGATTTAGCTAATACCAGAACCTCCCATGATAACCCAGTAAAAAAATGCTAGCTATCATCTATTTATAATGGGAAAATGTATAGTAAAATATGACTTGTGCAAGTCAAAACCTGTTTTTCTACAAATTTGGAATGTATACTTGCAATCGATATCTCACAGAGTTCGGAGTATGCTCCTGAATGACTTCTCTGAATCATAGGAGGAAAATGTTTTTATACATTGCCTTATTGGAACCTGCTGCTGTTAGAACCTTGAAGGATAAACCTATTTGGGGGCAGGACGGGAAGGGAAGGGATCATGGGGCAGTTATGTTTCTTCAAGTGTTTTTATACTTTCTTGTAATTACTTAGGATTGGTTTAGAACTCGCCGTTGCTGACAGTTTGCATGTTTCTTAAAACAAAATAAAAAGATTTAAACAGAGAATTATACAGTAATTGACATTAGAAGTAAGATTATGCATAGTTAAAAACGTCGTATGGGTCCTGCAGAAAGCTGGATTCCTTGTAGTTCTGAAACCTTTCCCTGAATCGGTATAAGAATAAGCCCAAAATGTTGTATATGGGCTTTGAGGTTCCTTCTTGAGATTGGAAAAAGGTCAGATTTGGAGAAGAAACCTATGTGGCCTCAAACTTGTGTATAGCATTCTTAGCTTAGTCTTATGCTGATGCAAGGACAGGTACCAGACCCTCCAAGAACCCAAAAGTGACTACATGAGCAGACAAAGTAGGGAACACAGAACATAAAAAATATGAAAAGTTAGATTTCCAAGGAGTGGGCTCTTTTAAAGTGTTGGAGTTTCCTGTGCGTGCTCACCAATGTTCCCTCTAATTTTTGAAAGACTATGTGCCCAAACATTTTTCTTTTGTGCAACCTTTTGTAAGCTGAAAGCAAATTTGTGCGCTTTGGGCCAGTATAATGCAAATATTGGAATTGCTTGTGCGCTCTGTGCTTTGCCGTGTGTGTAGGGTTCATTACCTGTGTGCGAGCACACGTGCAAAGTTTAGAGGGAACAGTGGTGCTCACAGCTTGAACGTTTTAGTGATTATTACTGTACAGAAAGTATCAAAGTGGTCATTAATGTGGAGTGCACATCATGGCCAGTGAATGGTACAAGAGAATCAAGAGGTTCCGAGTCTTACACTGAAGAGTTAGAAGGGGGTACAGTGGGCAAAGGAGGGCATTCAGAGAGCTGTAATGCGGGAAAATGTCACACCAGGTGGAGAGTGTAACACAGTAACCTACCCTCACAGGGCCAGTGCAAGGCAAACATTTGGCCTTGCGCGCCCCCCTGACCCCCAGCTTAGCTATTGGAAGCAACTCCAGCACAATGCTCCCTTCTTCGGTGACATTGGCTCCACCAAAGCATCTCTCTCTCTTTGCCCTCCACCCATAGTGCCCGGCATCCAGTCTCTCTCCTTCGGCCTAGCATCTCTTATCTCTTCTTCTCCGCCTCTCCCCCCACCACAGTATTCTCCTCATTCTGTATCCCATTCCATGGGGCCGATGCAATAAACGTGCACAGTAAAACGGGAACTCATGTTGAGTGCCCTTTTTCCCAGCGTGCGCACGTCCACAGCCCCTGGACGCCCGCTGCAATAGGCAAATGAGCTGCCGTGCTAAAAAGAACAGGCTAAGGGAAACTGTGCATCCCTAGTGTGTCCTTGGCATCAGGCGCCCAGGAAATGGAGCTGTGTGGGGGTTAGGAAAATGAAGGCTCAATATGAGCCTTCATTTTATCCCGCTACCGGCACAATATACATGCACAATATACACGGCCTGGAGCGTGTATATTGTGCGCCCAGAATTTCTTTTTTCCTCCTTTTCATTTTGTCTTGGTTCAGCTTTCTGTGGCTCCTCCGACTTAGTATCGTCACAATACTAAGTAGGCGGCATCATGGAAAGCAGGGTTTTTTTTGTTTTCTTGTAAGCCCTTGACGAGCGGTAAGGCTTAACACCAGCTCCGTCAACTGCTCAGCACTTTCTCTCTATTCTCAACCCACCCAGCATACTCACTCTCGTTCTTCCCTATCCGCTTAGCACACGTACTGTCTTGCCACCCCACCACCCTCCCAGTTACCCTTCTCTCTCTCTCTCCACACTCACAAGCATTCATTTCTCTCTCTCTCTCCCCTCCTAATGCGGCAGCTCCAGGCTTCCTCCTGTAGTCTTCATCCACTGGTGGGATGGGTTCCACCAGTGGCCCCTGAGCCTCTGCCTATTCAGCTGATAGTGGGATGGGCCCTACCAGCAGCCCTGCCATTGGCTTTCTTTCTCTTCTTCAGCCACTATTAAGGAGGGGCTCCACCAGTGGTCCTAAGTCTTGCGCTGATGGGATTTTGCTGTCCCCAAAGATTTGAGCTCCAGGCACCTGCCTAGTTTTACTAGTGGAAGCGCCGGTCCTGTAGCCTCAGACCCACATTACATCACACAGCCTCCAAAGTTCCTCACACTATAAGGGCCCAAACAGCTGTAATACAGGCTGAAGGTTAGTTTTTAGTTTCTTTGCTTTCTTTGTGTTTGTTGTAAACATGCTCATTTCTTTCTGGGCAATTAAAGACAAATATAGAAGATAATTAAACATTTAAAGCCACAAGCAGCTTGAATTGCAACAATTCTGTCCCAGGACTTACAGTGTTGTCACATCTTTCTGAAGAAGATCCGCCTGTTGCAACAGATCTCTCTCTTCTCCGTAAAGGGCTCTGTTGAGGAGATGCTCATGTGAGGGATGAATAATTTAGTCAGTGAAATGACCTTGCCTTTGTCTCTCGCCTTATTCTTTTAATGACGTGGTGGCTGCTGCTGCGATTATCTCTGTTTCAGACCTGATCTTGTGCTCCATGTCCACTTTTTTTTTTTTTTTGCCTCGGTTCTTAATTCTAGATGTGACCTTTCAGCCATGAAAGTGCAGCTGGCTCCACCATGCTTGGCTGCATGGAAATGGTTGGCACAGGCTGAGTGGAGAGAGGGAATTCCAGTGGATAATCTTCAGGCAAATATTAACTCACACAGATCATCCCAGGCCTGTTTTACTTTGCTTCCTGATGACATCCTGCACTCTGTCCTCCCCATAATCCTCAGAAGAGATCTCACTAATTAGACTAAGCTCTCTTTTTGCTGTTAGAAGTGGTTCCGCAAGCATAGTGTTGAGGCCCACTGACGGGGGAATGCAGGGAAACTTGCACTGTACCTCATATATCTACATACAAATGGATCAAGTCCTTCAGTGCCCAAATATTCACTTAATTTCCCCATAACCACATTTTCCAAATGTCAAACACTCCACCATCTTACAGATCTCATGGGATCTCTTTGCCAGTTAATCAGAGTCTGCTAACCAGACAGCTAATCACCCTCCCGTCAACTGGGAGTTCCTGTTGTGTCTCGACCATGTAACATAGAAGACACATATGGAAATAAGACTCATAATGGCGTAAGCACCCTAGGGGTTTATATTCATCTGTCATAATGTTTTACACCATGGAGACAATCAATATGCCCGATCTCTTCTCTGATTATTCTTGTGACGAAAGTTTGCTCCTCACTCATGCAGTGACACAGTTGGAGAGCAAGAAACAAACAAGTACTCCTTAGTAACATATTTTGTTCTTCTGTTATCATCCTTAGTTGGGTATCTCAGAAAAACCTCTCACTGTGGCAGGAATTAGAACCAACATACAAAATGTTCTCATGCCAAACAGAACTCATAAAAATATCTGGCTTGATCCAAGCTCCCATCATTGGCCAACACAATGGCTTTGCTCATATTGGGTGTATGGAATATTACAAGCCCAGTGATCAAATGAAACAGGTCAAAGTTCAGTACTCTAGGGTCCCATGCAAGTCTAGTTTTCAGGATAATCAAAATATGTTTAAAAAAAACTTCAGAAACTAAATGCACTGTAAACAAATATCTCTCTTAACATAGTAACATAGTAATGACGGCATAAAAAAGACCAAATTGGACATCCAGTCTGCCCAACAAGCTTCTTATTGTAGTATTTGCCACGCTGTGCAGGATATCTCCATGTTTCTCTTAAGGGTAGCAACTGCCGCTCCATGCAGTTATCCCCAAGCCTTATGATAACCCATAAAAAAATGTACTGCTAGCAACATTTTTACTGGGTGATGAGCCTTCTCGAAAATTCAGACAGTGCTGATGTGTTTTGCTTATGGACTTGGCCTTAGAAGCAGTCCTGTGCTTTTTCACTTATGTCTGAGTACCAGTACCCCAGACTGTAAAAGTCAGGGCCGTGTTGGTTGTCATCTGAATCCAAAAGCAAAGCAAATCAAGCAGCATTGTCTGAATTTTCAAGAAGGCTCCTCACCCAATAAAAAATACTGCTAGCAGTAATTTTTTACGGGTTTGACAATTAATTGGTTTTTTATTGTAAATATTAGTACCCTTATCATAAGGCTTGGGAGTAACTGCACAGATTAACCTTAAGAGAAACTTGGGAGTAACCTGCACGGCACGTCAGATACTACCATAAGAAGCTTGCTGGGCAAACTGGATGGACCATTTGATCCTTTTCTGCCATCAATACTATGTTTTTTGTTACTGCAACCTGCTGCTTTCTCAGGACTGCAAGCAGTAGCAGACAAAACAGGGAACATTCTTTTCGTTTTACACATTTTAAAAGAAACGGTTTGTCATTTATAACCATAGCAACGCCTTTCTCAGCAGATATATGTGGACAGGTAACGACCAGCCGTTTTAAGGACCCAGGGTGTACAGGTGGTGCTTATCGATATAAAGCAGTTATTTTAAATGTATTGCATGGTAATATGAAGGGCTTAATTTGTGGGGGAACGGGGTGGAATATGGTTCTGGCACTTTCTTTCAGGCTTAAGTGACAGAGCAGCAGGGGTGTTCTGCTTCAAATAGTCTGCAGGGAAGAGGAGGAGTTGAGCCTGAAGCACATAGAGAACAGAACAGCCACTCTGCTCTGTAATCCAGCCCCTCCTCTCTTGTTCCCCTTTTTTCCCCCTCACCACACTTCACCCCCCCCCCTCCTGTAGAGAACAGAAGGAAAGGGGGTGATATTGAAGCAGATACTGAAGAGCAAGAAACAGACACAAAAAAGGTTTGAATTAACACAAGTTTGAAAGTTGTGAGCACTAATGCCAATTGTCAAGGCTTCACAACCCTGGTCTCGATGAATGGCACTACTATTCACAACTTTCAATTTTGTGCTAATTCAACTCCTTTTTGTGTCCATTACCAAGGGTGTGGACACAAAAAGGACCCAGAATGACGTTCTTCCACCTTTTTTTTTTTTCTGGAACCCAAAAAAAAAAAATACAGCAGAGCTAGTAGTTGCATTGATCATTTATGGTCCTCCAGAGAAAGCAGGGAAAAACAGAGAGTGTTGGATCAGCTCACCCTGAGACAAGAGAAGCCACATGGCTTTTAATTGCATGTGTGTGTGTGTGTGTGTCTGTGTGTGAGAGAGAATTCACACCTGGCCCTGGTCCCGCCCCTTTGCACAGGTCAAACCTGGCCCCGGCTCCACCCATCTCACCCCCTCCACAGTTCCACTTCCTTTTTGACTGCAAATTAAGCCCCGGATATATGTATTTGTCTTACATCACCCACAGGATTTGTAGCCTACAACAGCATAAAGAGTTGAAAGCATGCCCTGCAAAGCAAAGCTGTTTCTCCGGCTGCAGCTTGCAGAGACTTGAATCCTTCTTAACTAACATGAGGCACCTCTGCAGATCCATGGGTAGGAGGACGGAGACCCAGTATAGCTGAGGTTCAAGTCAAAGAGCTGATTGATGAGCAAATTACAGGACAGGGATGGGTGGAGTTAGCTTATCAATCATTTTAATTAAATGGTTGTCAACAGCTCCCCCAACCTCGCAAACATGGGAAGCTGTTGTAAAATCCATGCAAAAAGTCCTTCTTGTAATAAAGACTCTTTGTAGCATAGAGTTCAGCTGAGCATCAGAAACCCATCCACCCTATGATAAAGCAGCAGGTCCACCGCGGCCCTTGATAAAAATAAGTTCTGCACCCGACGGCAGTTATGCAACAGCAATCTCATCTTCCCTAATTCGCTGCAGGTATCCCAGATGACTGACCTTCCAAGTGCATTTCGGATCTTATGCTCAGTACCTGACTATGCAAATCTAAAGCTCTAGGAGCCACCCTGTTGCCTGGAGACAGCAGCTTGGCACACAGGGCATGGTCACATCTTCATTCCAACAGGGTACTGCCGCGTTAATCTAGTCACTGTAGGTAGGGGACATGTTGCAATAAGTACTGTATAAGATACGGGAGTTCAATAAGGGCCAAGGAACCCAAGCTGTGTGTGTATTTGCCAGCGTTTGAGCCCCAGGGAAAAGCTGGCAAACACACACACACACAGCATTTGTGCCACCAGCCAGCTCAAAAGCAACCTTGCTAAGGATCAGCATCATTAACCTCCCTTGTTGTTTTTGAGCATTATCATTAACAATAATAATCTGAAGCTTCTGTTGCTGCTTTGAAGAAATCCTTTGGTGACCAAAGTCACCTCTTAAAAAGGAGTCTTTGGTTGCTCTATAACCCCTCTATCTCCCTCCCAAGTCTTTTTCACGCTTGCTTAATTTATGGTGTGGTTTATCAAACTCAGATGCGACAAACTAAAAAGGTGTTTTTGGCCTGAATAACTTCTGTGTTTGGTGTCCTATTCACACCAGATTTTCGGGACACAAGGATTCTGATTTGTTTTTTTTTGGGGGGGGGGGTTTTCGAATCCACACATATGCGCAGACTGCAGTCATGCATACGCGCATCCCAGAAAGAAGGCTACATTAGTCCTTGGAACGACTTTTTTTTATTATTATTTTTAAATCTACCAATCCCCCAGCCCCTCGCTCCCAAACCGAAAACGGCAACTACATTGAATTCAGGATTTACAGCCATATTAACGGCCACCGCCACAGACCAGAAAGGCAGCCGAGTTGTTTGCCCCTTTGACCCTGTCAAGGATGCAGACCTCAGTCATACTTCAGCATTTCAGGACGTGCAGGAGGCGAGTTCCTGGGTGGCACATGGCACCTGCTCTTCCACTGCCGACTCCAGAGTGACTGTCTCTTATCCCAGGCTCTAAGGAACAAGCAAATCCATTCTGGCTTTATAATTCCCCTTTCAGGGTTCTGGGGGCATTCTGGGGCGGGGCTCATCCAGATAGTGCCAAAATTCAGTGTTATCCGGCTAAATCTGGTTGTGTGCCAGACAGCAGTCCTAAAGTTATCTGGATAACTTGGACTTTATCTGGGTGTATTCAGTGGAACGCATAACCAGTTGCACTTTGCTGAATACACAATTTATCGTGCTATTATCAACCCACATAGCTTATTTCATTCCCACACTGCTGAATGTAAACTTTAAAGTGACTTGCCCAAGGAGTGTCAGTGAGGGAAGTGGGATAGGAACCTTGGCTTTCCAGATTTTCAAGCTCATTGTTCTAACCACTAGGTGACTCCTTGTCAGGCTTGTGTGAAGAGCAGAAACTGACATAGCCAATTTTGGTTTGATTTTCATTGGATCAGTTTAAAAAACTCTGATAGGAATTATTTTGATATGAAGTTAAAAGACTCAGATGCAGACAAAAATAAGTAATTTTTTTTGTTAATTTAGTATTCAGAATTTATTATTTATTTTTATTTTTTTTGTGTGTGAAATGGTTATTTACTCTTTCAGATAACATAAGGAGTAGGGGCACTCCATGAAGTTAGCAAGTAGTAATTTTAAAATAAATCGGAGAAAATTATTTTTCATTCAGTGTACAATTAAGTTCTGGAATTCATTGCCAGAGGATGTGGTTAAGGCAGCTAGTGTAGCTGGATTGAAAAAAGGTTTGGATAAGTTCCTGGAGGAGAAGTCCATAAACTATCAATCAAAAGGGAATAGCCACTGCTTGTTGCCTGCATTAGTAGCATGCAATCTATTTAATGTTTGGGTACTTGCCAGATACTTGTGACTTGGTTTGGCCACAGTTAAAAACAGGATATTGGGCTCTATGGACCCTTGGTCTGACCCAGTATGGCATATCTTATGTTCCTATGTTCTTGATTGTTGTGGTGTTTTGCTGTTAATTTAATTTGTTCATTATTCTGATTGCTTGTACTGTGAATATTTTGTTTTATTGTAACTCATTTTCTGGTAATCTGACAATAACCAATTTAAATCCACTGTATGGTCCTTCACTGCTGCTTCCCTCTCTATTTCAGATTGTTCCAGACAATTTAATGTTTCACTCACAGAGTTTTAAATATCTTGGCCAAGATGGAACAAGGTGTGCTCAGCTGAGGACACATATTAAAGTGCAGTTGTTGTTCATATATTTTTGAGTAAAACTGTGTGCAAAAATTAGTGCTCCTCTATGCAAATCCCATATTAATCAAAGCATTAGCTGTTACTCCCCGATGCAGAGAAGTGTATAAGCTTAACTGATGTTTTCTTTATGCTGGAAGTTTAACTCATGCTCAGAGGTGGAGTAAAGTTTCTGGAACTAGTGTTAATTCATGTACAAAGCTCATGAAAAGTTATGATTGCCTTCTGAATACAAGTACAAGGAGTTAGGTTTCCGAAGTCAAAAAATAGTGCAGTGATTAAATGGTATCACTGCTTTCTGCTTTAATCCAGGTTCGCAGCAAGATCAGTACAAGACAGGCACTTTTTAATTTTTTTTATTCCCTACCTTTATTTATTAAATCAAAGTTGCAATACCGTGCACATTCTTGTAATAGCAATACATTTTCAGACACAAATATTGGTAGGTTGTAACCAGCACATACCCCTCCCCGGAATGGAAACCTTTACCTTGGAAATGCCATCTTCATTGGACTCTATCTTCCTCTTCATCTGCATCATGTGCCACAGTTCACCCACTGGAGACCCAGCCGGGATCTCCTTGCTTCTTTCTAACAAGTCCGTCGCGGTGGGCCACTGGTTCAGGGCATCAATCTGTTTGGCAATCTCACCGATCTTCTTATCCAGTTGATCATAGCCAACTGGCACCCTGATCGAGGGCTCGGAGCCCGGGCTGACCTCCTCCTCCTTTAACTGGGTTGTCAGGGCCGAGTAGGGTTTGAAGAAGTCCTTCTCGTCATCACTGATTTCCGTCTTAACATCTTGAATTTTGAGGTGCCGGATAATGGCATGCATCAAGGCGTGGAGGGCATTAAAATTCACAGCCCCAATTTCTGGGGTGCCGATGGAGAGGTTGGCCAACTCATGTAGAGTAACAATACAAGGCATTGCCCCCCTTTTCCTAACACCGTCAGGTTTGCATCTAAATTCTCTCTGATTCTTATTAGCCTATGATAAAAATGATCAGCCTACCTTAAACTAACCTATTACTTTAACTTATTCTTATTTTAGCCCCCTTTCTCAAAATTTATCAATTCCATTCTCACATTTTATCCTACGCCTCTACAAAAGCTATCTTTTCCTTTCTTTTTTCCTTCCTGATTTCAGGGATTAGCATTAAATAATTTCCTAGATTCCTAATCCATCCTTGCATCGCCCAGATCTGGCACGCAGATCCCCGGCTCAGGACGCTGCAGCCCGCGAGCAGCTCCTCGGGTTCTACGAGACTTTGTTCCCCGTAGCCCCACCCCCTTTCTCCGTACAATCGACTGAAACGGAACACCCCGTTCCTGATTGGCTGCGCGAATTGTCACGCTTCCTTTGTTCCCCCACTCCTCCTCCCCTTTCCCATCAGGTACTGCAAATTCACAAGCGTTTGTGATTGCTAGGCGACAGACGCAGTGTAAATCTCCCGTTCTATGGTAGCGCTGCGCTTAAAAAAAAAATAGTTCTTCCAAGAAGTTTTTTCGCTATATGAAAAAATATATATATAGCGCTGTACCCTATAAGAAGGATGGGAGAGGGCAGACACTTAAAATAAGGAGACGGTCCTCCCCTGTTCTGGAGGTTCAGTTCGGCGGCAGTCGCGCCAGCATTTCAAAGGGCACGTTTTGCTTGTAGCAGGGCCACGGGGCGCTGCGTCGCTCCCCGGAGAAGAGCACGTGCGCAAATACCAGGCTGAGGGCTCCCGAGGAAAGTGGCACTGCACACTCGATTTTACTTTTGGCAGACCTTGCAAAATTCAGTCGTTTGGTTGATGTTACAGAAAACTAGATTCTTAAGCATTGCGGATTTTGATAGAGCGCAATAAGCAGAAATATAGGTCACTAAAAAAGCAACAACATTTCTTGACTAGCTTTTCGGAGTTATGCTCCTGTCTTTAGCTCAAAAACAGAAGGAGCAGATAAAGGCAAAGGATCAAGATGTTACCCTCTGCACCTAGAGGGCACAGTTGCCAACTGACAGTGTAAAGCGAGAGATCCTTTGCTTACTGTAAACAGTGTTGGTCATAGACTGCAGGATGAAATAGCCATGAGACACATAGGGTGACTTTATCCGACGACCCCAAATGGACTCTGCACCTAGACAGAGCTTTAAACATATTAAGCATGCACGTGAGTTCCCAGGCGAACATTGCCTGGCGAGCCCCTGCAGTTCATCGCTCAACTTCAGCTACATAGTCGATTCTCGAGGGAAGCAGGCTCATATAAAACATGGCTAATTCATCCCCGTGTCCCTACAGGGAACACATTTTACGGTAAGCAAACATGCTTTTCTTCTTCAACAAGCATGGCTGAATTAGCTCCAAAGTGTGGGAGTCCCAATGTGAAAGTTGCAGAGGTAAAGCATCTATTTATTTAAAATAAGTTGTATCCCTCACTCTCCAGGGTTCGGGGCGGGTAACAATGTAACATACATAAAAGCACAATGACAGTATAGAGGACAAACAGCAACAATAAAATTCATCAACATATTTCAAGTTTCCCATTTCTTATTGCTATGTTTAAATACTGGCTACCATTTCTTATTACTATATTTGAATACTGACTAGCAAAATATCAAGTTGGACTTTGGGAATACTGAGGGAGAAAATTGGTACAAGCCTATGAATTTGAGGAGAGAGGGCAGAGCTAAGGAAGAGGTTGGTTATCAGTAGGTGCTAGGGAGAAAGCATTGTGTTTTGAGGGCTCTCAAATTCTTTTGTGATTAGGGTACACAAAGGCTGTGAGAGGGAATTCCCAAAGGGTTGGTCCAACAAAGGAAAAAATTATTTATTGAGTGCATGACAGTCTAGCTGTACATAGAGAGGGAATTTCCAAAAGAGGTTGAGAGGCTGAGTGGAGGGTTCCAGTAGGAACGAAGAGTTTGAGAATGCTACTAATCCATGGAGAAATGATGTGATGTAGTCAAACCAGTGCCACTGGGTGTGCAAAACGTGCAATTACACAGGGTGGCACACCCAGTAGGGCAGCATTAAGAGCAGGGAGAGGCCCACGAGGCTGCTGGTGGGCTCTCTCTCACTGGCGCCCCTAAAGAGGAATTGGCCTGTGAGGCCACCAGTGGACCCCATCTCACCAGCAGCCCAGAAGAGGAAGAGGCCCGTGAGGCTGCCAGAGGACCCCACTGCACCGGAAGCTGAAGAAAGAAGGAGCCTGTTCTCTTACTCCTTCTCGGTGCTGGCATTTGCTGACCAAAACACATGCAACTAGCATGTTTTCTATGCTGATCTCATGATGCACGAGATCAGCACATAGGAAGTACTAGGCTCAAATGGTTTGATTAGCACATGGGCCAGCACATGAGGAGTAGCAGGAGAATGGCTCCCTGTGGTATATGTGTGTGAGAATGAATGCATGAATGAAAGCCTTACTGGGGTGTGGGGGTGTGGTGTGTATGAATGAGAGCCTTATTGGGGTGGAGGGATGTGTTGTGTATGAATGAGAGCCTGAGCTGTGGGTGTGGTGTGTTTGAATGGGAACCTGTGTGTGTGTGGGGGGGGGGGGGGGGGGCGCTATGTGAATGAGAGCCTAACTGAAAGTGGGTATATGAATGAGAGCCTGAATGTGTGTGTGTGTGTGGGGGGGGGGTGTTATGTGAATGGGAGCCTGACTGAAGGATTGTGTGTATGTGAATATGAACCTGTTTGGAGAGCATGTCTGGGTTGTGTGTGTGTGTATTGCTGTGTGTATGAGAACCTGACTGGGATGTGTCTGTGTGTATGGGGGGAGGTAGGAATCTGGGGTGCATGTGTGTGTGAATGAATGGGAACCTGTCTGGTATGTATGTGTGAATGGGAACCTGTCTGGGGTTGTTTGTGTGTGTGTGTGTGTGAATGGGAGCCTGCCTGGGTGTGTGTGAAGAAAATTTGTGCTGCCTTACTACTCCATGCCTTACTCAGGATGACCGGAATAAAAAGTTTGCAGATATGGACAGTGGTGAATTTCCAATCATTAGTTTTACTTATTGGATGTCTGTGTCTGCCATTTTGAAATAATTTGTTTGGAAAAATTTGAAAATGTTGTATGAGCTCTTAATTATTGGATGTTATTCTATTCCTTAGATCATTATAAAAATAGTATTTCACAATATTGTTTTACTAATATGATTGATTTATATACCTTGCTTTTATTGTTTGATGAATGATTTCTGAGGGCTGGTGATGTTTCTGTTTCTCTATTGCTGCATTGCATACAGAGTCTGGCTTGTTGCAGTTTGCGGTTTCCGGTTCAGTTTCTGTTTATAGTTTATAGTCTCTTTATTCTGAATTTGGTGAAAGTGAACCTGTGATCTGCATGCTTAATTGAGGTGGGGTATTCTGTGTTAAAAAAAAAAATAATGAGGAGGGGGCAGCACAGTAATTGTGCATATAGGGCAGCAAAAATGCTAGCACCGGCCCTGGATGTAGTAGATTATGGATTATCTACTGCAAAGGCAACTTGGCTCCCCCATGGAGAGTGGACAACGTGGAGAACAGGTTATATAAGACTGTCTGCCTGAAGCTACTGTCAACACTGAAGAGGTTGTCCAGACCATAGTGGGACATGAAAGTGTGCAAAGATGACCAAGTTGTAGCCTTGCAAATGTCCCTAATGGAAATTGCCCTTGGGCAACCAAGTAGCCTTGTCTTTAACTTCGTGAACCCTGATAGAATCTGTAATCTGAAGACCAGCCAGCGAACCATACAGTCCACCAGCCAGTTGGAAAGGGTAAACTTGGTGACTGCAATACTCAGCATGTTGAGATCAAAGAATACAAACAGTTGTGAGGCTTGATGATGAAGCTGCATTCTCCTCAAGCCAACTTGTGAAGAGCCTTTTATGCCCTAGGGTGTGAGGCCTTGGAAAGAATGTAGGTAAAATAATGGATTAATTGATGTGAAAAGTAGAAATCACTTTGGCTAGCAAACTTAGGATGGATGTGAAGCACCATTCTATTGTGGAAAAACTGAAGATACGGAGAGTAAGACATCAATGTCTGAAGTTCAGTAACGCATCTAGGCTGATGGGCACCAGGAACAGTACTTTCTAAATCCAGAATTTCAATGAGGATGACTCTAGCAGCTCAAAGAGAGGCTACATGAATTGTGTCATGGTGCAGTCCCAAGGACTTGAAAACCGTTGGTATAATGTGTAACAAGCCTCTCATGAAACTGCATGTCAATGGATAAATGGAGATGGGCTTGTTTCCAACTTGAGAATGGTAGGCTGCAATAGCACTCACAGAGGAGGTACTGAGACCCAAAGAGAACAAGTGCAATAAGTTTTTAAACAAGTCCTTGGGTTTGCAGGAGAATAGATCTAGCAAACTGACCTTGCACCACAGGGAGAAAATTCTCCATTTAAAACCATATGATCTTCTGGTGGATGGTTTCCTGGTCAAAATCAGCATGCTTCTCTCTCTCTGTAGAGAGTGAAAATTAGGACACTATTGTGCGCTCAACATCCATGCTGTAAGGTTGAGGGTGCCCATCTTCCCACATCAACAACAAATGATTCGCCTCCAGAGGGATCAGTGATTGAACTTACAACTTGATGAGAGCCATGGTTTTTTTGGCCTTGCAAAACAATGAGAATAAGACATGCTCTATCCTTGATCACCTTCTGAATAAGTATTTACCACTAACAGAAGGGAAGGAAATGTATAGAGGAGCTGCATGTCCCGTGGGAAAAGAAAAGCATCTGGGATCAGTCAAAAATGGCCCTTCCATTGTGAAAAGGTCAACTGTTGAGTTATATCAGAGGTCAAGCAGGTTGTCCACCACCAGCTGGTCCAGTGAGCACTTGTGAGGAACAAAGACCTGACTGTGCCAATTCAACCAGCATGTTGGCAATCCCGGGAAGGTAAATGGCTTGTAGTGAAGAACTGTTGTCTACTGGCCACTGCCAGATTAACAGAGCCTTCTGGCAAAGGGTCCAAGAACCCGTGCCCCCATTGTTGACATAATATGGCCACTTGGTTGTCTGGATTATAATCTTTTTCCCTTGGAGTGATGCTTAGAAGACCTTGAGGGCCGTCAAGAGGGCCCTCAATTCCATCAAGTGGATATGAAGCTGCTACTCTGTCCTGGACCATGTTTCTTGAAAGTGCATTGTCCTGGTATGTGTGCTTCAGCCTTCCACAGACATTTTGTTACTTACCACAACCTGGTACGGCAAGAGCCATAGTGGGGATCCTCGCTCCAGAACTTCTGAGTTTAACCACTACCTGAGAGAGGACTTCATCGACCAGGTTAGCCAGACTGGTGTCGTGAGGGGTGCAACGGATTCTATTGTCAGCAGAGGCCCCATTGTAGATGCTTCATGTTGAGGATTTGTGAAAGGCACTACATGTACTATAGCAGCAATGTGGCCCAGAACCAATAGGAAAGCATGGGCTGTGGTGTGAGAGCAGAGCGATCATAGCCTAAGGGCCCTGTCAGTCAGCAGGAAAGCCCTCCTTCATAAGAAGTCTATCCAAGCTCCGATGAATTTTATCTTCTGAGTTAGAATTAGTGTGGATTTGGGGAAGTTGATGAGAAATCCAAAGGACTGGAGGAGCTTGATGGTTCTGTGCTGAGACTGGAGAACTAGTTCTTAGGATGGTGCTATCAAAGAGCCAGCTGTCCAGGTATGGGAGCACATAACATCCCCTGTTGGTGAAAGAATGCTGCAACTACCACCAAGCACTTCGTGAAGATCCTCAGAGCTAATGAAATACCAAATGGAAGAACTTTGTCAGGGATAAATTTGAGGGGAAATGGCCTCCACCACTTTTTGTTTTTTTTTAGAGTCTTAAAAGGAAGAACAGCAGGAGTGTTCTGCTCCAGTCCTTCCCCTTCAGGCAGAGTGCAAGGAAAAAGAGGGGAGCGGTTATCCTGGAGGAGACAGTAGAGAACAGCAACTCTGCCAGCATCTCTGCTCCTTATACTGGTCTCTTCCTCCTGTTCCATAGGGACCAGGAGGGGAAGGGATGATACTGAAGAGTATATTGCAGAGCAAAGAGCGAGTACAAGAGAGGTTGGATTAGCACAAGTTTGAAACTTATGAGCAGCAGTGTTAGTCATCAAGCTTTCAGTCCTGGCTTTGATGATTATCAATTAGTGCAATTCACATGTTTCAAACCTTTGCTAAATCAACCTCTTTTTGTGTTACCCAGAGCTTAATTTCTGGCATAACACCCCAGAATGGCCTTTTGTCATCTTTTTCTCATACTCAAGGAAGTGGAATGGGGCTGGCAGTAGAACTCAGTTCTAGCTCCCCTACAGAAAAAGAGAAGAGCTGGTAGTAGCAAGGATCATTTCTGGGGGTGCCCCCCCCCCCCCCGGCCCCAGAGAAAACAGAGCAGAGTGTGTTGGAGCTGCTCACCCTGCGACAGGTGCAGTCACATGGCCTTGATTTTTGTGTAGTCTGCTGGCACAACTGATGAAGCCATGAGGGAGAATGGCCAAAGTAGAAGAAACAGGAGATGAAAACTTATTGGCCCTAGTGCTTTTGCTGCTACTGGGGATGTTGGCATGTATGTGTGTGTGTGTTCAGGAGAGAAATTACACTCAGCCCTGACCCTTCTCCCTCATATGGGTCACACCCAGCCTTGGCCCCATTCCAATTCACTCCATAGTTCCACATCTCTTTTGTCTAGAAATTAAGATCTGGACTTTGGACTGACAGTGGGATTCATCTATCACAAAACAAAGATACGTCTGGTGGATTGGGATGTGAGCATAAATGTCCTTCAGATCTTGGGCGCACATCTAATCCACCCTTAAATGAAGAGTAGAATGGTGTGGAGTACATTCATCTTGAACCTCTCCTGTAGAATGCTCTTGTTCAGCTTCCATAATTTCAGGGTCGATCACCGACCTCCCGAGGATAAGGAAATATCGAGAGTAAAACCCCTGGCCATGCTTCCATACTGGGACCTCAAAATTAATTTTGTGCCAAAATGCATACCAGATACGGTTAACTCAAAATATTTACACTTCTTCAAAACAACATAAGCATTCCATATAAAAAGATTTTCTTAAACAATGCACAATAGTAATAAAAAACATTTAGACATTTGCTTTAGAACTACTGTAACGCTCCTCACCTCTGATCTGAACCGACTCCAGCTACATGCTGCTCCAAGGATCCTGGCTAGAACCTCTAGCTCTGAACTTCCTTTATAGGTCCTTCAGCTGGGACTTTCTGTGCCACTAATGACATCACATCCTGCATGAAGTATTCTGTGACCAGCCAGCACCTCAGCAACAGGTCCTCCTGCTCTGCAGTATATGTTGCTACTCTGCCGTTTCTAATCCTATCTGTGCTGCCTGTGTTCCTGCCACTGTCTATGTTCTATGATCCTGCCCTTGCCTTACTTTTACCTCCCTCTTCTCTTTGGCTCGACCTTTGCTTCCTCTCAGACTGATCTCTCATGCTTGACCTTGACCTGTTATCTAACTCTGCCTGGTATTTGACTCTGCACGTACAGCCCCTTCTCTGACTTCAGCTTGGTATCCGATTTTACCCGTTCGCTGCCTGCCCTGTCCATTGGCCTACACCCGGACTTCCTCCGCTCATTGGGACCTCACCTAAGTCCTGCCGGCTCGCGAACCCAAGAGCTCAACCTGCAGGGAAAGGGGTTAGTAAAGGTTAACCCAGACCCAGTTCCTGAAGGCGTGGGCCGAGTGGGTTTGCCTGCTAGGCTGTGTCAATCATGCCTCAGTCTCAATGGCTCACCAACGATGAGGGCAAGGACTAAAGCCATCAAACATTCTCTTTACTATGCTTCTATTTTTCTTCTGCATAACATTCTATTTTTCATATGTTTTCTTTGTAAGAGAAAGAAAAGAAATGTAGTTTAGATACAGGCTGGCAAGAACTAATCTCAAAGATAAGTTCTATTTTTCTTATGGCAATTCCTAAAAGATGTATCTGGACACAAGCGAGAAATAGTTTAACTAGCTTCAAAGGTAAGGAAAAAACAACAGAGGAAAAAATGTGAATGTGCAAGATCAGAGACCAGCTGGAGCAGGGACTAGAGGGAAAATCTGAAACAGAATGTTTTCTTTTTTTCCAGCTTGTTCAACACAGACAATAAAAAATGACAAAGGATATTTTTACAAAATATCAACCAAAAAAATAACTCGGGCACATTAGAACAAAAACTATTCCTAAATACATACAAAGTTTCTCATTTAATAGCTTGTGTGTCAACAGAGAAATACAACACTTCTTACAGATACTCCACACCACCTTTTTTTTCCTATTAAGTATCGCAATCTTGGGTTTTGCTAGCACAATCACATGAAGAAGAAAGGAGGGGGAGAGACACAAAAGTAGGTAACATTGAACAAAGTCAACAATGACAGTTATTAAAATATAATAACTCCTTATCACAACAGATGAGGTTCCACAAACCCTGCTCTCCACCCAATAAGCTTATCATGAACTTACAGGAAGAAGAACCAGGACTCTAAGGAAAATTAAACACAAACTGGACCACTCGTACATTATCTGAGATTTAGAAAAGCTCTATACACAAATTGTATATTTGCAGAGTGAGAGACAGCTCTAGCAAATTGTGTATGTGCAGAACTGCTATGGTGTTGTCATGGCATGGAGGAGTAGTCTAGTGGTTAAAGCAGTGGGCTATGAACCAGAAGACCAGCGTTCAAGTCCTGCTGTCACTCCTTGTGACCTTGGGTAAGTCGCTTTACCCTCTATTGCCTAAGGTACAAACTTAGATTGTAAGCCCTCTGGGGATAGGGAAGTACCTGAATGTAATCCACTTTGAAGCACTGAAAAAGAGTGAAAAGCAGAATATAAATCTAAATAAATAAGAAACATTGCCAGTGGGGAGATCTAACAACAAGACAAAAACATGAAAAAAAAGAGACTCATGATGCCACAGGCACTGGTGGGGCTAAAACTCAGAAAAGAGATAACCACCTGTGGAAAGAGGAAAGATACTAATGTTGGGGCAATAGTGGGCTAGGATGAAAAGAAACAGATCCAACTATCATGACGTGCTGAGATAAGAGGAAGCTGGTAAAGAAAGAAAGACATTTTCTATATAAGAAGCTACATGCAGGCAGAAAACTGAAGGAGCAGTGACTGTCAAGTGGTTTTTCTCTTCTTCCCACTACTGTCTTATTTTGCATACCAATAAATGCTTTTAACCGAGTTTGTTTATCTGTAAACGGGGATAAGACTGTAAGAAGCCTTCATTCTGGTGACCCCTATGTGATTCCCAGTTGTGGCCTGGAAGGTAGTAATTGTTTTCCTCTGCAGGATGGACAGATACAGAGTAGCTTCAGCGAAGAGACATCAGAGAGGAAATTTATGACAGGTAAGTGAAGCCATACAAAGACAAACTCCATAAGGATAGGTTATAAGTATAAAATCTATTTCTATTGTACAGTTTAGTTTAGTTTTTCTGTTGTGAGGACATCCACTGAGTTACAGATAATAATATTTGCTGATACGTTGTGTCTGATTCTGCTTTAGTATTGCCTGTAGATGAAGTCTGTTCAGCATTTCCTTTAAACAAAAAAAACTTGTACTGGAGCACAACAAAAAAGTGGTTTTATACAGCAAATGTTTATTTTGGCCACACGAAGGTTCCTTGATGGTTGTCCTGCTTTTGGGGTTCTGAAAATATTTACAGGAGCATAAGAAGGGTAAGTCTCTTGAAAAACAATTGCAGATTTTGGACTTGAGGGAAAACTGTTGTCAGACTAGGGAGAGAGAAAATACCCCCTCCAAATAGAGACTGTGGACTTAAAAATCTTTTAATGCTAGAACAAAATTCTGATCTGATTTTTTTAAATTGTTACTTGCCTTTTCCAGTGAAGGTTGGCAAGTGTCAGTAACTGTTTTAAATTGGGTCTTATGTTTATGCAACTAAGTTATGGCAGCTGTTTATCCAAATCCCTGAGTGGGGATCCACTCCAAGAATCACAGCCCAGTCTCAATTTACACTTGCAGTGGACACACACAATTGTGTTGGGATTCAGAATTTGGTCATGTGAGACACAGGGCTCCTCTAGTGAGATTACTGAAGCAATTTCTAGTACTGAAATTTTAGAACTTGAAAGAACAGAGGGAGCTGAAGAGGAGTTTGTTGATAAGAGGAACAGAACTAGTGAGAAGGAGGGGGAAGCGGGTGATATGAAAAACTGAAAGTGTTTCTCATATGCAAATACAAATGGAGGCGAAAACTCACTTAAATAAAATGATTTTTCAGTTTAAGTTATAAACTTAAACTGAAAAATCTTTGAAGCGCACTTTGAAGGAAAAGACATTTGAAGCACTTTGAAAGAAAAGAAATTTGAAGTACTTTGAAGTGCTGCAAAAAGTGGAATATAAATCTAAATTAAAAACAAACAGACCAAAAGGGAATTAAAAATGTGGAGAAATGAGTTGATTGCAGAACATTAATTTAATTTAGTAGATTATTTAAGAAGGTTTAGTTTCATTTGCACTGAAGTGCAATCTGCACTTGTCAAAGTGACAGCAGAGAATGTTAATGGCTAGCTTGAATTTCTACAGAAACTAATAGCATATGGTTTCTTTAAATGCTGGGTAAGTAAATACTTGTGAGTTAGATAAGGAATGGCTCTGATCAGGAACTAGAGAAAGAGCAGCTGACTTGTATGTTTAGTTTACACTTTATTTTTATTTCTGTTTTAAGCATAATTGCCTAATAGTTTGTATGTCTGGTAACAAAACACCTTTACTGTTGACATCCCACTTCAAAAGAATAAAAAAGTGCATCCTTCTGGTCCTGAATCAACAGACAGGAACACTTATGTCTGCCTACCTGTTTGTCCTCAGGAATGAATTCACAAGCCCCAAATCAAGCAGAAGTGCAAAAGATCATCTCTGCTGCATATTCTTGTTTCATCTTTATTTTTTGGACTAACTTTATGAACATTCTATACAAAAGACTGTTTGGCTTGATTGTTTTAATTTTGATTGCTTTATATTGCATTTCACAAATATCACATGAATTATGGTAACATACATACACTTAGTAAGCATGCACTGGATGGCCAGCGCCATCTTTAAAAATGGCACGGGCCATCCAGTGCTCCTACCATGTGACAGGGGCCGGCCAATGGCTCAGATACCCTGTCACATGGAAAGGGCAAAGGGCCATCGGCGCCATTTTGATTAGTGGCAGCCGACAGCCTGGGAGCAGATCACTCCCGGGACCCCTACTGGACCACCAGGTACCTGTAAAAAGTTTTTTTTGGGGGGGTTGGGAGGGTGGGGGAAGCTAAGGGATTAGTTTTAAAGGGTCAGGGTGGGTTTAGGGGTTATTTTTATGTGCCGTTTTTCCCACCCTCCCCCAAAATGATGAGAACCCCCATGAACAATATCGTGGGGTTTTCCTATCGTTTTGGGGGAGCCCCCGATTTCTGACGATTTTGAAAATATCATACGATATTTTCAATCGTCCGAAGCCCGATTCACATCCCTACCAAGGAGGATTAGTCTGCTGTTGACTTGGTAGATGTGAGGAGGCAGAACAAAGCATATCAGCTCTGGCATATTGAATCCTGTATCAGGAGCCCAAAGAGAGTCCTCTGGAGGTCTAGAAGTCCTAGGATTTAAATAGAATAAGTTAGAAAAAGACATTTGGATTGTCCTAGCTAGAAAGGAACTTCCTGTTTAGAACCCAGATTACAAGACCATTCTGGAGAGTGAAAAGGTGACGTGGAAGGTGCAAGAGGCACCTTGGTTGGTGCTAGCTGTGCTGATGGTATGGGCTGCTTTGCCTGCACTGGCTGCGTTGATAGTACTGGTTGCACTGGTCTTGGTGTGACAATAGGTATCTTGTCTTGTACACTGATGGCACTGAATGCTCTTTGACTCACTCAGAGATAGATTTCTCAGAGGCAAAGTATTGATACTTATGGGAGACCTCAGAGGCCACCACGGGGGATGTGGTTCAGAAATGCTGCATCAAGCCAGAGTGCCTCTGTGCCCCCCATGCTTCTTCAATTTGTTTGATCCTTCACCCCAGAAGATCCTAGGGAAGAATGAAAGGAGGATTCTTTGCTGGAGCCTGAGGAGCAGGAGGAAGATTTGTGTCTATGTTCAAGGGTCCAACAGATTTCATCCAACTTACACACACGGTTTTTCCTACGGTCTTGGTGACAATGCAGTCACATTGGTAGCAATTGGGAGAATCGTGGTCAGGCCCAAGGCAATGGTAGAAGATGGCATTCCCATCATAGAGAAATCTAATAAGGCCACAGTCTCCCGCCCAAAAGCTACTCAGGACAGTGCCCTCCCCTGGCATCCTCAAACTTCCCCCACACACTTTTTTTTTAATAGCACTGAGAAGTGCTGCTGTGAGATAGTGGGGGGGGGGGGAAAAAAAAAAAAAAAGGCAGTAGAGGCCTGTACAAAAGCATTAAAATCTACAAAAGTGAGAGAGAGAGAGGTAGCGGTCCGTGCAGCAGGCAGACAGAAATAAACTGAAGAGGGTCACAAGGCAGTGCTCATGCTGGAACTTCCACACATGCTCAGTGGGGGTCAAAGCTCTACTGAGTTAGAGAGAAGGGTCTATTCAGCAGCATTGGATGATGTCACCAAACATCATGACTAATACTTGACGACAGAGAAAACAAACCTTTCAAAACAATTCCATAATCAGCAAAAGAAAGGATAGAGCCATCTCTGGTGCTCTGGCATCGGGCTCTGCAAAATTGCACTACTCGGCAATTGAAGGGAAAATTAGGGCTTGGTCCATAAAGTGGTGAATCTCAACATAATAAATTCACATGTATGCTAAACAGCAACAGTAAAACATGCATCTGTAAGAGTTAGGTAGTCTAAAAAGCTAACAGTCAGTTAAACACACCTTTGCATCAGTTGGTTTCCCTGCTACGGGCACTCTTTTTTTCTGGTCTTTTTGCCTTTTCCCTGCTTCTGAAATGACCAAGGGGGAGGATAATAAAATGTGTATATTTCTCTCAGAGAGAACTCTAAGGAGTATATAATAGTCTTCCTCTTCTTACTAAAAGCTCTCAGCAGGGGCTACTGTTGGGTGCACATAAATCAAATTTTATGCGCAGAAAATCCAGACTAAAGGTTCCGGCAACAGAACTCCAGCTTCCACTCAAATTACAATTAGCCCAGGAAACTTTAATCCACCTCTGACTAGGAGTTCAGTTTCTAGCCCAAAGAAAACACGAATGGACCAATGCAATCCAGCCGAGCGCACTGCATAACCACAGTTGGACGTGCGTTGTAGAAGCACTAATCACCTTATTGCATAAAGCCGAGTGAAACTAATAGCACTCATCACATGCAAATGCATGTGAATGAGCCTATTAGCTATTCACTCCCAATGTAAGAAAAAAGCATGTGTCCAGGATGCACATTTTTGTGATCAGAAATTAACACCTGTCTGAAGCAGGAGTTAATTGCTGAGCGCCCTTAAACTAGCACAGAAAAGCAGAAAAAAACTGCTTTTCTTTGCTATATTAAGTAGGAGGAAAAACTAAACTAAATTAACTTAAAACAAAACAAAAAACCCCACTGGCAATTGGGTGCAGGAAACAGACGCTCAACTGACAAGTATCCATTTCCTGAACCCCGTCTGTGCAGCATTTAGGAAACAGACACTGATAAACTCTGCGTCGGTTTTCCTAACCGGCGGACGGCCGATGCCAATAAGGCTCTCGTTAGCAAGGAGGCGCTGGGGCATGCAAGCGACCCTAGCATCTCCTTGCTAACGCACCCCCTAATTTAAGTATTGCATGGTGTCCCAGGAGGGGCGCATTAAGAAAGCAGGCGCCGCTTTTCAGCACCCGCTTTATGCGCATTAATATTGTTGCATCATCCCCAACATAAGCCAGTGCACCTCTCTGTAGTAGAGGGGAAGGGAATAATCATTAATATTATTTGCATGAGAGTACTAACTTGTATGGACAATTCTTTGCTGCATCAGCATTAAAGTTTAAGCCAAAAGGTGTGCACACAACTGCAGGTAAATTGTGCCCTCTGCTGAGCACAACTTATTATGTTGGCTGAGTGTTGCCATGTGAATAAACACAGGAGCAACAGTCTCCTCTAAGCAACAGCAAAAGTACGGAAGCCAGAGGTCTCCCAGCCTCCCACAGCTGGTGAAATTGGTATTTGGACTTAACCCACAGCCTACAACCGAGGGAGCTGCTTCTTCAAACCAGCAGTCTTCGCCGTCCTCACGCAGAGATATCACTATCTATGGGGGCAAATTCATCAGCTTCAGCCAGAACAGCATTTCCTAAAAGATGTGCTGTGGCTGCAGTATTCATTTTCTTTTTTCCTCTTGATCTGTGATGTCCTCCCACCAATCGGTCGGCAAGCAGGCTTAGCTGCTTGTGCTCCTGCTTCCCTCTGCAATAGAAACTGCACTGGGCCTGTAGTCTTGCGAGACCTGCTGGCTCTGTGCAGTTCTGATCGCAGAGGGAAACCAGCAAAGTAGGAAGATGCAGCACAAGGGAAGCCTGCTCAGAGTCTTCTGCTGTTCCAGGATATGGGGTAGAGAAGGTAATAATAGCAGAGGGTGAGGGAAGGTGGTGATGATGCCAGGGAGTGGAGGGGAAGAAGCGATACCAGAAGTAGAGGGAAGATGATTATGATGCGGGGGGGGGGGGGGGGGGGGGTGAAGGTAAAGGGATGGAGGCAGAGGGGACAATGATGGCAGCTGGCGGAAGATGGAAAATGATAATGGCAGGGGAGGGGGGAAGGTGATGATGCTTGGCAATGGAGAAGAGAGGTAGGACATGGATAATGGCAGGAAGGGGGAGGAAAGAAAATTATTATGCCAGGGAAGATAATTGATTATGATGTTGGGGGAAGGTGGAGAGAGAGGAGGTGGTGGTGATGGTAGCAGGGGATGGAGGGAGAGGGAATGTGATTCTGCAATTAGAGGGGTGGGGAGGAAAAAGAAAAGTGATAGGGAAGCTGTGGTGTATCACAATGCCGTGAACCCTATATGCCAGGTGTACTGCAGAACAAAAAAAATTGGGAACTACTGAGCTCGAAGATGGTTTGATCTGTGATACAGGATTACTTTAGTGTCTTACCAACCTGTCACAAATTGCAACTCAGTGCTGAGCTTTTAAAGTTGTCTCGAGGTGGCTGTATTTCATCAAGTGGCTGCTGGAGGAATAATTATTGCAAAGGTTCTTCCTTTGTTTAGTTTGCTGAAGTAGTGTAGCTGCCTTTTATATTTATTTGTTATTCAACACCCACAGTGTATCAGTAAATATACACATACACACAGAATCTGTTGTATTTCCAATGAATACAAGTCTGGTCACTTTAGAGCAGTGATGGCCAACCTTTTGAGCTCAGTGTGTCAAAATTCATAAAAAAACCGAGCATAACTCGACTGGTGTGTCACTTCTAGAAAAATCCATAATTTTGTGATATTTGTAGCTCTAATCAACAAAGTTATAATTTTAATATATATACTGTATTTATTAATAAAGCAAAAACAAATAATTCTTTACCTTACCTGCTTAGTGACTTTTTTGTTGCTGAATTTCATTGGCTAAATCTTCAATTGAAGGTTGGTATTTCGTACACTTCAAGTCCAAGCAAGCGTTACAAACTTCATCTGTCAGTCGGTTTCTTTTATTGGCTCCCATTCATGTTCACAACACTCCCTCCCCATCCCCCAGGCATGCACACATTCATTCTCACACACACAGACCCCCCAGGCAGGCACCCATGCATTCACACACATACACCCCCAGGCAGAGTCCCATTCATACACATTCACACACTAAAGGTAGACCCCCCCCTCTCTTTCTTTTGCCAGCAACCTCAGAACCTCTCTCATTCCTCTGCTGCCACTGTCACTGATGCCGCGTGGCTATTGCGGAGGTGCCGATTGCTGCTACTGACACTGAAGTCCATTCTGCTGCCTCCTCTGTGCAGGCCCCGTGGGCTTCCACTTTCTCCATGCTGATCTCGTACATTGTGAGATCCGTTGAGAAAGTGCTATTCTTGCACATTCCCAAAGAGTACATGTGCCAATCACTAAAAAGTACATTTTTTTTTTTTTGCCTTTGCTGTCTGATCTTAGTTTTCTAATTGGTTGGTCACAGGCTTTTTTTTCACCTTCCCTTTCTTATTTTTTTGTCAATTCCTTTTATATTGTCTTTTTTTCTGTTTCTTTTTTCTCCATCTTCTTCCCTCAAACACACAGTCAGGTTCTCATTCTCACATGCATTTCTCTTTCTCACACACACACAGGCTCTCACTGGCACATGCTCTCTCTCATACAATCATTCATACACACAGGCTCTCACTGGCACATGCTCTCTCTCATACAATCATTCATACACACAGGCTCTCACTGGCACATGCTCTCTCTCATACAATCATTCATACACACAGGCTCTCACTGGCACATGCTCTCTCTCATACAATCATTCATACACACAGGCTCTCACTGGCACATGCTCTCTCTCATACAATCATTCATACACACAGGCTCTCACTGGCACATGCTCTCTCTCATACAATCATTCATACACACAGGCTCTCACTGGCACATGCTCTCTCTCTCTCACACACACACACACACACAGGCTCTCACATGCTGTCTCTGCAAACATTCAGGTCCTCTCTCTCAACTCACCTCATACACGCACTCTACGGGCCCTCAGCCTCTCTCTCACCTCTGGGCCTCCTCTTCGCGGGTCGCCGCAGGATGGGCTCTGCAGCGGCCCTGATCTTCTCGGGCCGCGGCAGCCCTGCTACCGGGCCTCTTCCTCTTCTGGGGCCGCTGCGACTTGGGATTCGCAGCGACCCGCGGCGGCTCCTCCTCTTCTGCACGCGCTGATTCGCTTCCTCCTTCCTGCCCACGCGGCTCCGGCAACGTTTACTTCCGGGGCCGCACAGGCAGGAAGGAGGAGCATCAGCGCGTTGTCTTGAGCCTCATCGCTGCGACGCATGAGCCTCCCTGCGCCCGGGGGCATTGGTGGAGGGTAGGGGGAAACTAAAAAACACATTTAAAGGCTCGGCGCAGCTGAAAAAGAAAAGGCTCGGCGCAACCGATAAAAAAAAAAAAAATTCCTGATAGTCCTCGAAACGCTGCGCGTGTCAGCCAAAACAGCTCGGCGTGTCACCTCTGACACGCGTGTCATAGGTTAGCCATCACTGCTTTAGAGCAACAAAGTAGGGAAAAATATATGCATCACCTTGCACTTGTGCACATTCATCTGCCATTTGGATGCCCAATCTTCCAGTCTCACAAGGTCCTCTTCATGACAATCTGCAACATTGCAGGCAATGGAGGCAGTGCATGTAAATTTGATCTCATACATGTTCATTGTGGATATCCTGAAAACCTGACTGGCTGCAGGTCCTCCAGGCCAGGTTTGGGAACCACTGACATAGAAAGCAGGATGGATTAGCCTTTATATTTGAGAGAGGCCATCCAGCAGCACCAGCCTCATCTCTCCACATTAATAGAGCTTTGTGTTCTAGTGAGCATGGGCAGGTCTAAGTCATCCTGTTGTCTATGGCAAACACTGTTTAGGGTAAGCACATTTGCTTTTTCCCTAAATAAGCATGTTAAAGTAACCATTACACGGGGTGAGGCCCAAGCTGAGGGTTGCAACTGAGTAAGGATGCATTAAGCAACCTGAAACCCCCACCATGGAAAGTGGACTCCAGCAAAAACAGATTATACAGAATTGCACATCCAAATTTAGCAGAAGTCTTTTGAGAGATTATCAAGATATTCATTAATTTATTTATTTAAAATCTTTTCTATATCGTCGCTAAGTTATATACCATCACAACGGTTTACATGTAGGCACATATTTAATGTAGGTAAAAGTGTACTATAGTACATTCTAACAGGTGCCATCAAAGGTTCAGTTACAATATATCATTAGACAAAATAATTTTTAGAGAAGTGGGTCATGACCTAGTGTACTGAAAGTACTTTTACGGGTAAATTTATCATACATAGTGTTATCAATATGCTAGTTAATGAGATGTGAAGTATGAATTGAAGACTAAATTGCAGTTTTGCAAATACCCTGGCTGGATACTTCTGGAAAATGAGCAACAAAATAAGCTAGCACTTGCACTTGATGAGCTTTTACAGTATATGACTTGCAATCCTGCTAAGGTGTAGGTGACTGTATTCAGCTAGCTAGTTTAAGTATGCTACACCTGCTCTGTTAGAATTGCATGAGACAAACAGCTGAGATGACTGACAATGCAGATGACAATGCAAGGCTCCTTTCCAGGCCAAAGGATGGCAGACTCTCTTGCCTTCCTGGGCATGGGGCCTTGGAATGATTGTAGGGAATACAATGAATTGATATGAAAAGCTGAGACCACCTTTGGCAGGAAATTCAAGTATGTATGGAGAACACAGATGTTGTGAAAACTGCATGTATGGAGGATAGCGAACAAGAGCTTGGAGCTCAATGGCCTTTAGCTGATGTTACTGTGATGAAGACCACCACCTTCCATGTCCTAAAAGTAAGAGAGGCTGACTTTAATGGCTCAAAGGGAGGTTTCAGCAGCTTGGGAAAGGATCACATTCAAGTCCCATGGAACAAGTGGTTTTTGCACTGGGGGTTTGACGTGTCAATAGACCTTCCACGTAACAAGATATTAGTGGATGAGATGAGACTGGTTTGCTGTCTGCCAGAGTTTGGTAAGCTGCTGTGTCACTAAAGTGCATTCATAATGAAGAGGTGGCAAGGCTCCCATCAGAAAAATGGAGCAAGTATTTCAGCAGATGGTTGCGATCGCAAGAAAAAGGGATCCAAAGCATTCTGTTGCACCACTTGAAGGCATACTTTCTAGCTGATGGCTTTCTAGATGAGACTGTCTACAATCTTTGCAGGTAAACAGATTATCAGCAATCACTGAATGCTCAACATCCATGTATATCTGCCAGCGTTTTGGAGATGCCCAATAGATCGGTGGCCAGCAGAACATCCCAATTTCTTTCTGTTACATAGTCTGGGTAAAACAAATAAGCATAGGTGGGTAAAACAAATAAGCATGGGTGTAGCTTGATTGTTACGGCAGTTACTACCCTGAATCAAGCCTGATACTTCACTTAGAATACATATCCAACGCAGCTCACTGCTTCAACGGCAGGGGGAATGAAGAAAAGAGGATTTGTATTCAAACAACCAATAAGGCCTGAGTTGCACAGGCTGGGTAAACAAGTGTGGGAGTAGTTTGCTTAGTATGGCGGTTACTACCCCAAATCAATTGGCTAGATACTTCACTTAGATGCAGCTCCAGTATTGCTATCTACGATGGCGGGGGTGGAAGGGAAATAGAACCAAAAAAGGTTATTTAAAGGGACAAGAATAACAAAAAAGTATGAAAAAAAAATAAGTGTGAAAGCTTGCTGGGCAGACTGGATGGACCGTTTGGTCTTCTTCTGCCGTCGTTTCTATGTTTCTGCCCAATGCCAGATCAGTAGGGCTGCCTGGCAGAAAGGCCATGATCCTGTTCCTCCCTACTTGTTGACAAAACATGACAACATGGCTGTTGGTTTGAATCAGGATACTTTTGCTCTGAAGGAGGTGTACAAACACTGACAGAGCATGTGTTATTGCCCTCAACTCCAGGAGGCTGATTTGCAAATGGATTTTCTAAAGAGACCAGGTGCCCTGGGTTAGGAAGGATCCAATGTGAGTACGTTATCCTTTTGTGGAGGCAGCCGCTGCCAGTATTATTTGGTGGGGTACAGAGCAAAGAGGGGCTTCCTTGCTGGAGAACACAGGGTGCAGCTAAAAACACAACACATTTTATTGGTGCTGTAATCCATACTACCAATGACAGTAGTTGAGTTAGTGCATCATACTGGGTCCATAGATCCCATTGGAGGGAGCAGATATGAAGAAGGGTCAGCAAAACCACATTAATAACCTGAGACCAAGAGGAGCTCTCTGGTCAAAAGTAGAGAGGAGAGCAACTTGCAAATGAGCATAGTCATGGTGTTTGCTCTGTCAAGTCTATCCAAGCCCCAAGTAACAGAGGGCTCCAAGTTTGAATTCCTGAATTTAAACAAACTCCAAGCACAGGAAAAGACCAACTGATGCGTGCAGAGAGCAGAGTGTTCCCTCGCAGAAGTTCACTGTGATTAACCAGTCCACGTACAGGAAAGAACTGTATTGTCTGGAGATGTAGATGTGCTGCTACTAGTGTGAGGCATGGCGTAGACATCAGGCCAAAGGGGGGGGGGGGTACTTTGTACTGGTAAAGCGAAGAATCCACTTTGAAGGGAAGGTAGAGTCAATGAGAAGGATGGGTGGGTATATGGACATATGCAGCCTTTAGATCCAGGGCACACGTCATTTTTCCTTCTGTACGTAAGGGAGAATTCTGCTGAAAGAATTTATTTTGAATCAGAGTATGTTTGTTCGGAAGTCTCAAGTCCACAATTAGCCACAGCCCCCCTTATTTCTTGGAAATGAGGAAATAGTGGGAATAGAAGCCCTGTGCATTGTGGTATGTGGGTATTAGCTCTATCAGAAAAAGCTGTGGTTGATAAAATGATCTGGATGGAGAGCTGAGCACTGCAGAAGAGTTGATATCCAGGAGAAACACAACTGGTATCCAAGACTGCACAATTTGGAGGACCTGGGGATCCTTGGTGATCTGACACCACACTTCCACAAACTGCTAGTTTACCCTCACTTCAACAGATTGGGCCTGTTGTGTGGCTGGCAGTGGTCGCTTTGTTGAGGCTTGGCTGGAAGTAATTGCTAACACTCAGCTTGAAGGGGCGGCAACCCATACTGCTGAAAAGAACAGTAGGGCCTATATTAAAGTATAGGCATTTGTATATGTAGAAGGAACATCTTGATGTGGAGGGCTGCTCAGAAGCCGTTGAGATTTTACTGCCACATTCTGGTTCTTTATTTGTGAGACTGTCTCTCTCAGCTCTTTGCCAAAGAGATTGTGCCCTAAGCATGGGAGGTCCACTAACTTCTTGTGAACGTCTTCATGGATAAGAACATAAGGAAATGCCATGCTGGGTCAGACCAAGGGTCCATCAAGCCCAGCATCCTGTTTCCAACAGAGGCCAAACCAGGCCACAAGAACCTGGCTGATTGCTTGAAGCCATGCCGTATGTCAAGCGCTGATGGAGGCTGAGGAGATATGTGAAACAGAATTAAACAATTTGTAAACAAATCAAAGGAGGTGGCAAATGCCCTCATCCACATTCAGAAGTGGTTGAATAATAGTAGGTGCCTGATCAGTAGGCTGTAGAAAAAGCTTCAGCTTCTGAATGCAGTCATAGATATACTGCACCATGTAGAATTGGTGGATAGATATGTGAATGGTAAGCATGGCACTTTGAAACACCTTCTTGACAAAGTTGTCTAGAAGTTTGTGGTCTTCCCTGGGAGAGAGTTTGAATGAATTTGGGTCTTGTTTTCTTCATAGCAGACTTGACAACCACAAACTGATGAGGCAGACACCGAACCCTGGTGATTGTTGGACTCTTGAGATCCAGCTTGCTAGCCATAGGAGTGTCCGAAATATGAGTTTCCTAAATTCTCAGCTGAAGAATGTTAAAGACATTGTGGATCAGAAGGACCGCCGGCTCAGCCGTAGTGTCCAGAATCTGGAGAAGTCCAAGGAGTTCAGAGTGGAGGTCTCTGCGGACAGACTTCCATTTTTATTCCATCTTTTCCACAGAAAAGGTGAGATCCTCTGGAGATGGTGTGGGCCGGAGGATCCGGAAGCAAGTCAGAGGGTATTTATTTATAATATTTATATACCGTTATTCTGTCTACAGTCATAACGGTTCACAACATGGAAAGGGTTATAAACATTGAGAATTCAATAAAATATATCTATATTAACTTGTTAAAACAAATAAGCATATTAACATTAAATTCAAATCATTTAACTCAAATTGTAGGTAACATTAAAATAAAATTCAAATGATTCTTAAAATACAATAAACTAAAATAAACAGCAGATTAAAAGTACAAGCTTTGCCTAAACCAGGGGTCAGGAACCTTTTTGGCTGAGAGAGCCATAAACGCCACATATTTTAAAAAGTAATTCCATGAGAGCCATACAATATGTTTAAAACTAAATACAAGTAAATGTGTGCATTTTATGTAAGATCACACTTTTAAAGTACAATAAGTCTCTGAAAATATTACACCAGGCCTTAAGACATCAATACATCTCCTATTAGGAAAACGGACCAAGTCAGGCTGCTATAGAGTCCTACACAGAAACTACACGCCAGCAGAAAACCTCACCTGAATCACGTGCTGTCCCTCACCTAACATAGAATAAAGAGACCAAAACGCATAACAAGCATGCAGAAAAAACTGAATTGGAAACTGCAACAAGCCAGAGTCTCTGTATGCAGTGTAACAAAGGAAAAAAGAAACATCACCCATCCTTATAAAACAAATCAAGAAATATAAAATCATCAGCAGTAAAACTGTACTAACAAAAAGAACATATTTCGAAACAGCTGATGAGTGGAATATCCAATAATTAAAAAACGCATATAAAACATTTCCAGATACCAACAAAAAAATTTCAAAATAGCAGACACAAAGACCCAGTAATGAAAAATAATAAGGATACAAAAATTTTTTTGCTCTGCATACCTGGGAACGTTTGATATCCAGGTGTCCTGAGATTGTTCTGAATTAGCAGGAGGTGGGGTGGTTTGCTTGGAACTTTCTCCTCTCTCAGTCACATACCAGCGCTCTCTCTCACACTGGCTCTCAATTACACACCTATACACACATGCTCTCAGTACTCATATACACGTTTTTTCTCTCTCACTTATATAGGCTCTTAATTACACATTTACACACATGCTGTCTCTTTTCATGCTTACACACACACACACACAGGCTTTCAATCACATAAATACATGCTGTCTTTTTCTCTCACACACAGACTCTCATTCACATGCTTACAAACATGTCCTCTCTTTCTCTCATTTACACACAGGCTCTCAATCACATACTCACATGCTCCCTCACCTAAATCAGCTCTCAATCACACACAGACACACATGGTCTCTCTCTCTCATTTAAACACAGGCTCTCAATCACATACTCACATGCTCCCTCACCTAAATCAGCTCTCAATCACACACAGACACACATGGTCTCTCTCATTTAAACACAGGCTCTCAATCACATACTCACATGCTCCATCACCTAAACCAGCTCTCAATCACACACAGACACACATGATCTCTCTCTTACTTATACACACAGGCTCTTAATCATACATACACATGATTTCTCTCACACACAAAGGATCTCAATCATACACACATACTCTTTCACACAAACAGGTTTTCAATCACAAACTTACACATACAGGTTCCCAATGGTAAACTTACATTCATGCTCTCTCTCTCACAGGCAGGCTCTCAATCACAGACATACTCTCTTTCACATATACAGGCTCTCAATCATTCACATACATGCAATCTCTCTCACACACACACACACGACACGACACCCCCCCCCCGCGGCCCGGAAGAGGAAGTGGAGAGTATCGGCTGCCTGCGCGGCAAGAAGAGGCCAAGCTAGTGCGCTCGGCATCGGCCCGAAGAAAAGAAGACTGCAGCGCGGCTCGGAGGAAAATGAAGAGGTTCAACCGCGGCCGACGGGACTCCGCCTCCGCGAGGGCTGAAAATGAAGAGGTTAGCGTTGGGAGGAGGCTGCTGCTGCTGCCGCGGGTTCCCGGGGTGGGGGAAAGAGAGAGTGAATGAGCGAGCAAGCTGTGTTTGCTCGCTCATTCACTCTCTCTCTCCCCCACCCCGGGATCTCGCGGCAGCAGCAGCCTCCTCCCAACGCTAACCTCTTCATTTTCAGCCCTCGCGGAGGCGGAGTCCCGTCGGCCGCGGTTGAACCTCTTCATTTTCCTCCGAGCCGCGCTGCAGTCTTCTTTTCTTCGGGCCGATGCCGAGCGCACTAGCGTGGCCTCTTCTTGCCGCGCAGGCAGCCGATACACTCCACTTCCTCTTCCGGGCCGCGGGGGGGGGGGGGCGGGAAAAAGAGAGTACGCCAGTGCCGCTGACTCCAGCTGTCCTGCCGCGTTCCGCCCGGGCTGACAGCATTTTAAGCCCAGGCGGAGGAGGACCGGGGAGCAACTGGGTCAGCGGGAAAGTGTGGCGACTGTCTGCGAGCCAGATGCAGCCCTCAAAAGAGCCATATCTGGCTCGCGAGCCATGGGTTCCCGACCCCTGGCCTAAACTATTCATAAAACTAGTCCTAACATTTCATAACTAGAAGACACTTAGGCTATGCCTTAATTAGGTTAGTATCCTCATATGCCTATTTAAAAAGCCAGGTTTTTAAATTTTCTTAAATATTAAAAATTCTTTCTGCGATCTTAATTCAGCCAGCAACGAGTCCCACAATTTAGGACCTGCAATAGATTTTGGCTCTCTTTCTCCCAACTAAATTCAGAAAAATGCTAAAAACCTGGCTCTTCCACTAGGCCTTTCCGGATTAACTCTGAGAAGCTATACCCCCCTTGTAGATTTTTGTAAATAGTCGCTTCCACCTCCCTCCCCCCCCTCCCCCTTTCTTGTTCCTCTATGCTTCAGGCTCTCTGTTAGAGCCTCTCTATTTCTTTCATTCAGGTTGTCCATCCCCCCTTCCTTGTTCATTGTAATTTCTACCTACTGTTATAATGTAAACCGATGTGTATTTTAATGTCGGTATAAAAAAAACCTTAAATAAATAAAAATACTTAGGGGTGCTGGATGTATTGATGGAATAGATAAACCTTTATTTGCAGACCTAAGGTTCCGTCGCGGGGTTATGGAGGTGCAAAGATGCATTTAGTCATTCTATTCTTTCATTATAAATAGATTTATGTAATAAGCAAAGAACTTTGTAATTGATCCTAAATTTAATTGGTAGCCAATGTAATTCTATTTATGTCAGGGTAATATGATCGTATTTCCTTTTTTCAGCCAAGGTTCTAGCTGTTGTGTTTTGTAACAATGGAAGTGGTCTCACAGTAGTAGCAGTAAGTAAGAGGGCATTCACAGTAGTCTAAATTAGAAAAAAAAAATCAATGTTTGATGAACAGTCCAAAAGTCTTCAATATTGAGGTCTTAATTGCTTTAGAATATGCAATTTATTATAACCATCTCTAATTTTAAGATTTATGTTTCTTCATATTAAGATCACTGTCAATAATGTACCCCAGATCATGTACATAACTGGTTAAGGTAACGTGCGTCAAACCAGCTTTAAAAACGTACAGCATATTTGGTGTTAATTTTCTAATTAGTACTACTATTTCAGTTTTTTGATTGTTCAATACAAGTTTCATGTCTTTAAGCAATTGTTGAATTGCAGACATATATCTCAACCAATTTTAATGTGTTTTCAATGGAAACAAACAGGAATTAAAATTTGTACGTCATCTGCATAGATGTAACAGTTAATCCCTAATCCGGATAACAATTTACATAAAGGTAACATATATATATATATATATATATATATATATTAAAAAGAGTAGCTGACAAAGATGAACCCTATGGTATCCCTGAGTCAAGGAAAAATTTGTTATACATTGAATTACTGATCTTTACCATAAATGAACGATTTTCAAGATATGAACGAAACCACTGCAGTGAGTTTCCATTTATGCCAATTTTAGAAAGCCTATGAGCTAAAATCACATGATCTACAGCATCAAATGCAGCTGATATATAATAAAATTATTAAATAAGATTGTCCTGCATCAAAACCTCTTAAAACCGTATCTGTTAGGGCCAGTAAAAGCGATTCAGTGTTAAAAAAAAACTTTCTAAAACCAAACTGAGTTGGGAACAATATATTATCTTCAGATATTCAGCCAGATGTAATTGCACTACCTGCCAGAAGGAAAAATCACTTTCCATGTGAGATAGCGAAGATCACAGGAGTGAAGAAGCTTGAATGGTGATTTCATGAGCCGACCCAAAACCAGGCTGAGGTCCCAAGAAGGGGCCGGAGGACGCAGTGGAGGCTTGAGGTGAAGCAAGCCCTTCAGAAAACGTGTTACAAGGGGTTGTACTGATATAGGAACATCCCCGATACCTTTATGGAAGGCGGCTACCGCACTGACATGCATTCTGATGGAAGAAGTCTTTAGACCTGACTTTGATAAATGCCAGAGATAGTCCAAAAACTTAGTCATTGGAAACGAAAAGGGGTCAAAGGACTGAGAAGAGCACCATGATGTGAAACTTTTCCATTTGTAAGAGTAAGCTGATCTCGTGGAAGGCTTCCGTGAAGCAATCAAGACACAGGAAACTGGTTCAGAAAGGTTAAGTGGCTGAAGGATTAACCTTTCAACATCCATGCCGTCAGGGACAAGGCGTGAAGGTTGGGTTGGTGGAGGCACCTGTCATTTTGAGTGATCAGAAGCGGGTCCTTTCCCAAGGGAATGCGCCTGCGAATGGAGAAATCCTGCAGTATTGGAAACCACACTTGACGTGGCCAGTGAGGTGCTATCAGAATCATGCTTTCCTTGTCCTGACGAGGACTTCACGAGAGTCTTCGAGAGAAGAGGAAGTGGAGGGAATGTGTAGAATAGACTGGTTGCCCACGAGAGGGAGAATGCGTCTCTGGGCTGAGAGTGTTTGCTGCGAATAAGAGAGCAGAATTTCTCTACTTTGCGGTTTTGAGGAGACGCAAAGAGGTCTATCTGATGATATCCCCATTGTTGGAAGATGGAGTTCGCTACTGAGGGGTTGAGAGACCACGCGTGCGGTTGAAAGATGCGACTCAGCTTGTCTGCCAACACATTGTCCACTCCCGGCAAGTAGGTGGCCCTGAGGTACATCGAATGTGAGAGAGCTTCCGCCCAAATCTGTGCAGCTTCCTGACACAGAAGGAAGGAGCCTGTGCCTCCCTGTTTGTTAATGTACCACATGGCCACCTGGTTGTCCGTCTGGATCAGGATAACTTTATTGGTGAGGTAATCCTGAAATGCCCTGAGAGCATATCTGATTGCTCGAAGCTCCAGGAAATTTATTTGGTGTTTGGCTTCCTCTGGAGACCAAGAGCATAGTGTCTGCAGATCAGCCACATGGGCTCCCCATCCGAGGTTGGAAGCATCGGTGGTGAGAATTAATTGAGGGTTTGGAGCCTGAAAGGGCAAGCCGTGGAGGAGATTGATCTGATTTTTCCACCAGGCAAGAGATTGATGGAGTGAGTCGGTTACATGGACAATGGTCAACAGGGGCTGAATGCTTTGAGTCCATTGAGACAGAGTCCACTGCATGACTCTCATGGCCAAACGGGCCATTGGTGTGACCTGAACTGAGGATGCCATGTGTCCCAGGAGGATGAGAAAGTAGTGTGCTGAGACTGCAGCTGGCGTGCAAGAGACACAAGAGTAAGAGCTCGCTGTCGAGGCAGAAAAGCCTTTGCCTGCAAGGTGTCCAAGTCTGCCCCAATGAACGACAAGGTTTGAGATGGGACTAAGTAGGATTTGTCATAGTTGACGAGAAATCCTAATGAAATTAGAGTGTGTAAGGTTAGACTGAGGGACGAGAGAGAGCAGCTTGCTGAGTGGGAGCCCTGATTAACCAGTCATCTAGATAGGGGTAGACGTGAACATCTTGGGTCCTGAGAAAGGCTGCAACTACTACGAGGCATTTTGTGAAGACTCTTGGCGCAGACGCTAGGCCAAATGGAAGCACTCGGTATTGATAGTGCTTGGGGCCTAGAAGAAACCTCAGGTATATGCGATAAGATGGAGTTATCGCAATATGAATGTATGCGTCCTGGAGATCCTGAGAGCAGAGCCAGTCTCCTCTTTGTAGAAGAGGAAGAAGCGAGCCTAAGGTTACCATCTTGAACTTCTCTTGCTGGAGGTACTTGAGGGCCTGTAGGTACAGAATAGGAAGATCACCTCCCGATGTTTTGGGGATTAGAAAGTACCGGGAATAGAACCCTAGGCCGTGCTGAGAGTAGGGTATGGGTTCTATTGTCTTGGACTGGAGAAGGAGGGAGACCTCTTGATCCAGAAGGATGGAGTGATCGGATGTTCTCCACTTCGGTAGAGGTGGGGAGTCCGGTGGCATGGAGAGAAAGTTCAGATGGTAACCCTGAGCAATTATTGCCAGTACCCATTGGTCTGAGGTGATTGAGTGCCATATGTTGTGGAAGTGGCACAATCGACCTCCCACTGGTATGTGAGGCAGTGGAATCTGGCTGCTGCTCTCTAGGTGGAAGTCAAAAACCTGAAGCAGGGCCTGGTTGAGTGGCTGCTTGTGGTTTTTGTTTACGTGTTTGACGAGACTGTGCTTTTTGAAAAGGTCTCGTGGCACGGGATCTGGTTGATGGTGGGTAGGACTTCTTCGGGCGGAAGAATGACTTTTTAGAGTCCTTTCTGAAGGACTGTTTAGAAGAATAGTCAGAAGGCATCAGAGAGAGCTGTCTTAGGGTCTCATGATGGTCCTTAAGTTCCGCTACCGTCCGTTGAATCTGTTCTCCAAACAGATTATCTTCTACACAAGACAGGTTGGATAACCTGTCTTGTACCTCAGGGTGAAGGTCAGAAGACTTGAGCCAGGCCCACCTTCTTGCCGAAATAGCAGCTGCAGATACCCTAGTAGCAGTATCAAAGATATCATAAGATGATCTGATCTCATGCTTGCCTGCCTCAAAACCTTTGTTTACTAAGGTTTGGAGCTGTTCTTGAAATTGCTGAGGCAGGGAGTCCGTCAAGTCTTGTATCTGCTTAAAAATGACCCTGTTATATTGGGTCATATTGAGCTGATAAGCGGCAATTCGGGAGATGAGCATTGATCCTTGGAAGACTCGGCGACCAATGGCATCTAGAAACTTCTGTTCCTTGCCAGGGGGAAAAGAAGTGTGAAGCTTTGATCTCTTTGCTCTCTTCTGTGCAGATTCCACCACTACAGATTGGTGATCCAATTGTGGTTTCTGAAAGCCCGGAGCTGACTGCACCAAATAGGTAGTGTCAGCTTTCCAGTGGACTGGAGCAATGGAGCCAGGATGTTCCCAGTTCTTCTTTAGGAGATCCAGAAGAACCTGGTGGATAGGGATGGAGGTTATTACCTTGGGAGCATCCAAGAATTGGAGCAACTCCATCATCTGATGCCTATCATCCTGTTCCGTCTGTAATTGGAAGGGAACCAATTCAGACATTTCCTTCACAAAATGTATAAAGGAAAGGTCCTCTGGAGGGGAATGCTTTCTACTTTCAGTGGGTGAAGGTGGTGAAGACAAATCATCGGTGTCTGGTGAGGAATCAGTCCAGGTATCATAAGGATCAGCACCTGCCCCTCTAGGATGTAGAGGGAGACGAGATGGTGGGATACCTGAAGGTCCTGGTCTAGGCTCCGAAGGAATAATCGGAGGCACCGATGGATGGCTCTGTGGCGCCAACAGGCGTATCGGCACTGATGGTTGGATCGGTGGCGATGGACGTATTTGCATTGATGGCTGAGGCAGAACTCCCGAAGGAGGGATGCGAAACGGTGTTTCTCCTCCCGAGGACAGAGTGAGCGGGGAGGGCACCGGCGCCATCAGTGACCCAGGGTCCATCGGTGGAAAAGCGGCTATGAGCACTTCCATCCTGGAGAGCAGCGGTGCCAATGCTGCTAGAATCGGGTCGGTGATCTGTTCCGCAATCGGTACCAGTGTTGGTGCCGGAGGAACCTGGAGTCGTTGCATCACCTTGTCGATGGCCTCCTGAACCATCCGGTCCAGTTCTTCTTGGAGACCTGGAGCAAGCAGCCCCGGCTCCGGAACAGAAGAAGGAGGCAGAGGCATAGCCGGAGGGACCACCGTTAAAGGTGGAGTTGCAGCTCCCGATGCCCCATCGGGGAGGGTTGCAGAAAAGGTCAGTGCCTTTTCTGGACGGGGTTTTCTCGACAGCGGCTCGGACAATGATTTCGCTCCCTCAATGGTCCGAGACTTTCTATGCCAGTGGCGATGTTTGTCTCTACAATCCCCTCGGTCCTGACGGGGAGTAGAGGGTGTCGAAGGCCGAGATGTTGTCGATGTCGGACGGTCACCGGTCGGTGGACAATACTGGCGAGAAGTTGATGGTGCCGGTTCCAACAACGTCGATGCAATGGACGGAGTCGGGGTTTGAACACGGAAGAGAAGTTCCATCTTCTCCATTCTGGCCTTGCGACCTTTTGGTGTCATTAAGGCACATTTGGTGCAGTTCAAGACATCGTGCTCTCATCCAAGACACATTACACAGACTTTATGGGGATCTGTGATGGACATGGTGCGATTACAGTCCGGGCACTGACAGAACCCCGACGCCATGGAAAAAACTGAGCGCGGTACGGTCGACTGCCAGTAGGCCGCAAGGGCCAAACTAGACGGTAATAGACGGAAAAAGGGGTAAAAACTTACCGGAGTACCGCAGCTTGAGAAAGTTAGAGGAGGGACCCCTGTGGGGCAAATTAACTTTTAGTAATTTCGTGAGGAAAATTCCTGTCAGGAATCTCTGCAGAGCTCCTTAACCACGAGGCTACTGCTGCACAGAAAAAAGAAGACTGAAGGGGGACCCCTGCTGGCTGCAGGGTTAGTGCCATGCTGAGCATGCCCAGTAGGGGCCAGTCAAAGTTCTGGAAACTTTGACAGAAGTTTTCCGTGATTGGGCTCCTTCGTGTGATGTCACCCATATGTGAGGACTACCAACCTGCTTGTCCTGTGAGAATATCTTGTTAAAAAGGGACCATATGTTGGAAACCACTTTAGCAATTGTTATTGTACAGCCAGATACTACACAATACTACTTCTAAAATAAGAAATTTTAATTTTGGAAACAGATCTCTCATACACCACCTGAATAATTACAGAGCATCTATGAACTCTGCATGCTTTGTAATGTTTTATTAAATTTAAAAAACAGTAGGGAGCATGAGCTACATTAACATTCGTTCCACATGCATTCACACAACAGAATAAGCAGCTCACTAATAAATCTTCAAGAAGTACTCTGGTTCTGTGGGGAGCAGTTGAGAAATTGTGTTGAAAGCCAAGCTTTACAGAACCTTCCAACTTTGGGTTGGATTTGAAGTCTGCTCACAGCATTGGTGAAAACTCAGCATTTCATACAGAGACTCTTATTCAAACTTTTCCTTTGTGTATTTTCCAATTATTTGTAACTTCAGTGTCAGTGCTATAGCACCAACTTATGAGCACAGGATGACTACTAAAAATTCCAGGCAGCAGAATAAACCTATATGGTTTTTATTCTATTTTTTTTTCAAAGTGTACAAAGACTGCAGACTGAACAATGTATATATATTTACATTATTCTTCTACACAGTACAGATACATCCAGCAGCTGTCTTGAATGTGCAGTGGTCCAAAGAGTACTAATATGAAGCTTTCCTAAACATGTAAGGGCCTATGCCTGTTTGTACAAGCCTGACAGTAATCGTGTTGAATTACATTTAAACATTTGTTGGGTTACAGATGCACTGGTCTAACAAAAACATCTTTCTAAAATAGTTATTGAGAAAAGTAGGCCCATGGGCACAACGATCTCCAGGTGGCCCAATACACACACAATGGGCATCAGACACTTCATTTCCCCTTCAATACTGACATGAGATGGTGAGAAAAACAAAAACAAAATACTGTGCTTGATGTCCAACACCACCGAGTCATGTGCCCTGAGGCTTCCAGTCTCCTCACCCATACTGCCACAGTGAGGAGACATTTTTCAAGTTAACATATCACCCTGTTCACCAATACCTTGCAACCTCTCAAATGTTGCCATCTTTCACACACTAGAGCAACTTCTGACCAGCTATAAATATTTTCCAGCGTCTGCTCTATGGAGCTCATGCATGGTTTGTGCTACTCTGTATTCCCTGTGCCCAGAAAACTCCAACAATGACCATTTTCCTTTGCATTCTCTCTCTTGTTTCATCCCTCATCAAAAATAGTAGTGTTATCTGTAAAGAACATATGGCACACTGCTGTGTCATGCACATCTGCTCCTTTTCCCAGAGGCCTTCAGGACAGGGGATGTGCCAAAAGAAGACTTAGTCATCCATGGCAATGTTGCGGAAGAGGTAAGCCATTGACTCGCCATTGTGGATCCGCCGAATTGCCTCAGAGAGTATCAAACTCACATCCACAGTCTTTATCTTGGGGCACTGTAGCTTCTGCACTTCATGAGGAACTGTGTTGGTCACCACCACCTATAAAAGGACCACAGATTAGGCGGAGGCAAAAAAAAAAAACAAACCAACTTATGAGAACATAAAATTTACTGAGTTAATACAAGGGCAGAGGTACCAAAACACTGGGGCTTTGAGGAGTCTTGTTTCTTGCCCCCAAACCTCTTCTTTCAATTGTTTTAAGTGCATGTAAAATATATAAATAATGCATATAAATATTTAATACCAGTAATTAGAAGTTACAGTGCTATGCATTGGTAAGCGCAATTACCTTTGAAATTCTAGACTTCTTACTCCATATGATAATTCCCAGAGTCTTATGAATGGTGAGAATTTAAACACGTTCTTCTTTAGACTTACAATAAACTCCATCACCTTTCCAATGTACTCTGCAAAAGTTCATCAAACCCCACTCCTTCACCACCATCTCATTGTTGATTCACTATATGATTTCCAATGATTTAATTTTTTTTTTAAAACGACTTTACCACCCTCAGAAAAATGAAAAATGCTTCATTCCTCTTGGCTGCCATACCTCATCAATGGAAGACTCCTCGATCAAACGGGGCGCCTCTGCCGACAGGATACCATGGGTGGCCATCACAAAGATTTTATAGGCACCACGCTCTTTCAATATGTCTGCGGCGGCTAAAAAACTTTCCACATCATCGATGATGTCATCCTGAGATTTAACCAAACATGCAATATAAGTGGAAATACAAAATGTATCCTTCAGTTTTAGCCAATTTCAAAAGGCAAAAGGAAAGGGAGAGGGCAGGGTCTCAACACGACAGACTGCAGAACATGTGGGGAAGTTTGGACAGTCCGTTTGCTCTCTCATTGGAAATTCTCTCACGCGATGTGCAAGAATCTTGCTGCCTTTCTCCTAGGATTTAATGTAAAGAAAGCCACAGCTCTGAGATGGGCCTTCTGATACTGGTCCTGCTAGTGATTGATTGCTGGCACAACAGCTCACTATTCTCCCTGCATCTAAGTGCACCAGACTGGATAATAAAATGTCCCCCACGCCTACTACCCACCCCATGGCTCCCCCATGAAAAATTGTCAAAAAGCATACATGTTACTATGTGCATGACAGTTTGCTCCAGAGGTGATAAACTGGTATGTATTCTAGGGAGTTGTGATTAAGACACCAGATGTAATGTATTATACAAAATTACTGAGTCAACCCCAAAAAAAAACAAAAACCAGGAATCCCCCCCCCCCCACACACGGTTAGGTTCTTACCACAATAATGGCAATTCTTCCTCCAACATCTCCAACTACACTGATGGGTGGTTTTTCCTTAGCCATCATCACTTTAGAAATAAGAGAAAGTTAGTCTGAATGAAGACTGAGCCCTGCCTTGGTTCACACACATGCTGGTTAATACAAGACTGAGTCAGCAACAGCAACGACGACTCATTTTTTGCTTAACAGTTGGTGGGCAATTTTAAATTTTTATTTTTTTTTTTAATAGGAAAAAGGGATTTTGAGAAAATGCTGAATCCTAACAAAAAGGTAATGCTAGATTCCTATTCTGGAACAAAGACCTTTTACATTTAATTACATGCCTTTCTAAACACGAGCTCAAGGAGAGTTACGTTCAAGTACTGCTGTTATTTCCTGCCTTAGAGGGCTTACAACTTAATAGGGTCATTCACTAAAGCTTTATCACTTGCATTAGGGCCCTAATGCATGCGATATAATGCTAATTAGGGGGAGGGGAGGAGTCGGCGGTGTCTTTGCTGCCGGCAAAAACGTTGTTGTTGGCAGTAGCATGCCGAATAGCACCACCTTTCACGGTGGTGCTATTTGATGCGAAAGCTGGCAGCGAAGACACCGCGGTGGTGCGAAGGCTGCGGGCTTTTGCAGGCCCACCCCCCCGTTTTCGCTGGATTCATCATTCAGCGATGAATGATGAATCCAGGCTTAAGTTTGTACCTGAGGCCATGGAGGGCGGTGTGACTTGCCAAAGGTCACAAGCAGTGTTCGTGAGAAGGGAGGGAATTTGAACCCTGGTTCTCAGCCTGCTGCTCTAACCACTAGGCTATGTCCTCCACTCAGTGGAGGACATGAACTATGGTGTACCTCACGCAGATTTGAACAGATGTGTGCGAGTACGTGGCACTACCCCAAGCATTAGGGAATTTTTTTTTGGTCTGATGGACTGTTATTTTATCTTGCAAGTATCTTAGTTTGGTAGGAAAATCAGCATGCAGGACACGGCTGGACATATGGAACAGTCATCAGCAAGGTGCAGCACATAGCGGCAAGCAACGTGCATCAAAGGACATCTCGCAATGAGCACTCTATGATATGCAATATAACAGAAGGCACAAAGGTAAAAACAGCACAGCAAAAAAAAAAAAAAAAAAAAAAAAAAAAAATTTCAAAAGGCAGGTTTACACTTCTCGTACTTGGTAGCGCTAAACCAGGGAATGGAGACCAGCACTTGCCTAACAGCAAAAGCATAAGAAGCACATAAGCAAAAAACCTTGTTAAAAAAAAACCAAAACAAAACAAATCACGCTAATCTTTCACACAATCCCCAATCACACCAGTAAGAAACTCATCAGGCTGGCTCAGTGGCTAAGGCAGAGAGGCTGGGTTAAGATTCCCAGCTCAGGTCCTCCATTTCCCATGTCAGCTGGGACTGGAGATGTGCAGAGGCAGTATTTACAGGCCCCATTTTGTGCAGGGGGGAGGGGAGGGGTTAGGCAATAGTTCATCGTGCGGTGACGACACACAGTGACTGGATTAGGGCAGATGACCACAGGGCTCCAGAAGCAGTCGTGGTGCTATGCCTCTTGCTAAGGATTGGTCACTGCAATGACTGGACTATTAAGAGCTGGGAGGAGACAGATATAAAACAGAAGTTTAAAAAAAAATAAAATCCTCAAATAGTAACAAATGGTTCCATAACCCATCCCCAGTTCTACCAGAGTTGGAAGCCTAGAAGGGGGAGGAAATTACCAGGTCCAACCGTAGAAACCCCATAACTTCTCAGCCTGCTACCACAGAATTATTATGCAGATGCTCCACTATTGTCCCCTGGTCTCTTCTCAAACTGGTCCTCGTGTACCCCCTTAGCCATTTGGGTTTTCAGGATATACCCACAATGAATATACACGAGATAAGCTTGCCTACAGTGGAAGCGGTGCATGCGGATCTCTCATATGCATATTCAACATGGATATACTGAAAACCCAAACAGCTAGTGGGGGGGTAATTGATGACTGGCCCGAGAAAACCTGTTTTACAAGACAGGCCAAAATGATGCAACAACTTTCTACAGGCAAGATAAAGGTGCTCCCCTCCAGCCACCCACAATGCCAAGTTCTGGCCCGTCACTATCTTTACTCAGTTTTCACCCCCACAGCCACATTTCCCAGCCAGTGTGCTGCAGCAGAAGCATAGCAAAAGTCTTCAATTCTATCCTCCCCCCAGCACTGCAGATAGTCAACGAGCAACACTTAGCTGCTGCTTCCTCCTCCTCCTCTTGTGGCGGCTTCCCTCTCCAGTCAAAACCATTTGGGGCTAGAACGTCTCACAAAATTAAAGGGGCCCTATGTAGTTCTGACTGCAAAGGGGTGGGGTACAGGAGAAAGCGGCAGCAGCAGGTAAGCGGCTGCTCGTGGACACTCAATCTAGGAGGAAATCCTAGAGGAGGTGATGTTAGAAGGGACAGATAACTGTGCCAGAGGGCTGAAGAATAAAGGGAAGGCAAGAAGATTATGCCCGCGGGGGGGGGGGGGGGGGGGGGGGGGGGGGGAAGGAGAGGGAGTGGCAAGAAATGGCGACGGCATGTCGCAGTGAAGTGAACGCAATGTTGGGTGTGCCAGAACACACACACAAAAAAAAAATAATAAGGTTGGGAGCCCACCACTCAAGGATGGAGGAAACCTCTTCCCTCCCCAATCCGCATTACAGGACTTGAGTAGAGAATCACATCAAACTCTTCCACACAACAGGATATGCAGTCAGTCAGACTCTACATTATCATTTTTTTTTTTTCATGCAACTTTATTGATTGAAGCAAGGTGACAGATGTAGCTCCACAAAAGCACTACTGAAGATTTTCAATGATAACAGTTCTAATGCAGCTGCAATCAAAATCATCAGATAAGGGGTTGTTCTACATAAACAGAAGAAAGTTTACTTTGAGTTTCTGAACACAGAGGAAAGGGAAGGGAAAGGAAGAAAAGATGTTTTTAACCTATTACAGACTATAGTCCCTTACATGGAGATGCTCACATTCTGCGGCCCACAAAATTCTCCATACAGTGCTATTACACATGTTAAAAAAAACAAAAAACTAAAGAAAAGACCCAAAGGGCTGATCTTACAGGGAAGTTCCAGACCAGGGTGCACGGTGGTGCTCTTAACCGCAGGTGGGGAATGACGTCCATCGGCCATGTCCACCTCCGCACACTGGGCCTCTCCGTGAATCACCGCCAAGCCTAGCCGAAGTCTCTCTGCATAGGACTGTGCCCTGCATACAGACCAAACCAGCGTGAGGCAGAACGTCAGCGAGGCATACCTGCTTAATGGCATCTGTATCTAGTCGGGGGGGGGGGGAATAGAAAGCCCACCCGATTTCCATTTGCATGAAAATGCTTTCTGATAGCCCTTGCAGAAGATTAAAATTACAAACACTTCAAATATGGCAATTTTAAAAGGCCTCCTGATTTTCCATTTCAAGTGCATTAAATGACAAAATGTCTCATCTAGGAGTGAATCACTCATTAAGAAGAAGACTGTGTAGCCCAACCACCCCATGATTCAGCTCAACCAGTGAGACACTTAGGGGGATCCAGCTGCTTCTTGTCGTCATGCTAACATAAGGCTGGAAAAGGATAGATTTCAGATTAACCTAAAGGCATACTTCTTTACAGCGAAAAGGAGAAAGATGCAGCTTCCCAGTGGAAATGATGGCAGCAAACATGGGACCGGAACTGAAAGACATATAGTACAAACCCCCCCCCCCCCCCTCCAGTTATCCTCTTCTCCTAGAGAGAAATGCCACCAGGGCTTAGATCCCAGGAGCAAGCACAGGGAACTCCTGAAGCAGAGGAGGAAGAAAAAAAAAAAGAGCCTTTGAAAGTCAAAAGCTAGGTAAGAACTTTTCAGGCACCAAATATTTCAATAAAAGTACAGGAGACTTGGGAAGGTATAACAAAGCTATTAAAATCAACTGGACACGCTCAGAAACTGGCAGTGTCATGTTCACAGCTCACTTAAGTGCTTATACACGGAAAAACAAAAAAAGCAAAATCTGACAAGGTAAAGATTCTATGAAATCATTAAAAAAAATAAAAAACCATACCTGGGGCAAACAGTGCAGATAGGGCAAGGATTATTAGTTGCTTACAGCAAGTAAACAGGTTTTTCCTTTATTGTATAATTTTTTTTTTTTTACATGCTTTTAAACGGCTCCCCCCCCCCCACAAATTCACTGAAACCCTGGGTCTGGTCATGTGCAGGAACAGAGTAACAAATTAATTTGCACACACACACACAAATATTCTGACCAGTCCATCCTACTCCATAAAACATCCCAAGTGATATCACAAACCAGACTCTAGTCTACAGAAAGCAACTTGTGAAAAGATATTACCTCACAAATTTAATGTAATTTAATTTTAATTTCCACTATTAATATTCCACTTTTACTGCCCTAGGCTAAAAAAGGCAGATAATGAATTGTACATCACATCAAAATCACTGTATGTTCAACTTACCTTTTAGCAGCATCTGGGGATTTGGCGACAATAATGGCATTCCTGTAATCGGGAATCTAGATCCAAATAAAACACACAGACTGTTAAAACACACAGAGGAAGCGGCATGCTCGGAGTTCTCTGGCAGTAAGGGGACATACACAAGCCGGTCCAGCAGATTTAGTGATTAAAAGTATCATGGACCAACTTGTGCAGGTTCCATTTCGGCCTTCACCATCCTTTTTAAGTGTATCCAGTCAGTGTGGACTTGTACCAGCATGGGTGAGCTATTTGACTTACTGAACTCTGTCTGGCCTGCACACCAAACACCAGACCCACACTGGGAGAAAAATGCTACTTATCCTGTCTGGCCAAGCAGACCAGTTTCAAACCACACACTTCCAAGGTCATTATTTCAGTATAAACACAGTGCCATGGCCTAATTCTGCCCATCGACATTTCATCCAGTCTCAATCCAATTTCTGCAGGAGCAAGGCTGGCAAAAAAAAAAAAAAATAAATTTGTAATTTTTTTTGGGGTGGGGTGAGGGGAAATGCCAAGAATGAGGAGGATTTCACCCTTCTAGACAAGATAGATTGAAGGCTCTGTTTTAAGGTAGAGCATATAGCCATAAGAAATATTTAAAAAATACAGATTCACCACAGGCTGTGTCCTTAAGAACATAAGACAATGCCATACTGGGTCAGACCAAGGGCCCATCAAGCCCAGCATCCTTTCTCCAACAGTGGCCAATCCAGGCCATAAGAACCTGGCAAGTTCCCAAAAACTAAGTCTATTCCATGTTACTGTTGCTAGCAATAGCTGTGGCCATTTTCTAAGTCAGCTTGATTAATAGCAGGTAATGGACTTCTCCTCCAAGAACTTATCCAATCCTTTTTTAAACACAGCTATACTAACTGCACTAACCACATCCCCTGGCAACAAATTCCAGAGTTTAATTGTGCATTGAGTGAAAAAGAACTTTCTTCGATTAGTTTTAAATGTGCCACATGTTGACTTCATGGAGTGCCCCTTAGTCTTTCTACTATCCGAAAGATTAAATAACCGATTCACATCTACCAGTTCTAGACCTTTCATGATTTTAACACCTCTATCATATCCCCCCCTCGGCCGTCTCTTCTCCAAGCTGAAAAGTCCTAGCCTCTTCAGTCTTTCCTCATAGGGGAGCTGTTCCATTCCCTTTATCATTTTGGTCGCCCTTCTTTGTACCTTCTCCATCGCAACTATATCTTTTTTGAGATGCGGCGACCAGAATTGTACACTGTATTCAAGGTGCGGTCTCACCATGGAGTGATATAGAGGCATTATGACATTTTCCACTTTATTAAACATTCTCTTCCTAATAATTCCTAACATTCTGTTTGCTTTTTTGACTGCAGCAGCACACTGAGCCGACGATTTTAATGTGTTATATCCACTATGACACCTAGGGTGGGAACAGCAACATCTGCAGGAAATATCACCTACGGCATTACAAGCATCCCTGCAGTGAAAAAACATGAAACTCATGCTTGCAAAAACATTATAAACCACATTCCTGCTATTGCAGAGCTTAACTCAAAATATAAGGGAAGAACACATTTTTTAAAACATTACCTTGCCCATGGTAAGCGATAACAGGTTTTCACTCACACAAATATTCTTACAATTTAAAAGGGCCAACCTGGTGATTTAGTGGCTGTGCCATGGCAGGAACCTGGGTTTGATTTCCGGCTCAGGTCTTCCACTCCCTGGATCAGCCGGGGCTGGGCAGGGGGTTAGGGAAGTCCCGTCATCACGCAAGAGCACCATCTATTGGCCAGGTTTAGGGCCCCAGGATTGCAGGCTTCTGGAACGTGACCTGGTGCATGGCTCCCCATGGCCAAGATCTGTCACAGCAATAACTGAACTATAGTTAGGTGGCAAGGATATAAAATAGAGGGGGAAAAAAAACCTGAGTAGCTACGAATTAAGGCTCAAGGCACGAGATCCCAGTTCTTATTGAACTAAAGCCAGAGTAAAAAAAATAAATTAAATAGCGTCATCCCTGATCCAAATCAGATGGTGATAACAGTACTTATATTTATGTACATTTCTAGAACAAGGTGGAGGGAAAGGGAAGGAACAAGGTGCATTTTTAGTCGAGAAAAAATACTTAAGAGACATACAAAATGAGTCGGGCAGAAAATGCACTTTATCCGCAATCCTCAGACCCCAATGGAAGGAGGCAAAATTTCTGACTCCCAAAAAAGGGCAAAATGGGGACAGAGGACGTGGCCTGCCCAACACACTGGAAACACTACATAGCTCAAAAAACAAAAAAAAGTGCCTCTGCTTAAAACACAAAAAGAAAGTGAGCCCCAGTGTAGCTATAATGCCTGAAGAATAAGACAAGAGGAATGGGCGAGCTCCCCACAGCACTGGGTAACTTCCATAGGTTCAACGTTATATCCCCACCTCTTAGATCTAGTTACTAATTTTAAATTACAAAAATTATAAATAAAGTATCAAACTCCCCATTAAATCCCTGCTCTGGTATATTTAAAAACTTAGCGGACATCTGCTCTGACCACATATGCCAGATAATTAATCAATCTTTAGAATCAGGGAAGTTTCCAGACTATCTCAAACAAACATCAATATTACCTATATTAAAGAATAAAACATCTTCCTTAATGGACTTCACTAATCTTAGACCAATAGCTTCAACCTCGCTAGCAAAAACTTTGGAGTCAGTTGTCTTACACCAGTTAAAAGACTACCTAGCAGAACATGATATATTAAACCCAAACCAGCATGGGGCATTCTACCGAAACCCTTCTTTTATCATCTTTTGATACATTTTGGAGAGGTTTTGACTCTAACACTGACTTCACTGTGGTACTTTTGGACATTTCGGTGGCGTCTGATACGCTAGATCAGTGGTTCTCAACCTTTTCTTGGCCGGGACACACCTGACAGATGGTTCTCACATGCGTGACACACTGAACATGTGACTGTCAGGGGGCTAAATGTAAACAGACACTCTGCATCCACAGGAATCACCTCAACCCCCAGCAATGAGTGCAGAGCAGATCTAGGGCATTACCCTGTACAACTCGCCATACAAAAAAAGATATTTTGGTTCTGATGACATCCCAGTAAAAGCAAAACAAACTCCTTTTACTACCAGGCAAAATAGCCTTCCTTATGAAAAGACAGTAATTTACCACTAATGCATATCCTATTGAGAAAACACAACAAATAAGATTGATACAAATGCCTACATGCTAGTAAAATACCTCACCTCGGTCACACACCCTTCACCAAGTACAGAAAAACTACAAATTATAAATATGGAGACAGAAACTGGAATGGAAAAACAAAAAAGCAACCCTGCATGCAGTGCAAACCTGGAGAAATGGAAAGAGAAATATAGCACCTAACAGGATTTGCAATAATGCACACAAACTAACCCGCACAATGTATTATGGAACACACTCAAAACAGTAACACCCCTAATCTAAGAAATACAACTATTAAACCAGGCCCTAATCACTAATACATTTCCTGTTGGGAAAACAGAATAAGCCAAGCTGCTAGAGAGCCCCACACAGAAATAATTGTAAAGCTATACTAAAAATGTTACAAAACAGCTGCTGAACAGAATAATCTCCAACAATTAAAAACTCATAAAAATTATTAAAACATGTCCAAACATCAATAAAATATTTCAAAACAGCAGACATCGCATAATACCCTATAATTAAAACAGCTGTCAATCAAGAAAAATAAATTTAAAAAGCCACCTTTACTTACCCTCTCTAGCAACTCTCCTACTCCTTTCCCTTCCAGGCCAATAGCACTCACCAGAAGCAGCAAGGGCTGCTGAAGCTCTGTCCTCACAGCCCTCTTCCTTAGCGTCCATAACCAGTCACTGACACACACACATGCACACCCCCAATTAGACCCCATGACCAGCCTCGGTCTCTCTCTCACCAGTCATCTTCCTGACCAGTTTCTCTCTCAATCACACACAAAAGCTCTCACCCAGGCTTCCATTCACACCCCCACAGACACAAGCTCTCACCCAGGCTTCCATTCACACCCCCACAGACACAAGCTCTCACCCAGGCTTCCATTCACACCTCCCACAGACACAAGCTCTCACCCAGGCTTCCATTCACACCCCCCACAGACACAAGCTCTCACCCAAGCACCCATTCACACCCACAGACACAAGCTCTCACCCAAGCACCCATTCACACCAACTCTCACCCTGGCACCCATTCACACCCACACACTCTCACCCAGGCACTCATTCACACACAGACACACCAGCTCCCACCAAAAACCTATTCTTCCTTCACTGTAGAGATGGGCTCCAGTCCCACCGTGGCTTTACTGCAGCAGGCCTTTTTTCACCACCACGGGAATGGGCTCCCATGGTGGCCTCTGTCGGGGTCAGATTTCCTCTTCGCCACCACGAGGATGGGCTCCCGTGATGGCCTCGGTTGAGGTTGGGTTTCCTCTTTGCCGCCACGGGCTGTGGCGGCCTTGTTTGGTCGGGGTCAGGTTTCCTCTTCGCCGCCACGGGCTGAGGCGGTCTTGCTTGGTCGAGGGCGGGTTTTCCTCCGCCGCCGCCACGGGGATGGGCTCTCGTGGCGGCCTTGCTTCAGAGTTCAACTCTTCTATTCCTCCCACCTCACCGCCAGGCTTTCTGATGCCAGCCTCACCAGCCAATCTAAGGCTTCCTCCCTTCTTACTCCCACTGACAGGTAGAAGGAAGGAGGCTTCTGACTGGCCTAAGCGGGGGCAGGCAGAATGAAGGAGGCTTCCCATTGGGCAGTGGGGATAGGAAGAAAGGAGGCTTCCAATTGGCCTGCAGGGGCTGGAAAAAGGGAGAAGGAAAGTACAATGGGGCAGTGGGACACCAGGATGCACGACATACCTGCCGGTGTTTGGCGAACCACTGGCGTGTCATGACACACCGGTTGAGAAGCGTTGTGCTAGATCATAAAATTCTAATTTCTAACCTTCAAATCTATTGGAATTCAATCTATAGTATTAAACTGGTTTGAAAGTTTTCTTACTAAACGTACTTGTCAAATAAACATTGGTTCATGCTCATCACATCCCTACCCTCAATTTACTGGTGTACCTCAGGGATCGTCATTATCCCCTATACTATTCAATATATATCTACTACCACTTTGTCAAATATTATAATCGCTAAATGTGCAATATAAAATCTACGCAGACGATATACAAATATTCATTCCTTACAAATCTTGGTCAAACTTTTTCTTTAATTCAGCTATATGTCAAAACTATAGATCAATGGCTTGCTCATAGCCGCTTAAAATTGAATAAAAAACCACTGAAATTGTGTTTCTTAGTTACATAGAAAACCCTAGTAATGCACCTCCTGCACATATTACCTTAGGGAAGGAAACCATCGCAATCACTAAACTAGCACGGAACCTAGGAGTTTTGATGGATTCAAACTTATTAACCCAGCACATTTCAAAAATAGTTAAAAATTCTATTTAAATTACACATCTTAAAATGATTACGTCCATTACTCTTCTTTTGTGATTATCAATCAGTGCTTCAAGCATTGATAATTTTCAGGTTTAGACTATTGCAATGGTCTATACTTGGTTCTACCAGAAACCATCATTAAAAAATTGCAGTTAATTCAAAACTCAGCTGCAAGGGTTCTTACCGGTACTGCCATGAAACACCATATCTAGTCTATTTTGCACAAATTGCATTGGTTGTCAGTCAAATCCAGAATCCGGTATAAGATTGCAATGATAATACACTCCTTATTAAATAACACAGATTCCATTTGGCTATGTACAACTTTACGGGTATATAAACCATCAACAGAGCTTAGATCCGCCACAAAAAATCTATTAGAGATACCATCTATAACAGGGGTCGGGAACCAATGGCTCGCGAGCCAGATGTGGCTCTTTTGATGGCTGCATCTGGCTCGCAGACAAATCTTTAATAAAAAAGTAAAAATCTAATAAAAACCCCCACCCTCCTGACGCCCCCCAAGACCTCCAAAATTAATTTACTACAACCCCCCACCCTCCTGACCCCCCCCTCCAAGACCTGCCAAAAGTCCCTGGTGGTCCAGCAGGGGTCCAGGAGCGATCTCCTGGACTTGGGCTGTCGGCTGCTAGTAGTCAAAATGGCGCCGACGGCCCTTTGCCCTCACTATGTCACTGGGGTCGACCAATGGCGGCGGTAGCCCCTGTGACATAGTAAGGGCAAAGGGCTGTCAGCTGCCAGTAATCAAAATGGCACCAACGGCCCTTTGCCCTTACTATGTCACAGGGGCTACTGCCGCCATTGGTTGACCCCAGTGACATAGTGAGGGCAAAGGGCCATCGGCGCCATTTTGACTATTGGCAGCAGACAGCCCAAGTCCAGGAGATCGCTCCCGGACCCCCGCTGGACCACCAGGGACTTTTGGCAGGTCTTGGGGGGCGGGGGTCAGGAGGGTGGGGGATTGTAGTAAATTAATTTTGGAGGTTTTGGGGGGGGGGGGGGGGGGGGGGGGTTTTGTTAGATTTTTACTTTTTTATTAAAGATTTGTCTGCGAGCCCTGGACCCCCGCTGGACCACCAGGGATTTTTGGCAGGTCTTGGGGAGGTCAGGAGGGTGGGGGGTTGTAGTAAATTAATTTGGTAGGTCTTATATGGCTCTCAAGGAATAACATTTTAAAATATGTGGCGTTCATGGCTCTCTCAGCCAAAAAGGTTCCCGACCCCTGGTCTATAAGAATGGCCAGTTTAAATGTCACCAGACAAAGAGCCTTCTCAGTGGCAGGTCCTATTTTGTGGAATTCCTTGCCTAACTCTTTAAGGCAAATAGTAAATAGGAATGACTTCAAGAAAGCATTAAAAACATATCTTTTTATAGAAGCCTTTGGAAATAGTGGACATACTACTCCTGTGGGAATTCTGCACACAAAAACTGAAAATTCTGCAAACTTTATAGTGGTCAAAATAACACAATTTACAAGACAGTCTTTAAGTAATTACATTTTAAATTATTACGGAAAAAAGTTATTAAAGTTGCAGAATTGTAAATATTTTGAGCAGAATTTCCCTAGAAATTCACTGTAAGTGTCCCTTCCACATACACCCTCATACAGGCTCCCTCACTCTCGCGCACACACATCCCCATATACAGGGCCCTCTCTCTTGCATATACACCCACATAAGCTCCCTCTCTCTTTCACACATACATCCTCACACAGGCTACCTATGTCTCTCTCTCACGCAGCCCTTCATACAGGCTCTGTCTCACACATACACAATCCCTTCACAGAGACTAGCACCCTCACATACACACAATCCCTTTTTCATACACATGAGCTCCCAATCTCTCACACACATACATAATCCTTCACGACCTCCTCATATAGGCTCCCTCTCTGAAACCCACTCAAGAGTCCCCCCCTACTCCCCCTCTTACCAACCAAGCTGTCTCTCACCCTCCCCCACACACACATTCTCTCTCAGCGGCATCCCCCTCCCCTCATTTAGGCTCCCTCTCTCTGAAACCCACACAAGCATCCCCCCCTCCCACCCTCTCTTACCTCCCATGCTCTCTCACACCCTCCCCACCCCCTCTCTTACCAACCATGCTCTCTGTCACCTCCCCTCTCACACACACACGTTCTGTCACCGGCACACCCCCCCCCCGCCCATGTTCTCTCTCACACCCTCCCCTCCCTGACACATTCTCTCTCACCGGCATGCCACAGGATGCGCTCCATTCGCGGCAAAATTAAGGCCCGGCACACCGTTCGCGGTGAAAAGGGAAGGCCCCCGTGTGCTGCAAACGGCACACCGGGCCTTCATCTTCGCTGCAAATGGAACGTGTGCCGCGGGACATGCTCCCTTCGCAGCATGCCAGGGTCTCCTCTGCTATTTTCTGCACAGAATTTGGCAATTCTGTGTAGGGGGGAATTCTGCAATCCGCAGTAGCACAGATTCCCCCAGGAGTAACATACACAGTAGATAGCAATCTATAAGATATGGCAACCCCTAATGTTGGTATCATGCTTATAAGCTTTATGATAGGATTTTTTACATCTCTATTTTCAATCTGTTCTAGCTTTTATTAAATTAATAATTAATTATAGTTCTATTATTTTTTATATAGTTTTAACTTATTATTTTATTGATCATGACTTGATTGTATTTTTTTTCCAACTATGTTTTTATTTATTTTACAACTGTTAGTACTTGGAAAGGGTTTTGATATATTATGGTCTCCTTTTATTTTATTTTTCACTTTTAATATTGTAAACCATTTTGGTCATCATTGTATTGGTAAGACTGTATATAAATACTTTAAATAAATAAATAAAATAAATTGCAACTAGATTTGCTACTTTATTGGGTCAATTTTCAGGAAGCTTATTTGCGGGCATCTATGCACACAAAATAAACAATTACACCAATTTGGCCATATATGAAAGGCAATCCTAGGGGGAGGAGAGAGGTGGGCACTATGAATTTACACATGCATCTAACTGACATGCCGACAACGCAAACACACAACTTTATACCACCATTTGTTATTATTTGTGATAGTTGTGGGTGGATCCTTGGGCCGGTGGCAGATGACCATGCCCCCGGGGGAAGATCTCGAGAGGGGCCACCGGTCAGGCTCAGAGTTGGGAGACAGACACATACAAGTTCTTTATTAAACTGTTTTTGATAACCACCAGAGGTGGCAGTGGTGAGCTGGAAGAGCCCGGCTGGGCTGTAGTCCCTCAGGCACTGGAACAGTGATCCCAGGAAGGCTGAGCTGTAGAGAAACTGAGATAGTGAGTAGGCAGAGTATGTAGAGTTCAGGAACAGAATCTTGATGGCAACACTCACACAATAGTCTCTTAGAACAGCCCAGGAGCTGGAATGAAGTAGGCCCTCGAGGAGCAAGTACCTGATTCCAGGGAAAGCTCAGAGAGAGATGGTAATTCACTGGTGTTGTAGGCAGCAGTGACTTCCTGGCAGAAGTTATATTCAGTACCAGGTCTGGGAACGTGGGCCCTCGAGGAATGAGTACCGGTTCCAGACTGCGACCTGAAAAGTAAGAGAGAGCGAGGCCCCCGAGGAGCGGGTACCCCTGGTAAAGTCCGAGGAGGCAGAGTAGCAAGGTATGCGGAGAGCGAATCCCATCCGCAGCGATACCTGGAGGCAGCTAGGTAGGAAACCCTTTGCTAACTCGATTAGTTAGCGAAATGAAAGACCTTTAAATATCCGAAGATGATGAGTCATCTCAGGGGGAACGCCCCTGAGGTTCGCGCCACTGCTGGTACTTGAGTCGGGGCCGCGCAGCGCGCGCGCCCCATGGCCTCAGAAGAACATGGCGGAAGGCTGCGTCTAGCCGGTCCAGGGATGCCGGAGGAGGTCGGCAAGATGACGCCACGGAAGCCAAACTTCCATCAACCAAGGAGGAAATCGCCAAAGAGGTAAGGAGGGCGGAGTGGGGACTTCGGGCAGCGACGGTCGCAACACCATAAGAACATGCCATACTGGGTCAGACCAAGGGTCCATCAAGCCCAGCATCCTGTCTCCAACAGTGGCTAATCCAGGCCATAAGAACCTGGCAATTACCCAAAAACTAAGTCTATTCCATGTTACCATTGCTAATGGCAGTGGCTATTCTCTAAGTGAACTTAATAGCAGGTAATGGACTTCTCCTCCAAGAACTTATCCAATCCTTTTTTAAACACAGCTATACTAACTGCACTAACCACTAGAGATGTGAATCGGAACTGATATCGGATCCGATTCTGGTTCCGATTCACATCTCTACTAACCACATCCTCTGGCAACAAATTCCAGAGTTTAATTGTGCATTGAGTAAAAAAAGAACTCTCTCAGATTAGTTTTAAATGTGCCCCATGCTAACTTCATGGAGTGCCCCCTAGTCCTTCTATTATCCGAAAGAGTAAATAACCGATTCACATCTACCCATTCTAGACCTCTCATGATTTTAAACACCTCTATCATATCCCCCCTCAGTCGTCTCTTCTCCAAGCTGAAAAGTCCTAACCTCTTTAGTCTTTCCTCATAGGGGAGCTGTTCCATTCCCTTTATCATTTTGGTAATCCTTCTCTGTACCTTCTCCATCGCAATTATATCTTTTTTGAGATGCGGCGACCAGACTTGTTCACAGTATTCAAGGTGCGGTCTCACCATGGAGCGATACCATTTTAAGAGGTAAAAGTTGAGCTTGCAGATTTAGCCGCATGAGAACTCGATACTCAAACACAACTTATGTGGGTAACTCAGGTTTGAAAATTGGGTTGCTTTCTGCCTGCTTAAAATTATGTTACTGAAAACTTACAAGTATAATTCAGAAATGAACAATTCATTTAAGCAAAGCTGGTGCCATTTATAGCACCAAATTTTCTTGTTTTAAATTAAATTAGCACAATGCTGCATGGTGATGTCATCAAGTACTGTTAAAGAGGGGCGGGGGAGGGAGGAAGTACCCTGGAAAGGGTGAAATTAGTGCTTACATGAACACAGTCCGACCGGTCCAGAGGAATGGGTTATGCCTCCCCAAGCCAGCAGATGGAGACAAAGAACTGGTTTGCTGACATCACTCCTTATAAAGGTCCTGTGTACTGTACTCAGTCTGCCCGCATTCTAGGTAACAAGCTAAAATAAAACACTTTAAAACAAACCCCTTTAGACTACAACCAGAGGACTTTTGAGAACAAGAACGCATAAATAAAGATGGGATTGGAGGAAAGAAAAAGCCCCAAAGCTCCTTATCTGTGAGGACCAAAGGAGATCTGAATAATTACACAAGAATATTCTGATTTTCAGTAAAGCCATAACAGTAATAAGTTAAGTTGGCAGATAGGGTGGGTCTGGACTGCTCTGACTATATTCAAGATAAACACTAATTTCACTTTCCTCATCAGCCTGCCAGACCAGTCCAGACACATAGGAAGTACCAAAGCTACCTTCCATTGGACAGGACTCTGCCAATTCTGCTCTCAAAACTCCTTTGTACAGGAAGCAGTTTCTATGCAAAGGAGGTGAGCCTCTTTCAACAGAAAGGAGGTTCTAGAATGAGGGGCCAAGGAATAAGGGTGAAAGGGGTTGACTAAGGTAATGTTAGGAAATATTTCTTTACAACAGAGAGTAGATGCATGGAACTGTCTCCCCGTAGAGGTGGTAGAGACAAAAACAGTATCTGAATTCAAGAAAGCATAGGATAATCATAGGGGATCTCTGACAGAGTGATGGGTATTGTAAAGCTGAATTAGTTGGGCGGATGGGCAGACTAGACAGGCTATGTGGCGAAACATAGGTTTTGGATGTTTTTGTTTTGTAATTATTTTTCTGCCCTGTGACACTTTTCCCTCAAAGAGCTCATTTCCTGTGTGCTGGCCTCCAGGTGATGTTTGACCTCTGCACTGTATTTAAAGCAGAGGCTTTGGATGCTGCCTTGCTGAAGATGGCTTGATCAGCACACACATCCCAGCAGCCCTGAGTACATGTAACACAAATACCCTGCAGTACCATTGGCCAGAAAGCTAATGTAACACTGTTTGCCCTGCTTAGCTCTGGAGAAAGAACTCGTCTATCTCCACTGGGAATACCGAGGGAGTAGATCTCTGTGCTGAGGTCCTGTTCAGCTCCTGTGGACAGCCTTTTCCTGACCTCCCCAGGCACTAAAGTAGTAAAAGCATTCAGTTAACTTTTGCTGTAAAATCCTTGTTTTACCTGTTTCTGTTTGCAGTTTAAATCTTATCTGTTCACTGTTCCTACTTTTCCTTAATAAACTTATTAGTTTGTCAGTTCTGCCTCTTGGATTGGCTAACAACCCTGGTATTGTGTATATTTGGTCTGTGGGTGTATTTCTAGAACTGTATGACCCTTGGTTTGAGGGGTCTCAGTGTCCCTAGAAACCACCTCTCGCCTGCCAACTAGATTCCTGCTTGCAGGCAGCGAACCTGCCCAGAGGCAAGCAGGAATCCAGTTGGCAGGCAGGAGGGTTGCCAGTGTAAAACATGTGCACAGGTGCAGGCGGGCCTGGGCAGGACCCTCCTTGTGACCACAGGATTACCCTGAGTGGGTGTCAGGGATAGCGCTATGGCATTATGTGACAGGCTATATATATATATATTTTTTTGCTGTCACGTTTCTATGAACCAAAAGAAGATTTATACCTAATTTGGATATCCAGATGATAATGCTTAGAAAAAGAATGCAATGAAGACCATGTCACTGTCTTGCAAATGTCTAGGGACGACACCAAGTGAAGCTCCATCCAAAATGCAGCTTGCGCCCTTTGGGAAGTGGAAGGCTCCCATCAGCGTAGGCCACAGTTATGTCCTCTTTAATCCAATGAGCTATAGATGCATTTGAAGCACCCTCAGCTCTTCTTGGACCATTAAAAAGGACAAGGAGATGATCACATTTTCTGAAATCATTAGTCACCTTCCAAGTAACTCAAAATCCTTTTCACATCCAAGTGCTGTAACAGACTGTTGTCTCCCTCACATGACTCCCTTGAAAAGGATGGCAGACACCACGTGATTAAGATGATAGGAAGACACTTTGGGAAGAAAGGAAGAAGGAGGTATTGCCTCACCTGGAAAGCTCAGAAAAGGCTCTCTATAATACAGAGCCTGAAGCTACAACCCAAGAAAGAGATCTAGGTGTCATAGTGGATAACACATTGAAATTGTCGGTTCAGTGTGCTGCGGCAGTCAAAAAAGCAAACAGAATGTTGGGAATTATTAGAAAAGGAATGATGAATAAAACGGAAAATGTCATAATGCCTCTGTATCGCTCCATGGTGAGACCACACCTTGAATACTGTGTACAATTCTGGTCGCCGCATCTCAAAAAAGATATAATTGCGATGGAGAAGGTACAGAGAAGGGCTACCAAAATGATAGGGGAATGGAACAACTCCCCTATGAGGAAAGACTAAAGAGGTTAGGACTTTTCAGCTTGGAGAAGAGACGACTGAGGGGGGATATGATAGAGGTGTTTAAAATCATGAGAGGTCTGGAACGGGTGGATGTGAATCGGTTATTTGCTCTTTCGGATAGTAGAAAGACTAGGGGACACTCCATGAAGTTAGCATGGGGCCACATTTAAAACTAATCGGAGAAAGTTTCTTTTTTACTCAACGCACAATTAAACTCTGGAATTTGTTTGCCAGAGAATGTGGTTCGTGCAGTTAGTATAGCTGTGTTTAAAAAGGATTGGATAAGTTCTTGGAGGAGAAGTCCATTACCTGCTATTAAGTTTCACTTAGAGAATAGCCACTGCCATTAGCAATGGTTACATGGAATAGACTTAGTTTTTGGGTACTTGCCAGGTTCTTATGGCCTGGATTGGCCACTGTTGGAAACAGGATGCTGGGCTTGATGGACCCTTGGTCTGACCCAGTATGGCATTTTCTTATGTTCTTATGTTCTTAAGCTTAGAAATATCACCTTTAGAGCAAGTAGCTTGACCAATGCAACACTCCTCTCACTGGTTAAAATGGCTGAAACAGCAACAAATCTCAAAACCACATTCAAATCTCATGCAGGGACAAAAACTCATGGTGGGGAGATCAAAGATGCTTCACCCTCCCTTAGAAAAAAAAATGACATTCGGTTGGAAAGACGAGGATTTGGCTCCTAGACATTCTCTATAACAATCAACAGCTACTATCCGTACCTTCAGGGAATTTAGGGCCAACCCCTTATTCAAACTCTCCTGAAGAAATTCCACGATGGAAGGCAGCAATGCCCTCCTGGCCAACTCTCCTCTATCCACACACCAAACCTCAGATTCTCCAAATCCTGATATTTGCCAAGAAAGAGGAATTTTCCTCGCTTGCAGGCAAGTATTCACAACCCCTCGAGTAACCTTTCTTCGCTAAACAATCTCTCTCAAGGGTCAAGCCATAAAACAGAACCAATCCAGATCATCATGAAGAACAGGTGCCTGGCACAACAGACCCCTGGCTACAGGAAAACACCAGGGTCCCCTTCTAACATTCTTATTATATCCACAAACTGGGACATTTTAGCCAATCTGGAGCAAATAGTATCAAGACCATGATGCTCGGCAATCCTCTGCACTATTCTGTCCACTAATAGCCACAGTGGAAACAGAGCAGACTATACTCCTGTCATCTATGAATTTCCAACTCTGACCCTTTTTTTTTTTTTTCAATGAAAAACAAAAAAAGTCCTTGGCATTGGTGTTGGTAGCCATCAAATCTATCACTGGCCTTCCCCATCTGCTCTCTATCGGGCAGCATACCTTCTCAGACAGAGATCATTTCCTCAGATCCAGAGAGTTGTGGCTGAGAAAATTCGCTTAAACATTTTCTACTCCCACGATGTAGGCTGCAGAGATTATCCTCACATTTGCTCTGCCCATGCCATTAAACGACTTGCTTCCAGAGTGCTTCCTCCCTGGTGACTGACACAAGCCACCGCTGTGGCACTGTCTGAAAGGATTCTTACCACCTGCTCCTTCAAAAGAGGAGCAAAACAAAGGAGCACCAATCTTATGACCCTCATATCCAAATGACTGATCGACCATTTGTTCTTTCCAGAGTCAACACCCCCTGAGCCACTTGACCCTGACAATGTGCTCCTCAACCTACCAGACTGGAAATCTGTCATTACCATAATCCACAATCTATCCAAGTAATCCTACAATATCCCCAGTGGCATATCTCACATCAATAACTAGTAACCCACCAGTATCAATACTTTTATTTCCTTCCACAACCATATAATATTTTTAAATTTTTATTTACTTTAAAATTCTCTCTTAAAGCCAAGCATTTTTTTTAAATCAATTTTAGCCATCATTTAACAAATTCTTGTAAAAACTTCAAGGTTAACCGTTTTTCAACCACAGACATTCAAGAGGACCTTAACGATGCTTGGCTTAATATATACTTAGCCATACAGGAAAGTCTAGGTCCACTCCCTCCACACCAATCCAGACTTCTCCTAGCCCAAGTCAGCAATACTGATCTGAGAATAATTCTGGAAATTAAAGGGACTACCTTAACAAGACACCCCCCCCCCCTATAAGGGACACATATGAGCCCTTGCCCAAGGAACATGATCCAATGTGGCCGCCATGGATCTCAGCACCTGCAGATATGCCCAAGGTGTGGGACTCCAAATCTTTAATAGGGCTTTCACTTGACTCTATAGCTTCAATTTCTTCTCCTTTGTCAGGCACACTCATCCCAGATTCATGTTGAATTCTGCCCCTAGATATTCCAAGGAATAGGATGGACATAACTTGCTCTTGGCAAAATTCACCATGTAGCCTAGCTCTTGCAAGAATTATACCACTCTAGTCATAGTTGTCTCCCAAGTTGTCTTTGCCTGAATTATCCAATTGTCTAGATACAGATACATCAGAATACCTTTGCGCCAGAGAGCAGCTGCCACCATCACCATCACCTTGGAAAGAGTTCTCAGTGCAATAGCCAGGCCCAAAGATAGGACATAAACCTGGAAGTGGTCTCCCAGAATTGTAAAGCGAAGGTACTTCTGATGGTCCTCTCGTATCGGAACGATCAAATAAGCTTCCATCAGGTACAAAGATGTTAGAGACTTCCCTTGTCTTACTACCATCATGACTAATCTCAAGGTCTTCACCTTGAAACGAGAAACCTTCAGAGCTCTAATGACCCCTTTCAGATCCAAAATAGGATGAAAGATGCCTTCCTTCTTCTGTACTATGAATTAAATTGAAATTGAATACCTGCTCTGGCCCTTCTGAGAAGCTGGAACTGGAACCACCACGCCTAACTGCAAAAACCTATTTAGTACCTCTCATACTGCTTCCACCTTTCAAGCAATATGACAAGAGGATGTCATAAAATAGGCTAAAAGAGCAAGAAAGCTCTAGAGCGTAGCCTCTCCTGACAACCTCCAGAACCCATTTGATCTGATGTAATCTGGTCCATCCTCAAGTAAAAGGATTACAAAACGGCCTATTTCTTATACAGGAGGATAGGTCCTCAAATCTTCATTCACCATGATTTGGGTCACATCATCTAATCATCACCCTTGAAAACAATCTCTGGAACGGGTATCTCCCCAACATTCTCCTCAGTAAACACCGAAGCAAATAATTAATTTAGTCTTTCCGCGATGGCCTTATCTTCCTTAAGTACATTTTTAAGCCCTTGATCATCTAATGGTCCAACCGACTCCCTCACAGGTTTCCTGCTTTGGATATATTTTTAAAAGTTTTTATTATATGATTTTGCCTCTATAGCCAACTTCATTTCAAATTTCTTTTAGCTTGTCTTACCAATGTTTTACATTTAACTTTCCAATGCTTATGCTTTTTCCTAACATTTGAGAAATACAGAGGAGAATCCTTAGCAAACCAACATTTCAGTATACTAGCTCTAGCCAAAAATAAAGCAGTTTGGGTAAATTTCTGAACTCCTTTAGATAGGCCCTCTGCCCAATTTGAGAATCCCAACATGCTCAGTAAAAAGGGGTTTATGAGCAGCTACTGTTTCAACAACATTCATCACAGTTTCCTAATAATCATACAATTTAGGAAATTTTAAAAAACTATTTTAAATTGCATTTCCCTAAATTTAGAATCCATAGAAATAGTTTTCAATCTAGTAAATACATTTTCAAACTCCTTCGGGGAAAAACAGCATCAAGCTAAATTGAACAGCATTTTTTAATCTGCTTTCTCAAATAGCTAATTTATTACTCTTAGCACCTGTTACAATTAAATTCACCGAAGAATCAGCAGCAAAACCAGCAGAATTGCACTGTTTCAATTCTAGCACATAATGCCTAATTTGTAAATAAGCATGAAAATGATGATTGGGAAGTTGGAAAGTGCTCTCTAAATGATCAAAGGAATATATTTTGTTTCCAAAGACACACAAATAAAGATGAGAGATTCTAGTACACCCTTATGTTTGCCATTTATGAAATATACTATTAATCATTCCAGAAGAAAAACCAGGATTACCCAGAAGAGGAAGAAATGCTGAGGTCTGAAAAAGATACACCCCACCAGGTGCACAGATATTTCTATACATGTTTCACTGGAATGAACAATGGCTAGGTTTGGAAATTGGTAGGAAACCAGCGATCTGGAATATGTAATGCACTCCAATGGGACAAAGTTGTAATGTTGATGCAACTGGATTTGGAGCACAGAATTTAAACTCCCCTGCTATCCATTCCCAACCAAATCAAAGTTGACTTGCCACATTATAAAATCTAAAATTAAGTAATGCTGGTCTACCCATATAATTATCTCCCATCAATGAAGCACAACAAATAAGTCAGGATTTGTTTTTCCATTGCTTTGATCACTTTTAAACATCTCTCACGTTAATTCTTTAGAAATGAAGATTTTTAAATTGCCATCTCTTGTTAAAGCTCGCATTATAGCCCAGGCACCACGGCATTCTTACAACAGCAGAGAACTGTACATACTGGCAATATCAAAACCAAGGGGGAAATATGCAGGAATAATCTGTAGGTGATGGTGCCATTCAGATACAGCGGGAGATTGCCAAGGTATCTAACAGATATCCAGTTTACTGCTATAGTTTTTACTGTTAGAATCAGAATACAGGATTTTCCCAGACTGTTACAGAAAGTGAGGCAAGCCAGAGAAGGCTCAGCACCTGCAAGTATTTAAAAACATTAAAAAAAAAAAAAAAAAAAAAATTCTGTAAGCTCACTTCTTCTTGAATATACTGCAGCAGGAAAGGCGAGGCTCTCAGGTTATCCACGGGGAAACTGAAGAATCCTTGGATTTCTTTCTGGTGCAGATCCATAGTAATAATGTGTGTCAAACCTTAATAAAAGAAATTAAATTATATAAAGCCAACAAAAAACCCCGTGAAAATATTCTCCTGCCTGAAGCTATCAAAAAGCTGCACCTGGAGAGCCTGCTGAATTTCTTGGGGGAAGATCCCTGGCAAGCTATTAACCTTCTGATGTGTTCCATCAGATGTGTTTCGTAAGCACCCCCTTATTATCGTGCTTTTTAAAAATGGGGTTCAAACCCCTCCATCTATATACTCTTTCCATTTCCTTTTTTTGCTCAATTTTAAAACTACCAATTTTTCCCCCAACTCAACCTAGATTAAGGAAGACTTCAAAATTTTAATTTTCATAGTGGAAACTCTGTTTACGGTTTTTGGGCCAACTCTGGGAAGAAGACAGTGTCCAACCCCAGTCTTTTTAAGACCTCCAGGATGAGTACAGTGTGGAAGATGACTCAGTCACTTTTCACGCTCAGTTGCTTGCCGAGTTATCCCTTCTTCATGCTAAAGGATGGCATTCCCACTGTTCCAGACCCAGTTATGCGCATTCTCATTCAGGAAGATATACCTCGCCGGGGTATTTCCCTTTTTTTTTTTTTTTTTTTACAAAGCTTTGCTAAACATACAAGCTGCACACGACCCACCACTACAACTAATTCAGCAGTGGAATACTGACCTCCAGCTGACCTTAGCAACCCAGCAATGGAAGGGGCTTTGGGACAAAGTGCATTAAGGTCTCTCTATGTACCTGCTGGGTCGAAATGAAGGTTAAGCTTCTCCACCAGACTTATCAACATCCTTTGTTTTATAACAAATTTTCACCCACTATCTCAGGGCTATGTATGAGCCAGGGCTGTGGTTGCCCTGGCTCATACATTCGTGTTTGGTGGACCTGCGAATTTGTTATGGTTTTCTGGCACTCTGTTCTAGCTTCGTGTTGCTTAATCCTGGGTACAGAGCTTACACTGAAACCAGAGCTTTGTTTATTAGGGCTATGGAGGGCACATACTCTTACCAGTGTACAAAGACGCCTTGCCTTGCTGATCATTTATTACATGCAGGGCGTTTCACTATTTCTCTCCTGTGGAAGTCAGCTCCTACTCTCAGGTGTTGGAAGAGTCAGGTCCACGAGACAGTCCAAGTGGAGAAGCTTACCTATATGCTGAAACGCAAATTACCATTGTACGATAAAATCTGGTCTCCTTATTGGAGTTTGTACTGTCCTGAAGGGCGGGCGTGTGATTTTCTCCATGATTTCCTGGTACATTATTGCTTACTACTCTTTTGTCTGTTTTCCTGCTTAGGGGTGGGGGGGGGGGGGGATCGTTATGTTTTGTCATTTCATACTTAGAATGCTCATGATTTGATTTTCTCCATTAAACGCTAAATAAAGAGTTATTTAAAAAAAAAATGTAAATTTTCTCCAAACGGTTAACCATTCTTCCAGGTTTTTCAAGTCTCTCCATTTCCTTCCCACCTCTTCCAGAAATGTTTTTAAATCATCTGCTAACAAACATACTCTTATCTCAAGGTCCTCAGCAATGTTGCTAACAAACAGAACCAGCCCCACTGCCAAGCCCTGGAGTACCCCACAGACCACTGTGCCTTCACCAGAGGAGATTACATTTACCACCACACTCTTGCATTCTGCTGCTCAACCAGTCCCTCATTCCAAGTTGTCCTACTCACATACTATCCAGCTTGCTTCTTGATCTAAGTAAAACAAAGCTTTATGGAAATTCAGACAGGCAACACATAGCACCGCTCTGATCCACCACTTTTATCACCTCATTTAAGAGAAGAATCAAGCCCAAATACAAGATGGCATTGGAAGAGTGAAATGCTCCCTTTAGCTCTTGAAGTTTTCCTTCTTATGGTTAAGAGAAAGGGGGAAGTGAGAGATTTCCCCCTTGGGCAGCCATTCCTCTACCCAAAAGACTATTCCTCAGACTCTGAGCAGATACATAGAGCCTTTAATCTCAGGGAAGAAGCCTCTTTGTGGGTGACTGTGTTGGGCCTGCTGAAGTGGAGGTTTCCCTCAGCTCCACAGACTCTAGATCCAGGAGATATCCATGCATTGAGGGGAGCCACAGGACCTCCCCCTTGGAGGTTCCCTCACAGGCGATGTGAAGGAGCTGGGTGGTGCCGTGGGTGGGGAATATCTCCTAATACTGACAACTCACTTTGTTGAAGGAGCTGAACAGAAGATTCGTGGCTCATGAGAAAGCAGTGTGGTTTAAGCAAGAGGCAAGAAAATGCAGCGTGAGGGAAGGAAGTTGGATCTGCCGGGATCCTCTAAGTCATCTTCTTTACCCTGGAATTAATTTCTGGAGAAACACAACATGCATCGGTCTGGAGGACATTCTGCAGGCTATTATTTTGGGACACACAGATAGCAAGCAGCTTGATGAGTTTAACGTACCCTAGGTCAATTCTGTGCCTTGGAGTTGAAAATAGTGAGCCATGCAGAGAGGTCAGAGGGGTTTAGAGGCTCAAGTGTGTCTGGTTTCATGATTTCAAAGTTGCTGCAGTTCAAGACAGTTTTTTAGTACAATGTAAGTTGAGGTTTTCGGAAAACAGACTGATTTCCGAATCTGAGAGCTCTCACCTTTCCACATACCTCACTAACTGGCCCAAAAGAATTATTCAAGAATTGTATGATAGAGGTTTTCATATCTCGGAGAATGTAATATCACCCCTGAGTAAAAAGGTTTGTACTTGCCATTAAAGAAGAGGGAAGAGAGTTTACCAGCATTGGTGGATGCTTCTCCAGTATCCACAGAGTTTGAAACTTTCTGCTTTTCTTAAACAATCCACTGAAGAAGTGATACAATAGGCTACTCTGCTGATTTCTTTTGTATTTGAGACCACTAAAGATCTCATATTGAAACGTTTCTTCAGCAATAAAGAAAGTCTCTTTATGTTTCATAAGATCTGGTTTTCTGATTTCTGTAAACAGACTCTGAATATTTCTTCTTCAGATTTTGGGTGGTAATTTCTTTCTGAGATATCCTGAGAAGTGTTTGGTTCTGAGATTCAATATATTTACTTTGAGCCAAGTCAACTGAGATCCTTTTCGGATAATAGAAGTTATAGTTCTTGCGATGGTCCCAGACATTGTTTTAGTGATCTGTTGGAATGAAAGGCTAATTATATTTTCTCACTCCGCCACCTTTTCGTTATTCTATAGTTACCTGTGTTTCTAAAAGGTTCCTTTCCTGGTGTTGGGGGTATTTTTTTTTCTTGTAATGTATTATTTTCTGTTCAGGTAAATAGTCTGCTTGCAATTATCTTTAAATTGATAAATAAATAGTTAAAAAATAAAAAAAAAGAACCGAATCAAGTTTGTCTGACAGGACACAGTGCCTGACTCCTATCTACTAGTTTCAAGGTACTGCAACTCTTTTCCTTTAATAATCAGTTCCATAATTTTACCCACTACTGAAGTTAGGTTAATGGATATGTAGTTCTTGCCAGCTCCTTGTTTCCATTTTTGTCCACTGTCCTCCAGGTTCCTCAATCTCTCTCCATCTCCAAAAGACAAACTGAAGTGTAGCCGGGTACTGTGCTGCCTACCTAAGTATGCCATGCTTATAGAAGGCTGCCTGATGAAACAGTTGCCTGTGCTCAGATCACCAGAACTATCATGGGTGCATGGGTCCTGCAGAGAGCTCCTCCCAGACATCTTACTGCAGAAGGGGGGGGAGGGATGGGTCTGGGAAGAAGATTATTTCCACTCACCTGCTTTTGCCAGCATGGAAGCCAGCAGCTTGCATACGATGGAGCCCCTCTTCCTCATCTTGCTTTGCTTGCTGTAGGGGAAGTAAGGAATCACCCCAATAATATTCTTGGCACAGGAAGTCTTCAGCGCATACGCCATGATCAGCAATTCCATCACTGCCGTGTTCACATCCCTATGCAAAAAAGGGAAAAGCAAGGTAAAGAGGAGACATCAAAATCTGTATGAGCTTTGTCCCCAATACAATGCAAGATTTGCTTCATTAATTACTTTCTAATGTAGCGCATCATCAATGGTCCTTGGACTACCTCACAGCACAGAGGGAAGAGAAAGCGGCTAATGAAAAACTGAAAAGTTTGCATTTTATATCAAGTGTTAAACATCTCAATATGGTTCACTTTATGGACTTTTTTTTTTTTTTTTTTAAGTGTTAAAAGGATTACCTCCTGCTTTAGCAAGTTTATTGTATTATCAGATCTCACTACAGCTCTGGCTCTAAGAATGACCACAAGAATACTCAAAGTAATGCTAGTGCACTAGGGGATGTTCTGACAATGAAACTGCTGGATTACCCAACAGCTCCCTCTCTCCCTTTGCAAGCTATAGCAATGCACGATGGAACAATAACTGGATTATTCCACTGCAGAAAGAAGAGGTAGTTTCTTAGAGAAATTTCTAAAATCTAAACCGTAATAAAATATTCAATGTTTAACTTTTTTTTTAATTTTATGTTTTTTCGGCTGAAGCCTATAAACATATATAGGTCATAAACATAAACAGTTATACAAACAGTCAAAAATATCCAATGAACCTAGATCCGAGAGTCTTAATTTGTTATCCCACATTTTTTACAAGATATAAACCCACCCCCTCAACCTCCCTTCCGTCCCCCCTCCCTCCCCCTGCCTCGTTTGCGTGGTAAAGGTCAGCGCTCCCTTGATTGTCACCCATAGGAAAGGTGTATATTTCAAGCTTGCACACCCTGGTTTTGCTGCCAGGGTGTGTAAGCTTAATCTGTACGATTATTGCCCAGAGGGTCTCTGGGGTTCTGACTCCGTATTAGTCAGCCAGGCTTTGTAGGCTTGCCAACGTCTCTTAAAACGACCTGTACGTTTATGTTTAAGAGCCGTCAAGTGCTCCAAGTAATATATCTTTGCAATTTTCTGTATAACATTCTGCCAAGTGAGCGCCTCTGTTTCCAGCCCCTTGCAATTTCTATCTTAGCTGCTGTGAATATTTGTGTGATAAAATAAAAATCATCTGTTGATATGTCTGATGTCTGTATATTCAATAAAACATTGCTGGGTTCAGCACAATGTGTGTCTCTTATCTCTGCCCAAGAGGCAGCAATTTTAGGACAGGTCCACCACATGTGAAAGTATCTGTCCACATTTCCTCCAACAGAGATTGTCCATCTTGGGGGCAAATTTATGCAGGCGTAATGTGTCATTTGTAAAGGACTTTGTATCCCTGTTCTACCAATGAGGCTGAAATAGAACTCTATTTAAATCCTTAAAAAACCCTCTGTCCAGCACTTGGGATTGCACAGCTCAGGAATATCAGCCTCCCATCGCTTGATATGAGCTGGTGAAGTCAGCAAATCGCTATTTAACAGCATGTAAATCTTTGATATGAACTTAGGTAGGGTCTCTGCTTTATCACAGAAGCCCTCATACAACGATTTACCCTTTAAGAGGTCACTCTTGATCTGAGGCTGGGACATATAAAGTCGAATTTGCAGGTAAAAATAATAAGAGGGTAAAACACCAAATTGATCCATTAATTCTGAAAATTCCCATATTTCCCCTCCCTTTAACAAATGCTCCAGCCTAGAACAACCACCCTCTACCCAACAACGGGCCAAAGGTTTAGACTGACCAGGAGAAAACCCCTGATTGTGAAAAATCGGTGTGCTATAAAAGAAAGCTCGGTCTCCTATTAACCTTTGTTTCCACAAGTCCCAGATTGCTAGTGTGTGTTGGACCATGGGTGGAAAAGTGTTACCCACATTTTGATCCATATTTTCTCAGCCACAGTAAGGGTGCGGGACCTATCCCCTGCAATAAATCTGTTTCTAGTCGGACCCATCTCTTACTAACCCCTGTAGTGTGACGATGTACTGCTGAGCGCAACTGCACTGCTACGTAGTACCACAGTAAACATGGAACCCCCAAGACCACTTCTCAATTTTGGTAGGTACAGTACTCTGCTGCTGACTCTGGGGGGTCTGTGCTCCAAATAAAGCTTCCTCTGCCACTGTGTGATGGAATCTACAGGAATCTTGACTGGAAGTGTTTGAAATAGATAATTGAATCTAGATAAGATATACATTTTGACTGTGGAGATTCTCCCTAGCCATGAAAGTCTCTTTCTATCCCAGACCTGCAAATTCTGTAATACCCGTGACCACAGTCACCCATAGTTGAGCTGAAACAGACTTTCTAATTTGGACCTATTTTCACCCCAAGGTATTTCAGATGATTATGAATCACTTTGAAGGGAAATTTCTTTTTCAGTCCCTCAAATTGGAGCACTGGTACTGTGATATTTAGGAGCTCCGATTTGTCCGCGTTGAGTTGGTACCCAGAAGCTGCACTGAATCTAGTTAACTCGGATACCAGAGGTTCCAATGATACCTCCGGACATGATATCGTAAATAAAATATCATCCGCAAACATTGAACGCTTATATTCGTGGTCTCCCGCCCGTACCCCCTTGATTGCCGCCTCTGCCCTAATGGCTGCCGCTAATGGCTCCAAATATAGAGCGAAAAGGAGCGGGGAGAGTGGGCATCCCTGCCTGGTACCTCGTTCGATCTTAAATGTTTTTGAATAGCCCCCGTTAACTTTAATACAAGCATTGGGATTGCGATAGAGCTGTTTGATTCATGTGGAAAAATTCCCTTCTAAACCCATCTTATCCAACACTGCCAACAGGAAGTCCCAGTGGACCATGTCAAATACCTTTTCAGCATCGACCGTGAGAAGTGCCATGGGGACATTTACCTCTTGTCCCCACCAGATTAAATCTATTACCCGTCACACATTATCAGCTGCTTGCCTGCCAGGGACGAACCCTGTTTGGTCGGGGTGGATCAAATGGGTCGCTACTCCCCCTAATCGGTTAGCTAACACCTTAGCTAAAGGTTTTAGGTCCAGGATTATAAGGGAAATGGGTCCGTATGACCCACACTGCGTGGGATCCCTGCCTGGCTTTGCCAGAATCATGATCCCCGCTTTGTTTGCATGTTCCGTGATTAACCCTTCTTTCAGGAGGTTATTAAAGGCTCTGGTGAGAGGACTAGTTATGATAGTAGTTAATTTCTTATAAACTCCTGCTGTGTATCCATCTACACCAGGAAATTTGCCTAGTTTTAAGCCTTTAATTGCTTGGGCTACCTCAAGTTCTGTGATCTCCTTATTTAAAAGATCTTGCTACTTAGCCTGTAAGTGCGGCAAATGAATATCTGTCAGATATTCCTATATGTTCTCTGGCGAGGTATCTGATCTTTTAGAGTAAAGTTGTTGATAGAATTGATTAAACCTATCCCAGATAGCAGCATTCTCTGAGACCTTTTCCCCCTTCTCATTTTTAATTTTGAGTATTTGGTTGAGACTCATTCTGGCTTTGAGGCAACGGGCTAATAGCCATCCCATTTTGTTACCTCCCTCGTAGAACTCTTGCTTTGCTTTGTCTAGTTGGTGAACTATATTCCCCAAGTCTAGCTTGTCTAGGTCAGCCCTCAGTTTTCCCAATTGAGTGTGTACCTGGGGATCTGGGTTTCTTTTATTCCTAATTTCCAGACTACCTAATTGTTGTAGGATCTTTTTTTTTTTTTTTTTTTTTTTTTTTTTTTTTACAAAGGCAGCTCTAGCGATTAGCTTACCCCTAGCTCTCGCTTTAAAGCAGTCCCAAAGTGTTTATGGAGACACTTCCCCATTGTCATTCTCCACTACATACTGTTCCCATCTCTTGCTTAAATTGAATTTCATAATGATTATCTTCCAGCAGGCTCTCGTTTAGCCGCCAAAATCGTTCTCCCCCCTGACCTCCCAGGCCCTTCAGAGTAAGCCTGATGGCGGCGTGGTCTGACCACGTTATCACATCAATGCCAGTGTCCTGTACATAATTTACCAGAGCTTTATCTACAAAGAACATGTCTATACTGGAGTACGTCCCATACGCTGGCGAAAAGAAAGTGTAATCACGTTCTGAAGTGTGTTGGAGGCGCCAAATATAAACTAGGTTCCAGTCTCTCATCAGTGCCTTCAGGTGTTTCCTAATTGTCCTGGAGTGTGCGGTACTTCCCTTACTCATATCTAAATAAGGATAACTGGTAAAATTAAAGTCTCCGCCAACAATCAACATGCCCTCAGCCCATTGCTGCATAACCTCAGACATTTTTTCTACAAAGGACCCTTGTCCAACATTTGGGGCATAGATGTTCACTAATGTATAAACTTGTGTACCTATTTTGATTTTAAGGAGTAAGTATCTACCTTCCTGGTCACGGACCACAGTCTGCACCTCCACTGTTATATTTTTGGAGAAAAGATTTCCTACCCCACTGTATTTACCCTTAATGGTAGCTGCAGCAAAGTACTGTACAGGAAAATTGTGTGATGCTAATAGCCTCTCATATCTTTTTTTTAAATGTGTCTCGACAGAATAATATATCCACTTTGGTGTTAAGGGCATCTTGTGGTAATCTTTTCCATGTATTTAACCTTTTAATCTTTTGGCATGTATTTAACCCCTTAACATTCCAGGACATTATTTTAAGTGTTCCCGCCATATTAATCAAGACAACCAGGGCTTAGCTCCGTATTGCACCAGAAAATCATTAAACATGTAGTTTGCCTCCCTTACCAACCACCTGCCACCCTTAAGTTAACTATTAGGCCACATTCACCAGATAAACGCCACCCCATCCATCCACACTCATTCAACCCCCTCCCTCCCCACCCAACACGCCCCCCCCCATTCTCCGAGGAATACTGTCACCCCCATCTCATAGCCCCATGAGGCCCCCCTTTATACCTTATCAAAAATTAAGCAGAACATCCCCTTTTCTACCATTGCCTGAGTCACCAGCTTTTCCATATCTGAGAAGAAATGTCTAAAAGATGCTGGCAACTGTACTAAACCGGTCTTTCGATGCCCATGTTGTAAGTAAATCATTGTCCACACCCGTGTTCCTGCTGCATTGTCAGCTTGTAGTGAATCCGAACATCTGAGATCAAACAAACATGTATGTCAGAGTCTCAAGTATCGGCTCTCCTGGTTCCCATTTCTCCTCCAGAATGACATCTCAGTCACTTGCCACCATGTGGAACTCGCTGCCATCTTTGATGTGTTTGGGAAAAACCTGGCTGAGCTGTTGATTTAGGGTGGTGAGCCAGGCCTTTCAGGATCCCAGCTTCTTGCATGATGGTTGTTGCAGCCTCCACAGTCTGTGCTCTTGAAGTAGTACCATTGATAGTCATTTGCAAGCCAAATGGGAAAAACCCTTTGTATCTATGTTCCCCAGCTCTCAACACCTGAAGTAACTCTCGGAACTCCCGCCTTTTCCGTATGGTGATGGGAGACAGATCTTGAAAGATTTCAACTCCATTAGCATGCCATTGTAGGTCTGTAATTTTCCTTGTACATCTCAGTATTCTTTTTATTTGGAATTCATGAAAACTGACTACAATGTCTCTTGGAACATTGCCTCTCGGTTTAGCCTGGGATCTGTGTGCTCGGTCCAAATTAATTTTGGGAGCTTCCTGAAAGCCAGCTTCCTTATCCTAATGGAGGATCATCAAGCAGATGTCCTTTACTACTTTTGCACAGTCTGCATTGGCCTCCCCTTCAGGAATCCCGCAGAAGCACAGATTTCCCTGCCGCGACCTGTTCTCCAGGTCTTCAAGCCATACAGTCTGATCTACCTGTTTAAGCTGCACGATTTCTGCCTCTAAGGCTGTCTCCTGCTCTGTCACCTGGCTTTCTACTGAAGCCACCCGCTCCCCCAGCTCCTCATGCTCGCGCCTCAGATCTGCTGCGAGTTGCTGGAATTTGGTTTTGAGCGATCCCATTCAGTCTTTGATTTCTTTAAACCATGCCTGGAAATCTGCTCTCGATTATCTCCGGGTCCACCGCACCTCCTCTTGCCATCGGGGAGCCTGCCGGTGACGCTCCGAACCCTCAGCAATCGCGGCCTCTCCAGGCCTGGATTCCGCTAGGCCTTCCTTGCGTTTGTCAGGCTCTCCCCTCGCGTTTGTCAGCTCTCCCTCAAAAGAAAAAACTGGCAGAGGTCCGCGATTTTTTCTCTTACAGACATCTCTGTATGTGCACTTGTGGTTTTAGTTGTACATGACCCACGGATGGCTAACTTAGAGGGGGATATATTCGATGCTGAGCGGGGAACTTGAGACTCACACTGCCATTCGGGTGAGTGACGTCACTTCCCCCGCCAATGTTTTACATCTTATGCCAGGTACCTGCTATTGCTTAGCATGCTACTTCTAAGTTTTGGGCTGACAGAATTGCTCATCTTGCAGGCCTCTTGCCCTAACTTGTGAGGCAGTTAACACTCATGCAATAACAGTACCTCTTAGCCAATAAGAGGTACTCTCAAAATGCATTAGCTTACATAAGAGCACCTCACTCTAACAGCATGCATGCACTGTATGTGTATGGAAGCACATATGTAACCAGCTAAAAGGGGCAGACAGAAGGGACTGTAGAGAATGACTCCTCTTTCCACACAAGACAGCATGAACATCATGCAGGAGGTTAATTCTAGGCCTTCCTTACCCACTGGAAGTCCATTTCTCCATGACTACATATTTAAGGTATTTATCCTGCCCTTTAATCCAAAGCAACTATTACATGACTGTAGTCTTTGTAGGTTGCAAGACCTTATGAAGAACCAACAAGAGAGGGCTAATCTGGGAAGACACAGCATCTGAAGAAGAGTCCTGGTCTGGACATAAAAGCTGTCTCATGGCATTTTTGTTTTTGCTGGTGCAATAAAAAAGAACCACAACCTATGAAGACTCTTCCCCCACCCCAGTTTTCTCCAAATCCATCAATGCTTCTACAAGTTTATTACCACAAAAAAAAAATAAAAATTCTGTACTCATTCTATTTACTTCAAAAGGATGAAAGGCTGAGTCAACCATGCATGAGCCTGTGAACCATACACAAAGATATTCGAGAGCTGCACTCCTCCAGCCTCATCTAAAAGGGCCCTTATTACTTTTACAGTATCAGTTAAAGAAAAGGAATCAACCTGCATTGCTGCCATACTTCCTGGTATGTTTAACCAGCAACAGTAACAGCCTCCCGCTTTTTGGATTTCCTGAGACAAGGGGACAAAAAGATCTCAACCAGCCTTCTGCAGTCACTAGATCAAAGCTCTTTTTGTTATTTATCTCCTCGAAGTCTGGTTTTGCCCTGGCATGATGAGTTGAGGCCATTCACTGTTTTCATTGGGTGCCTCAGCTACTGCAGTCCCTCATGGCCCACTTCCTCTCTTTCATTGAAGACAGTTGCCTAAAATCTGTTCTACTGCCCTACTCCAGCTGTGTCACACTGCAGGGCTTCTGCAGATGACAAAGGGAAGAGCTTTGTTTGCTATGAAGCCTTCAGCCAAGTGTTACAGTGAACATAACCTTCAGCCATTGTGGAAAAACTCACAGAAACTCTGTTTCTGTGACTGGCTGAGAAAGGTAGGTGTGTGGAGGGCAAGGGTGCATGGGCAAAGCTAAAATGGGAAAATGCTATATTACTAACCAAGTCAATATTTTACTGCTTAACTTTCACTCTGGAGGCAAACTGCTATGCTCAACATTTTTTTTCTCAAAATTATAGGTATAACACAGCCCAAACTTAATATATTAAAAATCTACATAAGAACAGGACTTAACCTATTTGTACCAGACTGCCTCTCCTACCCACTTCAGAGGCAGTCGTGCAATACGCAAGCCCTAGAGAATGGCTTGCAGTAATCACACCACTCCAGAGATGGCTGCATACAAATTCCATGATGGCAAAGTGATTTAAAAAGGTCCTGTTTGGCTGTAAAGCACTACTTAAATACAAAATTACTGAAAGCAAAATATCTAAAGGCATCCAAACTAAATCGAACTGTCTTTGAGTTAATGGACATTAAAATAATTCAGCAGAGTAAAGTTGGGGTGGGAGGCAGGACACAGATGTGTGCCAGAGCGTAATCCCCCATTTCTTGGCCAAATCACTCACGCCAACTGCAATATTAAAAAAAAACCCCCTCAATCTGTTCCCTGCTGAGCAGCACATCCCCTGCCCTCCCCGCCAAGCTGAAGATTAAAGATTGGCTGAAGTAGCAGCAGCAACCATAGAAGGCCTGCGGCTGAATCACTTACACACACTGGCACCAGCACCAACATTTAATCCTCCCCATTCATCATTTCTACCTCTTGTTCTAATTAAATGACAGCATACTCTAATAGAGCGCCTTACAATTATTGATTCTTTATCATAGCACTTTTAACAAAGGCCTGTGATACATCACCAAAGAAAACACATTCCAAAGGACACTATTTTCTTTGGAGGTTGGGGATTTAGACAGGCGACTCATTGTATAACTCATATTAGATTTTAAATCAAGACACCAGGCTCGGGACCGCAAATCTTTGTGCAGCGCCTTAGGGTTTAATGGCTTTTGTGCTCCAGTGCTACCCATAAAAAAAACAGTGGCAATGCCAACAATAAGGCATTGTGCCATCTGTAAAATGGGAAAAAACTGCTAGAGATAAAGACAAGTTTGGAAGATTTATTTATTTAAAAGCATTTATTATCCGTCTATAGCAGGACCACTGTGCTAAGCAGAATACAACAAAACATGAAAGATCTAGAACAGGTAAATGTGAATCGGTTATTTACTCTTTTGGATAATACAAGGACTAGGGTGCACTCCATGAAGTTAACAGGAAGAACATTTAAAACTAATCAGAAAAAATTCTCACACTCAATGTACAATTAAGCTCTGGAATTTGCTGCCAAAATATGTACTTAGTGCAGTTAGTGTTTAGCTGGGTTTAAAAAAGGTTTGGATAAGTTCTTGGAGAAGTCCATTAACTGCTATTAATCAAGATGACTTCGGAATAGCCACTGCTACTACTGGCATCAGTAGTGTTTGGGTACTTGCCAGGTACTTGTAGTCCGGATTGGCCACTGTTAGAAACAGGATGCTGGGCTTGATGGATCCTTGGTCTGACACAGTATGGCAATTTCTTATGTTCTTAAAATATTACATATTAATACAATAGTTTAATCACATAAAAATATAAACAAAGGATAAAAACTCTAAATAAGGTTGGAACCAAACGTCTCGTGAAAGTATTCCCAATCAAATGATCATATTTACTTATGCAAAGATATTTAGTATTTGATTTTATGTGCAATACTCCCAGCCAATCCAGAGCATAAAGCACCCCAGGCTCTAAAGCCCCAGGCTAGTCCAATATAGATATCAGGGAAGCTGCAGAGCTCTCACAAATATGCATGATATATGTGCAAACACTAATTTTAAGAACCAGACTGATGCATGCAAATACCTCTCCTGCATATTTCTTATGGATAGCCTGAAAACCAAACTGGTAGGGGTGTTCCTGAAGACTGGGTTGAGAATCACACTATTAGGACCAGCCCTATGGCAATATGGAGGGACATGGGTTTGACTCCAATACTCAGGTCTTCTGCAAATGGCTTACAGGCGAGGAATACATACATGCAAAGCAAGTTATCATAGCTGCCAAGCTCTTATAATACAGGAGGAATATCAGAAGCAAAGAGATTACAGTACCTGGGAATGGTCTGTATGATGAAGATGTCTTGACCACGAACAGATTCTTTAATTTCAACTCTGGTTTCTAAACCAGGAAAGGGAAAAGAAGCACAAGAGGGAAACTGTCAAATCATAAATCCATGACAGAAACACAGGAGACTGACAGACAAATGTGCTACATTCACCTTAACTATTCCCAATTAAGTCTGCAATATTTAAGATTGGAAAATCCACAATTGAGCTGTTGTAAGCGCAGTGGGAAAGGTAAAAATAATGGATTCATTTTGCCTATTCATGGGTGGCAAATGAGCAAATAAAAACCATTAACAAAAACTTGTTCCTGGGAATCCAGGAATTTGCATGTTCGCATTATTATAGGGATTCCAGGTAGAGAATAAATCACTGACATACACAATGTTCCAGAGAAATGCAGGGGAAAGGGACAAATTTAATCTTTCCTGAATTTCCTTTCCTTGAATCCAGTCAGACCAGTCCAGACAAATAGGTTATGCCAGCAACCAGCAGATGGAAACAGACCAACAGATTTCATTGACATCACCTCTTATAGGCATCCATGATGACCTCAGCCTGCTAGTATTATCTGTAACTAGCTAAGGTAGAAATTTAAAGCAAAAGGAGCTATGCCACTTACCACACTCAATCTTCATGAACTACATACAGTGCTGTCTCTCACAAAAAGGAAAAGTAAGTTTGGCAATAGAAGAAGGGTTCTGGTCTGGTCTGATTGGATTCAAGGAAAGGAAGTTATCAGGTAAAATTAAATTATTTCTTCCTCATCATTCAGTTAGACCAGTCCAGACAAAACCAAGTTTGCTTAACAAACAATATTTTCCATAGATAGAAAGGAGAACAACTTTTGCACGCAATAAGCAAGCAAGTAAATAGGGATAGTGCAGAATAAATTGAAGGCCCACACAAGTGTCCTATTCACTTTTATAAATGTTTACTTAGTACGGCAACTCCACTGTTCTGAAATGCACATCATCACGTTAAAGTGGGTCCCCTGACACGGATCCAGTGTTTCGCCGCAAGGCTGCGTCGGTAGGGACAAACATGAAAGTATCAAATCTAAAAATACAAGCAAAAATAAATAATGTGGGACAAAATACTGATGGGACAAAGCTGATATATCTACCGAGACATAAACATATCTGTGTCAACTTAAACAAAAGGTGACCGGGAGCGCACAGATAAGACAACTGTGGTCCTTTAAATGCTGTAATTTTGGTGCGAAAGCCGCCAACCAACCAAAACAGACCAGAGAGACAAGACAAGCAGGACGTGAAAGGAAACAATCAAACCAGAATTAAGTGAATAAACACCGTTCGATCTCATTTTTCAGACCGTGTGGAGAAAGATTGTTAAGGCTAGAGATTCATTTCTGCCATGACATGTGGGAGAACGCCATCCAGTGGCACCAAACAGACTCATCTCTCCAACTAGTGGCACTTTTAGCTCTACTGAGCATATGCACGAGTTCCCTCATGGGCGTTGCCTTGTGAGCCTCCTCAGTTGATAAAGTTTAATCTAGCTAGGCAGTCGAGTCTCCAGTGAGGCGGGCAGGTATTTAGCATGGCTAATTCATCCTGCTATCTACAGAAAACACTATTTATGATAAGCAGGCTGAATTAGCCATGACCTGTGGAGAGTCTCAAGTTGAAGACTGCAGGGGAGAATTTACTGAGTAAGCAACCCAGACCCCACCGTGAAGAGTAGACTACTGTGAGAACAGGTTGTGCAAAACTGCTTGTCCAAATTTACTATTAGTTCTTGAGAGTGCGCCCAGACAGTAACAGGAGAAAGGGATGAACCGATGACCACGTCTTTGCGAGGTACTTCTCGCAAATAGGCAACAGAAGAGGCCATAGCTCACTTGATAGCTTTGGCAGTCTGTAATTTGTGTACCTGCTGAAGAGTAGCAGTGCTGAATGCATTCCACTATCCAGTTTGACTGTGTACTTTCGTGACTGCTACTTCAAGTCTGTTAGGATTGTGTGAAACAGAGCTGTAAAGCTTGGTGATGTAACCAAGTTGTTTTCTTATAGTAGTCCAGAGCTCTTTTGCAATCTAACATATGAAGGATCTTCTCACCTTCATGTGCATGAGGAGATGGAAAAAAAGTAGGTAATATGATGAATTAATAGATATGAAAAGCAGAGACCACTTTTGAGAGAAACTTAAGGTAGTGCAAAGCAAAATTCTATTTTGGAAGAATTGCATGTTCAGGGGATAATGAGCAAGAGCTTGGCGTTCACAGACTTTTCTAGCAGAAGTCACTGCTACAAGGAAAACCATTTTCCACATCAAAAACTTTAAGAGAAGCTGTCTCTAGAAGTCCAAAAGGCAGCTTCATCAATCAAAAAAGGACATAGTTCAAATCCCATGGGACCAGAGGATTTGTACCGGAAGTTTCACATGACACTAGTCTTTCAAAAATCTCGATACCAGTGGGTGAGCAGAGATGATTTTACTGTCTATCGAAACATGGCAAGCCACTATGGCACTGAGATGTATTCTTACAGGGGATGTAGCAAGGCCTGAGTCAGAAAGGAAGAGCAAGCACATTAACAGATTCTCCGGCTTGCAAGATAATGGGTCCAAGGCAATCTGATGGAATCATGTGGAATATCTTTTTCATTTGATGGCATAGTTTTTCTCTAGTTGAGGGTTTGCTAGTTGAAACCACTAAGTATTCAATGTCTCTAGGCAAAAAGAGCAGAGATTACTGAGCCTTCAACATACAAATCCTGAATCCTTACAATACAAATGAAAGCTTACAATTTATGATCCTCTGGCCAAATGCGTTTCTTTTGAACTCATTTGATATTATTTATTCTCGAATTTAATGTTATCAACTATGTACCCTTATTTCATTTCATGCTCTCCTATTTTAATTTATAATTTTAATGATATGTGCTATGTACCATTATTTATTTGTTTTTTTTTTAATTGTAAAGCTTTTGCTAAGTTAATGTTCATTGTAAACCGAGGTGATGTTTCCTTACGTGCTGCGGTATATAAAAACACTTAAATAAATAAAATAAACATCCAAGCCGTCAGTTAGCAAGGCAGGGTCTATCCACAGATTTATTTGGAAGACTGCTGGAAAGTTGTACAAGATATACAAACCACATTTGTCAGGACCATGATGGAGCTATGAGGATCAAGGTTGTCCTCCAGAATATGAAGGTCTGCCAAGTTATGTACATTGCCCCGGATGCTACTAGCTCTAAGCCACTCCATACACCAAACTTCAATGGAGGCTGAAAAGTCATGTGAGAGGGAACTGAACAACTCAGACAGAATGCATTCCTCTGCATCCAACAGCAGTTGGGGGTAACAAGTGTCGCCATCCACAGGTTGCAGAAAAGGATTTAGGTTTTGAATAGTCATGTAGATTTTGCAACATATAAGATTGGTGATATGAGCAGTAAGCATAGAGCTCTGAAATACTTTTTCCAAAATTGTCTAGTAGCCTGTGGTTTTTGCTTGGAAGTGAATTTGAATGATGATTTTTTTTTTTTTTTTTGCCTATTTCAGTGTGGACTCAACTATGACAGACTGATGAAGTAGTTGGGCAACGCCGAACCCCGGTGACTCTTGAACTCTATATCTGAGATCTAGTTTTCTGGCCATAGGTATGCCAGAAATAGGAGTTCAATCACAAATCTTACCCCAAAACCAATGTATTCCAGTCACCTAAATATGTATACACAACTCTAAACAGTGGTTCAACTGGTCAATATTAAATTAGCACAACCTAAGGGCTGTTAGTGAGTTTCTATATAGCCGGACTGGTGCGAAACTGGCTATAACGAGTAGATGAATCCGATGTGATAGGAGACTTTTCATTGATGACGTCATTTCCGGTCGTAAGGAGTTTAAAGGAAGCTCTCTGGGGAACCGCCATGTTAGGAGTGATCGTGTCTCGAGATAGACCGCATATAATTAAAAAGAATACAGAAGCCAGATATGTGAAGTGCTGAATTAGAGGATGGTCTTGGATGGTTGCTATGTCGATACAGAAGTGAATCCCCTGAGGCAAGACTTTGTCCGAAACACGATCGTGTCGGGATTGGAACTCCTAATGGATGAGTATTTAAGTTCTTCTTGTATCTGAATTCTTGAAATATAGCAAACTGCGAGCCAAAGTTGGTGTTAAAAATTTGGATTTTCAGCAGCACGTTGGGGACAAAAATTTTATTAAATGGACAAAAAAATCTTAAAAAAATATATATAAAAGTTGTTGTAATTAAAAGCAAGGTGACCTTATACCGCACTAGAGTCTGTGGTTAATCACAGACCCTTAGAGTAAGGGGCCTACATATGCAATCTTGAGTTTGGCTATATGATTGTGCTAAATTGATATTGACCAGTTGAACCACTGTTTTAGAGTTGTGTAGAAATAGGAGTTCCCCACATTCTCATCTGTAAAGGTTCAGAATGTCAAACTAGAAGACCCACTGGTTCCGATGGCATGTACAGTATTTGGAGGAGACCAAAGACTTCCGACTGGGGGTCTTTATCCTTGCATACATTAATACCTAGTTTCTTTCCCACAAAATGAGTAGGTAAGATTCTCCAGAGGCGATGTATGGTCAGGAGGATCCATAAGTGGGTCTAAAATATAGCCTGTAGAACCTTCTAAACCTAATGCTGTGGACTCACTAATCCAGGACTCTTGAGTTCTCCCAGTTGACTTGATTCTGCTGCAATCAAGTTGGATGATGAAGAATCTAGAGGCAAGGGTTCCAATGATGCGTTCATGCTGATAGGTGAAACTGGGGCCCTAGTCTGAGGGACTGCCATAGTGAAGGTGGAGAGGAGAGGCTGGATATGTCCTTCTGTCTTTCTAGTCAAAAAGGTAAAGAAATTCTTCACCAAATCTGCAGTCTGGTCAAGTGACTGACATGTCCTCTGACCTAGTGTAAGAGATGGAACATTCTCTGGAGACAAGAATGGCTTCCAGTTCAACAACTGGTGATCTACTGTAGGTGAGCGGTATTATGGAATATACTAAATCTGGTGCCTCTAAATGGAATTCCTCCACCAGTATTTATGAAGGAGTGAAGGCTTCTGTAATTGGAGAGGGCAGAGGCAACAAGTTCCCTTCTGCACCTGATCTAGGGCAGCAGACATACAGCTGCATAGGCAGTGAAGCATGTCTATTCTGGTCTGGTGCTCAATGCACAGATTGCAGTAGTATAGGAGTCTTGTGTTTTGATGGAGGTGAATATTTGGAAGCTGCCAAGGCATGCTTTGAGGGTCTCCCTTAAGCTGTGTCAGCGAAGCTGGTACAGAACTGAGATGTTTCTTCTATGCATGCCATCTGCTGTATCAGGATCAGTGGCCTGAAAGAAGTCTTAATGCAATGAGTTCTTGCACTATACATCAATGGATCATGGTGCACTATGCATAGTGAGCATGGTGTATTGTGTGCTCTAGTGCATCACACACTGAGTGTCAAATGCACTTGTATGCTGTGCGTCAAGCGTTCTGATGTGTCATGCATTGAGTACCTTAGGCCAACAGTATCGAAGCCTGATGCATCGTGCTTCAAGGATTTATGCTTCTTTGGATCAGGCTCCCAGGCCTTAAAGAGCAATACTACTTGTTTGTCAATGTAGGGTGGCTTGTACTACTCAACCCCACTTTTGCCTGCGTTGATGGGGGGATTTTTGGAGGAGCTCTGGCACAACTCCTTATCCAGTGATGTAGCTGCTGCACTGTGGGAAGAAGATCTGCTGCGACTCCAAACAGATTTACATAGCTCCTCAATTTTACTAGTCCTGGAATGCTGGTACTACAGGACATCCATCCTCAGGCATAGCAGTTTGTCTGATCACGGCTCGGACCATGGAATCGATAGCACAGTTTGTGCCAGTCTATTAAGGACATTACCTTGCTGCAAATACAATTTCTGAACCCACTGACAGCAGCTTTCTTTTTGCCAGAAATATTGAGATGCCAAGTATATATATATTTTTTTTATCTTCTAGCACTGAAAAGTGCTGTTGTGGGTTCTGCAGAGGCAGTGAGACAACTTAAGAAGGTAAATACTAAAGAAAAATATTGAAGCTGAAGAATTTAGAGAAAAAATATCTAGTGAGAGTGAGTACACATCTGTGTTTGTGCTCAGACAAAAAAATGGCTCTGAAGAGCTAAAAGCTCTACTAGATAGAGAACTGAGTCAGTCTGGTGCCACTGGAGGAGACCACATCATGGCTAATTCAGCCTGCTTAGGAAATCGGAATGTACCCAAACTACTCCTGAACAAGCTGGGAAACTGCCACACTTGCTCTCTTTTCCTCAGCAAGGCAGCATCCTCCTTCACTCTCAACTCCAAAAGATTGTGCCTCATAAAGAACACAAGAAAAACCATCTTGCCATCTTACAAATTTCCTATGGAGAAATCAAACACGACTCCACCCGAGGCTGCCTGAGCCCTAGCTGAACATGCCCTGACTAACTTTACATTGATAAGGGTAAATTCTTGCTAAACAGTCACGACGATCTTCCTAATCCAAGGCACTATAGACAATGAATAAAAGATCCGACTTTCAAATATATCTTAATAAAGCTCTTCTCACATCCAAAATATGAAGCGCACTGTACTCTCTCCTCATTGCTGTGTCTACAAAATGAAGGTAAACAGACTGACTCAAATGAAAAACCAAAACGACCTTTGGGGAAAAGGCACTGTTTGAATCTTTACCATGTATCTGTTGTATGTGTACCTGGAATGTCGTACTGCTCTTGTGTTTAAGAATAAAAAAAAAATTTTTAAAAAGCTTCCTACCGGTACAATAAAGATCCTGCAACTCCAAACTTCCTCCTGGTTTAACTTATCACTACCAGAAAAACTACATTTAAGGTAAGAAGCTTCAGTGAAATTGAACCAATAGGCTCAAATTGCAACCTAAGAAGGTCAACACCACTTCCAAATCCCAAGAAGGAATTGGGTCTCTAACCAGAGGGCCAATGTGCTTAAAACCCTTCATAGAAAAAATGAAACTTCTGAATGACAGGACAAAAGCCTTCCTAAAAGCCTGCCCAATTTGAGTGGAGGAGTAGCCAAGTGGTTAGAGCAGTGGGCTACAAAACCAGGAGACCAGGGCTCCTTGTGATCTTGGGCACCCTCCATTGCCTAAAGGCACAAACTTAGATTGTAAGCCTTCTGGGGATGGGGAAATATCTACAGTAATTGAATATAATCCGCTTTGAAGTGCTGTGAAAAGCAGAATATAAAAATCTATATAAATGAAAATTAACATGAAATAGCTACAATCTGTACCTTCAAGGAGTTTAGAGCTAATCTTTTTGACTAGCTGTCCTGCAAAAATCCAGAACACAAGGCACCGAGGGCGCTCCTGGGCTCTACTTGTTTCTTAGAGCACCACTGCTCAAAAATCCTTCAAATTCTCACACAAGCCAAGAAAGAGGAGAATTTTCTAGCCTTTAACAGTATGTTCACCAATGCCTGAGAATAACTTCTCTCAATCAGACAATCCTTCTCAAGGGCCAAGCTGAAAGATAAAATTGATCCAGGTTCTCTGGAGAAGAAAAGGTCCCTGAAAGATCAACTCTGGGGAAAAACTGCAATGGAATTTGCTAGGTAGACTAGATGGACCACGCGGGTCTTTTTCTGCTGACAGTTAGTATACTGACAGAGAAAGAGGGAGAAATACTTCACAACGTTTTAACACTGGCACATACATCTCCCCACTTATCAAATACAACCATATCATCCTGCCTCAGTCGCTCAAGAATCTAACTAGGTGATCCAGGTCATAGAAAACAAAGTTACTGTATGGAAACATAATTAGATACCGTATTTTTCACTCCATAAGACGCACCTAGGATTCAGAGGGGGAAAATTAAAAAAAAAAAAAAATGGTGTGCTAAACTGGCTCTGTTCCCAGGCATCTGTGCGTCTTATGGAGCAAATTAGGGGAGTGCATAAAATTTTGTCCCCGTTTTGTTTTCGGGTCTGGGGAAGACCATTTCGGTCCACTCCCCAGATCAGAAAACTCATTTTCTCTTTTCTGTGGGAACCCCCCCAAAAAATCCCCATCCCAACCCTTTAAATTTAACTAAATACAGCCCCCCACCCTCCTGAACCCCCCCCCCCCCAAGACCTGCCAAAAGTCCCTGGTGGTCCAGCGGGGGTCCGGAGAGCGATCTCCTGCACTTGGGCCGTCGGCTGCCAGTAATCAAAATGGCGCCGACGGCCTTTTGCCCTTACTATGTCACAATGGCCAAAGGGCCGACGGCCCAAGTGCAGGAGATCATTCCCCGGACCCCCGCTGGACCACCAGGGGCTTTTAGCAGGTCTTGGGGGGGGGGGTCAGGAGGGTAGGGGGGCTGTATTTAGTTAAATTTTTTGTCCACAAAACTGAAAATTTTTCCTGAAAAACTATTTATGAAAAAGAACATCTTTATCTTTTTCCAAGCAAAAGGAACCAAAGTTGCTCTAATTGTGATATCATCTATTGAAGCTTCCAAGAATGTTGAGATACTAGGTTCACTAGCAGTCAACTGATCAAGAGCCCCCTCAACCTTATTAATTTGTTTTACTTTTAGGTATATCATATATGTTAGAAATCAGGGGTAATACCTTCTGCATAGCCTAAAATCTCACACAAATACTTTTTTTTTTTTTAGCAACTCAGATTGTGATAAGCGAGTAACTGGAAAATTCAGAAACCTGAGGTTTTTCCCCCAAGATGCAAATTCTCCATCTTTTCTAAATGATTCATAATAATCAAATTAGCTTTAATAAAATTAGACCACCTATCCAGGGCTGGTGCAAGAGTCTGTAGTGCCCTAGGCAGACCACTGTAACCTCCACCTCCGAGCTGAATATGCCCTCCGACAGTGGTGTATATAGAATTATGGTCACCCTCTTACAGTTCTCTCTCTCATATACAAACCAAGCGAGTGCTCCATGACTGCTGTTGCCTCTTTCACATTTTGAAAATGGTGCCCTTGTGTACCTCTGTGGCGCCTCGCCCATTGATGCTGCCCTAGGCGACCGTCTAGTCATGCCTAATGGTCATGCAGGCCCTGCTCTTATCTTGAATAGCAGTAATAGATGATTTAACTTCTACAAGTTCTCTCTCCACTTCTCCAATCTTTGCATTATATTCTTGATATTTTGAATGGAAATCCTCAGATAGCCTTCCCACATGCTCATTTAGCTAAAATAATCTTTCAGAGCTAGAAACAACCTTCCAAATGTCTAGTAGAGAAATATTCTCAGGAACCAAACTAACAACAGATATCAATGCCCCTGTGGTCATCCCCATCTCACCTCACCATCTGCTACCAAAGGCAAGTAGGTATTGCCATTTGGTGTTGAAACTAAGCTCTCGATATCTTCCAAACAGAGCTCAGTAGATGCCTTTGCAGGAGTTGTAGAGCCAACTGGGCCTTCTCCGAAACTTTGGGATAGGTTCAGTATGGCTTGAGGTGTAGTCTGCTGTAAAGGTGGGGTGTTAAAGCCTGAACTAAGGGAGGCCTCTAATGAAAGCAAGCCCTCCCCAACATCGCCCATTAATACCGGGGGATTAATATAAGTTACATAGTGATCCATGGGACCCAAAACAGGTGTTACTGGTGCTGGCATTTTCTCTTTTTCCCCATATAAGATTTCAATTTGGACAATAAATGAAGTCAACAAGAAATTCTATAAGGGGCGTGCCCCTTTGCCGGCGGTGATGCACCACAGTCACGCCTCTTATGTACTTGCAGTTCCCCAAAGATGATGTCACTAGCTGGAGGGGGGGGGAGGGGAGAAGGAAGATCTCTCTCGCCAGCTCCACTCCCCGGACTCCCTCTCTCTCTGTGGCGTCCACCGACATTTTTACATACCCAGAAGGTATGCAAAATATGAGCAGGGCTTATCAAATGGCCCTTTCCTCCAAATGATTGATGGACCACAACTCTCGAGCAACCTGCCCTAGGCAGTGGGCCCCCTCAACCAGAAGGCTGGAGCCTATTGTCACTGTAACCAAGGCTGGATTCTCAAGTTCCACCCCTCTCAGCAAATTCTTAAGATCCATCCACCAGGTCAAAACTCGCTCTGACCTGCTCTGGTTGGTGGAGAAATAATCCTGCAACTGAGGATCCCATCTAGACAACAAGGCTTCAGAAGGTGTCTCATGTGCATCCTTGCCTAGGGAACCAGTATGCCATACTGTTGGACTTTGGAACGATACCAGTGCCTGTACCAGCTGCCAGACTTTCTGAAGGCTTTGCGCCGTCAAATGCGCATGGACCTTTCTTCATGTCAGACAGAGCTCCCAGGTATTCCAATATTTGAGAAGATATCAAACCACTCTTGGAGAATTCTACTACCCATCCAAACGCCTGCAACAACTCCCCTCTGCTGATAGCTAAAGGATTCTCATGCTCTGGCTTTGCTCGTATAAACCAATTGCCCAGGTACAGGCATACCAAGTTTCCTCTTTGTACTGCACAGCCACCACCACTACTGCCCTTTGGACTGGCCCCTTTTGAAAGGGGCCAGTCCAAAGGGCAGGACTTGGAACTGAAAATGCCCCTACACCCCAACTGCAAAATGAAGGAATCTCTGATGGCACTCCAATCAGAATGAGTATATATGCTCAAAGGGTCTCACTGCCATAACTACGGATTTCAATTTCTCCATAAGAAAATGAGATACCACAAGGAAATGTTCACTTGCTTCAAAATCCAAAATGCCAAAATGTCCCTACCTTATTAGGAACCACAAAATAACCTGAATACCTCTTGACACTAGTGAGATCATGGAACCAGAATCACTGCTTTCAAGCAAAGTCATCTCTGGGGCATTTCTCGTACAGCTTCCTCCTCCTTGAGTGAGTGACAAGGGGAAACCATAAAAGTGTCTGAACTAAGGAGAAAAAAAATTAAAGGGCATATCCTTCTTGCATTATCCCAAAAACCCAGACATGAAGCAGCTTGGACCCAATTCTGATAAAACTGGGACAGGCTTAGGGGATAGCTACTGCTATTACCGGCATCAGTAGCATGGGATCTATTTAATGTTTGGGTATTTGCCAGGTACTTGTAACTGGATTGGCCACTGTTGGAAACAGGATGCTGGGCTTGATAGACCCTTGATCTGACCCAGTACGCCAGCTTCTTATGTTCTTAGGCTTCTGCCTATCTCCAGAATCTGAGACTTGGTCCTAAAACACTAAATGGGCTATACAAGAGGATCCAGACGACATTACGGATCCTTCTTTACCATCCATTTTGCAGGCCAAGAGGACAGAAACCTGCCAAACGGCCAGGCCAAGACCTTTAACCAAAGGAGGGACTCCCCTACTTAAACCTCCTGGAAACCTAAAAATCTATTACAGGATTGAGCAGAATGCTCTCCAAATAGAAAAGTTCCGACAAACTGGACTTGGAGATGGAATCCACTGACCAATTCCGCAACTACAGAAGTAGTACTGTTAGCTATAGCATGAACCAAGTGAAAGTGCCTCTACCTCTTCCAGAACAAAATTCTGACTGTGCTATGAGACCACTGCAAGCAGCACTTTGAAGCACCATGCTAGAGGTCTCTAAGGCTTCTCTCAATTTTCTTATCTTGTGCATCCTTTTAAGGCTGTGCTGTCTTCCACTGGAATGGTTGTGCTCTAGCAACCAAACAAATCAGCGCATCCACCTTTGGGAAAAATTCATCCTCTCTCTGTCCTGAACCACACGGGGGGGGGGGGGGAATTAAAATAAAGAGCAACCCCCCCTCCTCCCTTTAAAATTTTCCTCAGGATAGATCCATTCCAGGTCAATTAAATCATTCACCATTTTATGCAAGAGGAAGGCTTTAGTGGGTTTCCCCCGATACTTAACATAATAGGATCCTCAGCAGAGTTACGACCCTTGTTTCTCTGCAATATTCAGAGTTCTCAAAGCCCAAGTTACCAGGGAAGAAAAAAATCCTATGAAAACACTTATCATGGACAAGCCATCCTTCCCCATCTGAAGGGTATTTCTCCTCTTTCAATATTCCTTCAATGTCAGTGCCATCCTGGATTTTAAATTCCTCCCTCTGATCCGGTGGAATTATCCTCATCCAGGTAAGTTTTTTTGTTTGTTTTTTTTTTTTTGTTTCTGTGCCTTTTGTTTCCCTTCGGAGCTTCCACAGGCTTAGAAAAAAAAAACTTGGAACAGATCACAGGACCGAACTCTGCCCCATAGTGAAGATCAACTGCATGCATTTAATAAATGGAAACCTAATCCAAACGAGAAAGACACATTCAAGGAAAAGGGGCAGTGGCCGCGTCAGGTTCCTGCTCCTCTAGACTTAAGCAAAGGAAGCTCTGAGGCATAGATGGAATGTGTTCTAAAGCAGTGCTTCTCAGCCCAGTCCTCGGGGCCCACCTAATCAGTAAGGTTTTTGGGACATCCACAGTGAACATGCAAGGGCTAGGATTCGCATACAATCAAGCCCGCGTGTTTTCAACGCGCTATTTTTACCTCTCATACAGTTAGGGGTAATAGCGCATCGAAAACGCGTGGCCAACCCCCGCGAAACTAACAGCGCCTGCAACATGCAAATGCATGTTGATGGTCCTATTAGTTATTCTCGCGCAATACAGAAAGTAAAATGTGCAGCCAAGCCGCACATTTTACTTTCAGAAATTAACGCCTGCCCAAAGGCTGGCGTTAATTTCTGCTGGCACCGGGAAAGTGTACAGAAAAGCAGAAAAAACTGCTTTTCTGTACAATCTGACTTAATATCATAGCGATATTATGTCGGAGGCCCCAAAATTAAAAAAAAAAAAAAAAAAAAAATTTTTTAAATCAGCCGCCGGCCCGCGGGTTGAAAGATGGACACTCAATTATTCCGGCGTCCGTTTTCCAGGAGAGTGGCCTGGGCGCGCGTTGGGAGAGCGGGCGCTCGCCTTGGAGCGCTGGTTCTCCCGTGAATTTTACTGCATCGGCCCAAATGGAAGCAGTGTGTATACAAATCTCTCATATAATATTCATTGTGGATATCCTGAAAAACCTGACTGGACTGGGCTGAGAAGCAATGTCCTAAAGTAAAGATTAGCTGTCCCCCCCCCCCCCCTTTTTTTTTCCCCCTTAGTTGCTTGGCCATATGTGTTCAAGCCCATGGGAGACTATATCCCTGATAGCTTCCTGGGCCCTAAAATGGCCACCAGTCCTGCCACAGTACCCATTTCCTCAGTGGAAACCAAATGCCTAGAAGGCCCTGTTGAAAAGAAACCCCTCAGAGCTCTAATAACGCCATTCCGACACACCCTTTCTTCAATGGTGCAGTACCGGCAACTCCCTTTCCCTCCTTGCCTTATGCCTGCAGGCCACAAAGCTGTAACAGAGTGCCAGCCTTCTTTCCTCACTCTACCAATGCTGCCATGTTGCCTCTGCAACACTACACTATAAACCACCGCAGCAGAGGAATCAAAAAAAGAAACCGGACCCGTACCACAGCCCCCTGCCTTCACTGCAGTTTGACTGATGGAAGTCCAACTTCCCCTTCTCCAGAGTGCTGCACCATCTTAAGTAACAAAAAAAAAAAAAAAGAAAAGTTCTTAAAGAGACGGTAGCATCTGAAAGGAGAAAACCTTTTCCCTTGAGAAGGTGGGGGAGTACAGGTCCCCTTGCTCAGGTGTGCTCCACTGAGGAAGGGAGAACAGTCTCACCCTCAGGAGCTGCCTTCAATTTGGTTTTTTTTTTTTTTAATGAACATTACTCACCAAATTGGGCCTGCTCTAACTGGGAGAGAGCGCCCAGAGTGTTTTCACTTCCAGGGGCTGCCACTTCTTGCCAAAACTAGGCCTGTTCTGACCTGGGGAGAGCCCAGAATGCTGTCACCTCTTCAAATTTCCTATTAACCTGGCCTAAACCAGGTATGCTCTTCTACCATCTGCTGAAAACAGAGAATACTAGCAGGCTGGTGTAAGCACGGATGCCTATAAGGGGGTGACATTAGAGAGCCAGTTAGTCTGTCTCCTGGGGGAATTTTATGCTACTGCAGAATTTCTGCAGATTTCACATCCGCATACAAAATCTGGCGTACAATATCCTCTGTGCAGTGGTAACCACTGCACAGAGGATATTCACCGGCGGGCTCGCAGCAGTGCTGCGTTTGGCTCCGTGAGCATGCCGGAAAGGGGGGGGGGGGGGGGGGGGGGGCGGCGCCATAGGCAAGACACATGGCAAGGCTCACAGGAGTGAGGTAGCAAGAAGAGCAAAGCTCCGCGAGCCTGCCTGAAGATTTTGGGCCTCAGAGAAAGCAGCTGAAGTGGGGACTGCGCAGGCTGGGCAATCGGAGCAGCTGAAGGTGGGACTGCCCAGGCTGCTGACTACGGAGTTTCCTCGGTAAGCAAACTGATTCAACCAGTTGGGGGGGGGGGGGGGGGGAGACTATTTGGTAAATGCACAGGGAGGAGGGAAGACAATGTGCCCTGGCCATTGTAAGGGGATACACATTCATGGGGATCTGCAGTTCTCTCGCTCTCCCTTCCCATCTTCCCCCATTTCTCCTCCCCTCCCCAATTGGCTGAATTAATTCGCTTGACCAAATTTGCTTGCCTACCTTAGGCTAACCTGCGGCTCAAGCAAGGTTGAGGAGAGGGGTAGAAAACATTAGTAATTAAGGGAAATGGGGAAGATGGGAAGAGAAAGAAAACACACTCGGGCCAATCCTGTATCGTGCGGTAGGAAGAGCTGCGTTAGTGCCTACGGCACCCGCAGTTACCGCCCGCACAGAGCAGCTCACCTACCGCGCGATCCTGAAGCCTAATTATATGTAAATGTAAGCCGCGTCCGAAAAGCCTTAGTCCCGCGCAAACCAGGATACTGGATAGAGCGCCTATACAGGATCCTGGGTGCGCGGGCCTAAGGCTTCACGCCACGCTGGTATCTGTCATTTCAAATGTCATTTGAAATGACAGATACCAGGAAGCAACGGCGGCGACAGCGCAGAAGCAACGGCGAAAGGACTTTTCAGTGTCCCCCCTCCTCTCGGAGCAGGGCGCGAAAAGCTGCCTTGCTCCGGGAGGAAGGGGGACACTGACAGCGACGAAGCTTTCCCCCAGCCCGGACACCGGCGAAGCCAGAAGACAGCGGCGGAGAAACGGCGAAACGACTGTCAGTGTCCCCCCTCCTCTCGGAGCAGGGCGCGAAAAGCCGCCTTGCTCCGGGAGGAGGGGGGACACTGACAGCGGCAAAACTTTCCCCCAGCCCGGACACCGGCAAAACTTACAATTTTGCAGCCATGAGCCACGAGCAGGAAGGCGAAGATCTGGCTCCGATAGCTCCTCCCGACAAGATGGCCGCCTGCACGGGGAAAGAGTACAATTGGCCGCTCAAGACGTGATGTCGTGACGTCACGTCTTCAGCGGCCAATTGCACGCTTTCCCCGTGCAGGCGGCCATCTTGTCGGGAGGAGCTAAGGCAGGCCAGATCGTGTTCGTGCTCGTGGCTGCAAAAAAGTAAGTTTTTTGCCGGTGTCCAGGCTGGGGGAAAGTTTTGCCGCTGTCAGTGTCCCCCCCTCCTCCCGGAGCAAGGCGGCTTTTCCGCCCTGCTCCGAGAGGAGGGGGGACACTGACAGTCGTTTCGCCGTTTCTCCATCGCTGCTTGTGCGCTGTCAGTGTCCCCCCTCCTCCCGGAGCAAGGTGGCTTTTCGCGCCCTGCTCCGAGAGGAGGGGGGACACTGACAGTCGTTTCGCCGTTTCTCCATCGCTGCTTGTGCGCTGTCAGTGTCCCCCCTCCTCCCGGAGCAAGGTGGCTTTTCGCGCCCTGCTCCGAGAGGAGGGGGGACACTGACAGTCGTTTCGCCGTTTCTCCGCCGCTATCTTCTGGCTTCGCCGGTGTCCGGGCTGGGGGAAAGCTTCGCCGCTGTCAGTGTCCCCCCTCCTCCCGGAGCAAGGCGGCTTTTCGCGCCCTGCTCCGGGAGGGGGGAGAAGAGACAAGCGGCGAAACAACTTACTTGCACGGGGAAAGCGGTCTCCGTGGCAGCCCCAGTCCTCTCCCCTCCTCCCGAAGCCAAAAAAAAAAAAAGCTTTTTTTTTTGGCTTCGGGAGCAGGGGAGAGGACTGGGGCTGCCACGGAGACCGGCACCCATGATCGCGGCCGGGGCAGGTGAGCGGGGGCTGGGGGAAAGCTTGCCACCTACCCTGACCCCTGCCTCTACCGCCTGGGTCAGGGTAGGCGGTAAGTTTGCAGGTTAAACGCGCGACAAAGCGGCAGGGAAAGGTAGCGTTAGTCGGGGCGCGGGTTACGGGATGCTAGGGGAATAGCTAATTCGCTCGTTTGCATGCAATATCGCGCTAATTCGCTCGTTTGCATGCAATATACATGCCGCGGGCGGAAGGGGTTACCCGGGGAATTTAGGACGCGGTAGGAGTAGGTTAAAGGGGATTCGGGATCGCAGGAAGGGCTAACGCGGCCGGAACGTGAGTTAAAAGCGGCTTAGGAGCAGGGTAAACGCAGCCGCACTTTACAGGATTGGCCCGACTATCTGGTAAAACCCACAGGAAGGACGGACGAGAGAGAGTGTCCTGCCTGTCATAAGGGGACACACATGTTGATTCTTCTGGTGACCTGCTGCTTTATTTTTAATTTGCATAATTAAAAAATATAATTAAAAACAAAGGGGATCAGGGAAAGTGAGAGATTGCTGGTGTTCCCGTTTTGATTCTCAAATGAAGTAAACATTCTCTGAACATTTTGATGCTTTCTGCCAGAAGGAAAAATCACTGAGAAAAACTGTTTTCAGTACTATAATTTAAAATGAAAATACTTTTTTTGCACTGAATTGCAGAATGATGATTTGCAAAAATATTGTGTTATTTTGACAAATAAGTGTGCAGAGTTTTGCAGAATTTTCAGATTTTTGGCACAGAATTCCCCCAGCAGTAATCTGCTGGTCGGTGAGCATAATGCATTCATCTGGACTGGTCTTACTGGATAAGGAAGCCTGATTTTCTTTTGCTTAAGCACCTGGCCTGCAAAACCCTCCAAGAAGATTATGTCAAGGATAGGCAACTCTGGTCCTCAAGGCAGGTCTGGTGTTCAAGATAAACAAAATGTAACCAAAATTAACTGGACTCTGGGACCAAATATATCCGATCACTATTTGGTGTGAAAAAATCTGAAAACTGAACCAGCCTACAAGGACTGGAGCTGCCCATCCCTCATTACTGGTGATCAGAACAGAGAAGACTGCTGTGCATCAGGAATGTGCATTGGTTTGAAACACGTTACATCTCAATATCAAGAGGAAGCCTCATTTCCTGCGAAACAGTTATACTAGGTGCCGGCGAAAAAGCTGCAGCAAGTATCAACGTGTAACTGTCGGTTCGGGGCTGCTGGGGATGGCCAGAGGCTGCTCCACAAAAAGTTGCTGTTTTCTGGGGGAAGACCTCTGACTTTCCCCTATACCTAATAACCCCCCCCCCCCCCAAGTGGCCAGCCCCTCTGGATCATTCCCAACCACCCCCCCCCCCAAAAAAAAAAAAAAAAAAAGGAGTACCAGCCCCTACCTACACCTTCCGTGTGATTCTTAGGCAGTAAAAGAGGAAGATGCTCACCTGCCTCCTACCCCGCAGACATCCCTCACAGAAGGTGTCATCGGTCCCGAGATCAGTGCCATAGTCAATCTGAAATGGCCGTACAATAGAACACCACTGGCCGGTCCCGAGACCTGGGCCATTTTGTCTTGACTATGACACTAATCTCAAAACTGACCGGCACCTTTTGTAAGGGACATTGGAGGGACAGGAGGAGACAGTGAGCATCCTTCCTAACCACTTTCACTGCCTAGAAAACGCACGAAAGGGGTTAAGTCACAGCCAGGGGAGTTCCTAGCCGAGGCACTTTTTTTTTTTTTTTTTTTTTAAATCAGGCATGAGGGGCAACCCCATTTTGGGGTTCGATTTTTTTTTTTTGGGTGGGGAGCTTGGTTTAATACTTATTTCAGTTCTGCAAAACAATAAACAAATGACACCTGGGGGAAAATTCCCCCAAAATAAAAATGAAAATGGTAGAGGTGCATAACCCACTAGCTCTGGCTTCATCTATCTGGACACTCGGAAAATAAAAATTAAAAAAAAAAAAAAAATGTTTTTGACAGGCTGCTCACCACTACTGTACATATAACAGTGGAAGAAATGCCCAGGTAGTACTGACCAGCTTTTAAGAAGCATGTTGGTAAATCTCGGAATCAACCATGGCAAAGTTTGCCCCTCTGTGTGTGTTTACCTATTTTAAACACACTACATATTTCTTAGACGTTTAAAAAAAAACTTAAAAATCTTATTTTGTTTTGGGGATAATGCAGGCCGGGTAGTGACCACTGACCTTAGCAAAAATGGACTCTGGCCGTAACAAGTGATCCTTGGCTAGGCTCAGTAGCCGCTTTTACATCACTTAGGAGGGAATGTTCAGTCTCTGATGCATTTCCCCAATATATAGAGGCAGAAGTACGGTAACTTTCTTTATTTTTTAATTGTAATTCTTACTGTCTGGGACATATAGTGCTATAAAACAGCACTATTCACAAATGAGTGTGTATGCCACTCTGCCACGATCAAAAAATATATATATATAAAAATGTTTTGAACAAGACCTTCCTGGGTCTACATGGATCATGGCATTAACTCACTTGTCTATCAGCTACATGTCCTGCAACCAGATTCTCTCAGACCCTGGCAGACCCACTATCCCCCTCCCCCGCTTCCCTAGTGCACCACCTCCCTACCCCCCCCCCCCCCCCCTTTCCTGTCAATACTTCTCTACCACACACAAATCAGATAAACCAGAAAAATATGAAATGTTCCACCGGCACCTTCATTTTAACTTTTAAACAAACAGACCAGGGTTTTGTATGTATTAGTTTGACCTGAAAAACGGTGGATCTGTTCGGCAAGTATGACCACCACACTTTACCTCCATTTGTCTCCTGATACACCACTGCTTTGCCCAGCTCAGCACCCAGACGCCTGGAGGAGGGGAAAAAAAAAAAAAAAAAAAAGACATCAATCTCACCTAACAGACTTGCTGATTAGTCAAACTAATTTGGTTAGAGAAGTGGCATATTCTCTATAACAAGAATTATCCTTCAGTGCTTCTACTGTGGTGTCTTACTGTCAAAAGAGTACCATTATGAAGAGAGACAGAGAGAGAGCATGGATTTAACCCCCACCGCAGCATTTTACTCTCATTTCTATCAAAAATGTCTCCCATCACCACAAAACACTTTTGGCTACAAATCATCAATCCAGAAGGGTTTTAAAACATGTGCAATTAGTTACCACCGTTTCTTGCATGGAGGCCAGGCAGTTTAGAAACCCTCTTCATGCCTCAGGAACAATGCAACTCATGACTTTGAATAATATTCTTGTACTTCACCCATCCACAAAGGCTGCCTACCACAGCTCCCACAAAACAAACGGGGGAATGCTTCCCATTGATTTTTCGGGAATGTAAACATTTGAAAAAGTCAGATACAGACAATTCAAATGATCCCTCTGCACCCCAACTCCCGCTGTGCAGTAATTTGAACCATTCCAGTAGCTCACAGGGCAACACCTCCTCCCACCACCCCAGGAAACTTCAGGTGTGCCTAAATTCTAAATAAACCTGGGACGGCATAAACTACTACACAATGGAAACCTTAAGATATTCCCTGTGTATAGCACTACATTTTACCTACTCAGTGATAGGAGAGGGGAAGAGCATTACAGCAGGAGACAATTTTGGAGTTTGATAAAATAAAATTCCTCTTTAGAATCCAACTCGTTTATTACCTCGAACATTTTGCCTCCAAGCAGTACTTTGGTTCCTCAGAACTTGTATATGAAGCTACCACAGAATCCTCCGCTTCCAACTCTTGCAGTGGGAAATGGCAAACGCCAGAAGCAGAGGATTATGGTTTTATAATGGTACATTCCAATAATACATTCTTAGAAGCCTAAAATCTCAGGAAAATAAAGTGATGCTTCCTTAAGGTCAAACCAACATCTCTGCATGCATTTATATGGTTACACGAATATGCTCAATTTTAATTAAAAAAAAAAAAAAAATCTTCATAATTTACCAAGCCACATTGCTTTCTAATAAAGTGTTGTGGTTACTATGTTAGTCCGATTGAACGTATAGAAAAAAAGTTAACTAGAAACAAAACACAAAGGCCCGGATTTTAAAAGCCCAACACGTGCCGGGCCTATTTTAAAAAGGCCCGGCCATGCGAGCAAGTCCCGGGGCTTCAGAAAAGGGGCGGGGTCAGAGGCTCCCGGCACAGCGGCCATTTGCTGCTGTGCTGGGGATCGCGTGCCGGCAGGCGCAAAAGGCAAGATGAAGGTCGGGGGGGGGGGGGGGGTGTTTAGGATAGGGCTAGGGGCAGGAAGGTTAGGGGAAGGGGTAGGAAGGTTAGATTAGGGGGTTGGGAACGGGGGAAGGCTGCGGGCGTCAGCGCGCACAAGTTGCACTAATGTGCACCCCCTTGTGCGTGCCGACCCCTGATTTTATAACATACCTTTTAAAATCTACCCCAAAAATGTGACTTTTTTTTTTTTTTTTTTTTTTTTTTTTTTTAACGGATTAAGGATGTATTTTTGACTAGCTTTTGGGCATTAACACTCCATTCCTCAGATCAGAGGAAGGAGTATTAGTTCCCAAAACCTGGTCAAGAAATAGATCGAGTTAGTCCAATAAAAACGTATTACTTTACAGAAAAACTTTAAAAGGAACGCGCGTGCGCCCATAAACATGTGTATTGCAGTGTGAGCAAAAATATGCACGTAGCATTTAAAATACTGTTGCCATGCGTACTTGTACAGCCTTTATATGCATATCGAGAAAGAGCACGAATAGGGTTAGTCTGATACTCTATAAGTACCACTCTAGGGGGGCACTTTGACCTGGGGTGGGTTGTTACAGACACATACATAGTAAAATTGACATCGGTAAAGAATTATAGCCCTTATAAGTGAAGAAATATCTTACAAGAGGAGTAGATTTGTAAATTGCAGTGCTAGCTGCATAGTACAAATCTACTCCTTTTCATCACATATAAGGGCTACAATTCTTTACTGATGTCAATTTTACATGAACACCCCCCAACCCAAGTCAAAGTGCCCCTCTAGAGTGGTACCTATATATAGAGTTTCAGACTGACCCTCTACAGAGGCAGCCTCTCTTTCTCCCTCTCCCTCCCACATGAGGAGCAGTAGCAAAGTTATGCAGGCAACATATGCGCGTTGCCTTTGCAAAATTTGTGGTTACGCGCGTCAGTCTTGGCCCAGAACACCCATGACCTGCCCCTTTTCTGCCTCCTTATTCTGAACACGCGTACATGCATGTAAGCGTGCCCTTCCTGGCTTCTTAAAATTTGCGTTTTGTTTCTATTTGTTACACTTTATTTTATGGAAATAAATGTTATAATACAATTAATTTAAAAAAAAATATGGGGCCCCAGTCTACAAAGTCATGTCTGTCTTTTACTTGGAAGTAGGGACACCTAGAGGGGACCAGTTCAAATCTCAAAGGTCCAGTTTAGGCAAAGAAGTCTAAGTTAGAGGCAGATGGACAAGAGACCACATGGAATGAGTCAATCCATGCATTTAAAATACTGTCATGTTTTAAAAACTTATCTGAGGCTTCACTAATAGTTCCTTTGATTATCACTTTGGATTTCAGCTGCAGCCATGAGGAAAGAGGCCAGACTCCCAGAACATCCGAGGCCCTGTATCAGCTTTACCTATCATCCCAAGTATTGTCAACAAAAATTGGAGGAGAAACCCTTTTCACTGGACTATCACAATTTTTTTTTTTATTGCTATGTAAGCTCAGGTGGACTAGCACAGTAACCACATTACTTTGCTCTGCTCTTATCAGTCCCAACAGCGAGAATGGAAAAACCTGGCCCAGCAGCAGCTTTGACATACAGCATGACATTCAGAAAATGTATTTTTTTTTTTTTTTACTGAATACTAGTCAGGCATGCTGGTTTCCAATGTGTACTACAAAAAAGTCATAAGGTAACTCCTCAATTCTCCCATCTCCTCTAAATCTGGAAAGTCATGGGGTGGCATTAAACTAGATCTAGTGCCACCACATGACCAAGGCCAGGAAGTGTACCTTCCACCACACACCTATACACTCACTCCCTTTCCCTTCTGGGAACCAACACAAACCCCAGCCTCCACATCCTAGACCAATGTGCCCCCCCCTGGCTGCAATCCCTTAGCACTGTATGCTTGCAGGCATCTTCCCCCATGCTTTGTAACAGCTGTTGCAGACTTTCCAGACCATGTAGCAAGGAATTCAGCTAGCAGCAAGTTCCAGAGATCAGGAAGGGAACCTTTGAAACACAGGCAGCCTGGATTCAACCCTTTGCTCACAAACTCCCTAGCTGTATGGGCTTAATTCAGTCATCCTCCCCTCACTATAGTAGGGTAACAAAGAATAATTAAAGAGCAAAATCATCACTGGCTTATTTCCCCCTCTGGTTTATGCACAGCACCCTTGAGAACTGTGCCTACCAAAGGCACTGCAAATCCTTCAAGCACGTAGCATTTATCACATGGATAACTGTACTGCACCTTTCCAAGTGATGAGAAACCTTGTTGACTAGGTTTTTAAGTTGATGTAAGGATTTCTAGGTCAACCATATTTGGAGTTTCACTTCTTGATGATACTTGCCTAGTAACCAGAGAACCGTTAGAGCCAGTCTCTCAAGAACGAATAAGATAAAGCACTATTGTTTCCATTAGCTCAGAAAATTTCAGCCTGAAGCATACATACAGCACTGGTGCTGGGCTAGGAGAGAGAACATGTTAAAACTTACATTCTTACGATAAGGCAACACAGCTGTCTAACCACATCCATCTGGAAACCCAAACTGGAGTGGAGATTGTTTTTCCTCTCTGAGGTTCAAATTAATATTCAATAACCAGCATAGAAAATAAGCTTAAGAACTTGAACACTAGGTTTTGGGGAGTCTGAACAAAAAAACAACAAAAAAAAACCCCCACCCTCACTTTGTTTGGCAGATTGGTTTTTGGTCTGTTTTGGGGTTTTTTTTTCCATTTTTGCTTGTCTTTTGCCTTCTGCTTATTTTACAATTTTTCATTTATTTATTTCTGGTTTCCCCCTACCCTTCTCTGTTCTGTTGAGCAGACAATTAGTGGTGCTTCCTCCCATTAGGCCCAGACCAGCGGTAGATGCCAACTTTTAAGCACCCAGGTGACCTGAGGCCCAGGACCTTTCCCCATTCCTGTTCAAGACGTATTTCCTGAAGACCAAAATATTTGGCTTTAGTACACAATGAAAAGAAAAACATGTGGATTTTTGCTCTTCCGAAAACTGTGTCATTTACAAAAACAGTTCACATTTCCTGTAAAACGTTTGCTTGGTCTAATGCCTTGGTGGAAAAAGCAGCCACCCTCTGCTTCTTCTCCCTCACATACTGTCTTGTTAAAATGAGCTTACCAAAAGTAGGACAACTATTACTACATGACGAGTGATGAACCGAGTCATTGTATCCTAAATGTGCTCTGGACAAATTAACTGTGAGCCAAATATATAATGCCCCAGTGGTTGCCATAGATCAGGGGAGAAGGGAGATGAAGACCCACAGGACTTTCTATGGTTCCCAGTAAATTCAGCTGGAACAGAGGGTTTTTTTCTTTCCAAGAATGAATGATTTTGGAAGTAATACCTCAGCTGGGTCAGTTTCCCTTAGGTAAAGGATACACTATACTACTTGTGACAAAATGCCCAGATGGTGAAAATCAGCCTTCATAACCAATACCACTTAACCAACCCCTCTTTTATATGCTGTGTCCTCCTACAACATGCCTTTTGTCCTATCCTGGCAGTACCTCTGCCAAGAAACAGAACATGCTATTAAATACACCCAAGGTCCTTTTATACCCTTACTCACCATCTCACAACATTTCTACTATAAGTTTGGGTGCATTTTTCAATTTTTTTTGTAAACAGATGTTACTGGGATTTGTAAAAGGGAGTTTACAAGCTTCTGAGGTAGCAAAAAATGTTATATTCTTTGGATTTAAAGCTATATATATATATATATATCTATCTATCTATCTATATCTACACATATACATATACACAAACACATACATATACACACACACTCCACAATTACTCCTAAGGCAGAAACTTAACAATAGCATAGTTTCTCACTCTAAAACTGATCCCACTGACCAACATTTTTTCATTAGTGTGTTATAAGATCACTGTACAAGAAAAAGTAAATTCTTATATATGCCAGACCAGTCCAGAGATGTGTATTGTGTCCTCTTGCCAGCAGATGGAGGCAGAGAAAATAAAAGTTCAAAGCCAACTTCACTCTCCCTATATGATGCTGCCTTCAGCATTTCTCTGTCTCCAGTAGATGGTGCAGGTGTGAGGTGGTGCAGGAAAGCCCAGAATAATGCAGCTGTGGAAACCCTATGCTGACTGATGATTATCTTAAATAGTAATTAGTCCTTCCCAGTTTCTGGAGAACAGAGAAGTCCTCATGTATCTGAAGAAAGTGACCTTATAGCCTTGGATGTCATAGGCTCAAGGCCTCATTCTCAATATCCAATTTTCCTATTTCCATATCCACCCAAGTATGGTCTATTTGGCAGATCCTAGGCTCCAGGGCAATGAACCTGAATTTAGTACCTTAGGTATAGACCCATGTGCATCTCACTCATTTCACTCTCCTCTCAGGGTGATATTCAGTAGCTCAGTGACAAGGCTATTTTTCCCCCTCTCTCTATAGAGGTTATAAGGAGCCTAAGCAGGTGATTTTTCACAGTTGCCTCCTTCAAGGAATGGATCTCAAGTCTTCTTCATGGTTCTTTCACGCCGTAGGCATGAGCCTTATAAGTTGAGAGGGGAGTTATGATCCAGGGCAGCTGAACCACGGAAAGGAATCCTAATGGAAAACGAATAGGTCCATGCCTAAGCAGAGGGGCAGATCCAGCACTCTAGCATTCCAGGAATCCTGGCTTTTAGCTCAGAAGAATGCAGGCCAAGCAGTAGCGGTCAATGTAACGCTATTAGAAGATGTTTATAACAGGGGGAACTAGTAGCTCTCTGGTACTGTAGTGAGTGAATCAGATTTGGTCTAGGACAACACCATCATTGTACAGATGAATGTTTTGAGCAGACACTTTTGAGTACCTAAAATGTAAGATCCAGCAAAATTACCGTTACCCTACTGGGGGGGGGAGCAAGAGGTGTGCTTCCATGAGTAGATTTCAAATCAGCCTCATGAAGTTCCAAGACAAGCAAGTTTTTCAGCCAAAAAAGGAAAGCAGGAGCTATGGGGATTTGAATAGCCTGGTAGAAAAATGACCACAATTCAGTTTTCAATGTGTTTCCACCAGAAGCTTGGACACTGCCTAGATTGAGTTTTGAAAAGGGTGCTCCTTCATCCTTTCGCCTACTCAGATTCTTCCCTAGAAGACCCCATCCATTCTTTTATAACCTTGGCTGTTAAGAGAACCAGACTACATAATGAGGATACTTAATGTTGGGGGTTATAACCTTCAGTGACGAAAAAGAGGAGCATATAGCAGACCTGAGAGTTTTGAGCCTCTGCAAGGAGACAATATTTCCTTTTAAGGAATCCATTCCAAGGTGTAACTCACAAATCTCACAGAGGGCAGACACTGGCTCTGGCTTGTTACAAGGGACACAGTCACAGAAGGTTTCTTGCTACTTTCTCAGATTAGATACTTTCTTCCAAGGAGTCAAGAACACAAGTCCTCTGCTGTGGGAGGCCTCATTTTGGAAGTGAGCTTAATTTTGAAAGGATCTGGCATGCCTTCCTCTCAAACTTCATAGGGCAACATCTCTTTGGTCTATTAATGTGTCCTCTTAAAGCACAATGGTTTCTAAGACATCAAGTTCAGGAGTAATCAATGAGAGAAGCATGTTAGCCCACTCCAGCAGGAGAGTGTCTGCATGTCTCAGGAGGCCAGTGAACCTGCTCGATGAAGACACAGAAGTCCTTGTAGGCAGTCAGAATGTTTTTCCAGAAGATAATGGCAGGGCAGTTCCCTTGCCTCCAATGTATCCCTGCTCTAAGCACCTCATTGTAGATGCACCTTGGATGTAGGAATCCCGAGTGCTATCATGGCTTTCTCCTGCCTGGTTTGGGTGGACCTCTTACATCCCACTTGTCTGGCATGAACAATAAGGAAATTGAAATTTAAACTTATCTGTTAATTTCCTTTATTTTTGCCAGACCAGTCCAGAAACCATTCAGGGAAACAGCAGCAATCAAGGACATTCAGTCTGATAAGTTCCGAAATCTAACAGAGTATGTTACCCACTCTGAATGCTATTGCTGTAATTATGAGCTTGGTGTAGCGATTCTTACTCCTGGGTAATACCATGGAATAATGTTTTTTGGCTTTACCAGGTTTTAGCTGTAAGGGTGATTTGGAAACCAAAAGGCAGCACCACCAGACTAAGGGGAATGAAGTCAGCTTTGAGCTTTTATTCTCTGTCTCCATCTGCTGGCAGGAGAACATAACCCAGATCTCTGGACTGATCTAACAGGGATAAAGGAAAGAAAGTTAACTTGCAAGTTTAAAATGTCACCATTTTGTTCAATGGTTTTCAAGGATCTGTGGATTGCTGAGACACAGGATGGTGACAACAGAGCAACTGTGAATCTGCTCCTGAATTCAAAGGAGGGCGGGGGAGGGGGGGGGGGGGGAAACAGCAAAAAAAAAAAAAAAAAAAAGGTTAAATTTAATGGAGTATAATGCAACTGTAAGCATTGGTCCAAATACCATGGATATTTTTTATGAATTTTTTACCTACTTATGTAGGTACTTTTCCTTTAATTATTGCTCATGGAGAAAGCACCTACAGGGATGTGCAGTTACTTTTTTTCTACAAGTACTTCTTCTGGCCTTCTATTGATCTAACTCTACCGAAAAGTAAAGTTACGTACATCGTAGAACACTGCAAACAATTGTATCTACATTGTGGGTATGGAATTTTCAAAAGGCCCATTCCCATGAATAAAACACTGTTTTAGGATATGGATTTGAAGCTTGCACTCAAAAAAAAATAAAAATTCACAAGTTGGGATAATTACAATATCAACCCAGTAAAATGTATCCCAACTGGATACTACACACGAGCTGCCCCCTCTCCCCTCCAGCATCCTGCTGGAAGAGGAGATTCGAGAGGGAATCTGCAGAAGCATTACTGACCAGAAGGCTGCCTGTGCAAGGATAGCAAAGAGGGTCAGGTTACACTGCCAAAAGTGGTGATCACTACGTTATTCCTATGGAATTCTCTGCTCTGGGGAACACAAGAATTAAAGAAATTGTGGGGGGAGGGTAAGGGGGCAGCCACTTGTTAGCTTTCATGCATTCTAGAAGAACTACACATTTTTCATAGCCAAGAATTGGTTTGCTCCAATGCCTATTACAATAAAAAATGTCAGCGAAATGCAGAAGAGTGGGTAAAATCCATGGGTTGAGATTATCCCTTAGACTCATCTACAGGGGTCAATTTTTAAATGTACTTTATTTATTTATTTATAGGGTTTATATACCGGAGGTTCCTGTATAAAATACTTATCACCCCGGTTTACAAGAAACAAGAACTATCGCTTCATTTAGCGGTTTACATTGAACATTGAACATATTAATTAACATTGAACATTGGACATTGAACATAAACATTGAACATATTAATTAAATTAACGAATTAGTATATATTGCTGACAGTTAATAAATAATACCTAATAAATAAATAGCGTGGTTATAAGGTTCTAACATGATTGAATATAATATATATGATTATAAAGGTATAAGATAAATAAATGACCCGATTATTTCAACTGATATATACTTTATATAGGAATATCAATGTTATAACAAAATTAAATCAGTACAAAAATGATTTATAACAAACAGGAGAAAAATCAGTGGAAAAGTTATTTTTCTAGATTAGAAATAGTGAAAAAGAAAATATAAACTGGGAAAAAGAAAAAAAAAAAAAAAAAGAGATCAGAATAGGGACAGGGACATTCAGAAATTTCGTTTTTAATCCAGCTCCGCATCCCTTCTCTGAACAGCATGCCTAGGAGACCGAAATATCTTTGGACAGCCAGAACAGATGGAGAGAAATCTCCAGCAATACAATCCCTTGTGTCACGCCTTTGGCCCTCCAAAGTTGTCATCCCTCTCTTTCCCAGGACAGAGTGCATTGCTTCCACAGTGCACCCCCATCAGGAGTCTCCTGTAAGGCAGCACACGGCAATGCAGTTGGAGCTACGGAACCAGCTTGACACTCAGGATTTTAAACTTCAAGGATAACTTTTAAACTTCCTCGCCAACACCCAACCAAGCGCAAACACCTACCCTTTTGGACACTAGCTTTAAAAAAAAAAAAAAGTTGTGGCTAATAATTCAGCTTAAACAATTCAAACTCCCTCAGCTGCTAAATATGCATCTTCAGCAGAATAGTAGACAAGGAGTCATCATGGACTGCCCCTGCTAACAGACAAGAAGGATGCTGCCTGAGGCCGAGAAAAAGGATTTTGAAGCTTATTTACCCAATTTTTTTTTTTTTTAAATAAAACATAAAACTAAGGGCATCCAGTCGAAAAGGCATTTGAATACAGTTGCGTCATCCTTTGAAAGCTGTCCTATAGAAACATACAGAATTAGAAAGTGAGTGTGTGTGTGTGGGGGGGGGGGGTAGATGGTGAAAAGGAGAGAACATATTTGGAACATAAGACAGGCAGAACTCTGCTCCCAATGACCCTGTTAACATTCATCAGGCGATGACATCAGCTCAATCCCCCCTCCTCCCCAATATATGGGCTGCCGTAATTTTATTTTTTTTTTTAATGCTGGTAAAAGGAAGTTTCCAGGTGAGCATTAAGCGAACATGAAGTACTGTAGGTGGCCGTTTGCTGAACAGCACAAAATACAAAAACTTAAAAAAAAAAAAAAAACCAGAAGAGAATTTAAGAACTTTCTCTCCAGGGTCACCCGAGACCCAGAACTCAGGAACTACTCTAGAAGTGGGCAGCGCTAGGCTAAAGTGCATGAAACTCAGTAACTTCACGTTGTGCTGTGCGACAGAGCTTAAATTATTCATGCTTTTTCCACTCTACTGTTCTAAGAGTAAACGAGCTCTGCTGTGAAATGGAAACAACTTGTGTGTGTGGGGGGGGGGGGGGGGGGGGGGGGGGGAGAGGGAGAACTCGCTGGCACATTACTACCATCCCTAAATAAACTGAATTTTTTTTTTTTTTAATTCAATCACTGCATCCCACACAGCAACTACTCTGTCGAAGCTTTCTATCATTCTGTGCCTACAGGAAAACCCAATAATTATTCCTACATAGGAACAAAATACAACAGCAAATAAAAGCTTCAATTCAGAGCCCTTCTCTTATTGTAACCTGTGCGCATAAACTCCTTTCTCGCTGCAGTGAGAATATAGTTATTCCGCCTTCTCAGAGGATCGGTTCATGAACGGCAGCAAATATTTTAGTGTCTGTGCTTCTAAATAGGATAGCAAGGCTCCCCTAAGAAGAAAAATTCAATCGATTAGGGCTCTTCAGGTTGGAGAAGAGATATCTGAGAAGGGACTCAGAGGTTTATAAGATCATGAGTGGGACTAAACAGGGAATGGTTATTTACTATTTCAAATGGTATTAAAGACTCAAGGACACTCCACGAAAGTAGCAGGTAGCAGATAAAAAAAAACAAAAGAACTGGAGAAAGTATTTTTTCATTCAACACAAAACCTAGCTGTGGAATTTGTTTCTAGTGGACCCTGTCAAATCATCTGGCACAACTGGGTTCAAAAGGTGTTTGGACCTTTTTTTGATTGTGTCAACATACATCCTTTTTAGGTTCAGGGCTGGGAATATATTAGTCAAATTCTTCCTGCAAGTGTTCCTATTTCTTTTCTGATTATTATATTGAGATCTCAGCAGTTCCAAGAGACTCTCTCATCACTTTCCTGCAAATTATTGGATGTTCTTCTTCCTTTGGCGTTACAAGCTGTTTTAAGTAATTGGAAAGATCATACGTTTTTGAACGTTCATTTCTGATGGAAAATTGTATGCAGGATTTATAGATATGAATCTGTGGCTAGACAGACAAATGTAAGACTAAACTCCATGCTATCTGGAAACCTGTTACAGTCTTGGCTCTGTAATTATTGTATTTGACTTCACAATTATTGTAAAATTATGCTGTGCAATATTTTTATTTTTTGTGTTCATGATACTATTTCTTCCTGTATGTCTGTTTTTTGCTTTCATTGCATTAGTTTAATTTTATTTTTCTGTATATGTTCTTTAATTCAATAAAATGACTTGACAAAAAAAAAAAAAAAAGGAGGTATTTGGACAAGTTCCTGGATAAAAAAAAAAATCCATAAGCCATTAGCCAGGAAGACTGGAGGGAAAGCCACTGCTTATCTCTGGGAGTGAGCAACAAGGAATGAATCTACTCTTTGGGATCTGCCAGGTATTTGTATTGTGGATTAGCCACTTTCAGAGACAGAATGCTGAGCTCACATTTTATATTCTTAAGCCATATGGAACACAATTATCGAACTAGGTGAAACCAAGGGCCCCATCTAGCCCAGCATTCCTTCTCCTGACAGTTTCAAGCAGCGAATACAGGCTCGAGAGTAGTCTGTTTTCAGCAGTCACGGTTCAAGGATGCATCAGCCCCAAGATGGTATCTCTGTCTTATTTTAGAGTCATAATTTATCTTCAACAAGTTTATCTAAGCCCTTTTAGAACTCAGCTTTCCCTTTGCCTCCAAGATTTAACTAGTTTCTCCTCTCTACTTCCTTCCATGAGCTACCGATTAGTGGACCAAGTTCTAGCTTCAGAAGAAACTTCTTGCTTTCTATACCCTCTCCTCACCCTGAAGGCTTAACATAAGAAGTCAAGCTGGGTCAGAGCAATGATCCATCTAGCCCAACATCTTGTCTCAGACAGTAGCCCCAGAGTTATTGCTAACACCCAGCAGACAGGCAAGAGTTTGCCTAAGCACTCCCCGATTCGTATATAAAATTGCATAGCTCCCATTCCATCTCTAATACATGTATTTGCATCATATGGGGGAAAGAGTAAAAAGCATGTGCGCTTTGTTCTAAAGAAACTGTTCATGGGGTAAAAGGCATTTCAGTGAAAAATCTCAACAATGTTAAATCTCAATGTTTTCCTCAATGTGGCATTTTTTGCCATTCCATCCCTGTTATTCACTAGGTTTGGCGATTATACTAGTATTTTTTAGGCTTGCCATTTGTCATGTGCTAGCATGTAGTAATCCGGGGGGGGGGGGGGGGGGGGAAGGGAGAGGAGGGCAACGTACATTCATGAACCAGTAATTGGTTAAAGAAAAGGAAACAGTGAATGGGACTGAAATAGCCAGTTTCCCAAACCAGAGTGGAGGTTACCTATCCAAGGTTTGGAACTAAACCCGGTAATATTCAATTTGTATATACAATGAGTGACGAACGAGATTGGTATTGTTTGTGAATTTTGCAAACTATGTACAGTAGTTAAAGCACAAACAGACTGTGTAAAAAACCGTAGGAGTTATCTAAAAAGATTGGAGATTTGGGCATCCAAAATGGAATTTAATATAAACAAGAGCAAAGTGATGCATGCTAGGAGAAAAAAAAAAAAAGATCCAAACTACTAGTCAACCTACTGGGGTCACGCTGAAAAACTGCTATCAAGAGAGGGAATTACTGAGGACCACTGAAGCCACTGGCACAGTGTGCAGCAACAGCCAAAAAAGTGTCAACCATAGGCTAGGGATAATTTGGAGAGACACTGATGACAAAAGCGAGGATATTAAAAGCCTCTGTGTGGATCTCTAGTGTGACCATGCCTGGAGTACTGCAAGCAGTTCAGTTTGCCTCATCTCAGAAAGAATGTGGTGGAGCTTTGAGAAGGGCAACCAGAATGATGGGAGCATTGGGGATCTCTCTTATGAGGAAAAGCTGAAAAAGTTAGGATTTTTTTTTTTTAGCTTGTAAAAGAGAAAACTGGGATGTGAGAGATCTACAAGATAAAGAATGGAAAAAGAACAAACCACTAGCGATTATTTACCCTATCCAAAAAAATACTAGGTGATATAACCTAATCCACTAAAATGAGTGAAATCCCCGGTTATGTCACTATTAAATATCTCCCAAGCAATCAAACCATATTGAGTGTGTCACATGGCAAGGGGAATGTTGAAATTTTGACTACTAGCATGAACAATTTTCTTAACTGGTAAGCCATAGTCTCATCATCGTTACCCTTTATAGACCATGTTCTCAGGTTTTGAGATAACATGGTATATAAATTGTTCATGCTGGTAGGAGAAATTTCAACATTCCCCTTGCCATGTGACATTCATATGGTTTGACTGCAGGTGTTATAATATTTAATAGTAACAAAAAAAAAAAAAATACTAGGACCATAAGGCCTCCAAATAAACTGCAGCAAGAGGAGGGCTTTCCAGTCTTTTGCATTGAGTGTCAAATGTATGATTTTTTTACCCACCGGTGAAAGATTATATGTGCGCACCTGACACAAAGAGCTCCTGGCCCTCTGAGAACGAGACCAATCTCTGGAAGCTAGAGTAGCAGACCTGAAGGAGCTGAGATAGACAGAGAGCTTCATTGATGAGACCTTCAGGGACATGGCAGCTAAGTCCCAAATCCAGTCTGGCAGCCCCGGTGCTGCCTTGAATCTGAAAGGTCTCCCGATTGAAGAGCATCACCCTGCTGTAGCAGGAGGTGATCCTGTAGCAAGGACCTGCTCTCCAGGTGATGCGTTGTCCTCTTGCACTGAGGACAAGTCTCCCAAGGCTACTGCCCAGGAGGGAAGGGTTAGGTCAGCCATCATAGTTGGTGACTTGATTATTAGATGTGTAGATAGCTGGGTGACCAGTGGGCATGAGGATCGCCTGGTGACTTGCCTGCCTAGTGCGAAGGTGACAGACCTCACATGTCACCTAGATAGGATTATAGACAGTGCTGGGGAGGAGCCGGCTGTCATGGTACATGTGGACACAGACATAGGAAAATGTGGGTGAGAGGTTCTGGAAGCCAAATTTAGGATATTAGGTAGCAAGCTGAATCTTCCAGGGTGGCATTCTCTGAAATGCTCCCTGTTCCATGTGCAGGTCCCCAGAGGCAGGAAGAGCTCCGGCGTCTCAATGTGTGGATAAGAATATGGTGCGGGAAGATGGATTCAGTTATGTAAGGAACTGGGGAACATTTGGGGTACGGGGGAGCCTTTTCCGAGTGGAACCAGGCTGCTGGCACTAACTTTTAAAAAGGAGACAGAGAAGCTTTTAAACTAGAACAAGGGGCAAAGCTGACAGTCAGTCAACAGTGCATGGTTCGGAGGAATGTATCTTTGAAGAATACTAATGAAACAGGAGAGTTAGGGCATCCCAACAGAGAGGTTCCAATGAAAGCAAACATAGTCCATGTGACTATAAGTAAAGAACCACCTGAACTAAAGAATTCCAAATTATCCCTATCAAATGAAAAGCAGGTTGTTAATACAAACAAAACATACACCTTGAAATGTCTGTATGCCAATGCCAGAAGTCTAAGAAGTAAGATGGGAGAGTTAGAGTGTATAGCAGTGAATAATGAGATTGACATAATTGGCATCTCAGAGACCTGGTAGAAGGAGGATAACCAATGGGACAGTGCCATATCAGAGTACAAATTATATCACAATGATAGGGAGGATCAACTTGGTGGGGGTGTGGCACTTTATGTCCAAGAAGGTATAGAGTCCAACAAGATAAAGATCGTACATGAGAGTAAATGCTCAGTAGAATCTATATTGGTAGAAATTCCATGTGTGTTAGATAAGAGTATAGTGATAGGAAATACTACCATCCACCTGGCCAAAATGGTCAGACAGATGATGAAATGCTAAGAAAAATCAGGGAAGCTAATAATTTGGCAGTGCAGTAATAATGGGAGATTTCGATTACCCCACTATTGACTGGGTAAATGTAACATGAGGACATGCTAGAGAAAAAGTTCCTGGATGGAATAAATGACTGCTTCATGGAGCAATTGGTTCAGGAATCAATGAGAGAGGGAGCTACTTTAGATTTAATTCTTAATGGAACACAGGATTTGGTGAGAGAGTTAACGGTGGTGGGGCCACTTGGCAAGAGAGATCATAACATAATCAGATTTGACCTAATGACTGGAAGGGGGACAATAAGTAAATCTACAGCTCTAACACTAAACTTTAAAAAGGGAAACTTTGATAAAATGAGGAAAATGGAAAAAAAAAATGAAAGGTGCAGCTGCAAAGGTCAAAAGTGTAACTATTTAAATCTGTTTAGGAGGGCCATCTAATAGGTCGAGGTGAGGTGTTAGTGGTGGTTTGGGGTTTAGGGGCCAGTTTCGCATTTAGAGTGAGACGTACGAACAGCACAGTATGCCTTGATGAAGATTTGACATCATTTAGAGCAAGGAAATTCTAACAAGGATTACATTTTGTACTATGTACTCTCACCCTAGCCTAAAACCAAAAACACCACTAACACCTCACCTCGACCTATTAGGTGGCCCTCCTATACAGATTTAAATAGGTGTAGACAGTGAGGCCCTCCCCAGAGGCACTCTTCTCTCTACTCCACTCCCCCCTCTCCAAGCCAGAAATGGCCAAAATGTAATTCCAAAAATTTATCACGAATTGCATTATGACCATTTCGGGCATATCGCACAGCTTAACGCCAGGGAAAAAAGTGTAGTTATTTCTGGCGTTAAGACCATGCGATAGCATGAGTTATGCTATCGCACGGTGCGATATGTCCCCTAATTTAACTAATTCCCACTCAAAACTCCTCCCCGATCCCACCCCCCAAAAAGTTTGCGTTCACACCATGCACAACAGCATTTTTCGTGTGCATTAATGCCATAACGCATTTTGAAGAATGATGCGGATCTTAGAAGCGCAGTCCAGATGTATTCTACGCATTAAGAATGGTGGAAAGAAGGCAAAGAGATTACCGGCATGGTTAAAAGGTGAGGTGAAAGGATATTTTAGCCAAATAAACATCCTTCAAAAATTGTAAGAAGGATCCATCTGAAGAAAACAGGAAAAAGCATAAGCATTGTCAAGTTAAGTGTAAAACATTGATAAGAAAGGCTAAGAGATAATTTGAAATTATGTTGGTCGCAGATGCAAAAACTCAGAATAAAATCTTTTAAAAATATATCCAAAGCAAGAAACCTGTGAGGGGGTCGGTTGGACTATTAGATGACAGAGGTGTTAAAGGGGCTCTTAGAGAAGAGAAGGCCATTGCAGAAAGACTAAATGTATTATTTTCTTCTGTGTTTACTAATGAGGATGGTGGGGGAGATGCTGGTTCTGGAGAAGGAAGATTTTCAAGGGTGATGAGTCAGATAAACCGAACCAAATCACTGTAAACCTGGAAGATGTAGCAGGCCAGACAAACTAAAAAGAGTAGCAAATCACCTGGACCGGATGGTATGCACCCCAGGGTTCTGAAGGAACTCAAAAATGAAATTTCAGATCTAGTAGTTTAAAAAGTTGTAACTTATTAAAATCATCCATTATACCTGAAGATTGGAGGGTGGCCAATATAAACACCAATATTTTAAAAGGACTCCAGGGGTGAACCGGGAAACTATAGACCAGTGAGCCTGACTTCAGAGCCAGGAAAAATAGTGGAAACTATTCTAAAGATCAAAACCACAGAGCATATAGAAAGATATAGTTTAATGGAACAGTCAGCATGGATTTACCCAAGGCAAGTCTTGCCTCACAAACTTGCTTCATTTTTTTTTTAAGGGGTTAATAAACATGTGGATAAAGGAGAACCAGTAGATGTAGTGGATTTGGATTTTCAGAAGGCATTTGACAAAGTCCCTCAAGAGAGGCTTCTAAGAAAACTAAAAAGTCATGGGATAGGAGTCCAAGTCCTTTCGTGGATTACAAACTGGTTAAAAGACAGGAAAGAGAGTAGAATTAAATGGTCAATTTTCTCAGTGGAAAAGAGTAAAGTGGAGTACCTCAGGGATCTGTACTTGGACCGGTGCTTTTCAATATATTTATAAATGATCTGGAAAGGAATACGACGAGTGAGGTAATCAAATTTGCAGATGATACAAAATTATTCAGAGTAGTTAAATCACAAGCAGATTGTAATAAATTGCAGGACGACTTTGCGAGACTGGAAGATTGAGCATCCAAATGGCAGATGAAATTTAATGTGGACAAGTGCAAGGTGTTGCAAATAGGAAAAATAACCCTTGCTGTAGTTACACGATGTTAGGTTCCATATTAGGAACTACCACCCAGGAAAAAGATCTAGGCATCATAGTGGATAATATTTTAAAATAGTCGGCTCAGTGTGCTGCAGCATTCAAAAAAGCAAACAGAATGTTAGGAATTATTAGGAAGGGAATGGTTAATAAAACGGAAAAATGTCATAATGCCTCTGTTTCGCTCCAATGTGAGACCGCACCTTGAATACTGTGTACAATTCTGGTCGCCGCAACTCAAAAAAGATATAGTTGCGATGGAGAGGGTACAGAGAACGGCAACCAAATGAGGAAAGACTGAAGAGGTTAGGGCTGTTCAGCTTGGAGAAGAGACAGCTGAGGGGGATATGATAGAGGTCTTTAAAATCATGAGAGGTCTTGAACGAGTAGACGTGAATCGGTTATTTACACTTTCAGATAATAGAAGGACTAGGGGGCATTCCATGTAGTTAGCAAGTAGCATATTTTAAGACTAATCGGAGAGAATTCTTTTTCACTTAAAGCACAATTAAGCTCTGGAATTTGTTGCCAGAGGATGTAGCTGGGTTCAAAAAAGGTTTGGATAAGTTATTGGAGGAGAAGTCCATTAACTGCTATTAATCAAGTTTACTTAGAGAATAGCCACTGCTATTAATTGCATCAGTAGCATGGGATCTTCTTGGTGTTTGGGTAATTGCCAGGTTCTTGTGGCCTGGTTCAACCTCTGTTGGAAACAGGATGCTGGGCTTGATGGACCCTTGGTCTGACTCAGCATGGCAATTTCTTATATTCTTATTGCATACACTACTCAAGGTGCGATCTCACCATGGATTGAAACAGAGGCATGACATTTTCCATTTTTATATGTTAGCAATTCCAAGACAAATGCAAGAAAATATTTTGTTAGTCAGTGGGTAGTTAAATTGTAGAATCTGCTGCTGCAGGATGTTGTCACAGGAAGCAACATAGAGTTCAAGAAGAGCCTGAGCGCTTTCCTAGAAGTCGAGGGCATAACATTGAAGGTGTACCCTACTAAAACAAACCTCCCCTTCTGTCAGCTTATGGACAAGGAGCTCACAGAGCAAGCTGGTGGGTTGCCCTATATTTCTCACAATTGGGCCATTACAGTAAAGTGCGCTCCGGTGGAGTGCACTGATAGCCCGCGTTTGGCCGCGCGTTTGACGCAATGTTTTTACCCCTTATACAGTAAGGGGTAATAGCACGTGGAAAAAGTGCGGCCAACCCCCCCCCCCCCCCCCGAAACTAATAGCGCCAGCAACATGCAAATGCATGTTGATGGGCCTATTAGTCATTCCCGCACAATCCAGAAAGTAAAATGTGCAGCCAAATCGCACATTTTACTTTCAGAAATTAACGCCTGCCAAAGGCTGGCGTTAATTTCAGCCGGCACTGGGAAAGTGTACAGAAAAGCAGAAAAAACTGCATTTCTGTACACCCTCCGACCTAATATCATCGCGATATTAAGTCGGAGGCCCCAAAAGTAAAAAAAAAATTTTTTTTTAATTTTAAATCTGCCTGCGGGTTGGAAGACGGATGCTCAATTTTGCCGGCATCCGTTTTCCAAACCCGTGGCTGTCAGAGGGCTTGAGAACAGATGCCGGAAAAATTGAGCATCGGCTGTCAAACCCGCTGACAGCCGCCACTTCTGTCAAAAAGGAGGGGCTAGGGACGCGCTAGTGTCCTTAGCGCCTCCTTTTACCGCGGGCTCTCATTTACATATTTTTTTTTACTGAATCGTGCGCCCAGGAGAGTGGCCTGGGCACGCGTCGGGAGAGCGGGCACTCGCCGGCTCTCCCGCGGGTTTTTCTGTATCGGCCTGAATGCAATTAAATTATAGCATGTTTCCCCATTTAAAAAAAAAAAAGTCACAGCCCAGAAGGAATGTCTGTTTCCCATTACAAGTTGCACTTTTAATGAGATTATGTCTTATGATCATCAGACTTATCACATTACCTGGCAGCGAGAGCAACAAAAAATAAAAACAGCATCACAACACACAAACAGGCCCCACCAGCTCGCAAAACAATTATCAAGATAAGAGCCCTATATACTTATTCCCCCTTCCCTCCACTGGCACAAAATGAGAGAAACCTTTGGTACATCAGTTCCTAATTAAAAGATGCAAGGCTTAAGTGATGCAGAAGTCCGCATTCTTTAAAAACTAAAAACCGAAAACACCTTGTGACATTAACCCTACTCACAAAGACTTCACCAAGTTAGTTTCATAGCTATTTTTTTGGGTGGGTTTGCAATAGAACGTAATTAACAATAGGACTAGTTTGTTTTTTTTGTGAGGCGGGGAGGTGATATCATGAAGGGAAGTCTCAGGCAGTTTAATCTTCTCGCTTTGGCAATAGTTATTACAGCATCAGATTCCCAAAGGGGTCAGGTATTAGGTACATAAATACCTGACCTTCACTTTAAATGTAATTTTTTTCCTGGAAATTAGGGTTTACAACAAGAACAAAAATTATATTAACCTGTAAAAATGATGAGTCATTTCTTTCCACTGATTTCTCCCTTTTTTTGTTCTTACCGTAATACTGATAACATTTCCTGGAAAAAAAATCTGAAAATAAAGGTCCCTGAATGTACTGCACAGGGTCTCAATCTCAGCCAGAAGGTCAAGAAAGGACAGTCCTCAGCTACCAGCTTAGAACTCAAATCAAAAGGAGGATGAGTAAAACAAAACAAAACAAAAAAAACAAACAAACTTTTCTTTGGGCACTAACCAGAGACATAATTAGGAGTCTCAGAACTCTCAACATTAATGTAAGCATATTTAAAATGTATTTAGCCCACACTTTTTCACTGGTAGAGCAAGGTGAGTTAGTCAGGTTCTGTAGGTTGTAATAAGAATCCATTTTCACTGGGATTTTGTGAAACCTCTTCTTAAATGTGTCTCAGACCTCAGTCAATCCTAGAAAATTTTGGGCTATAATTGTTCACACTGGAGTAGCTTACCGGGCTACATTGTTATAAAACCATACTGACCTTCTCTGGAGGGGAAAGAAAAAAAAGAAAAAAAAAAAAAGAGTACATTGTTTTACAAGGGAGGAAGTTGAAGCAAGCGATTTGCAAGCCAGAAAACTTACAGATCATTTACTTGAAAGACAGCCATACAAAAATCACAATTATTAAAAAGATAATCCTTTGGGCTGTATATTTATGGTCATGCACCGTTTTAAATGTAATTAGCACATTTTTCAGAAGGGGCCCGGTAAATATTACTTGGAAAATTAAAATTTAAAGTAGGATAGAGAAAACTGCCTTACTCTGTGATTCTCTTCGCCAGTTCCGTACAGGCTGCCGTGGAGTTGGCCGAAAAGACCCTGTAGCCACTTCTGGCCGCGTTCATTGCCGAGTAAGCATTCAAACCCCTTGGAGCTCGAGAGTGAGAAAAAACAGATTTATGAGGTACTAACAGCTTTCTTGGCATTCTCTTACACACGTAAAAAGCACTGCCCTTGCCCCTGATGGAAAACAAAAGGATGGTGGGGTGGGGGGAGGACAAAAAAACGGAGTGTCTTTCACATATGATCACTCCTGGCCTACTACAAAAGGAAAGCAAGAAATTCTGTACTAGGAGGGCGGCAGCAGCTGCAACAGCCTCAGATGACACTTAGCTGCAAGGACCTCCCAGGGAAATGCAATGAGACAAAGCTTCAAGCTATTTCTAAAACAACCCAGCCAACATGTACCTGAAGAAGAGGAGGGGAGGGACAGACACGGACTTCTCCAATTCCAGGCTCCTAAAACGGGGGGGGGGGGGGGGGGGGGGGCGGGGATGTAATCTCTGACTACAGATAAGGAAGAGAGGGGAAGAAATAAAAAAACAAAACAAAACAACTGAGGAACAAAGGAGGGGAGGAGGGAATCTGCAGGAGCAAAAACCATGTTAGGAGAAACAAAATATAAAGTTACTTTTTACAAACCAAAATATAAAAAAAAAAGCTGCTAGGGGAAGACATTTGGTAACATTCATTTATAGCTAAGAAACTACACACTTAGAAACACAGAACTCATAAGCAAATTAAAGTTGAGAGAAAACTTGTTCACATACAAGAGGTAGGGAAACAATCCAGGCAAGCAGCGATACTCGGGAGGAAACCTTAGCTGGAAGAATTTAAAAAAAAAATAATAATAATAAGCAGCGTCCTCCCCTACGGTACAAATCTACGTTAATTGAAATATATCTAGTGGGCTTGGCTTCCAGGGAGCCTTTAGACGACAAACTGCCCCAGACTTGGGGCTCCCTTCACGCGCAGGAAGGGAAGGCTCTGGAGACTGGGGAAGCCTTAGAGAAAAAGCAGCTCCCACGCCTTAAAAAAAAAAAAATATATATATATATATATATATACATATATCAAAACGACCCCCCCCCCCTTAGCTGTTCAAAAATAAAAACTCTACTCTGCAGGATTCCTCCCCAGCAACTCCATTCCCAGTGAATGCTTTTTAGTGGTCTATGCGCTCCCCCGTGCTGCCGCAGCCCCTGACACTGGCGCTCCCTGTGCAAACTTTGCAGCACTGCGGCCGCTGCATCGCCCCCAGAGGGAGGCGGGCAGATGGTGCACGCGCCCAGAGAGGAAAGGGGGGAAACTAGGACTCCGCGCAAAGCTTTCACCTTCCGCTAGCGCTCCTCCGTTTCCTTACGAGGAGGAGGAGGAAAGGTGGGATTGCCGTGGACGCGCGCGTCGCGACGCTCCAAACCCCCACTGAGCCGCCGATTTCCTCTGCGTGCGCAGGGCGGGCAGAACACAGGGCGCGTGCTCCGTAGTGCCAACCGGGGAGAAATTGTGGCACGCGCTCTCTTTTCCAGTCCCCCCGCCCTCCTATGACGTGAGGGTAAAGTGGGGGTCTGCTCGTAGAAATGGCTGCTCGTAGAGACTTTAGAGTCTTGCACAGGAGCATCTTAAAAGAAAAAAGAAGATTTTGTTTAACTAATTTACATAGTAAATAACGGCAGATAAAGACCAAACAGTTCTATGCAGTCTGCCCAAGAGAGATTCGTTCCATTTAGGTATAAACATACATAAGTCACTTTGAAACCCAACTCCAACTTCCTCCTGTCCTCGCAACCCTTTTCCTACCATTGTACCGAGTATGCATAAAACTTGTGGAATGTTCTCAGTTGCTGTGGGCAGGGCATTGAAATTAGGTGGCTTTTTTAAATCACAATTAAAAAAATCCACAACTACCTAGTGAAAAAACAAACATTCAACTACAATGGCCGCTTATCAGTCAAAACATGTATAGCGCTATCATGTAGCACTGCACACTGGAAAATATATATTTTTAATGACTACAAAAATATAACATACATTTTATACAGTATTCCTTTGTTTTGCAACAATTTAAAACAGCAGTATCCATGTACTTTGTGGTGCACTGTCACGCAAGAGAGCAAGATTCATTTTTCAGTCGACTTTTTCTTCTCTGGTCTGGCCTGGGCAGAGGGTGCATTCCTAGCCTATTTAGGGAGGGGTAGGAAAGTCAGCCTATGCACAATATTGACTGTGCAGGCTATAAATTTAAATAAATGGTGACAGAGGTGTTTTCAAAGACTTACGCAAACGTTTTGTGTGGTAAATCAGCATATATATGCATAAATCTCTGTGCACAGTAAACACATTTTCAGAAGGAAGGGAGTATGTGTGTACACATTACCACACCAGAAATTTGTGTGGAGAATTATGTGATCCCAGGAAAGGTTTGGAAGTACGTGCTCATTTATCTATTTTATAAACAGAGAACATGTATATGTCATTAAACATGTATGAATATTTTTACAGCTGCTAATTAACAGGCTGAGCGCACTGTTAACCCACGATTGGACGCGCGTTTTCGACGCGCTAGCTTTACCCCTTATTCAGTAAGGAGTAATAGCGCGTAGAAAACGTGCGTCCAACCCCCCGAACCTAATAGCAAATGCATGTTGATGGGCCTATTAGGTATTCCCGCGCAATTCAGAAAGCAAAATGTGCAGCCAAGCCGCACATTTTACTTTCAGAAATTAGCGCCTACCCAAAGACAGGTGTTAATTTCTCCGGGCACTGGGAAAGTGCACAGAAAAGCAGTTTTTCTGTGCACCCTCCAACTTAATATCATGGCAATATTAAGTCGGAGGTCCCGAAAGTTTAAAAAAAAAAATTGAAATCGGCTCGCAGCTTGAAAACCGGACGCTCAATTTTTCCGGCGTCCGGTTTCTGAACCCATGGCTGTCAGTGGGTTTGAGAACCGACGCTGGCAAAATTGAGCGTCGGCTGGCAAACCCACTGACAGCCGCCGCTCCTGTCGAAAAAGAGGCGCTAGGGTCGCACTAGTGTCCCTAGCGCCTCTTTTTTCTGTGGGCCCTCATTTGAATACAGAATCACGCGCACAGGAGATCGGGCGTTCGCCCGCTCTCCAACGACTTTTACTGTATCGGCCCGTAAGTCATGGAGATTAAATCAGACTTCTCTATTGTCTGAGGTTTTTGGGTAGGAAGGGTCTGGAGCAAGTGGTGGAGGGTGCGGATGAACTGGGTCTGGATCAACTAGCATAGATCTTGGTAAACTGGTGGTTGGAAGTACACACACAAGTATTTCTGTAAGTGAGATACATGCATACATCTGCCAACTTGATAAAATACCTGCCTCCTTGAATAAACTAAGGGCTATTACATATGCTACAATTATTTTATGCATAAAATAGATATGCATACTTTTTATAAAATAAGTATGCATAACTAATGCATTAAAAAATGTGGGTATGAGGAAGGAAGATGGCAACATGTCTGAGGACTTGTAAGGCTGCCCCTTAGAAGGACTAGGGGGCATTCCATGAAGTTAGCAAGTAGCACATTTAAGACTAATCGGAGAAAATTCTTTTTCACTCAACGCACAATAAAGCTCTGGAGTTTGTTGCCAGAGGATGTGGTTAGTGCAGTTAGTGTAGCTGGGTTCAAAAAAGGTTTGGATAAGTTCTTGGAGGAGAAGTCCATTAACGGCTATTAATCAAGTTTACTTAGGGATAGCCACTGCTATTAATTGCATCAGTAGCATGGGATCTTCTTAGGGTTTGGATAATTTCCAGGTTCTTGTGGCCTGGTTCGGCCTCTGTTGGAAACAGGATGCTGGGCTTGATGGACCCTTGGTCTTACCCAGCATGGCAATTTCTTATGTTCTTATGTTCCCTGGTATTCCTTGAATCTTTTTCCTACAATGCCGTCAAAAAGGAAGGGAAAGGTGAGGGCTTTTCCCTCAATAACAACTCACCTTGATGGTCAACAGCTCATGTCCTCTGGACCTACGCTTTCAGGGGGTGATCTCCCCATTGTGAGTCGTGGCAAGAGAGCATCATTCCCACCGGGGGAGGTTTCCCTCAACCCCCTTAATCTGCACCCACCACTGGCAGAGAAGGATGGTCAGCCATGTGAGTTGTTCACATTGCAGCTGAGTGAGGTCACCGCTGTGACAGCGGTGGAGGAGGCTCGCATGAATATGCTGCCTGGACAGCGTGAAATACCACTGTTCCTGGGAAGGGAATGGAATAAAGGTTCTCTTTCGTGGCCAACTTCTCCAGTGCTGGCTGTTGAGGGTAGCGTTTGATGCTGGAAGGCTCTTCCTTTTGTCATCATCACAAATGGATCAACTTCCTTCTCCTGGTCAGTTACTTTGACTCCCATTATACTGGTGGTGGTGACTCTGGATTCATTGTGGGAGTTGATGGCTGGTTGTTGGTTTTTTTTTTAATTAACATTTTATTGATGTTCACACCGTACTAAATACAACATGCAATAAACATAACTGTTAAGATACAGTGGTACACCTTGTTACAACATTATCCCTCCCTCCCCACCCTTCCCCCTCTGCACATTTCGTACGCTACTTGATGGTATAACAAAATACGTAATACTCACAAGGGTAACTGTACAATGTATATAAGTTGCAGACATGATTCCAGTGAAAGTATGATGTATTTATGCATTTGTGCGTAGGAGGTAAAACCCAACCGTAATTTTGTAATCCAATTCAGCTATCATAATAAACATTGTCATTATGAATTACAGATTGGGTCCTGTCAGTTTGTTAACCATGTGATTTACGCCATGTTAAGTACAAGCCCCAAATATTGTGGAATCTTTTATGGTAGCCTATCCTTTCAGCAGTGAGCTTGTTCGTAGTACATATATAGTCTAATTTACACAAGATCTCGGACATGGATGGCGCCACTCTATCTTTCCAATGCTTAGCAATCACCACTCTCTTGGCCACACATAGCAGGGTAATAAATAGTTGGGTACAGCGTGGTAAGTCAGGCATACTCTTATTTAAGAGTGCAATATCCAGGTGTAAGCTGATTGGTATAGCAAGTATTTCAGAAGATAATTTCTCAATCCCCTGCCAGGCAGGCGCGATGCAGTCACCCATCCACCACATATGAATAAACATGCCCTTGGTCAGACAGCCTCTCCAGCACCTGTCACTATTCCCCGTCTTGAATTTGTGTAGTGTGTCCGGGGAGAGATACCACCTGAAGAGAAAAGCTTATAGCTATTTTCTACCAGTGAAGCGGATATTGAGGTTTTAGCTATGTTACCAAATACATCTAACCATACTCGTTCATCAGCAATGGCCAGCCAATCCCTCTCCCATGCTCGTATATGAGCGGGTTTAATTTCCAATTTAGCGTTCAACAGCTGGTAGATTTTTGAAATGAGGCCCTTAACCATCTGTGGCATAGAACAGAATCCTTCAAACAGAGATCTAGTGGCTGTAAAAGCACCCCAAAAGTTAGAGTCTCCATAGTAGTGATGAAGTTGCCAATAGGCCAGGAATTCGGTATTTGGTAAGTTGCGGTGAATTCTCAACTCCGTGAATGAGAGAATATGTCCATCCTTTCACATATGCTCCAGTTTAGTGATATCTCTCTCCTTCCATAGTGAAAAGGAGTTTGATGGACGGCAAGGGGTGAAATCAACATTGTGGAATAAATGTGTAAGGAGAAAGTACTCTCTGTCCCCCATAAGAACATGCCATACTGGGTCAGAGCAAGGGTCCATCAAGCCCAGCATCCTGTTTCCAACAGTGGCCAATCCAGGCCATAAGAACCTGGCAAGTACCCAAAAACTAAGTCTATTCCAGTTACCGTTGCTAATAATAGCGGTGGTTATTATCTAAGCCAACTTAATTAATAGCAGGTAATGGACTTCTCCTTCAAGAACTTATCCAATCCTTTTTTAAACACAGCTACACTAACTGCACTAACCACATCTTCTGGCAACAAATTCCAGAGTTTAATTGTGCGTTGAGTGAAAAAGAACTTTGTCAGATTAGTTTTAAATGTGCCACATGCTAACTTCATGGAGTGCCCCACTAAAAGTTTCTTCCATTTAGCCCTAATATTTAGCGTATGATGGGTAGTAGCCATCATCATCTGACATCCCCTCCATGTCTTTCTTGGTTGCCAGGGAAGTGCCGCAATAGGCATGTGTCATAGTTGGGATTGTTCTATAAGTACCCAATGTTTCTATGCGGCCACATTGTGCCATTCTACCAGCGCTCGAAGCTGCGCAGCTACATAATACCAGGTAATGTTTGGCACACTCCGCCACCCCCCCAGTTTGGGTTGGTAAAGAGTATTCCTATTTACCCATGGCGGACGGTGATGCTATTTCCTACCATATCACAGGATGTAGTAGGAAACAGCTATCCTGCCTAACCATGAAAAGGATAGATGTGACCATGTCTCTAGATCCTGCTGCAGTTTATGGAATAACGGGGCATAATTAAGTGCACACCCCAGAGACCTGTACACGCTTAAGTACACCCCAAGATATTTAACTTTGAAGGTTGCCCAGCAGAAGGGATGTGTTGCCTGTAGGGATTTTACCAGGTTTGGGTGGCAGGTTATATTAAGAATCTCTGATTTTTCCCCAATTGGCTTTAAATCCTGAAACCTGACCGAACAGGTTGTCAGAGAGTTATCGGGGTCCGTTATGGTAAACATGATATCGTCAGCATAGAGTGATAGTTTAAAAACGTGTGAGTCTACCTGGAAGCCCGAGACTCCCAAATGTCGGCGAAGAGAAATCGCTAAAGTCCCTAGGAATATGGCAAAAAGCAGGGGAGATTGACGGCTGGCTTTGATCAGGCCATCAAGGATAGTACCGCCAAAAAACTGAATCCTTAGCCAATAGGTTAGAACCAGCAGTGAAGAGACACGAGGAACTGATAATGGGAGTTCAAATGCAGGGTCAAAATTAGAGCCTGACATTAGGGATATTCACAGTTTCAATGCATCCATCATTAAGGACAGGAATTCTCTGACTAGAAGAAATGAATTTCTAGAGAATTAGAATAGACGTTTGAATCTTAGATTGGTGAATTTTCCTTCAACTCCTTTTATCAATTTCAAACATCCAAAATCACTAAGCTTTTTTCTGCTATTCCCTCATGGTTTTCCATTATTCCAGATGATAGCTTATTTTATGGCTTCATTTTGATGAAGTTTCTGCAGTCGAGGTAGCACAGACCATCTTCTCATTGAATCCTGCTTTTTGCCCTTTGAAATCTTATAATGCTGTCTTGCTGAAGGCTGTAAAAGATGAGATTGCTCCATTTTTAAGAGATCTTGTTAAGCTCTCCTTCTCTTTGGCAAGTTTACCATCAATGCTGAAGCAAGCATGCATTAGGCTCCTCTTAAAGAAGCCTAGCTTGGATCCAATCAGCTTATTGAATTTTCAGCCAATTTCCTCATTACTTTTGTTGTAAAACTCCTTGACACCCTGGTTCTGCGCCAATTTAACAATTATGTTGAAATCCTCCATCAATTCCAGTTCGGTTTTAGAAGAGCTTTAAGTACCGAGACCATGTTACTCTCCACTTTAATGCAGTTAGAAGAGGTTTTGAGTCTGGACAAAGTTTTGTTGGACATTTCTGCCGCATTTGACACCAGATCCTCCTCTACCGCTTACGGGAATGTGGAATTTCTGGACAGGTTCTCCAGTGGCTTTCATCTTTCATTGCCAACCAATCACAGCAAGTCCAACTTGGTAATACCTCCTCTTCCTGGTCACTCATCTTAATAGGTGTCCCCCAGGGGTTAGCTCTATATGCTGTACTGTTTAACAACTATATGGCGCTCATCTGCAAGTTGTTAGCTGGCCTCTTAAGTGGGATACCGGTTATATGTGGAAGACATTCAATTTTTTTTATCCCAGTGTGTCTCTTATGGTCTAATACCATTGGCACATTAACTATTTCTTTGACCGCTATTGGAAGGTGGCTAACTTACAATAAACTGCTACTCAATCTTTCCAAAACAGATTATTGTCTTACGCCGTTCTGGCTTTGATAAAGCTTTAGTCCCAGTATATTGTATAGTGAATGACACTACCATTTCTATTTCTGATGAAGTTCACAGTTTAGGGGTTACAGTTCACTCTGGCCTTTCTTTCCAATCTCATGTCAAGTTGGTGGTCCATGCTGGCTTTTTTAAACTTCGATTATTACAAGGTCTAAAGCCGCTTTTGGAACACATTGATTTTAGAACCATGGTACAAGCCATGATACTGCCAGTTTTAGATTATTGTAATTCTGTTTTCATGGGATCGCCAAATTATGCTCTTCGAGCTTTACAGATTTTGCAGAATGCTGCTGCACGTTTGATCCCAGGGTGAAAGATGCTTGAGTTGCATTGGCTACCAGTTCAATGGTGTGTTAAGTTTAAAATCACCCTTCTGTTAGCACTATACTCGTGCCCTTGGGCATATACCATGTTAAACGTTTATAACCCTACACACTCTTTGTACTCCTCCCAATGTGGCCTGCTTGATGTGCCCTCAGTGAAGCAAGCCTATTGGCTGAAACACGTGAAAGAGCGCTTTTTGTCGCCACCCTTGAACTATGGAACTTATTACCAGAAAGCATTCGCATAATGACATGCACTAAGATATTTAAAATCATGTTGAAGATGTTCTTTTTCAGACAGGCCTTTGAATAAGCCTTTCTTGCTTTATACATTTTAGTGGCTAGTCTTTTATTATGTGGTTTTCATGAAGTTTATTTTAATTGCAATTACTGATTTTGGTTTTAAGTGATTTTATTATGATTATGTTTTTGCAGTGTCTGACATGTTTTGTTTTAAATATATTGCATTATGAATGTTTTATCTGTAAGTTGCTTAGGGCCCTGGTATGGGCGGCTCATAAATGTCTAAACAACATAAATATAATTACCATATATTACTTTGAAGAAATAGTTTCTTGATGTTTTACTTATTCCAGATCAAATTCCCTCAATAAATAAGGTTTTCTTTTTGCTGACTCCAGTTTGTGAGGATGTAAAACAATCTGGTCAGACTCAGGCTGTTACGATTCCTGCTCGCCGTGCTCATCCCGTGAGCAGGCATCTCCATCTACCTTCTGCCGCTGCCGTGCCTACGCGGTCTGGACCGCTGCGCTTCAGACTTCCTAAGAGGCCCGGAGGCTGCTCCTGACGTTGCCCTCGTGGCCTTCACTTGCGGCAGGGAGCCACGAGTCAGCTTGCCTTCAGCGGCAGAGAGTCGCGAGCCTGCCTTCTGTTACAAGCGGCATGGAGCCGCCACTTCTGAGGCCTGCTTTGCGGTCGGGGGCCGCCCCTGAGCCTTCTCTTGCGGCACGGACGCCGCCATCAGCTGTCTCTGTTGCTTTCCTGCTCCTAAGCGTTGGCACACACCTCTCTTCAGGATTTAAAGGGCCCACAGCCGATATGCCCCAGGCCCCACCTGATGACATCATCCTGGGTGTCTTCCTGCTAGCCCTATAAAAGGGCTTCTTCAGCACTCCTGCCTTGCATCGGAGTTCCCTGCTCTTGGGTCTAGTCTTCCAGTGCTCCGTCAGGTCTTTGTTCCTTGTTCTTCGTTGGAGCTCCATGACCTGTCCCGCCTGAGTCTTCGTTGCTTCCTCAGTCTTCGCAGTTTCCTGATGTTCCATGTCTTCATGTTTCGAGGTTCCTAGTCCAGACTTCCTGATGTTCCAAGGTTCCGTTCCTCCTTCGCTTGTTCCGAGCCCTCTTGACCCTCTAGCTCAGTGGTTCTCAACCCTGTCCTGGGGACCCCCTCAGCCAGTCGGGTTTTCAGGATATCCACAATGAATATGCATGAGAGAAAATTTGCATGTTATGGAGGCAGTGTATGCAAATTTTCTCTCATGCATATTCATTGTGGATATCCTGAAAACCCGACTGGCTGGTGGGGTCCCCAGGACAGGGTTGAGAACCACTGCTCTAGCTCCTCTGGTTCTCCAGATGACACCTTGTTGGGTTAAATCCGTCTCGTTGGTTCCTGTTCGCATCAGTGGAGTTTCGTCTCGGCTGGATTCCCTTCCTGTGCTTGTCCTGCTCTCCGCGTGGTCCGTGACCAGCCTCTCCAGGTTGTGTAGGGCACGCAGTGGGAAAGGGTGGTCCGTGACCAGCCCATTGGGTCCACTCGTATTGGTGGGCTGTGTAGGGCACCCTGAGAGACAGTGTTCAATTTGTCAGCTATTATGAAATATGTATTCTTTTTATTAATGTGGTTCTACTCTATTCATAATTTATATTTCTTGATTTTATTATTTATGTTAAATTATTATAAATGCATAATTTTATTTGGGTGTAGGGAGCATGTGACCGGTGGGAGGGGGGTGCAGCAGGCCTAGAGAGCCTAATAACCTTGCACCGGCCCTGCCTGTGGCCTTTCTTGGCCTCTCCGTGTCTCTAGGCCTCTCCTGTCTTGCCCCTTGGGTCCTCTCTTGTCTCCGTTGCCTTCGAGCTATCTTGTTTCATGTTCTGTGTTGTCCTTGTTCTGTCTCAGTCAGACACAGCTCCAGTCCGTTCCTGAGTTCCAGTTCACTCTTACCTGCACCCAGCTCCAGTCCATTCCTGAGTAGGGATGTGCATTTGTTTTCAACGAAATAGACAATGGCAACAAAATTGTCTATTTCATCTTGTTGCGGGAGCGTCACAAAACGAAAAAAACAATTGGCAAAATTTCATGAAAATTAGTATTTCATGTCCCGTTAGTGCGCACTAACTATAGTTTTCCTATTTACGGGCTTATTGCGCACTAACGGGACTTTGGTGCGCATTAACTAGATGTTAGTGCGCATTACGTCCCGTTAGTGCGCACTACCTAGTTTTCCTGATTTCAGAGTTAGTGCGCACTAATAGGACTTAGGAAGCTCTAACTGTATGTTAGCTGCACTAACAAAAAATGTTACCAATAAGTTAAAAAGTGTCAATTAGGGAGCAGTTCATTAGCTAACAGTATGGTTCTGCATTCCCATTGGCTGTCTCCCACTAACTCTGAAATTAGGGAAACCCGAAATAAATACCTCCCGAACCATTGTGAAAACAAAATTTAACAGATAACGACCCGAAACTGACAAGAAAAAAAAAAAGTGCACATCCCATCCTGAGTTCCAATTCACTCTTATCTGCACCCAGCTCCAGTCCGTTCCTGAGTTCCATTTCACTCTTACCTGCACCCAGCTCCAGTCCGTTCCTGAGCTCCAGTTCACTTTTTTTTTTTTAATTTATGCATTTTCAAATATACAGAGAAAAGGAACATAATGAAATGCAGATAAGTGTAATGTAAATTAATACTATTTATTTAAACAGGCATTTCAATTTTAAATCTGCATCAAGGAAAAAACCCTAGGTACTGAAAAGAAAAGAATAAATTCAAGCGGATAAAGGTAATAAAGGATTACACCTCAAACAATTGAGAACGGGAGAACACATGGTTTTACTGCTTTGGCTCTATTCCTATATCTAAAGACATTTGGGTTTGAGAGTCGAGAAAGGAAAGTAACTGAGATGTTTCAAAAAATACATATTTCTGATTATGATATTGTATTTCGCATCTACACGGAAACTTTAAGATCATTTTACCTCCCTTATTTTCCACTTCTTGTTTAATTTCGAGGAATTTCTTCCTCCTTATTTGTGTAGCTCTAGAGAAGTCTGGATAAATCCAGATCTCCCCCCCGTGGAAAAGTTCAGAGCTGTTCCGCATGTATAAGCGAAAAACTGCATCTCTATCTGATGCGAAAACAAGAGACATGTAGAGTATTTCTATTAGTAATATTAGTCTCAGGTGTAGCCTCAATTATATCAGTTAAATTTAATGAGGCATCGGCTATTTTACCATTCGATACATCTTCTCTAGGTGACACATAATACATTTTTGAAAAAGCAGGAAGAGCCTGCTACGGCATTTTTAATACTTGAGTCAAGTATTCTCTAAACATATACTGAGATGTTATTAAGGAATATTTAGGGAAATTTAACACTCTAAGATTAAGATATTTCTATGAATTTTCAATTGTTTCCAATCGTTTATCATATAAGATATCAGTCTTAGTGAACTTCTGATGACATGTTTCCAGCTTAATCATTCTTGCTTCCATCTGTTGTTTTCCTATTTCCGAATTGGAAATAGAGTTTCAATATTCAAAAATCTTTGTTTGGAGTCTGTTGTTATTTTGGTTAGATTGAGTATAGCCGTCTCTAATGATTTTATCGCGGACCAGAGAGATTGTAAAGTAATTTGTTCAGAACTCCCCATTTTCAGGGAAGTGCTGAACAAATTACTTTACAATCTCTCTGGTCCGCGATAAAATCATTAGAGATGGCTATACTCAATCTAACCAAAACAACAACAGACTCCAAACAAAGATTTTTGAATATTGAAACTCTATTTCCAATTCGGAAATAGGAAAACAACAGATGGAAGCAAGAATGATTAAGCTGGAAACATGTCATCAGAAGTTCACTAAGACTGATATTTTATATGATAAACGATTGGAAACAATTGAAAATTCATAGAAATATCTTAATCTTAGAGTGTTAAATTTCCCTAAATATTCCTTAATAACATCTCAGGATGTGTGTTACTTTCTTCTCTCGTCTCCACTAGTCCCTCTTTAGATGGGCCCACTTCTTCCTCATTCTCATTTAATACAATAGAAGAATCTGAAGATATTAATTGAGGTGGAGGAGGGGGGGGGGGTGTTCTTGGAGCCCCGGGGCTCAAAGATATTTCGGCTGGAAGAGTAGGCAACCGCTCTTTGTCTAACTCTTCAATAGCCTGTACACCCGGTTCCATTCCTTGTGTAGGAGAGAAGAAGGCCGGTATCTGTAACTGGGAAGGCTCTACCAAGGGAGATGAAGTTGTCATCTCCCTTATTTTTGCCTTCCTTTTCGTGTGAGGCATATTATTTCAAGAGAAACCAACAGTCTTTCTTCCCTTCACTCCCAGTGATAATCTTTTCTTTCTTTTCCCTAGGTGGGGGTGGAGGATTTAAGAGGTAAGAAATTGAATAAACATGTACTCACTATTTGGAAAAGTCCAACTTCCAGAGTATGAAATTCCAGGTAAAAAAGAAAAAACTCCAACAAAGCCGCGCGTGCGGCTTCGGCAAGCGCCGCAGGGGGCCAGGCTTTTAAACAAATAGCCAGTCGCCCCTCGATGACATCAGCGCCGGGAGAGAGAGAAATTCAAAAAGTCCGCTGGCGTCAGGACAGGCAGCCTCACCCTTCTTCCTCTGGTAGGCAATGAAATTTAGAAAGGCACCTCTTTCTCCTCCACCTCCAGCTCACTTTTACCTGCACTCTGTTCCTGAATCCCAGAATTACCTACCTTGCCCTAGCCTCACTGGATTGCCAAATCTAGCTCTAGTCTCATCATGCCATCCTGTGCCACTCTGTAAGTGGTGCTCACCACACTCTCCTAGCACCGTACCTGCAACACTCTACTTTATAAACTGTGCAATAGGAGCCACACAGTTGATAAAATACTGCATATCACCGTCCCAAAAGTAAGCATGTATGTTTCAGTATCCCTACTTTTTTTTATTTATTTATTTATTTTTTTATTACTGAGGTACATTTATTTTTTTATTTATGAATTTTGCCAAAATATATATATAGCATACATCAGCTTGTACAAAGTAACATCTAGGTATTGCAAGGAAAAATGTTTTGCCTACAAACAAAAATGAGAAAAATTGTTAGAAAAAAAACTGAAAGGAGCAGCTACAAAAGTAAAAAATGTCCAAGAGGCGTGGTCATTGTTAAAAAATACCATTCTAGAAGCACAGTCCAGATGTATTCCACACATTAAGAAAGGTGAAAAGAAGGCAAAACAATTACCGGCATGGTTAAAAGGGGTGGTGAAAGAAGCTATTTTAGCCAAAAGATCTTCATTCAAAAATTGGAAGAAGGATCCAACAGAAGAAAATAGGATAAAGCATAAACATTGGCAAGTGAAATGTAAGACATTGATAAGACAGGCTAAGAGAGAATTTGAAAAGAAGTTGGCGGTAGAGGCAAAAACTCACAGTAAAAACTTTTTTAAATATATCCGAAGCAGAAAGCCTGTGAGGGAGTCAGTTGGACTGTTAGATGATCGAGGGGTTAAAGGGGCACTTAGAGAAGATAAGGCCATCGCGGAAAGATTAAATGATTTCTTTGCTTCGGTGTTTACTGAAGAGGATGTTGGGGAGGTACCCGTAATGGAGAAGGTTTTCATGGGTAATGATTCAGATGGACTGAATCAAATCACGGTGAACCTAGAAGATGTGGTAGGCCTGATTGACAAACTGAAGAGTAGTAAATCACCTGGACCGGATGGCATACACCCCAGAGTTCTGAAGGAACTAAAAAATTAAATTTCAGACCTATTAGTAAAAATTTGTAACTTATCATTAAAATCCTCCATTGTACCTGAAGACTGGAGGATAGCAAATGTAACCCCAATATTTAAAAAGGGCTCCAAGGGCGATCCGGGAAACTACAGACCGGTTAGCCTGACTTCAGTGCCAGGAAAAATAGTGGAAAGTGTTCTAAACATCAAAATCTCAGAGCCCTCGTTCTGTCCCACACATTGAAACATTTCCTTGGAGACATTCGCGTCCGTGAAGAAGGTTTGTGCTGCGACATCTTGAGTTAAATATTCTTTTGGTAATACTGATTCAATTTTTTGCAAATTTACAGCATCTGTCCTGTGTTTATTTTTGAAATCACTCCTGAAGAAGCGATATTACCATTGCGAAACACCGGCCGTTGTCTGGATTTATATTGATGTTTCAGGACACGGATGTAGTGTGTTTTTTGAAAAATTTGGGACTTTGTAAAAATAGTGGTTATACACTTTCTCACAAGTTGGGACTTTAAAAATACTGTTTCAAAAAATTACGCCGCAAGTGACGAGTAGTCCGGACGGCAAACTGCCGTTGTCTGGCTTGCTGATGCGGCTTTCTTCAAAGGATATTGTATAGGTGGCACAGCATTGATAAATATAAACTACAGGGTCTTTTTGTTGCGTTTGAGTCCTCACTCTCACCATCATACAGACGGATCCAGATAAGGAATATGAAGGGCAAGAAATCCTAGACATCAAGAAGATTTAGGGAAAACTCTATTATTTACTTTCATGGAAAGGGAACAGCTCAGAGGAGAATACATGGTAACCTGCCAAGAATCTTTATGCTCCACAGCTCACCATGGAATTCCATTGCCTCTTTTCCCACAAGCCCAAGCCAAGGGGCCTAGGCTTAGAAGGGATATTTTAATACTGCGCCGGTTGCAGTGCTCATCCCGTTGCTGGCACATCTTACCTCAGCAGGTCCAGGCCCTAGGATGCCATTCCGCTGCCTGCACACCGGCGTGCCCCTTCTTAGGTGCATACTCTTCAGCCTTTAAAAGGGTTGACTGTAGGAAAAACCCCGAGGATGCTCTCAGATGACATCACTGCGCTGGCATAGAACACACAACTTCTTTTACACTCTAGAACAGCTGCCGGTATGTTTTAATGCCGCTATATTGTAGGCGCTTATAGGTGAAAGAAAACAAATTTTAATGGTGAACGAATTGATGCTTTGTTAGACTTAAGTGTCAGAGTGTAGACAAAGTCAAAGTAACTCAAATGATGAAACAGGATGAGCGGAAAATGAGAAAATTCACAGGTACAAGAATGTACGCTGGCTGTTCTAGGGTGTACGATTTGTGGAGCATACATTTATGAAACTATTTTATTGGGCTCTAATCAGTGAAAGAAAACACATTGATGCTCTGTTAGACACAGGTGTCAGCGTGCAGATAAAAGTCAAAGTACTTCAAAAGATGAATCCGGATGAAAGGAAATTGAGAAAATCCACCGGCACAATAACATGCCACCAGCTGTTCTAGGGTGTTCAACTTATGATACTTCACTTTCAATGCATATCCAGCATAGCTCTCTGCTTCAACGGCAGGGGGAATGAAGAAAAGATGTTTTATATTCAGACATATACCAACAAGGACTGAATTACATAGTCTGGGTAAAACAAATAAGCATGGGTGTAGCTTGCTTTTTACGGTGGTTACTACCCCAAATCAAGCCTGATACTTCACTTAGAATACATATCCAGTGCAGCCCACTGCTTCAACGGCAAGGGGAATGAAAGGAGGATTTATATTCAAACAACCAACAAAGACTGAATTCACAGGCTGGATAAACAAACATGGGAGAAGCGGTTACTACCCCAAACCAATTAGCTGGATACTTCACTCAGATGGAGCTCCAGCACTGCTATCTACGATGGTGAGGGTAGAAGGGAAATGGAACCAAAAAAGTTATTTAAAGGGACAAGAGTAACAGAAAAGTATGAAAAAAAAAAAGTGTGAAAGCTTGCTGGGCAGACTGGATGGACCATTTGATCTTCTTCTGCCGTCATTTCTATGTTTCTATATGCTGCTTTAGAAACAAAAGGTGCCACAAAAAGATGACTAGAAAAGCAGGTATTGGCTGAAGGGGGGACTCTGTTCATCTTAACCCCTCTCCAGGCAGATGACGTTCCACTTGGGGAACTCTTCAGAGATGAAAGCCTCCATTGCTATACATCTGGGTAGGGATTTGGGTAGTAAAAACAGCTTATGTGCAGGCTTTAATGCTGGATTATGAAATATGTTACACATGCCTCCCGCGGCGCAGCCCTCTCACCTTTTTAGATGGACTCCTCGTACTCTTTGCTGATCCGAGATACGTCTCTTCGTTGTGTTCCTGTGATTCCCGGTTCCTGTTCTCCTTGTTAGTGTTTCTATATGTTGGACTGACTCTTTGGATTTGACCACCGTTACACCAGACTACTCCAGCTTCTCTCCAGCCCCGGACCTCCACTATGCCTGACCACTCTTCAGCTTCTCTCCAGCCCCGGACCTTCGCTATGCCTGACCATGCCTGCCTTCTCCGTGCCCTGACCATTGCCTTGATTGACTACGCCTGCCTTCCCAGTGTCCTGACTCTTGCTTTGAACGACTATGCTACAGACTTTCCTGTGTCCAGAGTTCTACGTTGCTTGCCACAGCTTCCACTTGCCGCTGGCTCTGATCCTCGCCTGTCAGTGATGCCTCCCTTCGCCTATCCTCTGCATGTAGACTTACAAGGTTTAGGCCTTCTTCTGCTTGAGCGCCTCCAGTTACCTATTGTTCCTTTGGTGCCTGAGTTCCAGTACCGAATCCTGTCCAGGATAGGACTACACCATCTACAGGCTGTTGTCTGATATAATTCATAACTCTGGTTCATAATTTCGGTTCATTCAGCCATTCCCAGAATCCTCAGAGGGCTGATTCACACTGACAACTGCTGAAATATAGTGACTTTCTGACTATCACAGATTCAAAGGATATAGAAGAGTTGGGAAACTTGTGGCTCTGCAAAGCCTATAATTAAAGGCCAGGAAGGCATCAATGACAATATTTGCACCACAATACAGGGAAGCTTGGTTCGCATGAAGCCAGGATGCAAGCTTTTGTCTTGCAGATGTCTATCTCAGCGACAGGAGCCAGGTGAAAAGATTCTTCTTTTAAAGTTACAGTTTTAATTAAAGTCCTGGCGTCAGCAAACGGAATTCAGGCCTAGTTTCTATTGAGGACACAGACTGGCTATCTGTTTACACAACAAAGCGGATCAAGAGAAGATCAGAAGAAACAAAGGCCATCAAAGCCATGTTGATAAAGGAACTTTTATGGTGGGAGGATGGACAGGTGAAGAATTCTCAGTTGGGGGGAGTGATCCTCACAAGCATTTCCTATACATGATAGGTTGTCATGACTACAGCATGATGTGTCTCTGTAGATGAGTCTTGGGGCAGTCACGTGATTCTAGAAACTTCGGCGGTGCTGTATGTTTGACTATAAAGGTGGGGGCAGGTCTTGTATTCAGAGAGATGCTGATTTTGAAAGACGAAAGGGCACCCTTTATATAGCATCTCCCAGGAACACTTTAAAGAAAAGCCAAATAAAATGTATTTTATCCCTTTTACTGAGTCTAAGTGTTCTTGCGTGCCTGGCCCTGAGTCCAGAAATTATGGACATGTCTCTGGCCTGAATCACCTTTCATCTCTAGCTAACCTCGAGGCCCACCTTAATCCTGCCAGCCCTGGCACCCAAAGGCTCAACCCGAGAGGAACGAGGGCTGGTATAGGTGAAACTCCAGCAGCCTCTAGCTTCAGCCCACTCCACCTGCTGATCGTGGGGACCCATAAGTCCTTGCCTGCGGGTTGCGTCAACCCCACCTCAGCCCAAGGGTCCACCTCAGACGCAACAGGTTGCAAAGGCCATGGACTCGGTGGAGCCGTGTGCCCTCCAGGCCTGGCATCCAAGGTACAAGAACAGCAGCAGTTTGAGGCATTGGCCTCCTCCATGGATCGCCTTCACGCCTGGCTTGATGCCCTTACGAATAATTCAGCTCCTCCTCTTCCACTGCCACCTCCATTGATGCCTCGAGCCTTGTTGGCACTTCCAGTGCCCCCACGTTTCAATGGCGACTCCAGACTCTGCAGAGGGTTTATAAACCAATGCTACATGCAATTTGCTCTGCAGCCTTCCGTCTTCCAGGACAAGTTGACGAAAGTCACATTCATCCTATCCCACCTTGAAGGGAAAGCGCTGGCCTGGGCTTCTCCCCTGTGGGAATGCTCAGATTCCTTGTTGAAGGAACTGGCTCAGTTTGTGGCTTCCAGCACCCGAAGAACCGTGGACTCACCTGTCTACGGATTTCATCGTGGATCTGCCACCTTCTAAGGGTCACACCATAATATGGGTCACCATAGACCGCTTTTCTAAAATGGCCCATTTTGTACCTCTACCAGGCCTACCATTCGCTCCAGAGATAGCACGATTATTCTTCCATCATATTTTCAGATAGCATGGTTTACCCACGGATATCGTTTCAGATCGAGATCCTCAATTCGTTGCCAGGTATTGGAGATCTCTCTGCCGAAAATTTGGAATTAACATCAGCCTTATGACTGCCTATCATCCCCAGGCCAACGGGCAAGCCGAATGGATGAACTGCTCTTTGAAGGCTTTCCTGCACGCTTACATCAATGACCAACAAGATAACTGGTCAGACCTCTTATCCTGGGCAGAGTTTTCTCACAGCTCTCACATCGCCACAGCTACTGGAATTTCCCCATTCTCAATCATCTATGGGAAACAACCACGACTATCATTACCCATATCTCTATCCGTGCCGTCCCCGCGGCACAGGCCACTGCGGATACCCTTAAGATGCTATGGGAACAGACAAATCTTCGCCTGTATCAGGCCGCCTCCCGGGCTAAGAGAACTGCTGCTGCTCGGCTCCTGAATTCCTTCCTGGCCAGAAAGTCTGGTTAAGTACCAGATACATCCGACTTCGCATTCTGTCCCCGAGATTTGCTCCTAGATTCATTGGGCCTTTCACTATTACACAACGCATCGGACCTGTTACATACCAGCTTCGGCTGCCTCCTACACTGGGTATACATAATGCATTCCATGTATTGCTTTTAAAGCCTGTGATTTTGTCTTGGCCTGCCCGGAAGGCCCCTGAGCCGCCTCCTTTAGTGGCAGAAACCGACATGACTTACAAGGTCCACGAAGTCCTAGACGTCCGACGTTGGGGCCGCCGATGTGAATACCTCATTTCCTGGGAGGGATACGGACCCGAAGAGAATTCGGGGGAGCCAGCTAGAAACATCCTGAGTAAGACCCTCCTCTTCAATTTCCACCATGCCCATCTGGGCAAACCCCGACCTCCAGGAGGGGGGCGTAAAGGGGGGGGGGGGGGGGGAGTACTGTTACGCGTGCCGCCCGCGGCAGCCCCACAGCGCAGCCCTCTCACCTTTTCAGACGGACTTCAGCTCCTGGCTCCTCTTCACTGGTGGCGGTGGGCTGCCAGCTCCGACCTTGGGTTCCCTCCAGTGCCTCCGGCCCTGTCATGCTGCCCAGTGTTGCCAGCCGGGATGTCCCTGTTCGTTGGACCTCTCCGCGTGGCCCGTGGAGAGACACCTCCATCAGCGCCTCGCCCCTTCCTAGGCACACGCGCATCATTAGTTCTTTTATAGGGCCCGCAGTGGTAACCTGGCCGCAGACCCGGATGCTGACATCAGACTCTTCAGCGTATAAAAGCTCAGGCCTCGCTCCATAGCATTGCCTTTGCAACAGGTCTCCTCGTACTCGTTGCTGATCCGAGATTCGTCTCTTCGTTGTGTTCCTGTTGCCTGTGATTCCCGGTTCCTGTTCTCCTTGTTCCTGTTTCGTCTATGGGTTGGACTGATTCTTTGGATCTCCAGCCCCGGACCTCCGTTATGCCTGACTACTCTTCAGCTTCTCTCCAGCCCAGGACCTTTGCTACGCCTGCCTTCTCCGTGTCCTGACCCACTACAGACTTTCCTGTGTCCAGAGTTCCATGTTGCTTGCCACAGCTTCTACTTGCTGCCAGCTCTGATCCTCGCCTGTCAGTGACGCCTCCCTTCGCCTATCCTCTGGATGTGGGCCACCTTCAGCATGAGCGCCTCCAGTTACCTATTGTTCCTTTGGCGCCTGAGTTCCAGTACCGAATCCTGTCCAGGATAGGACTACGCCATCTACAGGCTGCTGTCTCTGGGCTGAATCACCTTCCATCTCTAGCTAACCTCGAGGCCCACCTAAGTCCTGCCAGCCTCGGCACACAAAGGCTCAACCTGAGGGGAACGAGGGCTGGTATAGGTGAAGCTCCAGTGGCCTCTAGCTTCAGCCCACTCCACCTGCTGACGGTAGGTCCTTGCCTGCGGGTTGTGTCAACCACACCTCAGCCCAAGGGTCCACCTCTGACGCAAGAAATTATCTATAGTAATTTTGAATTGCTGTTATTTGTATTATTTTTATATTGTATTTTATATTAATTGTATTGAGGAAGGGCATTATTTAAACATCTAGCTCCTCTGTGAGAGAGGGAGGCTGATATAAGTTAAGGGAAGATTTTATTGTGGGTTATATTATGTTAACGATTATAATTTATCTTATTTTATGCTTGATTGTATTTCACTGTGTCGTACGTTGCTTTCAGTCCTATTCTGGAAAAAAAATAGGATACAAAGATAAATAGAGACTCGTTTTTCTATCTGGCTAGCCCCTCTGGTAAATTCTGAGGGGAAGATTGTTTTGACCAATACTGAATATAATTTTACTAACGTTATCTCTGCACTGAGAGCCTGAAATTAAAAACCAGTTCCAATACATGTAATTGGGGCATATGAAGAGAGAGAACACAGCTGAAGCTTACTGTGCTATTTTCACTGAGCACTGACTGGTGGAACACCATAGAAACCTTTTTTAATGTGGCCCTTCAACTTAAGTGACTCAAAAGTCATCAAGATTGAATTGCTTTCAACGGACGTATTGTGATAAAATCTAGCACCATAGGCCTATCAAAGGAGAACATCATTTTTGAATGAAAAAAGGATTTTGTATCTGAAATTTCAGGGCTTCCTTTGAGGTACCACCAATTCAAGTGCCCCCTAAACCGCTGCCAAGCCAGACCTGGACTCAGCAGGGGGCTGGACAATTACCAGGCAGAGAACGTCTGTTGCGATCCTGCTCGCGGGCCTAGCTGCGAGCAGTCTCTCACCTTTGCGGCCCAGAGGCCGCCGTCGCCATTGCTCTGCGCAGCCCAGCGCTGCTGCCGACCTCTCTCTGCGGCGGGCAGAGCCGCTGCCACAGTGCTTCCTCGCAGTGGGAGGCCACCGCCAATCCTGCTCTATTGCGGCGTGGAGCCGCTGACAATCTGACCCTGTCTCGTGGCCCAGAGGCCACCGACGCTGCTGCCTCTGTGCGGCTCGAGTGCCGCCTCCAGGCTTTGATCTTCGCGGCATGGATGCCGCTGTCCCTGGTTCTGGCCTCTCTCTAGGTGCGCAGCCGCGCCTCTCCTGATTATTAAAGGGCCCGTGGCGGGAAAGACACCGCGGTCCCACCTGATGACCTCATCTGGGCGTCTCCTCTTCAGCCCTATAAAAGGGCCCCTCACCAGTCCCTCGTTGCCTTCGCAAGAAGTCAGTCCGCTCCTGGATTCCTCGTTTGTTCCAGCTCTTCATTCCAGGAGGCTCCGAGGTCCATCTTCGCTTTTTCTGTCCTTCGTGAGAATTCCCTTGTCTTCGTCCATGGTTCCTGGTCTCTCATCGGATCCTGTGTCCTCATCCATCCTGCCTTCAGATGTTCCTTGTCCTCGGATGTTCCAGTTCTTCATTACCCGTCTCCAGTTGTTCCTGTGTCCTTTGATCCTCTAGTTTCTAGCTCCGGGTTCCAAGCCTAGCCTCGCCTGCCAAACCCTGCCTCCAGATGACTATCCTGTGAGTAAATCTGTATCTGATCTGGTGTCCGTTCCCGGTCATTGGAGTCCTGTTCCGGCTGGATCCTTCAAGTGCTGTCCGGATCCCTTCTTCATCCCCTGGGGTCGATGCCATATGCCATGCACATCTAGGTAAGACAGTTTTCAATTGTATTAACATTTTATTCATGGATTTCAAACTTGCTCACATTTTGAGTTAACTGAATTGAAAGGTAAGTTCTCCTAAAGCTTAGGGGAGGGAGAGAGGCCAAGTCCTGGCTTTTCCAGCCTCTCCACCCATTCAGTTTGGTACCCACATGTAAGGCTGATGTTCAGTGGAAGAAACTGGACTACAACCATAGTCAACCTATGGGGATGGGAAGCTCCTAGGCATGTGCCATCTACTGTGCCTATTGGGTAATTTGGCACTGACTGCAACTACCAGAGTACATTGGAATGCGCATTAAAACAAACAAACATGGCCTAAAAGGCTCCCTTCAGCAACTGGGGCACTTGGCAGTTCTGTTCTCCTTAATGAAAATGAACACATATCAACCTTGGGATCTTACGTCCTTAAATACTGAACTCAAGGCATGATTTCCATATGGCTGTATTATGATTATATTTGTGCACTGATAAAAGCTGATGTTCCCAAGGACCCTAAGGTCTCACTTTTGAGTCTACCGGTTGCTAATCTTAATAGGAGATCACAGCCATTAACACAAATCATTCAACTCCAAGAGTATCTGGTGTGGGCGAATACTTAAGGACTGCTTATTATGTGGAGAAGTTAACTGCTATTTAGAATAACCATCTGCCAAGTTCTGAAGATATTTGGCTTCCATACCAACAGTGGCGCAATCTACGATTGATATGACATTTTAAAGAGACACTGTTCTTACTCTTTATTTTTGTTATATTCTTTTTTCTCTTTAATTATTACTATTTGAACATTCTTGTATTTCACCTTGTGATGTGGTTTGGAGGTAGATGGGGAGGGATGGGAATAGTGGAGAACACCGAAGAATCTCAATATCACTGAGTTGTAGTTATAATTCTCTGTTAAATATTTTTCTGATCTCATAATAAAAACTAAATTGAAAAAAATTTTGTGCCACTCCCCCTTCCCAACCCCTTTCTTCTTACCCAGTCCAAATGCTCTATGTTGGGTTATATCACTTCCTTTCAGTTGGCTCTTCTGAGCTAAGCAGAAGAGAAGGAATGAACCAGTTATGTGAGAAGGTCAAAAGAGCTGTATGGAGAAGGTATGGGCCTCATAAACCAAGTGCTAGAACATTTCTGAGGATGATATTGCAGTGCAAATGGAGAAAAATGTAGTGCAATGGAGAAATTACTTACTTGATAATTTCATTTTCCTTAGTGTAGGCAGCTGGACTCAGGACCAGTGGGGTTATGCTCCCTGCCAGCAAATGGAGATGGAGCAAGCTGATGTCACAGTATATATACTCCTGCAGTGACCCCAGCCTGCCAGTATTATCTTCAAAAGCCACTATGGACAGACTAATAAAAAGCTTGATTATAAACAGTCAACCATACTCAACTGTACCATACTCCAACTGTTCTCAACCAGCAATAAACACTGCACTCAAGTAAGAACATAGGTATCCCAAGCTAGGGCCTGGATGAACATTTACCAGTAATCCCTTGGGATCCGTATGTCTTTAGGAGGACTATTGACACAATCAGTTGGCAGCCAAGGGCGGGAAGCTGAGACAATCTGTCTACACTAAGGAAAACAAAATTGTCAGGTAAGTAATTTCTCCATTTCCTAGTGTGTAGACAGATGGTCTCAGAACCAGTGGAATGTACCAAAGCTACTCCCAGACAGGGGGGGGAGGCTGCCCGAGGTCCAGTCAACACTGCACGTGCAAAGGTTGTGTCCTCCCAGGCCTGCACATCCAACATTAAAACCTGGAAAAGGTGTGTAAGGAGGACCACATCGCAGCTTGGCAAAGGTTGATTGGAGACAACAACCTAACTTCCACCCATGACACTGCCTGAGCTCTAGTAGAATGAGCCCTAACCTGAATAGGCAATGGCTTTTCAGCATCCACATATGCAGCCATGACTACCTCCTTAATCCAGCGAGCTATTGTAGCCCGCAAAGCTGGTTCTCCCTGCTTCCTTCCACCATAAAGGACAAACAGGCGATTCGACTTTCAGAAAGGTTTAGAAACCTCCAGATACTGCACAAATCTCTTGACATCCAAGGAACACAGGAGGTGATACTCCTACGTATCCCTGACCTTATTCAGGGACTGCAAAGAAATTACTGATTCAAATGGAACTCTGGGACCACTTTAGGCAAGAAGGAGGTAACAGTATGCAACTGCAATGCCTCTGGAGTCACCTGAAGGAATGGCTCCCAGCAAGACAGGGCCTGCAATTTGGAAATGTGATGCACAGAACACATAGTCACCAGGAACACTGTCTTCAGGGTCAATAACCGCAAGGAAAGGCTATGCAGTGGGCGAAACATAGGGCCCGCTAAAAAATCTAGCACCAGGATAAGACTCCACAAAGGAACCGGCAACCATAAGGGAAGTCAAAGGTGCTTCACTCCCTTCAAGAAATGGGCCACATCAGGATGGGATGATAGGGAGACACCACTTACTGTGCCTCTGAAACATGTAAGAGCTGCAACCTGAACCTTCAAGGAATTAAGAGCCAATCCCTTATTCAACCCATCCTGCAAAAAATTCAGAATGGGATCATAACCAAATGAGGAAGAACACTGCGCTCCTTGCACCAGGCCTCAAACACTGTCCAAACCCATACATATGCTAGAGAAGTGGAGAACTTCCGAGCATGGAATAAGGTAGCAATCACTGCAGAAGAATATCCATGCTTCAACAGGTAAGCCCTCTCATGTGCCAAACTGTAAGAGAACTGAGCCAGATGCTTTTGAAGAACCGGCCTCTGTTGCAATAGATTCATATGCGGCGGAAGATGAAGGGGGTCCTCCACCAGGAGTCTCTGCAAATCCGCATACCATGGACACCTGGGCCAATCCAGAGCCACCAGGAGTACTAGCCCCCTGTGGATTTTGATTCTGCGAATGACCCTGCCCAGCAAAGGCTACAGAGGAAAGGCATAAAGCAACTTATCATCTGGCCAGACCTGTATGAGAGCATCGATGCCCAGGGACCTTGAATCTTTCCTGCGACTGAAGAATCGAGGAACCTTAGCATTGCGAGACGTCGCCAACATGTTTAGGGATGGAAAGCCCCAGTTATCCACTGTCAGCTGAAATGCCTTGGCGGACAACACCCATTCTCCCTGCTGAGAAAGTCTGCTCGTACGTTGTCTTTTCCTGTGTTGTGAGACTCAGAGATAATCTGAAGATGTCCTTTCGCCCATTCCATAAGTTGGTCTATTTCCACACTTGCTGGCTTTTGGTTCCTCCCTAGTGATTGATGTAGGCCATCGTCGTTGCGTTGTTAAATATCATGTGGACCACTCGACCCAGTAGTCTGTGGCTGAACTGCAAGCATGCCAACCTGACTGTCTGGGCTTCCAGGTGATTGATGTTCCAGAGGCTCTTCAGATGTCCAACGTCCCTGGGCCATAAGATCCTGACAATGAGCTCCCCAACCCTGGAGACTCACATTTGTCGTGAGCACCAATCAGTTTGGGGAGGACAAAGAATCTCCCTTTCTCAGATGAGCCTCCTGAAACAGTCACTGAGGCGAGAGCAGATTTCCATCAGCAAGTGGAGCCAAACCGAATAGTTCTGAGTCTGCGAGTTCCAACGAGACAGCAGTGAGTGCTGAAGAGGATGCATATGCGCCCTTGCCCACGGCACCACTTCCAGGGTTGCTGCCATCAAACCAAGCACCTGTAGATAGCTCCACACCATCGGGCGAATAGTGTTCACCAACTGACGCACCTGAGACATCAACTTTTGGATCTGTGCATCTGGTAGAAAAACCTTTCCCATCCTTATATCGAAGCAAACTCCTGGATACTTCAAAGAATGAGAAGGCCGGAGACTACTCTTGGCCAGGTTCACCACCCAACTGAGCTCCGGCAGCAAGGAAATCACCTTGTTGGTCACCAGACTGCTCTCTGACAAAGACTTGGCCTGAATCAGCCAGTCGTCGAATTATTTTATTTATTTATTTATTTTAAGTTTTTCTATACCGGCATTCGCGATAAATATCGCATCATGTCGGTTTACAATTAACAAGTAGATAGGGAACAAAAGGCAATAAATAACATTGATCTAAGTAATAATAATAATAAAATAATAGTAATAGTAGTAAAAAACGTTAAACAAGAGAAGGCTAAGGAATGCAGTTACAATAAAACAAGGGAGTAATATAACTTGGATCAGAGAAAAGAAGCAGGGGTTTAAATATATATAACATATATGCCAGTCAATGTGCTTATAGCGTTGAAGAATTGCCCTTATGAGGTAGGGATATTAATTACTATGATTAAGGCAAAGTCTGAGCGAATAGGTAATAATGGAATAGTTTAGTTTAGTTCAGGAAAGGCTTTCGTGAATAGCCACGTTTTAAGTCTTTTCCTAAATGTTATGGGTGTACCAGGATCCCATCTTTTCTCAATGCCGCCGCCACGACCACCATGACCTTGGAAAATGTTCTGTGGGCAGTGGCCAGACCAAAGGGAAACCCTGAAACTGATAATGGCGACCCATGACGGTAAGCCTTGGACAGATCCAAGGAGGTCAGAAACTCTCCTGATTGTATGGCCATTATCACAGATTGTAAGGTATCCATGTGAAAATGAGTCACCTGCAGATGACGGTTGACACTCTTGAGGTCCAGGATGGGTCAAAAGAAACCTTCCTTCTTGGGTACAACAAAATGAATGGAATAGTACCCATATTTTCCTGAGACATAGGCATGGGAACCTCAGCCCTCAGCTGGAGGAGCCGCAGAAGTGTAGACTGAACTGGCTGCTTCTTCTGCGAGAAGAGGTAAGGAGACACCATGAACACATCCGAGGAATGCTACGAAAATTCAGTGCATATCCTTCCAGTATCTCTTCCAGGACCCATTGATCCGATATGATCTTGACCCACCTCTGAGAAAAGAGATATAGGCATCCCCCTATCTCCTACTTCTGAAGGTAGGTCAGCAAACCTTCATTGTGAACTTCAGGATGGTCTGCCACCTGAGCCTGCTCCTTTCCTGGACTGTTGGGGATGAAAGGACTGAGACCTAAAGGCCGAGCCCTCTGAAAGGTCGGGTTTCTATAGGGACGAAAATGCTTGGAACCCCTGAGATGACCCCTCATAGAAAAGGGGTGCTGCAATTGCTTCTTATCTTCCGGTGACCGGGGAACTAGAGATTCGCCCCATTTACTGGCCAGCTTTTCCAACTCGCTCCCAAACAAGAGTGAGACTTTAAAGGGCATTTTTGTAAGATTAGCCTTGGAGGCTGTGTCAGCTGACCAATTCCACAACGATAGCTGACATCTGGCTGCCACTACCAAAGCCACTTCTCTGGCCAAGGTACGGACCAAATCACAGCTCACACCTGCCAAAAAGGTGGCAGTGGGTTCCATAACTGCTCTGGAATTTACCCCGGAATCATCCACCTCCTGAGAGAGAGCAGCCACAAGAGCACAACAGGAAGCAATCTGCAAGGTCATTGCCACTGTGTTAAATGCTTGCTTAAGGATAGATTCAATCTGCCTATCATGCACATCCTTCAAGGCCACTCCTCCCTCCATGCGGATAGTTGTCCGTTTAGATATGGCGCAGACAAGCACATCGACTTTGGGAAAACAGAAACGCTCTCTCGCAGCTGGATCCAGAGGGTATAGACCTTCCAATGCCTGACCCCCTTTGATATTTGTCTCCAAGGTGTCCCATTCAAGATCAATCAATTCTTGAAAGGCATCCATAACAGGAAAAAAGCAAGAAGCTTTATGCAAGGAGACCAAAATGCCATTCCTCTTCAGCTCTGGCAAAGAATCTGCCCCAGGCACTTCCAGCATCTTCAATGTCTGGGAAATCAGGGCTGGCAGTTCATCTCCATCAAAGAACTGTAACATGGTTCAATATGGCTCCAAACCAGAAGGAATTTCACCATCTTCCAAGGAATCAAGTCATGGGATAGGAGGCGATGTCCTTTCATGGATTACAAACTGGTTAAAAGACAGGAAACAGAGAGTAGGATTAAATGGTTAATTTTCTCAGTGGAAAAGGGTAAACAGTGGAGTGCCTCAGGGATCTGTACTTGGACCGGTGTTTTTCAATATATATAAATGATCTGGAAAGGAATACGACGAGTGAGGTTATCAAATTTGCGGATGATACAAAATTATTCAGAGTAGTTAAATCACAAGCGGATTGTGATACATTACAAGACTGGAAGATTAGGCATCCAAATGGCAGATGAAATTTAATGTGGACAAGTACAAGGCGTTGCATATAGGGAAAAATAACCCTTGCTGTAGTTACACGACGTTAGGTTCTATATTAGGAGCTACCACCCAGGAAAAAGATCTAGGCATCATAGTGGATAACACATTGAAATCGTTGGTTCAGTGTGCTGCAGCAGTCTAAAAAGCAAACAGAATGTTAGGAATTATTAGGAAGGGAATGGTTAATAAAACAGAAAATTTCATAATGCCTCTATCTTTCCATGGTGAGACCGCACCTTGAATTCTGTGTACAATTCTGGTCGCCGCATCTCAAAAAAGATATAGTTGCGAAGGAGAAGGTAAAGAGAAGGGCAACCAAAATGATAAAGGGGATGGAATAGCTCCCCTATGAGGAAAGGCTGAACAGGTTAGGGCTGTTTAGCTTGGAGAAGAGACGGCTGAGAGGGGATATGATAGAGGTCTTTAAGATCATGAGAGGTCTTCAATGAGTAGATGTGAATCGGTTATTTACACTTTCAAATAATAGAAGGACTAGGGGGCATTCCATTAAGTTAGCAAGCAGCACATTTAAGACTAATCGGAGAAAATTCTTTTTCACTCAACGCACAATAAAGCTCTGGAATTTGTTGCCAGAGAATGTGGTTAGTGCAGTTAGTGTAGCTGGGTTCAAAAAAGGTTTGGATAAGTTCTTGGAGAAGTCCATTAACTGCTATTAAGTTTACTTTGGGAATAGCCACTGCTATTAATTGCATCATTAGCATAGGATCTTCTTAGTGTTTGGGTAATTGCCAGGTTCTTGTGGTCTGGTTTGGCCTCTGTTGGAAACAGGATGCTGGGCTTGATGGACCCTTGGTCTGACCTAGCATGGCAATTTCATATGTTACTTATGTTCCTTACATAATCCATGCCATCTGGGTCCCCACCGGAGAAACCTATGGCGAACCTAGGCATGCCACGGTGCTTAACTGTAGAAGTGCAAGAGGGAGGGGCCACCGGCTGAGGGTCCAACCTGACCAAAGTGGAGGACTGCGCCTGAACAAAGGCTTGTAAACCTTGAACAAACTCCACCCAAGTAAAAGCAGCCAGATCCAGACCAAGCCCAACTGGAGGGGCCCAACTGAACTGCCATCTCCTGCGGAGGAACCAGTCAAGGGAGTACCAAGATCTGGCGCACTTCCAGCCAAAGCTGCAACCAGACCATCATCAGAATGAGAGGATCCAGGCTTAGCAAAATCCGAGGAAGATAACTCCCCCTGAGTATCCAAGCAGCACTGACACATGTCGGAAGACAGGTCAGGCTGAGAAGTCCTAATATGACAGGCAACACAAAGAGAAAGGTGCTTAGGCTTCTTGTTTAGCGGTGCCATGAGCAGTGGTAACTGTGCGTTCAAATGGCATGCGCTTAAAAATGGTGCACAAACAAATTATAGGCATCCCTGTAATAAGCGCGGTAAGGTGCATGTACTACTAGTGCGCCTTGTTGGAGCATATCACCATGCACACAAATGTTCTATGCACAAGGTCACACTTAGCTTGGCACACTCAACATGTGCACAGAGCAGATGCACTGTGTACACCGACATCCTGTGGAGGGCAGTAAAGCACGCACAAGCACGTGTGAAAACAACGCTACGGCCTACCACGCAGTGGGGCCAAGACTACCTGGGCCGCTCAACCCTGCCCTCTAACCTTTCGGAAAAAACTTAAGACCTGGCTTTTCCTCCAAGCCTTCCCTTAACTCTCAAAACCTTCAATACCTAAGGTAAAGGACAGAGTATCTGAATAAATTAAACAAATGCATAAATTATAACATTTAAGCTAGGCGAGGCACCTAGTCAGGAAGGTGGAGTCTTGTCTGGTCACACCACACCAAGTTCTACCTCCTTGTTATATGTAACTTCCGCTTCTTGTTAAATGGTTGATCAATGTTATCCCCCTGTTATATGTAAACCGATCTGATGTGAATTTTTTCATGAAGGTCGGTATATAAAAGTGTTAAATAAATAAATAAATCCGCCAGGCTGCCCAATTCCCCTAACCCCAAAGGGAGTGGGAATGACGTCAGGACGGCACGCTGAGCATGGAAACCGAAGGAAGGCCTAAAACCGTCTGTCTCTGTAGGTAAGTTTTTTTCTTTTTATTTTTTTAAACTTACTGGAGCTCAGCATTTACCGGCTGAGTACAGAGACGGTCTCCTGCTGCAGGGGGAGAGGGCAATGCTGCCACTATCACGCTCAGCCTTCTGCACCCACTGCCTTTCAGATGTACAAGCAGCTACGCCCACACTAGGAACCGGCTACCGGACTGTCACGGTTCCTCCGGTCCGTGTACTCCCAACTGCACTGTTTCCAAGGTCCAGCCCCTGAGAGAGCTTTCCTGGTCCCTTGAAAACTCAAATAGAAGTTCTTTGTAATTTATCCTCACAACTCCCCAGGCGGTGTTTGAACCCTCCCGGCCTGGCTGGAAGGCAGATGCCCTCCCCAGTGAGCAAGTGACTCACCCTGCACAGGCTGGCTTTAAAAGATCATCACCCAACAACATCAAGTCCAAAGTTCAAAAGTCTGGCTCCATGTGCCTAACTGCCACCTCCCACTGTATCTCTCAGGATATTTTCCTTGTCCCTTCAGATACAACCACCCGCCGGCAGTCTCTCAAACAATATCCTTAAGTAGGCACATCCGGATATTAAAACTGTCTTTAGCTCCCGGCTCACCTGCCTGGAAGTCACACCAGCCATCCATCTGCCCTCTAAGCAGGAGCATCAAAGGTCCAGTCTTGCATAGCAGCATGTAGCATGGTCCTTCTTCAGTCCCCAGCAGGAGACTGACTCTGCTGGGTTAGGGCGTCTCATTTATACTCTGTAACTCCTCCTCCTCTGCCAGCTGATTGGCTCTGGGGAAGACCCACCCTTAACCTCCCACACCTGTGAGTTTGTCTCTATGGTTACAGGGGAAGCCACCAGGGTATATCCTTGAGTCTGTGTCGCCTGGGTTTTCTTTCCCCTCCTCCTAGGACTTTGGTTCCAGGGAGTTTTTTGTTCCTGGCTTTATTCTACCTACCCGCTCTAGCATAGTGACCCATCACACGGACCAAGGCACACCTCTGAGGCACTACAAAAATCACCTCAGGAATTCTCAACTGGGGGAGGGACCTTTAGGTATTACCGCAGGAGAGCGGGGCTTTCATTTCTCAATATAAAATTATTTCAAAATTCACAGCAACCCCCATAGGGAGATGCACGCCCACCATCTGCTGGAGACAGAGAATACTGGCAGGCTGGGGTCAATGCAGGATGTCAGCTTGCTCCGTCTCCATCTGCAGGCAGGGGAGCATAACCCACTGGTCCTGAGTCCATCTGTCTACATGCTAGGAAATTGTGCTTTCACAGTGGACCTAGAATTCTTAGGTTATTATCTAAGGGACTAACAATCCTAATATGAAGAGTAGTTATCTGCCTTAAATAGTCATTTCAACTTCACTTACTGCAGAAACAAATTCACTGAAGCTCACATGCTCAGAGTATCATAGCACTATGATATAGCACAAATTGTGCAGAAAAACAAACACAATTTTACATTAAAAAATGATTTTTCCAAAGATTAGGAACTTATGATGCCAACAGAATTCCCTCCTAGGTGATATTCCAAGTTTTTGTGTGTCCTTGGTCATAAACTATTATTAGTGATTGGACATGTTGTGGAAGGAACAACAAAAAAATAACACAATGAATATTATCCCAGCCAGAATTCTGTATTATTTAGCGCCTTGTTTTCAGACCACAAAATGGTTCTACCGCACTAGGTCTGGATTTACTGCAGGCTGCGATGACCAGCAGAAGAATTATCCAAACTTGGTGATGTGCATGAGCTAGCCAGCCAAATAAGCAAGGAAACCCCAAGAATGATGGTGACCATGCTGGAGCATCAAAGTCACAGAGAACATAATTTTTAGATAATTCTTTCCTATCCCTTCCTCCCAGCCCAGCCATCACAGAGGCAGGTTGGCAGCCCAGGGCTAGAAACCATGACCAGCTGCCGTGGATCCTGGGATCAGAAGCCCAAGCCAGGAATCAAACCCAGGCACTTTCACATGGCAACACACAGCATTCGCCGCCGAGCCGGAAGAGTCTAAAAAAGGAAACACGACCTGCAAGAAATCCACCTTTCTGCACTAATGTAAGTTTTTAATTGCCTATTATTTGACTTTTTTTTTTTTTGTAAGGAGTGAAGTGAGGGAGGAGAAGGTGTGATTGATTGGCTTCAGAAATTGCTGCCTCTCTTGTGTTTTCTCAGAGATGATTATGAAATCGATTTCTATAGGTAGAGACTTGGAGAGACGCCACACAAAGTCGGAAGGTCGTTTTCTTTGTTTGCTTTTTTTTTTTTTTTTTAAACTTTCTAGGAATTTTGTGAGGAAACAGGTGAAAGTATGGTTCCTGTGTTTGTTTTGTCACCGGAATCCTGTTCCACTATGGGGGATCCCGGTCCTCTGCTGGCTTTGAAGATGCATATGGCTTTCTATCATTCGCTCTTCCTAGTCAACATTGCCTCCAGTGCCTGTGCTGTAAAGCCTCTGCTCAGTCAGGTCCACAGTCCACCATTTAATTCTCCCACATAAACAATCAAACAGCAAATGTGGTAGAGGTCTGACTAGTGTGTTCCAGGATCCTTGCATGGGGTCCTTGTGAATATGGAGCATTACCCAGATCAATGGCATCCAGATCACCAAGCTTCTTTTACATCTACTGCACAGGTTTCTAAACTGTGGATCATGTGAACCTTGCAGGATAATCCGTCTGATCATCTGTCACCAATGACAGCTCTGCAAACCAGTGCAGAAAAATATTTTGAAAGAAAACTCTCACCTGGCACCAGGCACTGCTTCAGAGCTCAGATGGAGATAATTCACACCTTGTGCAGACTGAGAATGTTACTATTAAGTTATTTATTTCAGTTGTTTTCCTGTTTCCTTTGCAGCAATCATGTCACACAAAGCCCTGTGCACAAACACAGATCTGTAATCTGTGAGATACCATTTCTGACCAGTATGACCCAAATGAGTACATTTAGTTGAATGAGAAATAATAGAATTAATTCAAAGAGCACTGAGTAGCAGGGGTAAACAGTACCTTGTCAAACATTTTGGGCTGCACATTTTTGGGATTACTAGGGTCAGGAGAGGATTGCCCCTTCACAGTTCGCCCTGACTAGGATCCCTTCTTCAGGTCATATCTGACACCATGTACCTAGCTGCTTTTTTTGCTCCGCTAATCAGAACATGGAGCTTTTTTTTTGTCCACAGACACAAAATGTGAAAAACCTTTTAGTACCTCAGGCCCAATATTTTTGGTGGGTTAACATGGTACTTCTAAAAGCAGACAGAAAGTACTAAATGTAATTCAGGTGGCCGATTTTTTAAATGCCTATTTCATGGATATTTTGGGATGTGCGTGCTGAGATAGAGGGGCATTCCTTAAAGCCTCGCTGACATGCAATGGCTTAAAGGAATTTTTTTGAAGGATTGAAAGAAACAATTGCTAATTTTTCCACCAAAATGTGGGACTGACCTTTTAAAAATGCAAGGCAGCTGACCATGGGATGTCATCTGTAGCAATGGAGGCCACAGTGGTGACATCCGATTTGCTGCTTAAAGAGATCAGAATGAAAAACAAGGCAGCTCTCCAGCTGGCTACGACCCCAGTGTTCCTGTGTAAAATGCATTCAAGTTCATGTGTTCCTTGCATCGCCAAGGGTACTGACAGCCTTCGCAAGAGGGGAGAAGGAAGCGGACCTGCTGCTAGGTTAGAAAAAAATAAAGGGATATGTATGTGGAGATTTTCTTCTCTTTTATACACCACAAAACCTCCACATACCCTTTTTCAATCAGATACAACAAAAATGTGTAACATTTGTTAACATCCATCTTGTTTTCCACTATGGTACAAGTTCTCAGGATAAGCTTCTGTCAGAAATACTTGTTGCATTTTCGTTTTTTTGTTGTTACTGTTCTGTTTTTAACTTTCACATTCTTTTCCTTGTCTGCTTTCGTCTGTCTTTTGAAAAAACAAAACAAAACACTATCTTTTTTTTCCCCCCCTCAACTACTTTCCTGGGTCACTTTTTCATCATCTTCTCCTTCAGGATGTCCAAGATCACCTGCCTCTCCTGACTTTCCAGCTCAAAGCGCTTCTCCCGTTCCCTCCTCTCTGCCTCCATTCGCTCTCGCTCCAGAGCAATTTTTTCCTTTTGCACCTCCAGCTCCTCGCGGCGGACGGCCAGTTCCTCCTCCCGCAGCCGTTGCTCCATCTCGGCTCGCCTCTCCAAAAGGAGCAGGATTTCCGAGTACGCCTGGCAGCATCCCTGGCAAGTTCTCTTGGGAGCAGGGGCCTCTTCAGGATCCTCTACCTCCTCCTTGGTTTCTTGAGCTGCCAGGGAAAGAAAGTCAACCATGTTAGTGGAGCCCTTACCATAGTTAACAACCCACACTAATGATAATTTCTTGATGTCATGTTTTCTTCTAATAGGGTAGCATACATTAAACTGAAAAACCCTGATAAAAAACCCCTCATGGAGAAATTAGGCTTTTAGATTCTATCCGAAATCCCTCTAAAATAGGCCTACCTTGGGGAGCTCCTATGACATCATCCAGCTGCTGCCCTTGAGTGAGTCAAGAGGAGACACGAGGGCAGCGGCCTGATGATGTCATCTGAGTGGGCCAGTGAGGGCCCTAAACCCAGTGGGCTTGAAGGAAAAGTTCCATGGGAGGAACAGACCTGCAGGGAGCTCAAGCCCTGTAGGCTGAGTGAAAAAGGGAAGGGGAGAAAGAGGGGAAAGAGGGAGGAAAGGGAAGGCAGAGAGAAGGGGAATGCAGTGGGGTAAGGACCCACTCAGCCACAAACGAGCAACTCCCAATAGTCACATACATCTCTATCCTCCTCATCTACCTCATCCCCATCCTCCTTATCTAACGCCACCCCCACCCCTTCAGCCACCCCCACACACACACACACACTCTGCAATCCCCCTAGCCACATACTCTCACTCCGTATCACAACATTGTGAAGATTCATTTTGTAATTTTAGCTTAAATAATAAAGGCATGTAAAAATGTGAAGATAAATTACATTAAATTAAAGTGAAATTTTGATGAACAGGAGAGGAGGAGTTATGTATAAGCCATTTCCCCTGGGAGTCTGGCTCTTTCAGTGCTGTGAAGGGAGGAGACGGGGGAAGGTGGTATGGCATATCGGATATCAGTAAAAATATTTCTAGCAAAGATGGCAACTGTGCCACACCCTGGAGAACCTTACCTTTACCTCCCCCCTTTCTTCAGCATCTCACTGGGGGAGTATGGGAAAAGGTTGAGAGGTGAATAGCAGGGTGGTGCATTTGTGATTCACTCTCCTCCACTCATCCCCCATACACTCTTGCTTGCTCTAGTACTAAGCCCTTCTCTCTTTTCCTCTCATCCTCCTCCTCTCACTCACACTCCTTCCTCCACTTTCCCTCCTTTCCTCACCCACACTCCCTTCCCTTCTGCTTCCCTCTCCTTTCCCTCACCTCGCTGGGACTTCCTCACCAGTGGCCCCTCCTTCTTCTGCAGGTGGGGGACTGAACCCCCTGCCAGCACTGTGGCCTTCACTGTGCTGCTGGCAGCCCTCCTCTTTCTGCTGGTGGGGTTGGGGATCTTGCCAGAACCGCAGCCTTCACCGCACTGCTGGCAGCTCTTCTCCTGCCCACTGTGGCTTTCACTGCATTGCCATGCGGGACTTGTTATGCTGGCAGGGGCGGGTAATCCCAACAACATTCAAGCTTTTACCACTGCCATGAGTGAACCAATAAAAACAAGCTTAACCTTGCTCTACCTGCTGATTTGGCCACAGGCAGGGAAAGTTTGGTGGGCAGGAAAAGTTGCCCTGCTGGCTGGATGTGGCCCGTGGACCATAGTTTGGAGACTCGTATTCTAGAACAAGCTAATTTTTTTTAAATATTTAATAAATGAATAATTAAATAGAAATGTGTATTCCTTCATGCAATTCTCAGAGAGGTGCAATGATGGGCCCAAGGAACTCTCCTTGATACAGTCTAGGTTATGCTTTTGGTCCGTCACGTGATACCTCGATGTGGTCTGCACTGGGAGGGTGCAGAGTTGTCCGTACGAGGTTGCTGCCCGAGGCTATCTTCTTGGGCTTTCCTCAGCGTCTCTTCAGTGATCGTGACCACCACAGCCTCCTCCTGTGGCTCCTTGTAGCGGTTTTCCGTCGTCATTAGCAGACGCTTCTCCGACTCCAGTTCCAAGACTTCATGCAGCAGGTCCTCCTTTTCCATATATAGCGACTCCGTCCCACATCTGGGTTTGGAAAAGCATCCGGGATGCAGCAAAGAGAAAAACAACCCAAGTTGAGGAAAAAAGATGGAAATAAAAAAAAAACACAAGAGCATATGACATTGTCAACATTTAACTCCAACACCAGTTTATAAAGTTTTCAGACCTTCCTTATCATAAACTGTTTGGGTTTGGAGGATAAGCTAGTGTGTTGATGTGTACTATCATTCAAGACAATTTTAATTTTACTGAGCACCATCGCAACATCAAGTTCAAATCAACATGGTACATATTTCCTTTTACACTCCATATTAAAAAAGTACAAAATCCCTAACAGAATAAATACCCAAATACTCCCTTCCTTTCCCCACCAAATCCTAACCCCACCCCCAACTAAGCATTGCATCAGAGACATTGCATGAACTCAGATTAAACATCAAAAGTACATTAAGTATTCAAAAGTCATTGAGAACCAGATTTCTCGCTTTATAAGGCAAAGCTTGAATATGACAGTCTCATATATCTAAAATCATTATTTTCATTTTTAGGTGTGCCTTCTTTCCCAACCATTTTCTCCATTAGCCTAAGATTATGGACTTCATTTCTCCAATGCGCAGCTACAGGATTCTCCTTTGACCACCAATAATTCAGAATGGCTTTCTTTGCGAGCAGGAAGACTTTTCGAATCCATAATATCCGAAACCTACTTCCAGGTAAAAAGATATGATAAATCATCAAATAAAGGTGTAAATGCTGCCAATTTCAACCTGAAGCCCACCACCACCTGCTGGACAAAATTAAAACTTCCCTTCCAAAAACCTTGAGCCCCTTCACACAGACAAAAAGAATTCCCCAAGTTACCAATGTCTTTATTACATTTAATACACAAGTCAAATTGTACTATTTTTGCTAAATATGCTTGTCGTTGTGTATAATAAAACTGAGTCAAGATTTTATATTGCAGTTCTTCTAATAAAACACTGATTGTAGAATTATTTATCTGTCTGAAAGAAGCAATAAACTTGTCTAAAGGTAACTGTAGAGGGAGCTCGTGTCCATTTTTGCCAAATTATAAATGTAAGCAAAGTCTTTTGCTAACAATGCTGTAGATGTAATACAGAGATTGTGGGTCTGCTCAGGCATTCAAGATCAAGTAATTCCATAAATAAGCCCCATTTAGGCAAAATAATAGTCGCTGCATCAAAGGAAAGAATATAGTGCCCGATTTTGAAGATACCCAAAGAAATCTTTTTAAGAACACAGAAAATTTACGCTGCACCCTGGGTCATCTAACATTGCACTACGTTATGTAGATCCAACCGAAACCATACATTGAGAATGCTAGTATACATGCCTGGTTGGAAATCTTTATTACCCTTAATAGGAAAAAAGAGAAAATATCTGTAATCCAGCTGCAATCTCCATTGCCAGACTTCTAACAAAAGAACGAGCAATGAATGATCACTTATAAGGACTGGTGCTTTGACAACGGTAGGTAACGTAGCACAAAAGGCTCCACCACAAATGCTTCACTTTCAACAGGAAAACAGAAATTAGTGCTCATCAGCCAGGCTCCAACACGACAAAGATTTACAGCTAAACTGTAAAATCTTAGATTTCCTAGGCTCAGTCTTCCCTTCTGCCATGGTTTTATCAATTGCTGAAGAGAAAAACATGTCTTCTTTCCGTTCCTCAAAATAACATCATGAGAAAATCATCATTTTAAAGAAGGGTATTTTATCTAATACTAAGAGGAAAGGAGACCCAAGTTTGTAATAAGTTTTTCATACTATCCATCAAAATAGATATATTCAATGTATATATCTGCGAAGGATCTCTTGGTAAGATTATACCTAAGTTCCACAGTCTCATAACCTGCTCCTCAACAGGTAACACTTCAGATTTAGCTAAATTTAATTGTAAACCCACAATTTCACCATATGTACCTACGTCTTGCAGAATTAAAGCCAATGATGTTCTTGGATTAATAATATGTGCCAGAATATCACCTGCAAATCTGCTAATTTGAATTGCTCCTTTCCCATCAGTACCCCAGTTCTTTCCTCATGAAAGTCCAATTTTCCTCAAAAGGGGATATAAATCAAGAACAAAAAGATTAGGAGACAAAGCGCACCCTTGCCTTGTCCCTCTCTGTAAAATAACATCCAGGGAAAGATTACTATCACCAGGACTACTGCTTCAGGATTCTTATACAGGGCAGTAACTAGTGATGTGCATTCGCCCAGAACGAATTAGGCAATTTCAACGAAACACTGAAATGTGAGCACGCACTAACGGGGATTTAGTGCGCACTAACCCCGAAATTCAGGGCGGTCGAAAAAAATCGGCCTGAACTGCAGGAAAATGAAATTTCCCGCTGCTGGCCGATAACGAAGGCCGAACTGAAAGGTTCGGCCAAATCACATCTCTAGCAGTAACAAAATCTAGAAACCTCTCATGGAAGCCAAATGCTTTTAAAAGTTCCAACAAAAGAGCCCACTTCACACTATCAAAGGCTTTTTCAGCATCAAAGCTGACCAACAAAGATTCTAAACTATTCCTTTTAGAATGTTTGGTTGATGCTGTGATTCTACGGACGTTTAATACTGCACGCCAATGTTTAGACAAATTCCACTTGTTCTGACATTACAAGATTGGCCAATATTTTTGATAAGTGATCAGCCATAATTTTAGCAAGTATTTTGATATCTATATTTAATAAAGATATCGGTCTATAAGAGCTAGGTAACATGGGATTACAACCGGGCTTGGATAAGACTGGGATTATCACTTTATTAGCTCCATATGCAAAGTCACCCCTTTCCGGGAGATTTTCAAACATGGATCCTAAAGGTAGACAAACATGCTCTATAAAGATTTTATAAAGCTCTCCTGTAAGTCCATCTGGACTTGGAGCCTTATAAAGCTTAAGCTGTGTACTGATTCTACGCATTTCATCCAATTCTAATCATTCACAACTTTTAAGGCCAATGACTCATGTATAGCATGGAGATCTATAGGATCCTCTTTATAAAGCTTAGAATAAAAATCATAACATATCTGACACAAATCTTTGTTGAAAATGACCACCTGTCTCTTTGGATTGGTCATAGCTGCGATATATGTGGTGCCAGCCCACAAGCCAGTAACATTTGCAAGCATTCTTCTGGCCTTGTTACCAAATGCAAAGAACTTATAGTTGTAATAAAATAAAGCTTTTTAGTTTTTTGATATATCAATGTATTTAATGCAAGCTGAATTTGTTACGGGACCGGGCCATGCTCTGATCCCTCCTCCTACCTCCGGGCAGGCCTGGCCTGTTCGGAGCGCTCCTAGGCCGCGTGGGCTTCATCCTCCACCTGCCACGGCTCTCCCTCGAGCAGGGAGAACGCTGCCGACCTGACGCGCTGGGCCCCACCCCCTAGGTGCACGCGCGGGGGCTCGACCCTTAAAGGGGCCAGCGCGGGGAAATGTAGGAGGGCCTCCGGGTGACGTCACACGCTGCAGCTCCATCAGCCCTTTGCCTTGCAACGAGGTTCCTCAGGTTTTCTGACTACTAGTTGCTGCGACTCTTGGATTGCTTCTATCTTCGACCCGGCTTGCTTCCTGAACTTGTCTCCTGCTTCCGCCCCTTGGTTTTGGTATCAACGTCTGACATCTGGCTTCTGACCTGGCTCCGTTCCACGACTTCGTCTTCGGCTTCTGTTCCTGGCTTGGTATTGGCTTCTGACCTTCTGGCTTCCGACCCGGCTCCGTCCACGACTCTGTTCTCTGCTTCGTCCCTGGCTTTGGTGTGGATCTCTGACTCCTGGCTCCCGACCCAGCTTAGCTCCTGGACTCCGACTTCGGCTTCTTCCTCACCTCTCGTATCCGGTACTTGCTGGCCCAGAGGATTCTCCTAAGTCCCAGCGGCTTGGGCTCTCATGGGCTCCTCCCGGGGGAGCCGCGGGCTTCCGAGGGTGAAGACTCTTCATCTACCTGGGTCCAGTACTCGTCCATCTCTTCAATCGCTGCCTGGGTCCTTGGTTGCATAGGACTCCACCTAAGTCCAAGAGGTCCGGGTCCCTACAGGCTCCTCCTGGGGGGACCTCGGACTTCCAGTGGTGAAGCCTCCTCTGAGTCTCTTCCGAGCCGCCTCCCGGCTGGGACGCTTGCTGTAGTCTTCCATAGCATACCATCCACTGTCCCAACCGGCCCAAGGGTCCACGAACGTAACAGAATTGCCAACAACTGGAATTTATCTTCCTGAGAGGGAACCTTGGCATAGCGAATCTTGTCAGCTTTCAGTTTCTTTTCCAAAGATAAAAATTTGCAAGCTAGCCGGGACCCTACGGGCTCCTCCTGGGGGGTTCCTGGTTTCCGGGCATTCACCTGGTGATCACTTTGAGCCTTGGCTCTGCCTCCCGGCCTACCCCGCCTCTCGTGGTAGGTCGGCCCAAGGGTCCACTATTCCACAGCAGTACCCAACTGCAACACCTTATAACCCTTTGACAAGTGGTATTACCCTACTAGGCATTCTATCCATTTCTTGGTCATTTACACTTCCAACCAACAAGGTAGATGAGTACAAGAATGCAGCAATTTCACTAGCTTTGTAAAAAAGCCATGGTGGTAAATATTGGGAGCATAAACATGACAGAATAACACATGTTTACCAAACAAAGAACCTTCCACTAAGATATATCTCCCATTAGGGTCTAAAATAGATTGTAACTCTTTAAAGGGGACTTATCAAAACTGATACCTCTGCTACCTTTTGCACTGAAGTGGTTGCATTCACTTCCCTAGCCCACTGGCACCTGTGTTTAACATGCACCATTTTGTCTAAATGAGTTTCTTGTAACATTGCAATACCGTATTTGAACCTTTTTAATGCCTGTAAGATCTTATACCTTTTGACTACTGATCCAATACCCCAAACGTTCCTGGTTGTAAAACGTATGATATTATTCCTTAAGATGTACTGTCAATGTGCAACCCCTGATAAATACAGAATTAGCAATTGATGAATGGAGACCCCCAAGCCTACACTCTCATCTCCCTAACTAACCATCGAAAACACATACCACATGACTCACGCATAACAATTATTCTGAGAACTTCTGAGTGAAAACCCCTCTTCTCCATTAATATCTGAGCCAGTTCCCGTCCCATACCATAGCTATAACGTCCCCTATCCTAACACAATACACCCCTACCACCCTGCCTCCAGCCACCTCACCCACCCAACCAACTCCCATCCTTCCCTTCAATACAAGTGCCATCAAACAATGGCACATGGTCACAACATCCCAATGGGGGGCCTTCCCTCCCTTCTATAATGAAATGGCTTCCAAGTCCACTCTCCCTCTTAGCTCCCAGTAATATATCAAAGGTTGAAAACATCAAGACCCTCAAAACAAGCCTCCTGAAGCAGTGAAGGAAATATTAGTCCTTTCTGCTCAACCTAAGCAGAATAGCTTTGAGTCTTTTGGGGGGGAAGGGGGGGAAGTGTTTTCCGGGACCTTCCAGGTAATAGCAGTTTATAGCCGCCACCACCCATGCTTCTTTGAGGTAAAGAAAACAAAAGTCGGTCAACGCAACCATCCATAGAACAACCAGTGTTCTTCTGAAAATAACCAGTGTTGGTGTCCTTAATTTCAAGGCCTCACCATGGAATCCCTGAGGCCGCAGTATAAAGGGACTCACTTCCATTTACACAATCTCACATCATCTAAATGTTGCTTCTTCAACAGTCTCCAGCGATACAGATTTACCCTGCTGGAGGACTCAAAGCCCGGCAGGGCTCTGTAAGACAACGTGCACCTTCTTCTTTATCAGTTGTGTGCACACAAGTGCAAATGCTCTCCGCTTTTCAGAAACAGCCGCTGAGTAATCTTGGAATATTAAAATCTTTTTACCTTCATGGCGTAAGCCATTTTTCATCTTCCGTGTTTTCATGATTGTCATCTTACATGCAAAATTAAGAACTCAAGCAATTACAGTGCAGGAACCATACGTTTCTGATTTCTTCTGTCCCAGCCTAGGGGCCCTTTCCTTCCTAAGTGGACCATGCTGAGAGTCAGGTCGTAGCTCAAGTTACAACCAAATTGCCAAAAGAGACAGCAGATCAAAGTCTTTCACCATCTCAGGAATTCCTATAAAAAGGAGATTATTTCTTGGGGAAGGATTTGCAAGATCTTCAACCTTCTCTGTAAGAGCCAAATTTGCTGCTTCATATGATTCCAAATCTGCCTCCATCTTGTGCACACAGTCCTGAAATACAGATATTCTGTTTTCTGCTGCTTTGTTATATCATATGCTGATGCCCTCTATCTGACCAAAGATCTTCTAATTTCTTTTGTCATTGTGAAGCTAGGGGGTGGGTGGGGGGGGTGGGGTGCTATATTCATTAAACATAAACAACTTGGTTTTGCTATTCTGTGATGTTTCACCTACAGTTGTTCCTGGCTCTGATTGCAGCTTTGTGCAGTTTCTTATGTATACTTCATTTTCTACTTGTATGGTCCGATCTGTAGGTTTCATTCTGTTGTTGTTTCAATAAAAACCTTTAATAACAAAGATCTTCTCAAACTTCTCCAAAACTTGGGCTACCGCTGCAGCCACTGCAGCAACCTGTGTGTCTAACATGCTCAGAGAGAGGCCCGCAAGCAGCACGTTGGCCATCTTGGAATTGTTGCTTTTCTCCTTCTCTCCCTCTTTCCATGGCAATTTAGTGGCCATTGCGTCAGCAGAGAAAGAAACGCTCAGCACAAAAAGATGCCTTCACATCTCCGATGCACCACTAGGCAATTTACCTGGAGTCAGCAAGTTGATTAATGGTGGGATTTTTCAAAATAAGATGAGGGTCCCTGGAGAGTTAGTCAATCACTTCCTAGCTCTCTCATACCATCACGTGACCGTGTACTATCATCTAAAATATTCTGTTTGCACTATTGTAAGGGCATTGAGAGCATGAAAGCTGCTCAGAGGAAGGTAACCAAAATGGTGCAAGGCCTGCAACGCAAGCCTTACACACAAAAGATACTTGTTAAAAGAAAGAAAGGAAAGGTGGATGTGATAGAAAACATTCATGCAGGGCTGGTGTAAGGCTATTGAGTGCCCTAGGCACATTTTACAGCCTTGAGCTCCCTCCCCCGGACCCATCACACCACAATTAAAAATGCTACATTTGTCCTTACATGAAAAAGTACAGTCAAATGCAATACTCTGAAGTAAAAGTATTGCAACAATATGTATATTATATTTACATATACTGCTTTGGTGCCAACCAGAAAACCCTACATAAAAGCAAAAAGACACCCGAGGCCCATACGTTATTAGGCCTGTTATAACATGCGCTGGATGCGGACTTGGCATACCTGGGAACTCTCTGGATTTGGCCCGGAGACTCCAGATATCTGCATGACTTGACAAGTCTCCAGGCCAAAATTCAAAAACCCTAGGTGCTGCTGCAGAAGTAGGTCTCAGAAGAAAAAGGTCACTGGAGCTGCATGGGCCCCAAGCAGGAGGAGAAAGAGGAAGAGTGTCAGCCCCCCACATGGCAGGAGGAGAAAGGGCAGCAGCGTCAGGCCCATGCAAGGAGGGTGAAACAGGGGCATCATCGGGCCCACACTGCAGAAGAAGGAAGAGGAGGAGCCTTGGCCCCACAGGTCTGGGGGAAGAGGAGGCTGCTGTGGCTGGTAGGTTTGAGGTGAGAAGAGAGAATAAATGAGCATGGCTGTGAGAGGCAGGGAAGTGAGTGTATGTGGGCATGTGAATGTGAGTGTGTATGTGTGTGCAGAACAGGCAGAGAAGTGAGCGTGCATGTGTGTGAGAAAGCGTGTGTATATGGGTGAATGAGGAGGGAGCATGTATGTGAGAATGAGCATGTATGTGTGAGAAAGTGTATGAGTGAACATGTCAATGTGTGCGTGAGAGAGACAGTTTTACACATGCTGCTACTGGCAATCTCCTACCCCTGCAATCCGCGACAATCTCAGGAAGACTGGAAATCAAAAGTTCTCAGGTATGGGGCTTGGCCCTCAGAAATCCATAAGTAAACAGAATCACAATTACAATATAGTAAACCTCCCATACTAAAACATTAATTGCTAGCACTCAAACAGTCACAACCCTACCTTTGAAAAAAACACTGCAGATATTACACCAGGCCCTATCAGGAAAACAGAATAAACCAGGCTGCTATACATCCCTACATAGAAACTAGAAGAATACCTCACCTTGGTCACACACAGTCAGACCCTCAAATACAGAATCAAGAGACCATAAATAGATACATGCAGACAAAAACTGAAAAGGAAACCGCAACAAGCCAGATTCTGTATTCAGTGCAACAATGGACAAACAGAAACATCACCATGCCTCGTAAAATAAACAATAAAATGAAGAAATATAAAACATCAATCAAAACACTAAAACTATACCAATAAAAAGAATAAATATTTCAAAACAGCTCATATAAACATTTTAAAAACATTTTTAAAAGTTTCTCAAACACCAATAAAATATTTGAAAACTGCAGAAACATCAAATAACATCTAATAATTAAAACTAGCAAGTATAAAAAAAAACAAACCCCCGTTCTCATACCTGAACCTTTTGATTTCCAGTCACCCTGAGGTTGTCATGAATTGGGGGAGACAGGTTTGCACAAATTCTCTCTCTCGTATACACACATTTTCTCGCTCACTCACATACACATGCTCTCTCACATGCATATTCACACACATATGCTCTCTTACTACTTGCAGAAATGGCTTTGAAAATTGTTCTGTTCATGCCTAATCATTCACCATCTCTGGAATCCACACACAATGGAGCTGTTCCATTTCAATCACTGATGTGGACTGGCCTTTTTATTTTAAATTAAAACAAAACCTGAGAGAGTTTTATACTGAACATGCAAAGTATCCATGCATCCCTGAGACAGAGATTGACAGCAATCCCTTACCATTAGAGACAGTCCATATTTTTTGGATTTTAAAAAACTGCCAGTCCATTGGAGTTCTGTGGATGGTGGGTACACAACGCTTCCAGGATCTGCGGCACTGCAAACAGTGCAATGAACCAGCCCCAGGCAGGAGTTAAAGTGGAAGGGTTTCTGGGAAGTGGGTGGAGTTGGGCTCAGAGCAGCAAGCACCTACCTGCAGGTGCCTCAAATTCCCAATCAAGCTGTGAAAAAGGAGGCTAAGAAGCTGAGAGCTGCGGGTTTGGGGGAGAAGCTCAGACAGTCTTCAGCAACCACAAGGCAAACTTGCAACTTAAGCTAACCTCTTGCCCAAAAACTGCAGGAGGCTCTTGTTATTTGTGAGTTCACCTAATCCCACAGGTTACTAAGACTCTGTCTGTGTTTCTCAAGGACTGGGAGATGACATCCAATAGCATGTTGAAGGATTCTTAAAGGGTCAACAACCTGAATAACCCTGCTCTTCTGTAAAAGAAACCTTAGGAGACTACAGATGACCAGGCCTGCTTGATGAACTCAACCGTATCCACCTGAGCCCTCCAGAGTCCCTGTCTCTGAATTCCAGGGCTCTTGTTCCATGGTTCTGTTCTCTTTGAACTATTTTCAATTACTGAGCACTTCTGGGGCCATTTAAACAGTAACAAAAGTAACCCACTTCATCTTGCTATTATCAAATGGTTACAGATTAATTTATTTTTTCATTTCTATGATTTTCCTGTTTTGGCATGGGGGTAAGTTGTTGGTATGGGTCTTACAGAAGGATGTAAAAGCACTGTGATGCCATCATACATTGTGAAAGCTGCCTTGCCACTGATTGGGGCCTCTGATATGCAAATGAAGACCGATGAAAATGCTATTGCATTGTTATAGCACGACATCATCATAATGCACCTTTGACTGACCAGTCAGGGTGTTTCACTTTGAGTCCATGTTCAAATATGACACAAGGGTCAGTAGAAACACAACCTTAGGTCAATCTCCCATGCTACTGCGACCAGAGATGGGGCAGTAGGGCCTGAGAACCCTTCACATGACCCATGTCTAACGCTGGTCAAAGAACAGTTGTCTATGCGTGGTTTTCAACTCCCACTCCAGCTCTTTCTGGTATTTGCAGTCAGGCTCTACATTCTATAGCAAGGGAACAAAATGAGAAGTAGCAGGATGCACAGGGCTCATTAACCTTGGAGCGACATTGCCAGGTTATTAATCAGTGCTCTCCAAAGACCTGGAACTAGTTAGCCTGATCCCACTACCTCCACCACTCCCCCTCTAGAGCTCACCTCCTGAGCCCCGCAAAGTTCTGCCTCTTGTAGTAGTCCAAGAGAAGTGCCGTCCTCTCTCGGCACCTTCGGCCGTCCACTTCAAAGTATTCGCCTTGCAGCGCCGCGGTTAGCTCCTCCCCAATTTTGGCCCAGACACGACCCGATTCTTTCAGGGCAAAGGGGTTCTGATGAATGACTTCCCTCAGCAGCATTATGTCGTGCCGGGCAGAGAATCGGACCTGTCTCTTCCGTGTAGAGCCCGGAGTGCAATATGTCCCCAAGCCTAAAGAAGGAAACAGCACAGCAGGAGTGAGTCCAACGTTCACCTAGAGACAGGACAGAGAACGTGCACACACCAAGCCTCTGGGGGGTGGGGGGGGGCACTTAAACCACTCCTGCCACCTCTGGGTGGTACAATTCACATCTGCAGTGAGCAGGAGGCTGACTCTCAGCACAGTGAGGGTGAAGAAGTGGGGCATTCCCCCCCCCCCCAAAATGGTCTCATGAAAATAGCCGAGGATGTACTGTGGTCTTTCTGGTCCTTCCCCTTTTCTTATGCACTAGACCACTAATTAGGTGTTGCTTCAGAAACCCCCAATTGGTGGTCTGAGAACTGATCATAAGAAGGGGAAGTGGGAGACTTACCTAAACAGTTTTCCTAGGTTACTAATTTATTCCATAGGAGTTGTACTCCCCCCTCCCCTCCCCCCCACACACATACGCACACCAGACAGAACGTTTTTGGGGAGGAAATAGCCCTAGTGCCTTCTCATGTTACCTACAGGAAAGACTGGCAGCCTGTTCCCAGCAATTTACAAATTTCACCCCAAGGAGGAGGTGCCACATCTTTAAGGCCCATCTTGAAAAATGGTCAAGAAACACAGGACTTCAGTTCTACAATGTATGCAAAGGAAACTTAAAAGGGACAGATCATGCTCAAAATTCCAGTCAGGCACAAAATATTTAAAAAAGTTTTAGGATGCCTATGTGAAGTGATGCTGCTCCTTTCCATACAATTAAAATACCACAGAATCTCCCTCCTAGGCAATCACCCTGACCAACTGAAAGCAAACAGGTTAAAAAACAAACCAACTCTCAAATCTAGTTCCTACATCAAATCACTGAGGAGGAAGCTACAAGTGGAAAAAATACACAGAACAGTCATCAGAATAAATGGAACTAAACCACAAGAGCACTAATTCTATTATAGTACTGTCAAGCCTTGCAGAGATTTGAGAACAGCAAACCATCAGATGTAAGTGTATGCTCAGTAACTCTGCCAATGTCACCTATTCTCCACCCATGGGTCTCCCCTGAGCAATATGTTCATGCATTGCCTATATCAGAGTTCCCAAACCTGTCCTGGGCCCCCCCCCAGTCTGGTTTTCAGGCTATCCACAGTGAATATGCATGAGATAAATTTTCATGCACTGCCTCCATAGCATGACTGGCTAGGGGTATTCCAGGACAAGTTTGGGGACCACTAGCTTATATCATTTCAAAAGAACATTGCCACAGAGAACAAGTGTACCAGTAAAGCTTGTTTTTAAGAGAAGAAAAGTGGCATCAGTAGCCTAGACTGGCAGATTGCCTTACAGGATCAAAAAAATACCCCACTTTCAGTAAACTATTGTAAGACTCTCAGGCTGATACAGAAAGGCTGATTCAGATGCATTAGGCTGATTCAGCCTAATGCATCTTTCTGTTTGAACTTCAATGCACATTTTCTTTGTGCAAGACTTACTGTAGATGCTGCAAGCAGTTTTGCACCAGAAAATGTGTTGCAAAAATGGGAGTACTGCTTAGCGCCCTCACATGGAAATCCCATGCAAATGACAGTATTAAGCAGTACCCCCAATACGGAGAGATGCTCTGACCGAACGTTGCTCTTCTTAGCACTGGAAACTTAACTCCTGGTCAAAGATGGAGTTAGGTTTCCAGTGCTACTGCACTGGCACTTAAAACCATCCAAAAAGGTAAAAGAAAAAGGTGAAAAAAAAAATGGTCTGAATTTATTGGGCTTGCCATGTAGCCATGAACTTATCCAGATAAGTGGTGGCTGCCACAATTTAGATGGATAAATTTATACTTATCCAGAAAAGTGGCGGCAGCTAACGGGATTGCATAGGCCTGTCAGGGATGTTAAAATGTATGTTCAAATGCACTTTTGTAAACTCCTGATGTATTTGCATACCATTAGCTTACTGCATCCAGAGTTTTAAAACATTTCGGGCGTTAAAAATATGTGCTGAAATCCAGCATACAGTTTCTTAACGCTTGGAAGCAAGGTATCTTTGTATTCTAGACTTGAAAATCAAATCATCCTCCTTCCCTCCTCCAGTCCTTTCCTGCACGTGATTAATCTTTCTAAGCTTAAAATGATAAAAGTCCTCCATTTAGCACCCTCGAGAAAAAAAGAGAGCCAGGGAAACCCAGAAGCCTTAAACATTACACTCTACCCCCGTCACTGGATAAGCCAACTTCGTTTTGCTGTAACCCAAGAGTTTCTTCCAAGCAGACAGACCTATAATTACAACAATCGCCCTCTTGTTATTTTTGACCTTCAAAAGAGAATCCCTAAGGGGGAGGGGGCGGTTTAGATTTTAGAAACATCACACGTAAACAAGAAAAGCCAGATTTGCCTCAGCTCTGAAAGAGGATTTAGGACAATTGCTCTGGATTAAAGCTTTGCAGATTTGCCAGTCCTCACCCTTCCTCCCCTCTTTTCCCACGGCAGTGGCAGGAATAAGACAGGAGAGGCGGATACTGGGGGGTCTGCCTTACCAAGGCTGGTTGTCTGCACTTGTACGGGAGGCTCCATTCTTGCCGTTCAGGCCCCAGCTGGTGCACCGGAAATGCTGAGGTCACACGTTTCTCTTACCAGTACAGGTTTTCCTCAGCTGCTGACATGTAGACGCGGACTGGCTGTAGGAAGCAGTTCTCGCCTGTGTGCAGCAGAGGGCAGCAGCACGCCTCGAAAAGGCAGCCACCCTCCCCGTCCAGCCCCCACCTCGATCTCTTCCCCCCCACCCCGGATTTAAACACAACATCATAGACTGGCTCTGAAAAAAAGTGACCCAGCGCCACCAGCACCAGGTACACGTGTGGCTGGCGAGCACCCAGCACGTCTCGTCGGCACCCGGTGAAGCTGGAAAAACGAGCAGCGATGCATACACGCGTACACACAGAGCTGCCGCCTGGAGGGAGGGGGACAAAGAAGCGAGCGAGCGGCAGGCGAGCGCGCCGCGGCCATTTGCAGGGTCGCAGGCCGGGGTTTACAGCGTGTAGCCGCCGTTCCGCTCGCGCCCTTCCCGCGAGGCGCGTGGAAGACTTTCCCCACGGAGTTACTTCTTTTCAAAGCATTCTGGATGTGCTGGCGGAGATTCCCGCCGCTCTCATTAAATCATTTTTTTAATGAAAAAAAAACATACACGTTTCTCGCTGAGCGGATCAAAGCTGTCGAGATCCGAAGGCATTAGTGAGCATTTTATTTTTATTTTTTTTTCCTCATGATGTGTGAGTGTACCTGCTTGCTTATCTCTGGACTGCGAAGTGGAACCACCCCAGAGGGTGTGAGGAAATGAGTGATTTGAAGAGTGTAGACTTGGGAGTAATACATGGACATATTTCTTAGGTGCAGGAAACCACCTCCCAGTGGAACAGATTTGAGGGCAAAAAATAGGATCAGAATTCAAGAGAGCCCGGGATAAGCAGGGAGGATGCTTACTTTCAGTGAAGGGAGGATACAAGTGGAGATCAAAGAAAGGCTGTGGTATTGCAACAGCAGACGAGATGGAGGTCTGGCAGTCTTCATCTGCCTTTATATTCTCTATTTCTATATAACTGGGCCATAAAATGGTCGGGCGCGACTTTAGCATCATCCTGAAGTTTTAGGTGCACTTGTGAACACGAGGCTATTATTCTGCTCCTCCCCAGTCCAAACAGCCGGCGCGAGGTCTGTAACGTAGGTAACAGTGAATGTAGATAGGCCGGAGGTTACGAAGATCACGAGACAGTTCCCTGATAAGAAGATTGGGTGCACATTGCTGGGCAAAGTGAATTAAGTCAGAACACATTACAACTGTGATCGAGATCAAGAGGTGGATCTTTGATTTAAATCCTTGATTTTAATCTGCTATTCCCTTCGTATTCTTTCTAAAGAAAAGTTTATTTTCATTGCCTGATATAATCGTTAAGACATGTTTTATTTATTTATTTATTTGATTTATATCTTGGCTTTCAGGCCCTTTAAAACAAATGACATTCAGGTACAGTAGGTATTTACAGCTTAATCAATCCACTGGATTTGTGGTATCTCTTTGTATCCGGCAGGGTAGGCTGTACAGATACTCATTTATATCAGCAAATATATGTATGGGGTAATAGTTTCAGGTTTTTAAATGTAATCATTTTTTAGCATGTTAGAACATGCTAAAACGCTACAACACTCATTTATTAGGTTCAACTTCTCATGCTTTGTGTCATTTTTTTAGTTACTACCCTTGTAGCCCAAAATGATTGACAAAATGGGCTGTTCTCTAGGACAGTGCAGCAAGACAGTGCAGGTCTGAAAAGCTTGGGGCCAGGACCAGATTTAAGATTATGGGGCCCATAAGCAGAAGACTGAGATGGGAGATGATTTTGTTCCCACAAATCAAGAAGTAGCAAGAGAGAGTCCCATGTTTTGGGTGCCTTCAGAATATGGCGCCTTTAGGCACTTGCCTATGTTGCCTCTGCCTAAATCCAGCCATCCTTGGGGCTACACTGTAAGCTTCATCAACTCTGACCAATCAACCAACCAGCTTGACTTGCAAAGAACACCTGGCACCCTTAAAATATACAGAACAAAAGGATAAGTCAGAGGGCTTGTGGTGGTGGGGTAATAATAATAATCATAAAGCAGGTTTGACATAAGTGAAGGGAGGACATTGAGCAAAACTACTGCAGTTGCATATAACTATTGACAGAACGAGGAAATTAGAAAAAAAAAGAAGTGATTGAAAAAGGTTAAAAATTTGCATGAGGAGTGGACATAGTTTAAAAATACTGTCTCGGAAATCCACATAAGATGTATGCCGGGCATTAAAAAAAAGTTGAAGGAGAAGACCAAACGATTGCCAATATATTTTTAATAGTGAGGTGAAAGAGGCAGTTAAATCCAAAAGGGCATCATTCAAAAAATGGAAAGAATATGCAAATGAGGAAATAGTAAGTTAGATGTAAAACAGAAATAAGGCAGGTAAAGAATTTGAGAAGAAGCTTAACATAGAGGGAAAAACTAGCATAAGAACATAAGATATGCCATACTGGGTCAGAACAAGGGTCCATCAAGCCCAGTATCCTGTTTCCAACAGTGGCCAATCCAAGTCACAAGTACCTGGCAAGCACCCAAACATTAGATAGATCACAAGCTACTATTGCTTATTAATTACCGTCATAGCAATTTATAGATTTTTCCTCTAGGAACTTATCCAAACCTTTTTAAAACTCAGTTACACTAACTGCTGTAACTACATCCTCTGGTGATGGATTCCAGAGCTTAACTATGCACTGAGTGAAAAAGAATTTTCTTCGATTTGTTTTAAATGAGCTACTTGCTAAGTGAGTGTCCCCTGGTCCTTCTGTTATCTGAGAGAGTAAATGAACAAGTTCATTTAAATTGGTTAAGTCCTTTCATAATTTTGTACACTTCTATCATATCCCCCCCCCCCCCCCCCAGTCGTCTTTTCCAAACTGAACAGCTCTATTTTCTTTAGCCTTTCCATACTCTTCTATCATTTTGGTCGCCCTTCTCTGCACTTTCTCCAGTGCAGCTATATCCTTTTTGAGATGCGGAGACCAGAACAGGACACAGTATTCAAGGTGCTGTCTCACCATGGAGCAATTCAGAGGCATTATGACATCCTCTGTTTTTTGTTTTAATTTTTAATTTATTCATTTTTAAATTTACATATCAAGAACCATCTTGAATGTTGTGAGTATACTGTTTAGTGGACCCTTGGGCCGACCTGTGAGAGACTGGGGAGAGGTGTACTATAGTCTCTGGTGAGTGACAGGTCGGGAGGCGGATACCAGGCAGGAGCTGGACGTGAGCTTCACCCTGGAAGCCGGTACTCCCCTGGGAGGAGCCTGTGGGAGCCCAGCCGCTGGGACTTAGGTGATTCACCCTGGAAGCCGGTGCTCCCCTGGGAGGAGCCCGTAGGAGCCCGGCTGCTGGGACTTAGGAGATCACGGAGGCTGGAGCTGGAGCAGGGAGGCAGGGATCAGGAGTCAGGCAGGAACTGAAGCAAGCTTGGACTGAAGCAAGCAGGAACTGAAGCAGGACTGGCAACTGGAACCAGACAGGAGCTGAAGCAGGTCTGGCTACTGGAGCAGGACTGGCTACTGGAACCAGACAGGAGCTGAAGCAGGACTGGCAACTGGAACCAAGCTGGAACGGAAGCAGAACAGGTTACTGCAAGCAAGCCAGACAGAAGCAAGACTTGGGCACGGAGTGAAACAAGTCTCAGGCAGGAACAGAGTTGCTAACTCAATAGCACACTGCGGGGCACGGAGCAACTGATAACCGCAAGGAACCCTGTTGCAAGGCAAGGTCCTGGGCTCCGCGGCGGCCTTACATAGGCCGCGGCGTCTGACGTCGTGGATAGGGCGGAGCTTCCAGTGGCGGGAAATGGCCTTCATAAGCGCGGATTGCGCGTGCGCCTAGGGAGAAGGCGTCCAGGCAGGGCTTCTCGGTGGCGTCCCCCCCGCGGTGATGCTGCGAAACAGGCCGCAGACCCTCGGAGATGGGCCGGGACCAAGGAGGTAAGGGCCTAGTCGCGGCTGCCGCAACTGGGACTGCAACATTGAATACAGAATATTGTATAAAGTGATAGAAAAAACTCTTACAAATAGGAAAATTAGACAAAATAGTGAAATACACTTCTACATTTTAAGTCCAAAATATAAGGGATTCAAGTCTTGAATTACAACACAAAATAAGGTGAAGTTAAAGACATAATAGGAAACATGTCAGAAGCACCTTTTGGGGTCATATCATAAGAGAGAGAGAATAATCCCAGACATCTCGGGAGATTCAGAAGGACTACATTAAACAATACTGTTATTAACTTTTACTTTTATCACACAGAATTTGTGTTAATTGAGAAGGGGAATAGAATAGGTAGGAATTCTCTTTGGGGTAGATTTTAAAAAGCATTTACTCGAGCAAAACTGGTTTTTGCTCGAGTAAATACACTTTACTCAAGTAAGTGGGCTTTTCAAAATTGCTACAATATATGCCATTGAATTGTCCATAGGATTTACTCAAGTAAGTGCACTTTACTCGAGTAAATAGCTTTTGAAAATTGCTACGATAGTATGTCACATTTACATGCGTAACTCCTTTGAAAATGACCCCCTTTATGTTTAATATAGCACTTGCAGGGGAATTTTAACAAGAAATAAGCCCCAATTTGTAAAACCTGGGGTCTGAGCAGCAGGAATTGCTTCCTTTTCTTTTGTGTTGTTTTAGACACAACAGGAAATATTCTAACCTGCATATTCATAAAGGATTCTAACCGATGTTTGAAAAAAAGTTTTAACACCCATTCTTTATCCGGTTCCAGTGCAAAAGGCACTATCATGGTAGCTGGAATTGCTTGTGCTGCATTTGAAGTTTCTAGAAATTTGCTAATATTCAAACCAGGCATAACCATTTCTCCCCCTGGATCCTCTGGAGGTTCTGGAATATTGCTGACGCCTTGGATTCCCGCGGCCTGGCCGCCATCTTGCCGGCACGGCAAGAGCTGTGCTGGGGTTCTTCATCGCGGCAGGAAGTCACCGGTGACTTTGTTCGCTTCGCGGCCTGGAGGCCGCCAAAGCCAGGACCTCTACTGTGGCCGAGCCGCCCCCGGACCTCCTCTTCACGGCAGGACGCCGCCGATGACATCGGGGCCTGTTCTGCGGCACTCCTTCAGCTTCACCTGCTCCTCTGTCGCAGCGGCAGCACGACCGCTGTTCAGGGTCCTGCCCAACTTCCCCTTAGGGGTGGATCCGTGGTTTCTCTCCAGATTTAAAGGGCCAGTAGGGAGCGGTCCCTCTGGCTCCACCTGCAAGCTTCTCCCAGGGAGTTGCCTCCTTAGCCCTTCAAAAGGGCTCAGTTGCCACTTCCACTTCACCTTGGAATCAGGTCGTTCCTCCTAGGACATGGGTCACTTCTGCCTGACTGCTGCTCTCCCTGGATAGTCTTCTCTGCTAACCGCTTCCGGAGCACCGTTCCATTCGTGGGCTCCCTTCCAGGTAGCAGGGACACCAGTCTGGCAGGACCATCACCGAGCACCCTCGTCAGGTCGTCACACATGTGTCTCCTGTTTCAAGTATCTCCTATCCCAGCGTCTCCTGTTCTGGTGTTCCCTGTTCCAGTGTCTTCTCTTCCAGTGTTCCTGTTCCGTATCTTCCTTGGTAGTACCCCCTGGACTGATCTCTGGCTTTTGACCCTTGCTATCCTTTTGGACTCTCCTTACTGGCCTCCCGTGACCTCCGGCCTTCTTCCTTGGACAACGACTGTGCACCCTTGTTGTGGTGGGCACTCCACTGAATTGTCTCTCTGAGATCCTGCGATGCCCACCTAAGACCATCTTCTCCTGTACTCTGTCTCCTGGTCCGACTGAAGGGCCATATCAACCCTATACCAGGCCAAGGGTCCACTCCCAGCGCAACAGATTTCCTTTAAAACAAGGTTATTTTTTTAAATATATGTTTATAATTTAAATAAAACTGATTTTTGTTTAAAAATTCAGGGATTTGTAAGTGCCTTGTAATTGCATGGTAAATAGTAAATAATAAATGCTCCAGTTTCTAAGGTAATAAATATGTTCCTAAAACACATTCTATATCATTACCGATTTCATTGATTTTTTAAAAATTTTTTTTTTACTCTGGACAAAATCGAGAATTGTATACAGCAGGGAAAGTCATTATTCAATATTAATTCAGCATACAGTGATGCTAATTTACATACTTAGGACAAACTGAATGCATTAGCAGTGCAGGAAATCCATGGAATTCAATCCTGGTTTATAACACATCCTGTTTCACTTTTGTTTTGGATTTTAAGCTTTTGAAGCTAGTCAACCATGCTTAGATAGTTGCACATTAAAACTGTCATTTCACTCTTTTCATTGGCCTTCCAAAAAAGACTATTCATATATATATATATATATATACTCACCTGGAGTACTGTGTTCAGTTCTGGAGCCCATCTTGTCTCTATCCCAAAAGGGATAGAGACAAGATGGAGGCAGTCTAAAGAAGAATGACCAAACTGGTGAGTGATCAGTATCAGAAAACCTATGAAGAGAGACTGAAGGATATGAATATGTATACCCTGGAAGAGAGGAGGCACAGAGGTGATATGATACAGACTTTCAGATACCTGACAGGTTTTAATAATGTTGGAAAGAAATCAGTAGAACTAGGTGTCACAAAATGAAACTCCATGGAGGACATCTCAGAACCAACGTCAGAAAATATTTCTTCACGGAGAGGGTGGTGGATGTCTGGAATGCCACTCCAGAGGAGGTGGTAAAAACCAAAACAGTGAATGAATTCAAAGGGGCATGGGATAAATACTGTAGATCCCTAAAGGCTAAAGGATTGAAATGAAGAAAACGCATGGGAGTAACTTGCTAGTGTGGCGGTTACTACCCTTAACCAATAAGCTTTGATATTGTTGATGCAACTCCAACATTGCTCTCTGCTTCAGCAGCAGGGGGAAAAAAGGAATTGGATTCATACAGCAACCAACAAGAGCCCCGACATTTACGGTCTGGGGAAACAAGTATGGGGGTAACTTGCTGATGCAGTGGTTACTGCCCTTAACCAATAAGCCTGATAGTTTGATGCAACTCCAGCACTGCTTTCTGCTTCAACAGCAAAGTGTAACAGGGAATTGGATTCAAACAGCAACCAATGAGGGCCCTGACTTTTACAGTGTGGGAAACTGATAAGCATGGAGGTAACGGGGAACTGGATTCAAACAGCAACTTGGCACAATAGATACTTTCATAAGCTTGCTGGGCAGACTGGATGGACCATTTGGTCCTTTTCTGCTGTCATTTCTATGTTTCTATGTCCAAAATGCAGCAGCCAGGGCAATTTATGGAAAAAGCTGTAGAGAAAGAGCATCACCTTTGTTAAAGGTGCTGGGCGTAATAGAAGACAATACTTTGAAATCTTCAGCTTCGTGTGCAGCTGTGATCAAAAAAGCAAAGAAAATATTAGGAATTATTTGGAAAGGAATGATGAATAAAATGGAGAATGTTATAATGCCTCTTTATCGCTCCATGGTGAGACCACATCTTGAGTACTGTGTACAATTCTGGCCACCGCATCTCAAAAAAGATATAATTGCACTAGAAAAGGTACAGAGTAGGGCAACAAAAATGGTAAAGGGAATGGAACAGCTCCCCTATGGGGAAAGAATAAAGAGGTTAGGGCTGTTCAACTTGGAGAAGAGACTATTGAGGAGGGATATGATAGAAGTGTATAAAATCATGAGTAGAATAGAATGGGTAAATATAAATCTATTATTTACTCTTTCAAAAAATACAAAGGCTAGAACACTCAATGAAGTTAATAAGTAGCACATTCAAAACAAATCAGAGAAGATTATTTTTCACTCAGTGCACAATTAAGCTCTATAATTTCTTGCTGGAGGATGTGGTTAAGGCAGTTAGCATAACTAGGTTTAAAAAAGGTTTGGAGAAGTTCCTGGATGAAAAGGCCATAAACTGCTATTAACCAAATAAACCAGGATGGTAACTTTCAAACCGGTGCTTGAGCCCACGTTGGCACACGTGTGTTGGCCTGCACCCAAGGATGCAGCTATTTTATAGCTTGTATGTGTACATGTGCGCATATTATAAAATAGCCTGGCCGCGTGCACATATATGCCAAATTTTAAGTGAGCGCGTGCATGGGCACGCAGATCCCACTTCTGCCGCATAAGTCGGGGAATTTTAAAAGGGGTGTGCACCCATGCCATTCCCTGCATACCAGTTCATCCACCAGTTTGCCCAGTTAACAGTTAGGTCCTCCAACCTCCCCTGGTTTGATATCCTGCACTCCCTCCAGTTACCTCAGACTCTTTAAGCCCTTCAGAAATGACTCAGTCCTTTTATTTTATGACTTACAGTCATCCACAGCAGAAGTAATGTTACGTGGCAGGGGACCTCTGCATGCACCAGGACATATTAGTATTTATGTGTGCATCTCTTAGCCAGGCCCTGTACATGCCTGTGCCTCACTCCTTTTTGGACATTTTTGAGATGTGTGCGCTGGGGCATTTATGTGCAAAACTGGGCACTTCTAAAAATATCAGCTCGCACGAGCCCAACTTATTTGCACAACTCCCAATTAATGCGCACGCCAGGCTTTTAAAATTCAGTACGGTAGCAGCATGGGATCTATTTATTGTCTTGCCAGGTACTTGTGACTTGGATTGGCCACTTTGGAAGCAAGATACTGGCCTTTATGGAACCTTGGTCAGTATGGCAATTCTTATCTATTATGCATACTGGCTCCCAGTTGCTCTTTGGGCCAAATTTAAGTTGCTTTCATTAATCTATAGGGCATTGAGAGGAACTGGACCATAGTGCTGCTAATGCACCTGAATCCTGACCTCCACCAACCTCTGCTATTCCAACAGTGAGCCCCAGTGCACCTCTATCCTGACCTATAGGACCCTCTGCTAGTCTAATACTGGAACCCTAGACACAGCTCTATAGGTGCCACTCAATCCTGACCTGCAGTACTCTTATACTGTCACTACCTACAACAGTGATCACCAAAAGCGCAGACAAAATGATGAGGAGGTGCTTCTATGAGGGAGTCCATGGGTATGTATAAACTTTTGATGTGATAAGGGAATTTATTTTATTGATAATATTTGGATAAGTTGAATGGGTTTTTTTTTTAGAAAAAGTATTGCAGAATTGTTTTAAAAAATGTTTATAGTAGGTGAGGTAATTTATGGTTTGTTTGCTGTGTATAGGGAATTAAAGCCATGCTGATAGATGAATGAGACAACATATGCAGGGGGATTGGAAAAACCAATGTAGAAAATGTTGGAGGCATGCTAGAAGCACTATATAAGTGGTAAGCAATCTTTAATCATAATCTATGGGAATATGGATTTATTGGTTTATATGAATCAGTAAAAATGTGCTTTTGATTTCAATTATATATTGAAGAAACTGGAGTTTTATAATGGCCTAAGAAATCAGAAACGGTGCCGCTGACAAGCCAGCTTATTTATTGCAGCCTTTGGGAAAGGGCCAGGATTGTTTTTTTTAAACCAAATGCCAAAATTTTAACATCAGTTGACATTGGTTAAAGAGAATTACCCCTGATAAACATACAGAAGAACAGCAGCTGCTGCATGGTACAGCTCGGCCGGAAAAGGTTACATTGGAGACAATTTGGGAGGAGGTGACTGGGTTGAGACATACTATTAACAGATTAGAACAGAAAATTGATCATTTTACCTTAAATTTCCAGGGACAAGTGCAAAATATTCAACAACAAAATGTGAAGTTAACTCAGAGAGTTGTGGAAAATGAAAAAAATGTTAAATCTCTCCAGAAGTTAAATGTAATAATGGTTAAGGAACAGATGTCATGTTCACACCTTCTTGAAACTATGGAAAATCGTATTAGACATTTAAATATTAGAATATTAAATTTTCCTCAGATTGCAGGAGAAATAGCTTATACATCTTTAAAAAGTTTTTTTTTTAAAGAAGTGTTAGCATACTCTGAAGAAGATATTCCCTCTGTAAACACTTGTTTTTTCTTGAAAAAAAAAAGCTAATGCTTCTCCAATTTCAGTACCTGCGAACCTTACAAATTTTCTGGAAGATTCTAATTTAGATGTCTTAGAAATACTTTGTATCATTTATATCATTACAGGATATAAATAAGTTAATGAAAAGATATTTTCAGAAATCTTTCCATGGACAATCCATAAACATTTATCCAGATTTGGCACCAGACACTAGGATAAAGAGGAGAGAAATTTTTGCGTTAAGGCAAAAAAAATCACCTCTTTAGGTTTTACCTTTTTTCTATGATATCCTTGTCAATGTGAAATTAAGAAAGGGGATCATATATATATTTTCCATCAGTTAGATCAATTACAACAGTTTGTAGATGCCTAATCATCTGTTACTTCCTCCCCATTGCCCCCAAATGAGTAGCCTAGATTTGGGGGTCATATAAATACCAGTTGGTATTGCTATGTTAAGCTTTGTGTTTTAATTTATTTTCCTTAAATATCTCCTTATTTGATTACATTATCTATCTTGACAATGCCCTAATTTTCTTCTTGAGAAGTCTCTGTTTCCAAATGTACAAATGAAAGATGTTTAATTCGTTTTGTCTTATTTTGCTTAATGAACAAAATTTATAAGTATTAATCTTTTTAAAAATTTGTAAATTCAAAATGATAAATAAGGATTTAAAAAAAAGAGAGAATTACAAAAAGAATCTCCTGAAGAAGCTGCTGTTTATGGCGAAACATGGGCCCTATGAAGGGAATTGGAAAAGTGGTATTTAAAGAGTGTTTTAAAAATATGGTCATTAGTTGGGTTTTGTCATTTGGGCGTATACTTTAATCCCCTTTGGTTAGGCAGATACAGTATAATTTATATTATATCTTTAATAGTGCGTTGCAGATTAGAGCTATTATAGTGTTTAGCCAGAGATAGAGTTATTAAGCATTTAGTTGAAGATATTTTAGATAACATTGAGGGATTTTTAATGTATTGATGATTAAATAATTTGTGTCTTTGATGACTAAATGTTTTGTATATTTGGTGTATATTGGTGCAATATGTTTAATGTGTGTAATATGTTGGTTATGTGATTGGGAACTTTTGTTTTTAATTTTATCTGTTTAATGGTGTGTATTTAAAGTTAATGATCTACGTGCAGATGGTTTATGAGGCAGATGTATTATTGATTGTATTAAAATTTGATATCTGACCAAGTTATCTTACTATATTACTGTTGCACATCCCGTCCGCGCTAGGCCTGCGCCCGGGCCTGCTCACCTTGCTCCTGTGCTACTGGGTCCTGGGTCGTCCTCTCCTGCTGCCACTGCCAGCTCCACCCGTCCGTGGCATCCCGCGGCAGCATCCCTTAGGCCCTCCACTTCAGGCCTAGCTCAACGCAGGGGCGCGGCTCCCTCTCCGGCGCCGGCCCCACCCCTAGGTACACGCACACGGACCACCCGGCCCTTTAAAGGGCCAAGGGAGGTAACCAGCAACGTGGCGCAGCCCGATAACGTCACCTAACTTCAGTATATAAGCAAGGCCCTGTCTCCCAGGACTTCGCCTTGGCAATCGGGTCGACACTGTGGTGTTCTAGTTTGCCTAACTCCGTGTTCCAGTGTCTCCTTGTTCCAGCGTATCCTTGTTCCCGAGTCTCCGTGTGTTCCTGTATCCTACTCAGGTAGTACCTCCTCGGACTGATCTCTGGTACTGACCTCTGCCTGCCTGACCATTCTCTTGTCTGCTGCTTGGAACTGTCCTCTGCCTGCCTGACCATTCTCTTGTCTGCTGCCTGGAATTGACCACTGCCTGCCTAACCATTCCTTTCGTCTGTCACCTGGAACTGACTCTCGCTTGCCTTGACTACACTTGGACTGACCGTGGTATTGACCCCTGCTTTGGCTGACCACTTCTGGACTGATACTCTGGATCTGACCCTTGCACCACTCGGACACCCTCTTCTGGCCTACTATGACTACCAGACCAACCTGCTTGGAGTCCACCCATGGCCTTCACCTGACTAGACCTGTAGGCACTGCCTGCCTCGCCCGGAGAACCTTCCTGAACTGTTACCTCCCTGAGGTCTCTGGAGCTTCCAGTTCGGGTCTGGTCCATCACCTCCACATCAGCCGCGCACCCTTGCTCGTGGTGGGCACACCCCTCCACTACCTCTCCGGGAGACCATCCGAGGTCCACCTAAGTCCAGGCGGTCCGGGTACCCAAGGGCTCAACCTGCAGAAAACCCAGACTGTTATTGTCGAAGCTCCAGCTAGCCTGTGTCTCCTTGTGTGCTCCGCCTCCTGGTGGCAGGCGCTCTCTGGGTCCGACCAGAGGGCCGTACCAATCCTGCACCAGGCCAAGGCTCCACCTCCAGCGCAACAATTACAAGTCTATTAACAAAATATATATAAGGGGTCCTTTGATTATGATTGATTGATACTACATACAACAGTGCCAGTGAACTTTAGTCATGACCTTTCACACTCTTGCTTTTCCAGCACAGGTAATTCAAAACCCTTCCAATTCTAAATGTACTTCCCAGCTATAATACTGTATGATGTGCATGTAACTACCATCAGAGAGGCATTTCAACATCTTATGCAGCAGAGGCCTCCTTCTTGATACTTTTGAAACACTGCTGATGCACCTCACCTTTGTACCCAGTGCATTTCTCTCTAATCTCCACCCACAAATTGAGGAATCATTACATCCTAGCTCAATCCTGCCTGTTCTGCTCTTGATCTTATCTGCCAGTTCTGAGAAGCCCAAAGTGGATGGTGCAAAGCCTCTAGTGCTCTTCCTCTGCACCTCCTCCCCTATCCACATCCCTTGTACTGACTGTCTGTTACAGTAGCATCCAATGCTGACCTGCAGGTGTCAACAGTCTGTCCCTGCTACACTCTAGGGGTGTGCGTGGAAAATAATTTCCATTCAATTTTTTTGGTTTCCCATTTATTGTGTTTCATTTTCCAATCTATATTATTTTGTTTTGTTTCGTTTAAAGCGAATATTATGGGGTAGATTTTAAAAGGGTGCACGCGGGCCCACTCCGAGCCGCTCTGCCTTCCCCCGTTCCCTACACCCCACCCCACCTTCCCTTCTCTTCCCCTATCTCCCCCGCCCTTTCCCCCCTACCTTTTTTGACTTCTCTTTTTTGTTGCAAAACTTACTTCAGCCCTGGAGCTGAAGTAAGTTGTGCGCGCCGGCCAACTGCTGGCGCGCAATCCCTGACACAGCGGCAAATGGCCTCTGTGCCTGGAGCCTCTGACCCCCACCCACGCCCCGTCCCTTTAGTAAAGCACCGGGACTTAAACGCGCCCCAGGGCTTTACGCGCGTCGCCGAGCCTTTTGAAAATAGGCCCGGCGTGCGTAACCCTTTGAAAATCCGGCCCTATATTTTTAAGAGCATACTCTGAAAATAGCATATGCTAACACATTTTATGGCATCTTAAAATATTTTTTTAGTATGCAATGAAATGACAATGATTTTTCATTAGTTTTTTTTTGAGTCATTCTAGATAAGAAATGACACAAAAGAAGAAATATTGTTGGTATTTTCATGTTATATTAAACAACCATAAGCGATTTTACCATTGTCTCTACCTTGACTGACCTGAGGAGCTTCACATTAGGAGTTAAACCTGCACAGAGCCATTGTTGGACTGTGGCCAAAGAGCTTTGATACAGACTCCCTTTGCACTGATGAGGGATTGAAAGCTCTCTTTTGTAGAGTCTGCAGGTGTTCATGGAGCAGTGTGGCTGTGGGAACATATCTCACTTGCATTCCCTGGGGTTCTTTTTCTTCCAGTCAGTCGGAGGAGTATCAGATTTTACATTTTTGCTAGGCTCTGCATCAGTCCTACTCTTACAGGTGGGTATGATGGAATTGTTTATTATCTGACAATCACTTCTTTGGTTGCAATCTGATTGTGTTAGTGAATTGGGGAGGGGGGGCAGTGGCAATCTGGAGCTTGGCTTTAAGATATTCAGTGTCTGAGAAGTCTGAACTGTACAATAAAGAGGAGAACAATTCCCCTTACCTTTAACCCCAGCATGAAATATGATCACATATTTGCCAGGGTTTATCTGATTAATGGATAGCAAATATTAAGGAATTTTATACCAGCCTTTACCTGGTTCTTGCACACAACCTAGGTCTAGAGAGCTGTATGGGCACTCACAAAATCCCCCTGCAAGTTTTCACAATCCGCTTGTGATTTATCAGCTCATAATAATTTTGTATTGTATTCAGATTTGATCATTTCACTTGTTCTCTTTTCCAGATCATTTATAAATATATTAAAAAGCACTAGTCCCAATACAGATCCCTGAGGCACTCCACTGTTTACCCTTCTCTACTGAGAAAACTGACCATTTAGTCCTATTATCTGCTTCCTATCTTTTAACCAGTTTGCAATCTACACTAGACTTTGCTTCTTATTCCATGACTTTTTAATTTTCTCAGGAGTTTCTCATAGGGCATTTTGTCAAATGCCTTCTGAAAATCCAAATACAGTATATCCACTGGCTCACCATTATCCACATTTTTATTAACCCCTTCAAAAAATGTAGCAGATTGGTGAGGCAAGACTTCCCTTGTGTAAATCCATGCTGCCTGTGCCAAATGTGTCTTTCTATATGTTTTGTGATTTTGTTCTTTAGAATAGTTATATTGATTTTTCCCAGCACTGAAGTCAAACTCATTGGTCTATAGTTTCCCGAAGCACCCTTGGAGCTGTTTTTAAAGATCAGGGTTACATTGGTCACCCTCTAGTCTTCAGGTACAGCAGATGATCCCAACTATAGGATACAAATTATCAGTAACAGAGCTGCAATTTCATTTTTTAGTTCTTTCAGAACTCTGGGGTGAATACTATCTGGTTGGAGCAATTTGCTACTCTTTAATTTGTCAATCTTCTTGATGAAGGCTTCTTACAGTGCTTATCCCCTTGTTTACAGATAAACAGACTCGGTACTTAGTTGGGTTAGAAGCATTTATTGGTATGCAGAATAAGACAGAGTACCAGGAAGGGCCTAACAGTCACTATTGGAGCTCTTTCAGTTTTCTTTTTTTTTTTTTTAATATCTCTTTTATTGAAACCAAAGAGAAATTCAGGCCGAAAACAATAACAAATAATTAACACAGTAAGTACCAGTAATGGTTTTTACAGACTCAACCGATATCAATGGTGACAATCATCTCTTGTATTTCATTTTCCTTTTTTCCAATGAACAATTTCCTTTCCCCTCCCCCCACCATACACACACCATATATACACACTCACACACGTAGGGTTGAGATGGTAGCATTTTTTAAAGTAGTGTGGCTGCTTTCTTCCACAAGAGAAAATAGTCCTTCAACATTAGCAAGCACTTGGGTTGACTGATCTACTTTTTCTGTAGCAGTTCCAGCTGAGCTTGTTGTTGTATTGAGATTTGCCAATCATATACTGAACGCAAAGAGTCTGAGTTCCATTGGAGCAGAATGTGTTTTTTAGCCAGGACCAATGCAATGGAAAGAAACTGGCTACCCCCTCTTGGAAGGGAAGCGCCATTACTGGACAGATGCAGATAGAATAGAGCTCCTGACCAGGGCACCGGTATGCCAAGTACTTGTTCCACTAGTCCCCGAATTTCTGACCAGTATCCATTCAATTTAGGAAATTCGGTAAACATGTGGCAGAGAGTCCCCACTTGGATTTTGCATTTAAGGCAGTGGTCAGAATCCCAAAGGTGCATTTTGATCCCCTGCGTTCTTGATAAGTAAACCCAATGCAACAATTTGAATTGGATCTCTTGCAGGGTTGCAGACGGTAGCTGCAGCCAAAGACCCAAGAAAGCCTTTTTCACAATTTCAACTATGACAGGTTCCCCCACACCAACCCTCCATCCCCCAGCCAAATGAGTTATATGCAGGTCGGGAAGAGTGGGCTTCAATTGCATGATCCAAACTGCAATTTTATTAAACTTGGGGGTTGTATCGAAGAAAGAATCTTCCTCATCAGTCATAACTAATAGACTAAGATCGCCCTTACACATTTGATAATTATAGTGGCGTCCTTGCAGATATGCGAAGAACTAAGTTTGGGGGATCTCCCACTTTGAAGTTGTTGAAAAGAATAAAAGGCATTAGTTTCCTCATTTACCCATTGGGAGAGGAGGCGGAAGCCTTTGTTGGCCCATGACCTGAAGGCCCCGACCCGGTATGAAATCATTACTACCCATTAGAGATATGAAGGGAGAAACACACCAGCTGTGCCCAATCGACTGGCACCACCATCGCCACACCTTGCCATAGGCTCTCAGCCAAAATGGGACGGGGAGCACAGAGGCTATATAGTGGGGGTAAATGTAGAAGGTTGAGGGATGAGAAAGGGGTGACCCAATCTTAGAACAAACTTCAACATCGAATTTGGTGTGTGCCGCAGCCCAATCATGGATTTGACACATAAGGTAAGCAATGTTGTATAAACGTAGGTCAGGTAGTGTTACTCCGCCCAATTTCTTGTCAAGCCTGAGTACATGAAATTTGACCCTGGCCCACTTTCCCTCCCCCAGAGAAACGAGCTAACCATAGTTCAAAAAGCTCTAATATCCCTCTCCTTTAACCAAATAGGGAGCATCTGAAGACAATAGAGAAACCTTGGAAGGACCAACATCTTGACAAGAGCACATCGCCCCAGAAAAGATAGTGGAAGGTCTTTCCAACGACAAAGCTGAAGCCTTGATTTTTCGATATTATGAGTGTAATATTCGCCTCATATATATTTTTTTGTTCCTGGCATCCCGGTAAATTCCCAAATAGCATATAGAAGATTGCGCTCAGCTCAAGGGGAAGGGAAGGCTAAAAAGAAATTTGAAAATAAGCTGGCCTTAGAGGCAAAAACTCATACTAAAATATTTTTAAAATCTATCTGAAGCAGGAAGCCTATGAGAGAGTCAGTTGGACTGTTAGATGATCAAGGGGTTAAAGGGGCAGCTAGGGAAATAAGGCCAGATGAAGATAAGGCTGATGAAAGTTAATGTGGACAAGTGCAAAGTGATGCACATAGGGAAAAGTAACTGGTAATTCCCAACATTCTGTTTGCTGTTTTGACTGCCGTGGCACACTGAACCAATGATTTCAATGTGTTATCCACTATGACGCCTAGATCTTTTTCTTGGGTGGTAACTCCTAATATGGAAACTAACATTGTGTAACTATAGCATGGGTTATTTTTCCCCATATGCATCACCTTGCACTTATCCACATTAAATTTCATCTGCCATTTGGATGCCCAATATTTCAGTCTCACAAGGTCTTCCTGCAATTTATCACAATCTGCTTGTGATTTAACTACTCTGAACAATTTTGTATCATCTGCAAATTTGATTACCTCACTCATCGTATTTCTTTCCAGATCATTTATAAATATATTGAAAAGTACGGGTCCCAATATAGATCCCTGAGACACTCCACTGCCCACTCCCTTCCACTTAGAAAATTGTCCATTTAATCCTACTCTCTGTTTCCTGTCTTTTAGCCAGTTTGTAATCCATGAAAGGACATCGCCACCTATCCCATGACTTTTTACTTTTCCTAGAAGCCTCTCATGAGAAACTTTGTCAAACGCCTTCTGAAAATCCAAATACACTACATCTACTGGTTCACCTTTATCTACATGTTTGTTTATTAACTCCTTCAAAAAAGTGAAGCAGATTTGTGTGGCAAGACTTGCCTTGGGTAAAGCCATGCTGACTTTGTTCCATTAAACCATGTCTTTCTTTATGTTCTGTAAGTTTGCTATTTAGAACACTTGCCACTATTTTTCCGGGCACTGAAGTCAGGCTAACTGGTCTGTAGTTTCCTGGATCGCACCTGGAGCTCTTTTTAAATATTGGGGTTTCATTAGCCACCCTCCAGTCTTCAGGTACAATGGATGATTTTAATGATAGGTTACAAATTTTTACTAATAGGTCTGAAATTTCATTTTTGAGTTCCTTCAGAACCCTGGGGTGTATACTATCCGGTCCAGGTGATTTTCTACTCTTCAGTTTGTCAATCAGGCCTACCACATCTTCTAGGTTCACCGTGATTTGGTTCAATCCATCTGAATCATTACCCATGAAAACCTTCTCCGGTATGGGTATCTCCCCAACATCCTCTTCAGTAAACACCGAAGAAAAAAAATCATTTAATATTTCCGCGATGGCCTTATCTTCTCTAAGTGCCCCTTTAACCCCTCGATCATCTAACGGTTCAACTGACTCCCTCACAGGCTTTCTGCTTTGGATATATTTTTAAAAGTTTTTACTGTGAGTTTTTGCCTCTACAGCCAACTTCTTTTCAAATTCTCTCTTAGCCTATCTTATCAATGTCTTATATTTAACTTGCCAACGCATATGCATTATCCTATTTTCTTCTGTTGGCTCCTTCTTCCAATTTTTGAATGAAGATCTTTTGGCTAAAATAGCTTCTTTCACCTCCCCTTTTAACCATGCCTGTAATCGTTTTGCCTTCTTTCCACCTTTCTTAATGTGTGGCATACATCTGGACTGTACTTCTAGGATGGTATTTTTTAACAATGACCACGCCTCTTGCACACCTTTTACCTTGGTAGCTGCTCCTTTCAGATTTTTTCTAACTATTTTTCTCATTTTATCAAAGTTTCCCTTTTGAAAGTTTAGCACGAGAGCCGTGGATTTGCTTACTGTCACCTTTCCAGTCATTAATTCAAATTTGATTATGATCACTATTGCCAAGTGTTACCTCTCTTTCCAAATCCTGTGCTCCACTGAGAATTAGATCTAAAATTGCTCCCTCTCTTGTCGGTTCCTGAACCAATTGCTACATAAAACTGTCATTTATTCCATCCAGGAACTTTATCACAAATAATAATAAATAAATATCTCTCTAGCATATCCCGATGATACATTTACCCAGACAATATTGGGGTAATTGAAATCTCCCATTATTACCGCCCTACCAATTTGTTTAGCTTCCCTAATTTCTTTTAGCATTTCACTCTCCGTCTCACCATTTTGACCAGGTGGACGATACTATACTCCTATCACTATAGTCTTCCCCAACACACAAGGGATTTCTACCCATAAAGATTCAGTTGTGCACTTAGTCTCATGCAGGATGAGACTCTATGCCATCCCGGACATAAAGCGCTACACCGCCTCCTGGGTGCTCCTCTCTGTCATTGCGATATAATTTGTACCTCGGTATAGCCCTGTCCCATTGGTTGTCTTCCTTCCCCATGTCTTTTAGATGCCAATTAAGTTTATGTCATCTTTCTTTTTAATAAAGACTCTAACCTGCCTCTGTGTCTGACGTCAGCTGAGACCTTGCCTCCCGACAGTGAGTTTCAGGGGGCTCCTCCCCGTGGGCTGTTCTACCTTTCACTTTGGCCCAGGGCCCACTTACCAACTATCCTAACAGAATCCTAACACTCACGCTCACTGGCTCTCCCACACTCTGTACTTTTTATCTTCCTTACACACGCACACACAAACACATACACACACACTCATACAAACATACTCCTTGGCTTTCTCCTATACACACACACACATTGGCCCTCTCCCTTTACACACACACTCATCCATTCACTGGCTGTCTCTCCCTTACACACACACAAGCACTCACTGTCTCGCTCACTTTCTTTTTCACACACACACTCAATGGCTTTCTCACCCATTGTGAGGGCCCTCTCTCCCTTACATACACACATATGCACATAGACTCTAAATGGCCATCTCTCCCTTACACATACACACACACATACAATATGAGTGGCACTCTCTCCCTTACACGAACACACACACACACATATACACTCACTCACTCACTTTCTCTCCCTTACATATACTCACTGACTCAGTCTCACACACACAAACACATACCACACGGACTTTTGCACAGGCTGTCTCACTCTGGGCCTCTTCTCCCACCTCTGGCAGGAGAGGATATGCTGGTAGCCCCACTGGGCTTTTCTTAGTCCTGAGAAAGGACATGTGGTAGTCCACAGGGCCTCTTGTTCAGCTGGCGGGAGGGGAGATGCTGGGGCCCTGAAGTCTCTTCTTCAGTTGTGGGTCGGGAGTAATTGCTGAGGCCCTGCTAGGGCTTATCTTTGGCCTGGTCAGGCGGCCCAATAAGGTTTTTATTTAGCTGCCAGCGGGAAAGGGACCCTTCTTCAGCTATTTGTGGAAAAGGACATGTTAGGCCTTGTCTTTGGTTACAGGCAGGAGGGAAGGTGTTGGTGGTCTCACTGGCCTATTCCTCGGCCTCCAGTGGGAGAGGATATGCTGGAGACGCCGTCGACTCCGGGCTCTTGGACATGCCCACGTGTGTGCAAGGGCAGACGATTTAAAGGGACTAGCACGGGAAAGTCGGGCCTGCCCCTAAGATGACATCAGACGCCCACCGGTATTTAAACTTGACTGTCTATCTTCTTCCTTGCCTTGCAACGAGGTTCTCTCTCAGAGTTTACTAGTTGTTCGTTCCTGCCTGTTCCTGATCCTGTGTGTTCCTGAGTCCTGCTCCAGCCTTGTTCCTGCTCCAGCCCATCCTTGCCTGCTCGTGTTCCTGGCTCCTGACTTCGGCTCGTCTTCTTGGCTCCTGACTTCGGCTCATCCTCTGGTATTCTACTTCGCTGCCTGTCTTGACTCCTGGATTGTCTTCAGTCTCTGCTGCCTGCCTTGCCTTGGACTTCTCTTCGGACTCCCGCCTTACTCAGACCCCACCTAAGTCCAAGCGGCTCATATCCTCAAGGGCTCCTCCCGGGGGGGATCTCGAACTTCCAGTGGTGAAGATTCTGTTGGTCTCCTGGGTTTGATCTGCCTCTCGGCTACGACCTCTGCTGAGGGCCTTCCCTCGGTACTGCATTACCATCTTCTAGCCGGCTCAAGGATCCACAATCATAATAGCTGCGCATGACTAAGCTTAGATCTTTCTCATAAACAAATGATATTAATAAGGTAGATCTTTCAAAAATCTCCAAAGTAGAGGATTCCAGGAATTCTGTTAAGTTCCCAAAATCTAACTGATGTTGTGCAGCATTCTCTCTGGAGCGTCCAAAAGGCAAAATAATGGAATGTTTTCTGATGATATCTGTAACACCTCAATCATATACTTCCGCAAAGTAACTCTTGGCTCCTTTCCAATTATTTTAGGAAAGTTCAATAGACGCAGATTGAACCGCCTCGTTCGATTTTCAGTAAACTCCACTTTCCTGTTCATAGCCAATTGTTCCTGGATTATAGATGAATAAACCTTTTGGCCTGTTTTTACTTGCTCTTCTAAGCTTTGAATCCTGATTCTGTGGTCTTCGAACTGAGAATTATATTCTTGCGTCAGGTTATCCAGTTTTGAAGAAACATCTGAAATCTGTAAGGAACAGCTTTGAAAAACAGGCCTTAGCTGAGCCACTAATTCCCATAGGGAAACTAGAGTCACCACTGTAGGTTTGGGGACGAGTTTTACCTCACTTTTGTTATCAGACTTGATAGCGAACTCCCGTAGAAACTGGGAACTCTGTCGTACATTCATCATAGGCTCACCTCTATTAGAAAGATCCGCTTGAGGTGTGCCTGCCACGGCCATCAAGCCTGGACTCCCGACAATCGGCGTTGCTGTAACGCTCCCAGACTCCGCGGCTGCTCCCTCTACTGCTAGGTCAGAGCACACCAGTTCTGAAACTGTAAACACCAACTCCGGAGAATATTGAGAGAAAATCGCTGACTGTGTCCTCAGATCAGGGTGGCTGAGAGAGATTTCCCCAGATGAAACGGAGGCTCCTCTTCCAGTCTCATCATCGGGTTTTTCGCTCCCCCTGGTTTCGGGTAAATTATAGTGTGCTCAAGGATGGTATGCTGCCCCGAAGGTAGGGAGGGTGCCAAGGGAAACACCCTAACTTTTCCTTTTCTTTTAGGAGGCGTTAAGTCCAAGAACTGCAATGAATCAGCAAAGAATCTGTGAGCAGACTTGAGCGACGCTATCCACACACCACCATCTTAACTCCTCCCCCTTCTACTGTATGATTTTATGTATGATTTAATTGGATTATGCATGTTGTTTCTGTAAATTGCCACTGGTGATCTTTGTATTGGGATGCAGTTAATAAGATATTGTAAATGAATGAATGAATGAGTGAATGAATTACTTAATCTTCTTTGAGACTATTACAGGACAAGGCGGAATATCAAATAAATTAACTGTGTACTATTGTTTTATCCTTATTGTGCATAATTCTAACTTCTCACTCCATTTCAACTTTGTCTGTTGCCAGCCTTGCTTGCTTCCAGTTTTTACCTTGTTCAGTCCCTGCCCAGCTCCGGGTACCAGTCCCTACCTTGTTCTAGTGTGCTTTGTTCTTGCTTGTTCTAGTTGCTCTGCTGAGTCCCTCCTCCAGCCTCGATCCCAAGCCTCAGTCCAGCTCTTGCTCCAGCTCAGCATGTGTGGCCTTTCCTATCTGTGAATACCAGAGTAGTCTGGGAACCTGACAGTTTCTCCTTTTCCTTGCACCCCTCTACCACTATGCTGGGTCCTGTCTCCTGCCTCCCCTGTCCTCTCTCACTCTGCAACCCCCATCCCAAGTTTCGTTTATGCCCCACGATGTGCAGAGATGTGAGGAGAGTTTTCTGGAAAGCTCTCACTGTTCTTTCCCCCTACGTCCTGCCCTTCTCTGATCTGTGCCCATACCCTGATCCCCAGTGTAACTGGCCTACTTTATCAATTCTATTCCTGAGCTGGCAGCAGGAGCATCACTTTATTAATTTATTTAAAAGTATTTGTTACCCTTTCCCATAAAACAGTACGAGGTGGGATATTGTTGTGCATCCGTCCCCTCTTGCCTTCGTGGTGCGTCCATCCCCACTTGTGGTTGGGGCTTGGGCCTGGCTGCGGCAATGTGTCTGACCACAGGGCGGCCATTCCTACAAGTGCCATGGCGTGGTCGTCGTGGTGTGTGCGGGAGTCAGGGTGTCCGGATTGTTATTTACCTCCGGGGTCAGGTCCTTGTTGGGATCTTGCTGTGCGCGCAGCTCTGACTGTCGAAGCACCGCCGTTTTTGCCAGGATTTCTGGGCCTTCCTGTCATCAGGGCATTTGGGCAACGTTCTCTCCACCTAGCTTGTTGTTGCCCAGGTAGAGTGTCCAGCAAGCTAGGTGGAGAGAACGTTGCCCAAATCTCCTCTTGGAGTGAGTTTCCTCACTCCGACGGCCAGCAAATCTTCACTAGAGACCACTGTTCTTTCCGTAGGTCTCATGTGCAATGCGAAAGTGGCCCCCAACCCCCGACGCTGATACCTAATCCCCACCCCGAGTTAGTAGGTGGCCCTCCCATAGGGATTAAAATACCTGTCTAGGGCATAGGCACTATAGTAAGTCTCTCTCTCTCTCTCTCTCTCTCTCTCTCTCTCTCTCTCTCTCTCTCTCTCTCTCTCTCTCTCTCTCTCTCTCTCTCTCTCTCTCTCCAGGATGTCTGGAACTATTGTGGACTGCAATAATCCTTTCCTGGCCCCTGTAGTGCGCCCCAACTCCGCCCCCTGAATACCAAATTACTAATTTGCATTCGCAAATCACATTAACAGCTGTTAATGTGATTTGTGAATTTATCGCACGCGGTAAAGTGCTTGGAAAATGAGGCCCTTAGTGACATCACAGTGCAGTGACTATATAAGGAGAGTCCCTGCACTGCACTAAGGCCTTGGCAATGATTTTCCAGCATCTTGTTCTTTTCTTTTCCTGCGCATCTTGAGTTTATTTATATTTCAGATTTTTCCTGTGGTTCCTGGCTTCCTGAGAATCCAGATTTTTCCTGTGCTTCTTAAGATCTTCATTGTATTAGTGGTATCGGTGCTAGTTTGAATTTCCGATCCCTCTGATTCTTTGGACTGATATCTGTTTGTTCTTTGCTGACTGACCAAAATACCATCACCTGCCTTGATCTGTGCCTGGACGTCTATCAGAGACACCACGTAAGTCCAGCCGGTCCCGGTAGCCAAGGACTTAGACTAAGGGGAACGTAGCTTGGTATTGGTTAAGCTCCAGCGGGGTTCTGATTCTCCTCTGCCTCCTGAAGGAAGGGACTAGTGGGGATTCCCCTCATGGGTTGAATCATTCTCATTCAGTCCAAAGGGTCCATGTTCACAACAGATATAATATAAACACACATAATAAGCACTTATTACAGTGTCAACTTTCTTCCTGCATGAGGTCAGTCTCTCAATTTGAGACACATAGATCCTTGTTGATCTCAAAACATACTGTAAAACTGGCCCCATTCATCATAGGAAGCAGACATATTAAGCACTGCTTCGTCTACCAGCTGGGTGAAGCAGTGCAGGGACTACAAGAGAAAGAGAGAGAGCAGTAATGCCAGGGAGGCAGGGACAGTAACAGTAGCATCAGTGAGAATAAACGGCTGCATCAGCTAGATGAGCGATGCCCTTGGAGTTGCTACCTTGTGCAAATGCATAGTTTGCATTGTGTGTTTTGCCAGCTCTTGATATGACACTGATCACATTCTGACTTCAGTTAGTAACAAAGATCCACCAGTAGATGACATGATTCACAGTTTCACTACAAAAACCGATTCTCTAAGAACTTACATGCCAGGTGGTAGTCAAACCATACACAATCTACTAACATGTAAGTATCACACCTCAAAATTCACAACTCAGTTGTTCTTTATAATCACTGGGCATTCATTTCTTTTATGTTTCATGTGTGTGCAATCCAAACTAATAAATCGTAATATTTTATGCGCAAAAAATTATTTTTGTTATCGTTTCTCTAATATCAAATTTCAAGAAAAGGAAACCTTCAACCCTCAACGTGGTTCTCACAGATTAATAAAGTTCATGAATGTACTTCCGCTATATTTATAAATGATTAAACATCCACTTAGCTGTGTTGTAGCGTTGAAAAATAATATATTCCCTAAGTGTTCTTTCAAAGGCTAATGCAGATACAACCTATCGCCCAGTTTCCATTGAAGCTTCATAAACTGAATGCCCGATACGGTCCGTGTTTTGGATGAATACCGGTGGAAGTAACCGGAAAACATAAGAAAAGAGCCGAACAAACAGACATGTATCAATAACCAACTTGCCCTATGAAGAAGGTATTCATCCGAAACACGGACCGTGTCGGGCATTCAGTTTATGAAGCTTCGATGGAAACTGGACGATAGATTGCAGCTGCATTTGCCTTTGAAAGAACACTTAGGGGTAGATTTTAAAATGTAGCCTAACCTTTTTAAAATCTGGCCCTTAGGGAATATATTATTATTCGACGCTACAACACAGCTAAGTGGATGTTTAATAATTTATAAATATAGGAGAAGTATGTTCATGAACTTTATTAATCTGTGAGAACCACGTTGAAGGTTGAAAGTTTTCTTTTCTTGAAATTTGATAAAATTTGATGAACATTATATTAAAGAAACGATAACAAAAATAATGTTTTGCACATAAAAAATTATGGTTTATTAGTTTGGATTGCACAAACATGAAAAAGATAAAAGAGACTTCCGGGATGATGTCACTGGGGTTGGCAGCATAGCTAGCTAGCTCCAGACCCCCCTCCCCCCCATCGGACGCCATCCTCCCCTGAAAAACTTTGATATCATAATTTTTTGCTGGGAGTTGGATCAATGTATCTGGGGCAGCCGTTTCGCCGTGATATGCGGCGAAAACAAAGCTTCCGAGGCAGGTAAGGACTTAAAAACAGCGCGGCCTTCCCCGCAGCATCGGCGTCTCAGGCCTGGACTCTGTTCCTTTCAATCGGCGGCCATCCTCCCCTGGAACGCTTTAATACCTAAAAGGTTTTGTTGGGAGTCTGACCAGCGAGTCGGGGGCTGTCGTTTCGCCGCGATTTGCATAAAAAACAAAGCTTCTCAGGCCGGTACGGATCTAAAATCAGTGCGGCCTTCCCCACAGTATCGGTGTCCCAGGCCTGAGCTCCCTCCCTTTGCATCGACGGCCATCCTCCCTACTTTATTTAGCATCTAGCTTCTGAATTTGTGGGGGTTGCAGAGGACACCTGGGGCTTCAGAATCGCCACGTTTTGGGACGGAATTGAGCGCTCCTGGGGATCTTCGGCAATTGCGCGCTAGTTTACAAAAGTTTTTGTGGAAGGGGAAACGGGCTCGGTTGGCTTATGTGGTCCTGGAGCACCCCCGGGAGCAGGGAGGGCTTAATTTACCGGATTTTAGACTCTATAATGTGGCTTGTCAGTTGTGGTATGTGGGTGAATGGATTACAGAAACTTACTCTTATTGTGATTCAGGGATGTTACATAAAATGTCTCAACCTAGCTCCCCTCTAAGTATTATTCAGAGGTGCCTGGGGCTGCGGAGTACCATGGCATACCCTCGAATATTTTTACAACCTTGTATTCGAGCCTGGCGCTGGTTGCGGCAACAGTGGGGCTTGAATGGCATAGCCTCCCTTTTTTTTACCTTTTCTAGGGAATGTAAGTTTTATGCCGGGGAGGGATAGCCAGGCTGTATTCCAGGCTTGGGCTGACAATGGGGTGGAATACATATTTCATTTGTTTGAACCCGATTCCCATGTCCTCCAAGATTTCGCTACTCTGACATGCACGTTTCAATTGCCTACTAAGTACTTTTATGCGTACCTTCAGGCCCGTCATTATATTCAATCCCTCGCATGGTCTGTAGAGGAACTGACAGCGGAAATGACGTTTGCTACTAAGGTTTTTGACACTGCCTGCCTCCATAATACAATTACTGGATGGAAAAAATTAGGGCAGTCCTTGGGCCACTCAGGCCGATTACAGCATCTTACAACTCGTTGGACTGCCTTGTTGGACTCACAGTTGGCCCCGTCCTACCTGAAGAGCTGCTTTACGACTCTTTACCAGTTATTGCCAGACGAGGGGCTGCGTGAGGTCCAATTCAAAATTCTTCATAATATTTTCTGTGTTCACCGATTTCATATGAAGCTTACCCAGTCTTCTTTATGTAGCCGGTGTGGCGTTGTTGAGGGCAACTTATATCATCGTTTGTTGGCGTGCCTGCACGTGGCACTTTTTTGGAAGTCAGTCCTTGACATGATTAATAAAAGTACTGGTATTGTCCTCCCTCATATGGGTCATCTTTTGATGGCACACCAACAGTCTTCTCAGGTTCCTGGTACGGGTTCCAGAGCAAGATTTGAACACCTAGCGGTTATGATGGCGTGCCGTACCGTACTGGCTATCTGGACTGACCCCTTGGCGCAGCCTCAGTTGATGCGTGGTTTGGCAGGATGGCTTCTCTACTTCAGATGGAATTTATGGATTTTCGCCTTGGCAAGAGAAAACCGGATAAGATATATACTGCCTGTTGGAATGCATGTTATGCCCTGTTTCCTCTGGCTCTCCAAACTGAGCTTAATAACACTGGGTACAAGGCCATATGGTCTTAAATGAGGTTCCGAGGGGGGGGGTAGGTTGGGGCTGGGGGGAATGCGCGGTCTGTCTGTGGTATGCATGCGGTATGAATGAGGATGCTTTGGAGCTGGGTATTTGGGGTGGGGGTGGTAGGGTCAGGAGTGGATGGAGGGTATAAAAAAGGAAAACCGGAGAGTACGTTGACAGAGGATTGGTTGTTGCACCACACACTTTTGTGCAGCGCTTGTATTGTATGCAGTTTTTTTTTCCTGTTTGCATCTGCTATTGTTATCTCAGGTTTGTGTAACGTCTTCCTATTAATAAAAATTATTTTGAAAAAAAAAAAGAAATGAATGACCAGTGATTATAAAGAACAGCTGAGTTAAACATTCGACAGCACTTACGATGATGCCCAGTATGAGGTCATCAATATCCAAATACCACTTTTGTGAATTTTGAGGTGTGATGAAGGGGATTATGAAATATAGTGCCTTCAATTTTGCCATGTCTTAAAGGACTCACATGTAAGTGTCAATATGATTCGATTCAAACATGACTGCTCCAAGAAGGACAGATGAGCAATATGTCAGCATAAAGGAAATTAAAAAGAATAGATTAACAATGATATTATGACTCGATATAGGGCTTTGCCACGTATGAGCTTTAAAAAATATTGCATTCAGTGCCTACATTATTCTCAGAAGCACTAATGACAGGGTGTAACTTCCAAGATCACAATTATCTATGAACAACAGGACTCTCCTAGCAAAGGCTGTGTTCTGTAACAGGTTCCATGGTGTAATGGTTAGCACTCTGGACTTTGAATCCAGCAATCCGAGTTCAAATCTCGGTGGAACCTCATTTTTGGATGGGGATAACCGGGTATTCCTGGATTAACAAGGCTTCCAAAATTCACTAAGGGGCAGATTTTAAAACATATGCGCAGGCGTACATTTGTGCGTGCAACCTAGCATGCACAAATGTACGCCCGATTTTATAAAATGTGCGCACAGCCGCGCACATGTTATAAAATCAGGGATCGGCGCGCATAAGGGGGTGCATACTAGTGAAAGTTTGCGTGCACTGAGCCCTCGGGGAGCCCCACTGGCTTTCCCCGTTCCCCCCCCAACTTTCCCTCCCTGTTCCGCCCCCCAGCCCTAAAGAAACCCCCCTCCGTACCTTTGTTTTGGAAGTTACGCCTGCCAGAGGCCGGCATAACTTGCACACACCGGCCAACTGCCGGCGCACGATCCTCCTGTGTCGGAGTCCTTGGCCACGCCTCCTGGACCACCCCACCACACCCCCGGACCGTCTGCCCCGCCCCGCCCCCTGCCCGCCCATTCAGAAAAGCCCTGGGACATACGCACGTCCTGGGGCTTTACGCGCGCTGCCAGGCCTTTTGAAAATAGGCCCGGCACGCGTATCCCACCCTATGCGCATAAATCCTCCTGGATTTACGTACGTAGGTCTTTGCAAATCTGCCCCTAAGTGAAATTTTACTGTTTTTTGTATATTTTTGAGCCTAGTCTAGAAGTTATGTATAATTGCATAATTGTGTGCCTTGGTTTTTATGAGGGGGCAGATTTTAGATGAAACCAAAAAGTGTGCAATCTAGACTGCTTTTCTGGGTTTGAGGAAAAACTAAGAAATAAACCTTTTACTTCTGGCCACTGTTTAGTTCCCTCCCTACCCCTCTACCCCCCAACCCCTGAGTTTACTGTTCTTATATACTCTTCCCTGGATTCCTAGATAATTAGCTTCAGTTACTTCATCTCCCATCACATAGTAGTTCCTTACAGCTCAGATAATTATAATAAACTGTCACCTTTCCCCCCCCCCCCAAAAAAAAATATTGCTTGCAAAAATTGCTGCATGTTCTACCTATTAATCTTTACTGGCCAAAAATTGCTGCATATTCTACCTATTAATCTTTACTGGCCAACACTAATACTTTTAATTGTTATTTCAAATACCTATTAAAAATCTTTGCTAGAGGTCACCTTACCTTATCTATATGATTTTAAGGAATCAGTGATAATTTAACAAAATGTCTTTCATTCAATGCAACAATTGTGGTGCTTATGTACCAAGCCATATCATTTAGAGATCAAAGGATGTCCCTTTTGCCTTCAGGTGTCTGCAATAAAAATGGAGCTGAGTTTTCTAAAGGAGGAATTATTCAGGTTTCAATTAACCTCCCCTTGTTGCACACTCCAGCAGCGTTGGCACCACAGCCGGATCTGCTCACCTCACACTACCCTCCACAAGCGCTGGCCTTGCCGCTAGCTCCCAGTGTCCGCGGTGTCCTACGGCTTCTCCCAGGCCTTCAAGGACTTCTACCTCCACCCGGCTCCTCATGCCGAGGCTCAGCAACCACGCTGGGATCGGGTCCTCCCCTAAGCGTGCGCGCGCGGAACTCCTGGCCATTTAAAGGGCCAAGCGCGGGAAATTCCTCCACGGTGCACCATGATGACATCACTTGAGCTCAGTAAAAAAAATAGGGCTCAGTTCCTTGATCCCCGCCTTGGCAATCAGGTCGACACCGTTGATGTACTAGTTTGCCTCCTTGTGTTCCATTGTTCTCTCATTCCAGTGTCTCCTTGTTCCAGTGTCTCCTCGTTCCAGTGTCTCTTCGTTCCCAGGGTCTTGTGTGTTCCTGTATCCTCAGGTAGTACCTCTTCGGACTGACCTCTGGTACTGACCTCTGCCTGCCTTACCATTCTTCTGTCTGCCGCCTGGAACTGACCTCTGCCTGCCTAACCATTCTTCTGTCTTCCTCCAGGAACAGACCACTGCCTGCCTGACCATTCTCTTGTCTGCCACCTGGAACCGACCCTCGCTTGCCTTAACTACGCTCGGACTGGCTCTGGTATTGATCCCTGCAATGGCTGACTACTCCTGGACTGACCTGGCTCTGACCCTTGCGCTTCACTCGGACACTCTCTTCTGGCCTACTGTGACTACCAGACCAACCCGCTTGGAAACTGACTGCAGCTTCCGCTTGACTAGATCCTCAGGCGCTGCCTGTTTCACCCGGAGAACCTTCCTGAACTGTTACCTCCCTGAGGTCTCCGGAGCTTCCAGTTCGGGTCTAGTCCATCCATTCTGCATCAGCTGCGCACCCTTGCTCGTGGTGGGAACACCCCTTCGGTAAGCTCTCCAGGAGACCACCAGAGGCCCACCTAAGTCCAGGCGGTCCAGGTACCCAAGGGCTCAACCTGCGGAAACCCCGGACTGTTATTGGTGAAGCTCCAGTTAGCCTCTGTCTCCTAGTGTGCTCCACCTCCTGGTGGCAGGCGCTCTCTGGGTCTGACCAGAGGGCCGTACCAATCCTGCACCAGGCCAAGGGTCCACCTCCCGCACAACACCCCTTCCTTGAACCATCCAGTATCTCTCTCCCTTCTCCCACAGAGGTTACAGAAAACCAGGAAAAATGGTTTACAGTGGGATCTGGTAGAACAAGACATGTGATAAAGACACCCACCTTCCCCAATTTTACAGCATCCTGTGCATCAACCACTGCTCCCACAGAGATGTCAGATATCCAGGATTCAAAAACCCAGGAACAATGGGATAACAATGGGCTCTGGCAGAATGAGGCCTGTGATGAAGAGACACCCACGCTCCCCACTGTTACCCCTACAAAATGCTTTTTCTGTATTGGAGAATGAAGAAACCTCAGCAATAGTTTTCAAGTGATTTCTAAAAGTGAAGTCACCCAATGCACCCAGAAGCGCTTCAACAGAATCAAATGTCATAAAAGAAAGCTGCTTCTGCTAGGAGACTCAAATCATCAAAGGAACCAATTTGGGAGCACATTTTGATGGTGACACAACAGTTAAATGCCTTCCAGAATCCTCAGCTAGTAGAAATGCAAACCAGATAGTCCAAATCATTGAAGAAGAAAGTAGGAACTTTGATATTGATGTTATCATCCATCTGGAGATCAATGACCTCGATAGAAATGGTATCTATGAAGTGCAAAAAGATTTCCAAAATCTAGGAACGATGATAAGACACACTTCAAAGATTATTGCCTTTTCGGAAGTATTACCTGTTCATGGAAAGGGAAACGAGAAGCTATGCTATATAGATAATTTCAATTCCTGGCTCAAAACCTGGTGTACAGAAAGTGGTTTTGGATACATTACAGGCTGAGATCATGTATGGAGCAGTAAAAGGCTATATGGTAAGGATGGCCTACATTTGTCTGTAGCAGGAAGGAGAATGTTAAGTAAAAAATTCATATTATATATTATCAGACATTTAAACTAAAGAATGAGGATGGCAGGAGATGTCCAATGAAACTGACATGTCACCCACAAGCAATACAGGAAGTGGGAGGAGAAAATAACAAAATAAATCTCAAAAAAGCAGAAAAGGTGACTAGGAAATGCAACAAATCAAGGGGGAAAAATTGGAAAGCTATGACAACAAATACTCATAGTTTGGGCAATAAAATCCCAGACCTGCAGGCCTAATGGTGGAGGTGGACTTGAATATTGTTGCTGTTATGGAGACATGGTTCATAGATTCTCATGATTAGGATGCAGCCATCCCAGAGAGGTCAGAAAAGGGGGAGGAGTAGCGCTTTATGTCAAAATCAAATCCAAGCAACTGAAGTGCAAGGAATGTGGGGTACAGAAGAAGCATTATGGGCCGTCCTAAAAAAAGATGATGGTGCATCCATTTTTACTGGAGTGGTTTACAGGCCTCTGACTCAAACGGAACAAGTGGACCAAGGCCATGGGGGTGGATGAGGTACATCCCAGGATACTGAGGGAGATCAGAGATGTGCTGGTGGGTCTGCTGAAGGAACTGTTCAACAGATCCCTGGAAATGGGAGTGGAGCCGCAAGATTGGAGAAGAGTGATAGTGGTCCCGCTTCACAAAACTGGAAGCAGAGAGAAGGCTGGAAACTTCAGGCCAGTTAGCCTCTTCTCGGTGGTGGGAAAATTAATGGAGAATCTGCTGAAGGAAAGGATAGTGATCTATCTACAATCCGGTGGGTTGCTTGACCCGAGGCAGCATAGATTCACCAGGGGAAGATCCTGTCAGACAAATCTGATTGATTATTTTGATTGGGTGACTAGAGAATTGGATCAGGGAAGAGTGCTTGATGTGATTTACTTGGATTTTAGTAAAGCTTTTGATACAGTCCCACATAGAAGACTGGTGAACAAAATGAGAAGCTTGGGAGTGGGAGCCAAGATAGTAGAATGGATAGCAAACTGGCTGACTGACAGGAGACAGCGTGTAATGGTAAATAGAGCCTACTCTGAAAAGAGAACAGTGTTAAGTGGAGTGCCACAGGAATCACTTTTGGGATCTGTTCTGTTCAATATCTTTGTGAGTGACCTGGTGGAAGGGTAGAAGGTAAAGTTTGTCTATTTGTGGATGATACTAAGATCTGCAACAGAGTAGACGCATCTGAAGGAGTAGAGAGAATGAAAAGTGATTTAAGAAAACTTGAAGAGTGGTGAAAGATTTGGCAGCTGGGATTCAATGCCAAGAAGTGCAGAGTTATGCATCTGAGGTGCAGCAATCCAAAAGAGCTTTATATGATGGGCAATGAAAGACTAATGTGCACGACTGGGAGATGGACCTTGGTGTGATAGTGTCTAAAGATGGTGTGATGATCTAAAGATGGTGAAGCAATGTGACAAGGTGATAGCTAAAGCCAGAAGAATGCTGGGCTGCATAGAGCGAGGAATAACCAGTAAGAAAAAAGAGGTGATAATGCCCTTGTACATGTCCTTGGTGAGGCCTCACCTGGAGTACTGCGTTTAAATCTGGTGCATGTATCTCAAAAAGGATAACGTCAGGACTGAGACGGTCCAAATAAAAGCAACCAAAATGTTGAGTGGTCAGCATTGGAAGACTTATGAGGAGAAGCTGAAGGATCTGAATATGTACTCCCTGGAAGAAAGGAGGTGCAGGGGAGATATGAAACAGACCTTCAGATATCTGAAAGGTTTTAATGATGCACAATCATCAAACATTTTCTGTTGGAAAGAAATCAATAGAACTAGGGGCCATGAAATGAAACGCCAGGAAGGCGACTCAGAACCAATGTCAGGAAATAATTCTTCATGGAGAGGGTGGTGAATGCATAGAATACCCTCCCTGAAGAGGTGGTGAAGACGAAAACAGTCAAGGAATTCAAAGGGGCGTGGGATAAACACTGGATCCCTAAAGGCTAGAGGTTAGAAATAAAGAAAAGAGTGCATGGGGGTAACTTGCTGGTGTGACAGTTGCTACTTTTAACAAATAACTGTATCAAGGCTTAATGCAACTCCATCATTGCTCTCTGCTTCAACAGCAGTGAGTGAGAAAAGGGAAATTGGATTTAGACAGCAATCAACAAGGGCCCCAACTTTTACAATTTTGGGAACAAATAAACATGGGGGTAACTAGCTGTTGCGGCTTTACTACCCTTAATCACTAAGACTGATCCTTTTGATGCAACTGCAGCACTGCTTTCTGCTTTCAGGGCAACGGTTAAGGGAAATTCAAACAGCATCCAAGGGCCTTGACTGTTACGGTCTGGTAAACTAATAAGCATGAGGCTAACCTGCACAGTGCAGCAGATGGTGGCACAGGCTTGCTGGGCAGACTGGGTGGATCATTTAGTCCTTTTCTGCCACATTTCTATGTTTCTACGTGAACATTTAGAACTTGGCTGTTCCAGCAAAGTAAGATGCGTTAATGGCACAAAAAATACATTTTTTTGTACAATACCATATAATCGTGTGTCAATGTACAGCGCAGTGGACACCTTGTAGTGCTACATAAATGTTTAATAGCAGTAGTATGTTATAATGACCAATATTATAATAAAGTTACTCGAGATGAAGAGAATGTAAATATAGAACTGGTTCTTTTAAAGTATCAAGTAGAATCATGCCTGAAAACACGGAGCTGGACTCTGGGAAGGAGGCTGGGATGGGAGGACCATAGTCCGAGTCCTGTGATTGGTGCACTGCTGCCCCTCTCTGAGCCGGCCACCCCTATTTGTTTGGGTTTTTCATGAATGATGCAGCGGCCCAGGGATGCTATAACGTAGGCAGGTGGGACTCCCATGGCATTTCGCCCTCGCTTCCTTAACAAAATCCGCATCACACAAATTGGATTACAACAAGTCTGCAGTTTATTAGACAATAACAAACAAACCTGAGTTAAGCTAACAAAATTATCTACCCCAAACCCCCGAATCTACCCCCATTAGACATCAGCTATTATGTTTACCCTCCTCCTCGCCCCCAGAGATGGGCATGCTGACCTTCACCATCATCTGGCCCCCCCCCCCAACAGCGGACCTCCGCATACAGTACAGGTCTCTAGGCCACGTCCCAGCCATAAAGCCCCAGCTACTCCAGCAGTGACTTCACTGCAGTCGCACAGCCAAAAACCGCCATTATTCACCACCCACAAACCTGTTTATTAACCGTTTTAACACCTCGCTTCCATAAAGGTGACTCTCTGAATTTAACCCTAATAATGATATTGGACCAACACAGTTTAGTACCCTGAAATAAGTTCAATAAACTACTTAGATCCTTCCTCACCCCTTTGATAAATTTCTGGCATGACCCTTTCCCCACATCATTGCCACACAAATGGATAACCAAGAGTTCCAGCTGCATCCTAGTCTCAGATTCACAGGAGACCATTGGAAGTAACTGCCCCCATTTCATACCACGTACACCATCCAGAAGAGTCACCGATTCTTGGCTTCCAAGCCCAGAGGTTTTCCGTAAGACCTCAAGAGAGCCCTTCGATATGCCCAGTGAATGAACGAGTGGCCCACGACCCAGGCACACCCATAATCCACAATGCCCACCCTCAAGTCTGCAAAAAATAGAAAACAATATTAGACCCCCAAAAACCCACACTGCTCTGCTCCAAGGACTCGGCTGCTGACCCTCACACTGATAAGCCCATGAAAACCTTGCTCCTTATCTAATGTAAGAAGCATAGGCCCCCGACTTTCAACTCTCCATACTTTTGATTACACTTACCACCATGCCCTGTTCGGCGGCTCAGGTGGCTGCTCCAATTCAAAAAGAATGGGTGTTATAAACCCTTGGGTCCCAACCCAAACTTGAAATGACCAGTGAAAGAACTCTCGCAAACTGAAATCAGGACAGAGGGGAACCGTCCTCAGGAACCAAAAAAGGACCGCCCATTGGAGGCCGCAACTTAGCAAAGTTTAATAGCAGCCTTGACAGGGCAAACCAGTTCCTCACCCGCCCTGCCCAGATGCACCATCTGCCCCTTACCCAGCTGATCAGCTTTAGACCACACAATACGAAACGGTACCCCTTCCCGACTAGTATTCACATCCTCCTTTGCCAGGCCATTCACACCGCGGATTTTGCTGTCAGCCACCAATTCTACAATTCGCAAAGCTCCAAAGAAAGCAAGCGAAAAAGCTACCCTAAAAAGGGAAACTTTGTAAAAAAAAACCCAAAACATTAGTAGCAATCTTTGTAAAATAACCTTCAACTCCCCATAGAGGATGGGGTGTCAAGCATCAGCAACTGTAACCTCCTCTAGCCCTCCCGCATTCTTTTGACGGCAAAACTGGCTCTGGGGTTACCCCAACCAAAGAGTTTTTGGAAAAAAGAAATCCCAGTTATCCAGGCTTTCAGTGTGCCTTGAGAAAGCCCCGCCTCCCTGGCTGCCAGGATATACTGCATAATTTCTCTGTTCAGGACCCGTCTGCCACCCCTTAGAGACCAGAAATCTCAAAACAGCACATCTGCCTCTTAGATAAGACGCCCATATTGAAGGTGCCGTGGAAGCCTGAATCATCTTCCAGACTCCGGTAGGCCAAGTTTGCAGGGATAATCTGGGGAAGCTTCTTCCACGTCCACATGCGGGGCCAAACCCCTGAATGTGTCCCACTTGCAACGAGAAAGGGCATCTGCTATTAAATTTTTCACCACAGGAACATGCATAGACCTAGCACAAATATTTCATTTTAAACACAATAATACGAACTCCCTCAACAGCGGAGATACCCGCGCACATCTGGCAGACTGTTTATCATCTGCACAACACTTTTGTTGTCATACCAGAACAACACCCTCCTCTCACTCAAACCTTCACCCCATAGAGCCAGGGCAACCACAATAGGAAAAAGTTCCAGAAAGGTAATATTCTTGGTGATACCGGTTTCGAACCATTCTGCCGGCCACTTCTCCGCGTACCATGCGCCCTGAAAATAAACTCCAAAACCTGAAGCACCCGCAGCATCAGAACAGAGCTCTAACTGTCTGTTGGACACTAACTCCTTTTGTAAAATCAAAGTGCCATTGAAAGAGCATAAACATTCCTCCCAATCAGCTAGCTCACTCCTGATCCTATGGGTCACCCTGATGAATGATGGGTTGCTTTGATTCCCACAGTCACAGATGACAATCTACGTATAAAGGCTTGACCCATGGGGATAACTTGGCATGCAAAGTTAAGGGAACCTATCAAGGACTGCATACAGCGTAGCGTAATGTTTTTAGAAGTGCGAACTAGCTACACCTACATCCAAAATCTACTCACCTTCTCGGCAGGCAAACGACAGACCATTTCTACAGAATCTAGCTTGATACCAAGAAAGGTGAGCTTCAGCCCAGGACCCTCAGTTTTACTGTGTGCAATCGGTATGCCAAACATTGATGCCACCTCCAAAAAAACGTGCAGCATGGCATTGCACTCCACACTACCCCCAGGACCCACAAATAAGAAATCATGCAGGTAAAGAAGCATGGAATCGTGACCCGTAACCTGAGTCATGATCCAATGAATGAAAGAACTAAATGCTTCAAATAAGGCACATGATATCGCACAACCCATAGGCAAGCAATGATCAACAAAAAATTGGCCGAGCAAAGTAAAACCCAATAGAGGGAAAGAATCCGGATGAATCGGTAATAACAGAAAAGCAGACTCAATTTCGGCCTTCGCCATAAGTGCACCCTGTCCCGCTCTTCTGACCAAATCAATGGCCTCATCGAAACTCACGTATTGCACCGAACATCACTTTTTTGGAATAAAGTCATTCACAGAGGCACTGCCCGGAGCGGAAAAATTCAAAATGATTTGGAACTTACCAGACTCTTTCTTGGGAACCACAGCAAATGGGACAAGTGCATAACCTCAAAAGGTGGTTCCGCGAATGGCCCTGCAATCCTCCCTGAAGACAATTCAGCAACCAGCTTCTCTTTCATCACTTCACGAAATCGAGAAGCAGATCTGGATTTCTTCACCTCCCCCCCAGAACCTGGACCAATGTAAGGTATGGAGAAACTCGTATCGAAACCCTCCCCAACAATTCAGCCTCATACCAATAAGGATATAACTTCAACCAACCGCGCATCATCTCTAAACGAATCGGCGAAGAAGCTCTGCAAAATAACAAGTCTTTACTTGCTTCCCCCAGCAGCTCCACCACCCACCCCTTTGCTGCATTTGGAAGCGGAATGAGCTCCTCCACAACTGAAACACGCATGTCGGAATTTGCAGTTGGGGAACAACAAAGAAGACTTGTTAAATCTCCAACAGACATTTGAACTAGACTGGAAAAGCATTGGCTTCCCAGCTTTGCCTCCCTGTTCCTTACCTCCAGACCACAGCGTTCCTGCTTCCCGAAAGGAACCACCTTGCTAACCTGAAGCTGCTGCTTTATCATTCGTCCGCACGGCCTTATTGGTCATCTGCATCAATCACAAATTAATGTCCTGCGTGCCCCAGGTCATGAATTGATTCTCCTCCATCTTGTCCCAAAAATGTTCATCGTAATTTAACCATGCCCACCCTTCGTAATCTTTAAAAGCACCAATGATACTATCACAGTAAGCAAGAAGGGACCCGTACTGAGATAGATCAAAGTGCCCAACTACACTTGCTAACCTCAAAAAAATCCCAGACTCAGTTAATAATGTTCTTAGGAACCTTCTTAGGCACTAAACTATACTTAGCTTTCTCTTTACCATTTTTTCCCTTTTTAACGCCCCCCCCCCCCCCCTCCCTTCTAACAACTTGAAAATATCGATGAAGGTGCGCTGCTTAATCTTCCGTCGCAACCGACGTGGAACACCTTTCCATAATTCCATGAGCTCTACAAGAGCTGGGTGCCCCATATTCTGTCCCGCTCTATATTCCTACCCTTCCATTCCCCGTCACCCCCCGCTTCAGAAGAAGAAGAAGATGAGGAGGAAGATGATACACTAGACTCTCTAACCCTCTTATACTTTACTCTGGGAACCGAATGACTACGATCGCCCTTACCTGACTCAGATCCAGTCGCGGATAAGGTAGCCTGACTAATGTGCTGCCCACACATACTCCACTATCCGAGCTCCTTTGCTGCCCCTCAGGCACCTGACACTGATGCTCACCTTCCCAAAGCGAACCTCCTGCTGAACTGTGCCAGGTTTCTTGTCCAGATGTCCCAGGAAGATCATCTGCCAACTGTGAACCTGCTGAAAGAAAAGGGACAGGACGTCAAGACCCTGCCCCATACCAAACACCTAGGCCTGCTGGCCACTAAATCCACTGGTACCTCCTGACCTGGGAGGCCAGAAAGTCCCCGCGGACCACACACACCATAAATAGCTGGCCTGCAGGAATACTCCCCTCCTAATAGGCCTATCCTTAGAACACCAAGCCGAGACATCCCAGCATTAAGACCCAGAAAAGGGGGGGGCGGCTCCCATGCCAAAACTACCTCCCCATGGAGGGCCATGAAAGCCAAAACCCTATCCCCACCCACCAGCCCAGGGGCTTAAGATCATCCCCTCCAGAGTCCTGAAGCCTGAGGGAGGACCAGCATGGCCTGAGGCTGCGGCAGCGCCGCCTATCGAAGTCACAGGGCTAGAAGGCAGTGCTGCGGGCTCTGAGGGAGGAGGCACTAGGTCCTCTGCACAAGCAATGGAAGGACCCGCATGATGGGAGGAGGACGGTTGGGAAGGCTTGCTGCGGCCTCTGGAACCACGCACCAACTTACCACGGCGCTTACCTGAGGATTTAGAAGAGCAAGAGGCAGGGTGAGCCGGCGTCTCGGGATGGAAAAAAGGAGCTGCATCAGAGGAGGATTGGCGCTCAGCTAGGTGATTTTCAGGAAAATCGGACGCCGACATAAGCCCCCCCAAGTTGGCGCTGACACTTAATTCGTGCCCTGAGCATGGTGGTAAAAAACCCACATTAAAAAACCCGCACTAGCACTGCCGCGGCTCCCTGCATTGCCTATTTGGCTAATAACCTCCTTTGCATGCAGTTAGCATGAATTCGGCAGGAAAAACCGCGGGTCCAAAAGCCCATTTGTATGCACTTTTTTCCGGCACACAAAACCCTTATTACATCCCCGTATAGGGTATTGCCCCGGAAAACATGCATACAAACACACATACATGCGTGCTCAAACCTGAAGCAGCTTTAGTGCACCTTATTACATTGGCCCCCTAGAGAGCTGAAGAAGAGAGTATTAGCTCTCAAAAGTTAGTCAAGACATGTATTAAGTTAGTCTAATAAAAAGGTATCACTTGATATACCGTATATAGTTTTCTTTGTTTTTATTTGTTAACCTTTATTTCTGGAGAGCTGAAGGCACCAAAACAAGAGAAATCTAGGTCTCTTCCCTACTGAACGCCCCAGTTGTTTGACTTCCACTTGTCCACAATAAATTTCATCTACCATTTGGATGCCTAATCTTCCAGTCTTGCAAGGTCCTCCTGCAATTTATCACTATCCACCTATGATGTAACTACACTGAATAATTTTTTTGTCATCTGCAAATTTGATCACCTCACTTGCATCCCTTTCCAGATAATTTATAAATATATTAAAAAGCACCAGTCTAAGTACAGATCCCTGTGGCACTCCACTATTTACCTCTCTCCCACTGAGAAAACTGTTTAATCCTACTCTCCTGTTGTTTAACCAGTTTGCAATCCACAAAAGTATCTTGCCTTCTATCCCATGGCTTTTTAATTTTCTTAGAAGCCTCTCAGGAGAAACTTTGCCAAATGCTTTCTGGAAATCCAAACACACTACATCTACCGGTTCACCTTTAGCCACATTTATTAACCTTCAAAAAAATGTAGCAGATTGGTGAGGTAAGATTTCCCTTGGGTAAATCCTACCTGGCTGTATCCCATTAAACCACGTCATTCTATATGTTCTGTGATTTTGTTTTTTGGAATAGTTTCCATGATTTTCCCTGGCACTGAAGTCAGACTCACCAGTCTATAGTCAAGTTAAAATGCACCTAAGTCCATTGGCAGCTGCAGGGACAGATTTAAGATTTGCTGCTCTAGCTACTTTCTGTGCTTTTACCCCCTCCCCCCACCTCCTGTAAGGGGCTGTTACAGGGAAGCAGAGGGCTATTCTTTGCTGAATGAGATTCAGCAGAGCTGGAAGGCAGCAAGTGTTAGCCAGCCTATTGCTCCTAAATGTTTGCCACCCTAGGTACGAGCATACTGGGTGCTGATTGACAAATCCAGGGCTGATGAACTGAAAGTTTTAATTTGAGAACACTACAGATAATGCAATTCAGTTCATTTCGACACAGTAAAACCCAGTTCAGTTATTGCAAATCCATCCTAAATATCCTTGGCACAAAAGATACCAAAAAGTCACTATAATGTGTCATTAATTTCATCTCTCACCCAGTTTCCTACACAACCTTTTCACACCTAACTCCTCCTGTTGTCATTGTGACTCAGCCGCCTGCAGAAATCTGGCATCCAGGAGAACTAAATGCAATCAGGAAGTAGCAGCAGCAGCACAAGGCAGGTATCTGGGACAGGACTGAGAGAAGCTTAGGCATCCCAAGATGACCTTGCTTATTCAATCATAAGACATTACCATGCTGGGTCAGACCAAGGGTCCATCGAGCCCAGCATCCTGTCTCCGACAGAGGCGAATCTAGATCTCTAGCAAATAGTCGGCAGATTCCAGTGATAAACGGTTTTCCCAAGGGATAAGTGTTTCCCAGGCTAATAACTGTTTATGGACTCACATAGTTACAAAGTAAATGTCAGGAGAAAAAGTCCTATGTGGTCCATTCAGTCTGCCCAACAAGTTTTTAAAAATGTTTTAGGGTAGTAACTGCTGCTTTATGCAGGTTACCCTCATGTCTTCTGTCAAGGATAGTAACTGCCGCTCCATGCAGGTTACCCCAATGCATTACCCCTTTTCTTAAATTCCATCCTTTAGCCACTAGGGATCCTCGCTGTTAATCCCATGCCCTTTTGAATTCCATTACTGTTCTTGTCTTCACCACCTCTTCCAGCAGGACATTCCATGCATGGACCATATCCTCTGGCAACAGATTTCCACAGCTTGATTAAGCATTGAGTGAAAAAGTACATTCTCCAATTTGTTTTAAATCTGCTAACTGCTAATTTTATTGAGTTTCCCCTAGCCCTAGTACTATTTGAAAGAGTAAATAACCCCCAAAAAACAGAAGTCTTGTGGTCTGGAAAAAAGGACCACACTTCCATCCACTCAAAGCTGACCCTAGATGGGACTTCCCTCCCATTCTCTCACCACGTTAAAAGCCTGGATTTCCTCCTGGACTGCAAACTCTCCAATGATGCCCATATTTGGTTGGTAATCAAAACTGCTTCTTCCACCTACACCAACTGTGCCGTCGTCGTCCTTTGATGACTGTGCATTTGCAACAGTGATTCAGACCTGTGTTATTTCCTGCCAGGACTACTGCAACGCTCTGTACGTCGGACTATCCAAGAATCTCCACCACAGCTTACAGCTCATTCAAAATGCAACTGCTTGAACTATATACTAAAGGCCAAAAAACTCGACCACAACACCCCACTCCTCAGATCCTTACACTGGCTCCCCAGACATTACTGAGCAGTGTTCAAAACCCTGGTCCTCATACTCAATGCCCTCAATGGCCTGGCACCTACTTACTGTGCAAGTGTCTCTCCCCGTATACATGCTCCACCTTCTCTTCATTCACAATCACCAGGAAAAGAGCCTTTAGGGGTTCAGCCCCAACATGCTGGAATGCACTTCCATGTGAAATGAGCATGTCCCTGATCTGCTCGCATTCAAAAAGCCCTGAAATCCTGGATGTTTGTAAAAGCATATGGCTTGCAGCCACCCAGCTTAAACCCTGGAAGAGAACTCTGCTCCCCTTACTGCCATCAGATTTCCATATTATTCCCAAAAGCTAACTCGAACCTTCCCACCCTGCCACTGCTTTCACATTTTAAATTGTACACTCGGAACTGCTGCCCTAAATTTGGTTATAGATCTACATCTGGTAACCCACAGTTATTGTATCCTATTACTTGTTCCCACTGTAGATCAGCTCCTGTTCTAGGCTGATAAGTTCCTGCTTATTGTAAATTCGGTTTCTCTGCCACATACTTTGAACTCACGGTGGAAAAACATGATCATAAATAAATGATGATGATGATACCTGTTCCATCCTTTTCATAATTTTATAAATCTTTATCATCTCTCCGTCATCTGTCCTCTAGGAGGAAACATTTTAAAGGTGAATTTTAAAAGCCATATGCACGCCACACAGATTTTAAAAAGCACGCGAGTATGTGCATATCTCCCGGTACATGCACAACTTTTTGTTAAAAGGGCGGGGCATGGGCAATTGTGTGGTAGAGGCGGCATTTACACGCATCTATATAAAATTGTACACACTTGTACACGTGTACAGCCTATTTTATACCATGCACGCATATACACGCTTAAGGCTGAATTTTAAAAGGGCTGTGCGTGCCGATACGGGCAGACACACGCATGGATGGGATGCGTGCACGTCATGGGGTTTTTTAAATGCTTGTGGCCACGTGCATATATGCCTGTACATGCACAACAAAGCCTTTTGGGAAATGGGGCGGGCTGGGGGCGGGATCTGGGTAGGGCTTGGGTGGGCTGGGACAGCGCCATTAGGTACTTTCCTGCTGAAGCACGCACCAGCAGGTGACCAGCCCGTACAACCTGCTACTGCTCCGGAGAGCAGGTAAGCTATAAAACAAAACAAAAAATAGGTTAGTTAGTGGGGTTTTAGGAGTCGGGGTTAGTAGGGGAAAGGGGAGGCAGGTTAGATAGGGGGTTTAGGAAGTTCCCTTGCAGTCCACGCATAATATAAAACTGGCGCGTCTATCTGCGCTCGCTGGGAACCGCACGAACATGGATGCCCGTGAGCGGGTCTTAAAATTTTCTGTCCATTGGTGCAAGCCAGCATATGTGTGTACATGTGCACCTGCACAGCTGTTTAAAAGTTACCATCTTAATCTGTTTAGCCTGTAGTCATAAAGGAGCTTTTCCATGTCCTTTATCATTTTTGTTGCCCTCCTCTGTACCTTTTCTGATTCCTGTACATCTCTGGGGTCAGTATAGGGGGAGGGATTGGACCACCAATAATCACCCCTAAGCCAGGCTGTTTTGGGTCATCAGGAAAAAGCTTTTTGTCCTAGGCTGAAAGCCTCAAGGGGAGAATCCCCCCTAGGACTGATAAAATAGTAGAGAGGGGCTGCTGAGCACACTCACAACCAAATTAAAAATTTATACTTTTTTTTTTTTAATTTCAACTCTAAAAGATACTTGCTTGAACCTTCAAGAAGAGAAAAAGAGGAGAAAAGGGAAAGCTCCTCAAAGTCATAAAAAGAGTAGAAAAGAGGGAACCACAGGTTCTGCCACCTTCATCTGCTGGAGACAGAGAAATACTGAAGGGACGCAGGGTGAGCTCTGTCCTGATACAGGATACCCTTGAAGTTTTTCTCTGTCTCCATCTGCTGGAAAGGAGGCTCAACCCACTGTCTGGACTGATCCGTGGTACTACAGGAATGAAAATTAGCAGGTAAGGACCAATTTTCTTGTGTACATGTGCACCTGCACAGCTGTTTAAAGGTTACCATCTTAATCTGTTTAGCCTGTAGTCATAAAGGAGCTTTTCCATGTCCTTTATCATTTTTGTTGCCCTTCTCTGTACCTTTTCTGATTCCGATTTATCTTGTTATAAATGTGGGTTACCAAAACTGCATGTAATACCAGTAGCAGCTTTGAAATGTTGTCTTTGAGCTCCTCAAGATCTCTTCCCTATGCAGGTACGCGAGATTCCTTTTTCTCACCCAATAAAATCAAATGTGCTTCAGTATTTCTGAATTCTTGCCACCCTGTTGTCTAACCTTCTTGGGGGAGAAAAGGGGAGCAACAGCACCATAGATGTGGCAAAAACCTAAATCCATGACTACCTGTACTCAATAACCAGTCCTTTTGCCCTCTCTCCCTAACTCTCCTTTACCCTGCCACCTTCCATTCCTCTGATCTCTCTCTCCCCCTCTCCCTCCCTTAGTCTCTGGTCTTCTAAATTTCATTCTCCTTGCACCCCTCCCTCTCCATCTTGGGTCCTCTCGCCTTCTGCCTGTCCTATCCTGCTCTCTCACTCTTTCCCCCATCCCTGGTTTCACTTTCCCTGCCCTGTCATCCAGAAAGCTTTCCCTAATTCCCCCTATCCCTGGAAAGCCCACATCCCTTCCCTATCAGCACTGGTTTAAGCTCTTTTTGGCTTCAATGCAACACCAGATTTGGAGGCCCATCCCTATCCCCATGAGTATTTTAGCAAAATAAATGTATAATTACATCCCACACCTGGCTGTCTCTCTCAGCCCTCCTCCCCAGAATTTGTGGCAGAGAGAGCAATTTTTAAAGTCCCCAGCAGCAGAAACAATGCAGGGAATGTTTGAAGCTATATTTCTCCTCTGCTTCCAGTCAGGGCACCCAGTTACAACAGAGCCCAGTGTAATGACATTGATTGTTAAAGCGTTAATCTGGCACTACCCACTATTCCCTGGAAAACTTCACAAACAGATCTGTAGTACAATTTGGCTTCCCCTCTCCTGCTGATATACCCTGCCTAGTGGCATTTCTAGAGAGAAGAATTTGGGTTGGTGAAGGGAGCAAACTAAGTATGATGGGGGACGCGGCAGCCAAAGCGACATTTGCACACATCATGGCTCCCTGCCATTAAACTGGCTATAAAATATTTTATAAGAAAAAGTCCCAAGGTCCTTCTGTGCAATAATAATTAAAAACAAAAAAACATTAAGTATTTCATATCCTCATTCAACCAATTCTATATGGAGATGAGAGTGAAGTCTAAAGTCTAGGCAAGAAGGGTCAGAATCTCAATATAAGTCCTACTCCTCTAGTTCTATAATACAATCTATGTCCACAGAAAGTCCCCTTAAAATAGACCAAGGATATTGACCCTTAAAACTCACTATGCAAAAAAAAAAAAAAAAAAAAAAATTTCAAATTCTGTTGTCACCTCACTAACAGCAGCACAAACATCTTCCACTTCCAGACACTTTGTGCAGCACTCACTGTCTCTCTCCCTTTCATATTCACACACTCAATGGCTTTCTCGCCCATACACACACACACACACACACACACACACACACACACACACAAGAACATGCCATACTGGGTCAGACCAAGGGTCCATCAAGCCCAGCATCCTGTTTCCAACAGTGGCCAATCCAGGCCATAAGAACCTGGCAAGTACCCAAAACCTAAGTCTATTCCATGTAACCATTGCTAATGGCAGTGGCTGTTCTCTAAGTGAACTTAATAGCAGGTAATGGACTTCTCCAAGAACTTATCCAATCCTTTTTTAAACACAGCTATACTAACTGCACTAACCACATCCTCTGACAACAAATTCCAGAGTTTAATTGTGCGTTGAGTAAAAAAGAACTTTCTCCGATTAGTTTTAAATGTGCCCCATGCTAACTTCATGGAGTGCCCCCTAGTCTTTCTACTATCCAAAAGAGAAAATAACCGATTCACATCTACCCGTTCTAGACCTCTCATGATTTTAAACATCTCTATCATATCCCCCCTCAGCCGTCTCTTTTCCAAGCTGAAAAGTCCTAACCTCTTTAGTCTTTCCTCATAGGGGAGCTGTTTCCTTCCCCTTATCATTTTGGTAGCCCTTCTCTATATCTTCTCCATCGCAATTATATCTTTTTGAGATGCAGCGACCAGAATTGTACACAGTATTCAAGGTGCTGTCTCACTATGGAGCGATACAGAGGCATTATGACATTTTCCGTTTTTTTCACCATTCCCTTTCTAATAATTCCCAACATTCTGTTTGCTTTTTTGACTGCCGCAGCACACTGAACCAACGATTTTAATGTGTTAGCCACTATGACACCTAGATCTCTTTCTTGGGTTGTAGCACCTAATATGGAACCCAACATTGTGTAATTATAGCATGGGTTATTTTTCCCTATATGCATCACCTTGCACTTATCCACATTAAATTTCATTTGCCATTTGGATGCCCAATTTTCCAGTCTCACAAGGTCTTCCTGCAATTTATCACAATCTGCTTGTGATTTGACTCCTCTGAACAATTTTGTATCATCTGCAAATTTGATTATCTCATTCATCGTATTTCTTTCCAGATCATTTATAAATATATTGAAAAGTAAGGGTCCCAATACAGATCCCTGAGGCACTCCACTGTCCACTCCCTTCCACTGAGAAAATTGTCCATTTAATCCTACTCTATGTTTCTTGTCTTTTAGCCAGTTTGCAATCCACAAAAGGACATCGCCACCTATCCCATGACTTTTTACTTTTCCTAGAAGCCTCTCATGAGGAACTTTGTCAAACGCCTTCTGAAAATCCAAGTATACTACATCTACCGGTTCACCTTTATCCACATGTTTATTAACTCCTTCAAAAAAGTGAAGCAGATTTGTGAGGCAAGACTTACCCTGGGTAAAGCCATGCTGACTTTGTTCCATTAAACCATGTCTTTCTATATGTTCTGTGATTTTGATGTTTAGAACACTTTCCACTATTTTTCCTGGCACTGAAGTCAGGCTAACCGGTCTGTAGTTTCCCAGATCGCCCATGGATCTCTTTTTAAATATTGGGGTTACATTTGCTATCCTCCAGTCTTCAGGTACAATGGATGATTTTAATGATAGGTTACAAATTTTTACTAATATGTCTGAAATTTCATTTTTTAGTTCCTTCAGAACTCTGGGGTGTATACCATCCGGTCCAGGTGATTTACTACTCTTTAGTTTGTCAATCAGGCCTACCACATCTTCTAGGTTTACCGTGATTTGATTCAGTCCATCTGAATCATTACCCATGAAAACCTTCTCCATTACGGGTACCTCCCCAACATCCTCTTCAGTAAACACCGAAGCAAAGAAATCATTTAATCTTTCCACAATTGCCTTATCTTCTCTAAGTGCCCTTTTAACCCCTTGATCATCTAATGGTCCGACTGACTCCCTCACAGGCTTTCTGCTTCGGATATATTTTAAAAAGTTTTTACTGTGAGTTTTTGCCTCTACAGCCAACTTCTTTTCAAATTCTCTCTTCCCTGTACGTACCTGGATCAGTCCAGACAGTGGGTTATGTCCCCAATCCAGCAGATGGAGTCAGCCCAAGCTTTGAGGGGGCGTATCCATATATGCTACTACCCCCTCTGCAGGAGTTCAGTATCTTCTGACTCCAGCAGATGCGAGTAGGGGATTCAGGCTCCCCTTCATCCCTGGCTATTTCATTTTCTTTTAGTTACCTGACTTCTCGCTGGTTTGCTTGTTTGTCTTGTGGATCAAGTTTGTTTTAAGTTAAAAAAAAAAAAAAAAAAGGTTAGAAGTAGGGTCAGGATCCTCTCAATTTCTGGGGAGTGACTTTGCTTCTCTGTCTTTGCTCTGGGCTGTCTCTTTCCTGTTGGAACGGGGGTAAGTTGGTTTTGTTCTTCTTTCCCTTGCAGCTCAGCCCCGGTGCCCGCGAAAGCCGGTGGTGCCGGCCTCTTCGCGTCTCTCCTTTAGCCCGCGGCCATTTTGCAGCTCCTCGGGGGCTGCTGTGGAGATTAGAAAAGGACGTCTGGGGCGGTTTGTGTGGCCGGGAAGGCCCCCCCGCGGCACCTTCTCCTCGTGGTGCCGGCCTCTTCGCGTCTCTCCTTTAGCCCGCGGCCATTTTGCAGCTCCTCGGGGGCTGCTGTGGAGATGAGAAAAGGACGTCTGGGGCAGGTTGTGTGGCCGGGAAGGCCCCCCCCGCGGCACTTTCTCCTCGTTTCTGACTTCGGGCAGTGCGGGCCGGCCGGGCCCCCCCCCGCATCGGCGTTTCCTTGCGCGTGGCCCCCCCCGAGGCTTCTCCCGATTTTTGGCGCTGTTTTTTGTTTTGTTTTAGTCTGTGCTCCGGCAGCGTTTTTTTTTTTTTCAATGCCGCGGTCAGCACGCTGTGCAGCCTGCGGCGAACCGGGGTCCCGGATCTCTCGGGAGGGCATCTGGACACGATGCCTCCCCGGGGGGGAAGGGCCCTCACAGGTCTTTCAGGATTTTTCATTTTTTGCCCGGGCGGCAGGGGCCGGCCACTCCGCCGTTTTTGGCGGGAACGGCGGCCATGTTGCACTCAGAGCGCCCGGAGGCACAGATCACAAGGGAGGACGGATCCCTAGCGGGCTTTTCCTGCGGGGGGGCTCCCCCTCTTCTGGTGCGGGAACAAGGCACCCATAGCCAGGTCACTGGTAACGCGCCGTCCACTGATCCTCCCCCGAGCAGGCCGGGGTTTTTCCCCCGGAGTTTATCCTGCTCATGCTTACTGCTTAGCTCCAGGGGTTGGAGGCACCTGCGGGACCACCTCCTCCCAAGATTCCACGGATGTCGCCCTCGACGCCAGCCCCCCCCGACCCGTCGGGTGCGGGGGTCCCCCCCACCCTCCTACCAGGGGCCAACCTGTGCCCGCGCCAGTGGGAGCAGGACCAAGCTCCGCTGAACTGGGCCACAACCCCCCGGACGGGGGACAGGGAGACGGCACGCAGGAGGGGGATGATCCGCGTACCCTGCGCCCCTTCCAGAGGGAAGAGCTGGACGACCTCATCCCGCAGATCATCCAGGAGTTGGATCTGGAACCACCGCCAGACCCGCCGGCCCCAGTTGCCCCTGCTGTCGTCACTTCGTCAAAGAAGGGAGTCTCAGTCCTCGCGGCTCTCCAACCAAGGGCTCGGCCTTTTCCCATTCATGATTCGTTTTTACAACTCATCACCAGGGAATGGGACGCTCCGGAGGCCTCCCTGAAAGTCAGCCGGGCCATGGGAAAGCTGTATCCGTTACCCGAGGATTTCCTGGACCTCATCAAGGTGCCAAGGGTAGATTCCGCAGTGTCGGCGGTTACGAAGCGGACGACCATTCCGGGGACGGGTGGGGCAGCGTTGCGAGACACCCAGGATCGTAAGTTGGAAGTTTTTCCTCAAGCGGGTCTTCGAGGTCTCCGCACTAGGGATGAGGGCATCCATGTGTAGCTCGCTAGCCCAGCAGGCTAGCCTCCTCTGGGTACAACAACTCCTCACCTCTCAGGACCCGCCGGCCGCCGAGGCCGCCCGAGCTGATCGCCTGGAAGCCGCAGTGGCGTATGGGTCAGACGCCTCTTAGGACCTCTTTCGGGTTCTCGCTCGCTCCATGGTTTCGGTGGTGGCGGCACGGCGTCTTTGGTGGCTTCGCAACTGGGCGGCTGATACTTCCTCCAAGTCCAGCCTAGGCTCTCTTCCATTCAGGGGTAACTTCCTCTTCAGTGAGGACCTGGATCGGATCATCAAGTCTCTGGGAGAGAACGCAGTTCATCGACTGCCGGAAGATAGGTACCGCACGACCAGAGCATTTGCCTCCTCCTGGACCAGATCCAGAGCGAAACGGCGCTACAGGGGCTACAGGCAACCGGCCTCCCGGCCATCCGCTCCACGGTCTCAGCCCTGGTCGTGCTCTTTTCGTGGGCGCCGCCCCGCGCGCACTTCCTCCGGACCCGGTAATCCCTCTCCCAAGTCTTCGCAATGATGCCAGTCTCGCCCACTCCCCGGTCCCCAGGACCGGGGGCCGGCTAAGGTATCTCTACGCGGAGTGGGCGCGGATCACGTCAGGCCGGTGGGTCCTGGACACTATTAAACACGGCTACGCATTGGAATTTGTCCGCCCTCCGCAGGGAAGGTTCATCTTCTCCCCCTGCGGTTCGGTCGACAAGAGAAGAGCGGTTCAGGGGACTCTGGACAGGCTTCGGAAGATCGACGCCATCGCTGGACGGATCCTCCCGACCCATCCTGGACCTCAAGGAAATCAACAAATCACTACGAGTGGTTCGGTTCCACATGGAAACATTGCGATCTGTGATCGCGGCGGTGCATCGCGGAGAGTTCCTCGCCTCCCTGGTTCTGACGGCGGCCTATCTGCATATCCCCATTCGTCCGGACTATCGCCGGCTTCTTCGTTTCAAGATTCTGGACCAACATTTTCAGTACACAGCCCTCCCGTTTGGGTTGGCGACTGCGCCGCGCACCTTCGTCAAGATTATGGTGGTGGTTGCGGCAGCCCTACGGCGGGAGGCCATCCTGGTCCATCCCTCTCTGGACGATTGGCTTATCCGGGCGAAGTCCCTCAATCATGGCCGCGCAGCGGTAGCCAGGGTGATACAGTTCCTGCGTTCCCTGGGATGGGTGGTGAGCTTCGCCAAGAGCTCGCTCGTGCCTTCACAGCGCTTGGACTTCTTGGGGGCGACCTTCGGATGGGTTCCACCATCGACCTGGTCCCTTGGGCGTTTGCGCATCTCAGACCATTGCAGTGGGCGCTGCTCTCCCATTGGAAGCCTCTCTCGCAAGACTACCAGATGGTGCTCCCGCAGCCGGCCAGGGACAGTTTGGCCTGGTGGTTGGATCCTTCGCACCTGGCCCGGGGGATGTCTCTCGATGTTCCCGATTGGGTGGTGGTGACCACCGATGCCAGTCTGAAGGGTTGGGGAGCAGTGTGCAATCGCAGCGCCACGCAGGGGACGTGGTCAGCGGAGGAGGCGCAGTGGTCAATCGACCGTCTGGAATCCAGAGCGGTCCGGCTGGCTCTGCAACATTTCCTACCGCTTCTTCAGAACTGGGAAGTCAGAATCCTATCGGACAACGCTACCACATCAACCTACATCAACCGACAAGGAGACACGTGCAGCCCGCAGGTCGCGCTAGAGGCGGCGCTGCTGCTGCAATGGGCGAAGCGTCATCTTGTCCGGCTAGCAGCCTCGCACGTCGCCAGGGTGGACAACGTCCAGGCGGACTTCCTCAGTCGTCAACTACTGGACCCAGGAGAGTGGTCCCTCTCCGACAAAGCGATGCAACTTCTCCTCCATCGGTGGGGGGTCCCCCACTTGGATCTGATGGCGTCCGCTCTCAACGCCAAGGCTCCACGCTTCTTCAGTCGTCGGGGTGAGCGCGGCGCGGAGGGAGTGGATGCCCTGGTCCTCCCGTGGCCGCCACACCTTCTGCTCTACGCTTTCCACCGTGGCCTCTGGTGGGCAGGATGCTCCGCAGAATAGAGAGCCATCAGGGGACCGAGATTTTCGTCGACCCAGAATGGCCCAGGCGACCTTGGTTTGCGGACCTACTACAGCTGGTGATCGACGGGCCAATCAGGCTGGGGCACCTCCCCCAGCTCCTACGTCAGGGCCCGGTATTTTTCGAGCAGGCAGAACTCTTCTGTCTTGCGGCCTGGCTTTTGTGAGGTGCCGGCGCTGGGACTACCAGGAGGCGGAAGTGTCAACGCTGTTGCGCTTGCGAAACACGTCGACGTCGGTGGCCTATGTTCGCGTCTGGAAGGTGTTTGAGTCGTGGTGTTCCAGTCAGAACACGGGACCCACTACGGCTTCTGTTCCACAGATCCTTCAATTCCTACAGGCGGGAGTGGACAAGGGGCTCGTCTATAATTCCCTACGGGTTCAGGTGCCCGCCCTTGGTTCGCCTTTGTGCGATGGGGGCTCTCTGCTACAGCACCCGGACATTGTTCGTTTCCTCAAGGGTGTCAGACATCTGCGGCACTTCGCTCCCTGTCGGGACCACTGTTCGAGCCACGGCGGAGTGCAACGCTTAAGGATCTCACCCTTACGACAGTGTTTCTGGTGGCAATCTGTTCCGCTCGACGCATACCGGAACTGCAGGCTCTTTCGTGCAGAGAGCCTTATCTACGTTTTCTCCGACTCTGGAGTTTCGATCCGCACCGTTCCATCATGTCTCCCGAAGGTCTGTGTTCCAGGTGAATCAGACGGTGGAACTGCCGCCCTTCTTTTCTTCTGAGCTGAAGTCTCTACGGCTCTTGGATGTCAAGCGCACTCTGCGTTTTTATCTGGAGGCTACGAATGATTTCCGGACGTCTGACCATCTCTTCGTACTTTGGTCCGGCTCTAAGAAGGGGTCCCAGGCCTTGAAGACGACCATTGACAGATGGCTGAAGGCTGGCATTGCAGCTTCCTACATTGGGGTGGGGCGGACTCCCCCATCCGACATGGTTGCGCACTCTACACGTTCTCCGGAGGCCTCCTGAGCGGAGGTTCGCTCGGTCTCTTCTCAAGAGATCTGTACAGCAGCCGCCTGGACGTCGTTACATACGTTCTCAAGGCACTATCTCGCCTCTACAGTCTCTGGTCATTTTGGCGAGCAGGTTCTCCGAGCAGGCCTCGCAGGACCCCACCCGATTTGGGGAAGCTTGGGTACATCCCACTGTCTGGACTGATCCAGGTACGTACAGGGAAAAGAAAATTATTACTTACCTGCTAATTTTCGTTCCTGTAGTACCATGGATCAGTCCAGACGCCCACCGCGTTTGGGTTCTTGATCCTGCTCGGCTCTGCGCTGCTTCTTGCTCGCAGTGTTTTTCTGTCTTCACAGTCGTTTCTTTCACTGTTTTTCACAGCTCCCTACAAGTTGGTAGGATGTTTGCAGTTACTTGTTGCGATTACAATTGTTTTCATTCTCTGTTTCTACAAACTTGATCCTTGGGGGTTTCTACTCGGGCTTTGATAAACTCGATACTGAACTCCTGCAGAGGGGGTAGTAGCATATATGGATACGCCCCCTCAAAGCTTGGGCTGACTCCATCTGCTGGATTGGGGACATAACCCACTGTCTGGACTGATCCATGGTACTACAGGAACGAAAATTAGCAGGTAAGTAATAATTTTCTTTTAGCCTGTCTTATCAATGTCTTACATTTAATTTGCCAATGTTTATGCTTTATCCTATTTACTTCTGTTGGATCCTTCATCCAATTTTTGAATGAAGATCTTTTGGCTAAAATAGCTTCTTTCACCTCCCCTTTTAACCATGCCGGTAATTGTTTTGCCTTCTTTCCACCTTTCTTAATGTGTGGAATACATCTAGACTGTGCTTCTAGAATGGTATTTTTTAACACTGACCACGCCTCTTGGACATTTTTTACTTTTGTAGCTGCTCCTTTCAGTATTTTTCTAACAATTTTTCTCATTTTATCAAAGTTTCCCTTTATAATTTATATTATATTTATAATTTATATATTTATATATATATATATAATATATTATATATATATATATTAATTTATATATAATTTATATTTATAATTATATTTATATTTATATATTTATAATTTATATTTATATAATAATATTTTTATAAGATAGGCGCGTCTACGCGCCTATCTTATAAAATCCAGCGTACTTTTTTTCGCGCCTGGTGCGCGAACAAAAGTACGCGATCGCGCAAATTTTTAAAATCTACCCCTATGTGTCTGGTAGTGGCCTACCGGCGTCTGATCGAATTCTCAATAAAGTTTTTGTTGATGGGGGGGGGGTTTTTGTGAAAGTGGCACCTGCCTATAAATTAAGGGATGAGCTAGGGGTGGGTGGCTTTGGGAAATACAAACAGTCTAACTTCAGTTAGTCAGCCAGAATGACTCACTGCTCTCTTGATTAACAAATGTTGGTCCCTATTCAAACCCAATCACACTACCTCAACACCTTTCCAAGGTGAGTAACTGAGCTGAACTATTCAACTTTTTTACTTTGGTATACACTGCTCCTAGCTTATTTCTAGCTTCTGGCTCCTTTTTTTTTGGGGGGGGTGGGGGCGGTTTGTGGGGGTATTTTTTTTCAATAAAAACACTCAGTTTGTATTAAATACAAACAGTTCTTTAAAAGTCTGCAGAACACTCAGTTCTGCAGACTTTTAAAAATAAACACACTACTTATTGCTTACTAGCTACCGTATTGACTGACTACTTAAAAATACAATTTGATTGGACTATGCATGCTGTTTCTGTAAATTGCCACTGGTGATCTTTGTATTGGGATGCAGTTAATAAGATATTGTAAATTCAGTTTTGTACTGTTTGCACACCCTGTTCGAATGTAAACCGGCACGATGTGATTTTTTCACGAATGCCGGTATATAAAAAAACCTAAATAAACAAACAAATAAATAAATAAATAAATAGATGAATTACTTAATCTTCTTTGAGACTATTACAGGACAAAGTGGAATATCAAATAAATAAACTGTGTACTATTGTTTTATCCTTATTGTGAATAATTCTAGCTTCTCACTCCATTTCAACTTTGTCTGTTGCCAGCCTTGCTTGCTTCCAGTATTTACCTTATTCAGTCCCTGCCCTGCCTAGTGTGCTTTCTTCTTGCTTGTTCTAGTTGCTCTGTTGAGTCCCTCCTCCAGCCTCAATCCCAAGCCTCAATCCAGCTCTAGCTCCAGCTCAGCATGTGTGGCTTTTCCAATCTGTGAATAACAGAGTAGTCTGAGAACCTGACACTATCTTCTTTTCCTTACACCCCTCTACCACCATACTGGGTCCTGTCTCCTGCCTCCCCTGTCCTCCCTCACTCTGCAACCCCCATCCCAAGTTTTGTTTTTTCTCCAGGATGTGCAGAGATGTGAGGAGAGTTTTCTGGAAAGCTCTCACTGTTCTTGCTTTCTCCCTACATCCTGCCCTTCTCTGACCTGTGCCCATACCCTGATCCCCAGTGTAACTGGCCTACTTTATCAATTCTATTCCTGAGCTGGCAGCAAGAGCATCATTTTATTAATTTATTTAAAAGTATTTGTTACCTTTCTCCATAAAACAGTACGAGGTGGGATATTGTGAGTCCTTCCTCACTTGCCTTCGCGGTGCGTCCATCCCCTCATGCCTTTGCGGCGGGATTGCGATTGAGGCTTGGGCCTGGCCGCGGCGATGTGCCTGACCACAGCACAACTGTTTCTGCAAGCGCCACGGCGAGGTCATCGTGGTACGCGCGGGAGTGGGGGTCTCTTGCTTCTTTTTTACCTCCAGGATCAGGTCCTTGTCGGGATCTTGCTCTGCGCGTGGCTGAGCGGCTCTTACGGTCGGGGCTCTTCTGTCTTTGCCGGGATTTCTGGGTCTTGTTATGTAAAGCACACTCTACGCTTATAGCCAGGGACACAAGAACACTTAGACTCAGTAGAAAGTATAATTTCTTTTTATTAATCAGTATAAGTATCCTCGGGAGATGCTGGGTACTGGATGCCCTTTGTCTGACAAACTGACCAGCATTTCTTCGTATACAGGAAGTGACTCTTCTTTTATAGATAACATTCAATACTGGAGAAGGTTCTAGAGATTTGCGTGACTGCCCAAAGGATCATTTACATAAGTTGTAATGTCAACTGCATGATAACATCATCCCTAACTACCCCTGATTAGTTTACCCATGGACTTGTAGCTCATTTACCATGGCTGTTGAGATAGTTCTTTGTTCTGTTAAAATCTTACTGGTCAAGACAATCAACACGTCTGTAGCTGTGTTGATTACAAACTCCTGAGAATAGTGCCTGAAGCTCCCCTTTGGTTTCTTCTGTGTGACCCTATGAATAGGCATCACCTGTCTGGTGCCAGCTTGCCTGCCTCTACAGATATCCAGGGACATTCTGTAAGTCATGCTCAGAAAGTCACTCAGAGTCCATTCAGCCTAGGCAGGCTAAAGAAAAGCAGAGGCTTCTGGGGATTTCCTTCTCCATGTTGATTTTCTGTTCAGGCATACTTCTCAGTCTTCCTGTCATCGGGGCTCATTAGGCACACGCGTTGTTTTTCTTTAAATATAAAGGGCCAGTAGCGTTTTTTTTCCTCGAGGCCCTAGTTAGTGACATCACAGTGCAGGAACTATATAAGGAGAGTCCCTGCACTGCACTAATGCCTTGGCAACGATTTTCCAGCGTCTTGTTCTTTTCTTTTCCTGCGCATCTTGAGTTTATTTATATTTTAGATTTTTCCTGTGGTTCCTAGCTTCCTGATAATCCTGATTTCTCCTGTGCCTTTTTTTTTATATATATAATTTTAATATGATTTACAGAATAAATTCCAAATATTCAAATCATCGGAAATCATTGAAGAAAGCAATAAAAAGGAAAAGGAAAATATCACACAATAAAATATTTCCATCTTTCTCCCATTATCATATTTAACTGTTAAGCGGCAATATTGGGGGATCCAAGATATAAAGGAACATTATCTATACAATTATTTAGAATTTGAAAACTTAAGGAGGATACTAAACTTTCTTTCTAAACTCTAGACTTTTAGGTCACACTTCTCCCATTCTTATGGCTATCTATAAATGTACGTAGATGGTCAGGTTCGAAGAAAATGTAGCAGGCATTGTTCAACTTAATAAGCATTTGCAAGGATATCTTATGGTTATCCTGGCGCCCATCAACCTTGCATTCTGGCACATCTCAAGCATCTTTTTTCTCTGGATTTGTGTTGCTTTGGTAACGTCTTTCCTGTGCTTCTTAAGATCTTCGTCGGATTAGTGGTATTGGTGGTAATTTGAATTTCCGATCCCTCTGATTCTTTGGACTGAAATCCATTTGTTCTTCGCTGACTGACCAAAATACGATCACCTGCCTTGATCTGTGCCCGGACGTCTATCAGAGACACCACGTAAGTCCAGCTGGCCCCCGGTACTCAAGGGCTCAACCTAAGGGGAACATCGGTTGGTATTGGTAAAGCTCCAGCGGGGTTCTGATTCTCCTCTGGTGGACGTAACTGGAAAATGGAAGAAAAGAGCGAACAGACATGTATCAATAATCGACTTGCCCTATGAAGAAGGTATTCATCCGAAACGCAGACCGTGTCGGGCATTCAGTTTATGAAGCTTCGATGGAAATTGGGCGTTAGATTGCATCTGCATTTGCCTTTGAAAGAACACTTAGGGGTAGATTTTAAAAGGTTGCCTAACCTTTTTAAAATCCATCCCTTAGGGAATATATTATTTTTCAACACTACAACACAGCTAAGTGGATGTTTAATAATTTATAAATATAGCGGAAGTATGTTCATGAACTTTATTAATCTGTGAGAACCACGTTGAAGGTTGAAGGTTTTCTTTTCTTGAAATTTGATAAAATTTGATAAGCATTATATAAGAGAAACAATAACAAAAATATTTTTTTGCAGATAAAAAATTACGGTTTATTAATTTGGATTGCACACACATGAAAAAGATAAAAGAAATGAATGACCAGTGATTATAAAAAACGACCAAGTTAAACATGCAACGCACTTACAATAATACCCAGTATGAGGTCATCACTACACAAATACCACTTTTGTGAATTTTGAGGTGTGATAGTTACATGTTAGTAGATTTTGATTCTCAGTTTGACAGATCAGTTACAAGCACGGTTAAAATGAGCTGGCACAAGCACATCAGACTGATGAAACTGCATTGGGTCAGAGAATGATCGACATAATAGCTCAGTACATAAGCTCCTTGAGACTGGAATGTGGATCAAGGCAATCTGCTTCCCAAATGTATGGGTGTCCTGAAGATCAAGAAAGGTCATGAATGTGTGGAACTACTTCACTTCTCTTGCCAGAATCAGCTAACTACACCAAATATTTCCAACCTAGAGGATGGTAGTGGAGGGTAGTTAAGAACACCACAATAGGAGGTGAATTAAGTCTCTCATACAGACTTAAGAACTTTTCAGGGAAAGAGCCTAAAGCCATTAATGAAGGAATTATGAAATATAGTGCCTTCAATTTTGCCATGTCATGAAGGATTCACAGATAAGTGCCAATATGATTCAATCAGATACTAGAATCAAACATGACTGCTCCAAAAAGCACAGATGAGCAATATGTCAGCAAAAAGGAAATTAAAAAGAATAGATTAACAATGATATTTTGACTCGATACAGGGATTTGGCACATGTGTGCTTTAAAAAATATTGCATTCAGTGCCTACATTATTTTCAGAAGCACTAATGATAGGGTGTAACTTCCCTGGTCACAATTATCTATGAACTTCAGGACTCTCCTAGCAAAGGCTGTGTTCTGTAACAGGTTCCATGGTGTAATGGTTAGCACTCTGGACTTTGAATCCAGCAATCTGAGTTCAAATCTCGGTGGAACCTCATTTTTGGGTGGGGATAACCAGGTTTGCCTGGCCATGAGGTTGGTGTGTTGAGGAGGAACAGAGTCTTCTGACTGCAGGTATTCTTGGATTCTCAATGCTTCCAGAATTCACTAAGTGAACTTTTACTGTTTTTGGTATATTTTTGAGCCTAGTCTAGAAGTTATGTATAATTGCATAATTGTATGCCTTGGTTTTTATGAGGGGGCAGATTTTAGCTGAAACCAAAAAGTGTGCAATCTAGACTGCTTTTCTGGGTTTGAGGAAAAACTAAGAAATAAACCTTTTACTTCTAGCCACTATTTAGTTCCCTCCCTACCCCTCTACCCCCCCCCCCCCCCCCGGCAACCCCTCAGTTTACTGTTCTTATATACTCTTCCCTGGATTCCTAGATAATTAGCTTCAATTACTTCATCTCCCATCACATAGTAGTTCCTTACAGCTCAGATAATTGTAACTTAAACTGTCATATTGCTTATAAAAATTGGTTTTCATATTCTACCTATTAATCTTTACTGGCAAACACTTATACTTTTAGTTGTTATTTCAAATACCTATTAAAATTATTTGCTAGAGCACAAATTTTACCTAACCTTATCAATATGATTTTAAGGAATCAGTGATAATTTAACAAAATGTCTTTCATTAAATGCAACAATTAAGAACATAAGAAAATGCCATACTGGGTCAGACCAAGGGTCCATCAAGCCCAGCATCCTGCTTCCAACAGTGGCCAATCAAGGCCACAGGAACCTGGCAAGTACCCAAAAACTAAGTCTATTCCATGTTACCATTGCTAATGGCAGAGGCTATTCTCTAGGTGAACCTAATAGCAGGTAATGGACTTCTCCTCCAAGAACTTATCCAATCCTTTTTTAAACACAGCTATACTAACTGCACTAACCACATCCTCTGGCAACAAATTCCAGAGTTTAATTGGGCGTAGAGTAAAAAAGAACTTTCTCTGATTAGTTTTAAATGTGCCCCATGCTAACTTCATGGAGTGCCCCCTAGTCTTTCTACTATCTGAAAGAGTAAATAACCGATTCACATCTACCCGTTCTAGACCTCTCATGATCTTAAACACCTCTATCATATCCCGCCTCAGCCGTCTCTTCTCCAAGCTGAACAGCCCTAACCTCTTCAGCCTTTCCTCATAGGGGAGCTGTTCCATCCCCTTTATCATTTTGGTTGCCCTTCTCTGTACCTTCTCCATCACAACTATATCTTTTTTGAGCTGCGGTGACCAGAATTGTACAAAGTATTCAAGGTGTGGTCTCACCATGGAGCGATATAGAGGCATTATGACATTTTCCGTTCTATTAACCATTCCCTTCCTAAAAATTTCTAACATTCTGACTGCTGCAGCACACTGAGCCGACAATTTTAAAGTATTATCCATTATGATGCCTAGATCTTTTTCCTGGGTGGTAGCTCCTAATATGGAACCTAACATCATGTAACTACAGCAAGGGTTATTTTTCCCTATATGCAAGCCGGATATAGTTAATTCTAGTGTCTGTCTTTCCCTCCCACTCAACCCTTGATTTTTAGGCAAGAGAAACTTTCTCATTAAAAATCAATCAGGCTCTTATCTAAATCATACCATTATATCAGCCCTTAACCCCTTGTAGTACACTAGCTGATTAATTAGTAAATTCACCTGTAAATTTAAAGTACTCTAATTCCAACTCCCTTAGTATCCTAAACTTAACTAGGAACTCAATAAAATTAAGATGAAGGCAGCAGTCCAGCAGCAAGAGGGGGGCTTTTCAGTCTTTTGCATTGAGTTTCACATGAATGATTTTTTACCCACCGGTGAGAGATTGTATGTGTGCACTCGGTGCAAAGAGCTCCTGGCTCTCAGGGAACAAGTCCGATATCTTGAGGCTAGAGTAGCAGACTTGGAGGAGCTGAGGCAGAGAGGTACATTGATGAGACCTTCAGGGACATAGTAGCCATGTCCCAAATCCAGTCTCTCAGCCCCAGTGCTGCCTTGGATCAGAAAGGTCTCCCAGTAGGAGAACATCACCCTGGTGTAGCAGGAAGTGATCCTGTAGCAAGGACCTGCTCTCCAGGTGATGTATTGTCCTCTCGCACTGAGGACAAGTCTCCCAGGGCTACTGCCCAGGAGGAAAGGGTTAGGTCGGCCATCATAGTTGGTGATCAATTATTAGAAATGTAGATAGCTGGGTGGCTGGTGGACATGAGGACTGCCTGATAACTTGCCTGCCTGATTCGAAGGTGTCAGACCTCACGCGTCACCTAGATAGGATTATAGACAGTGCTGGGGAGGAGCCGGCTGTCATGGTACATGTGGGCACCAACGACATAGGAAAATGTAGGAGAGAGATTCTGGAAGCCAAATTTAGGATTTTAGGTAGAAAGCTGAAATCCAGAACCTCTAGGGTGGCATTCTCTGAAATGCTTCCTGTTCCACATGCAGGTCCCCAGAGGCAGGCAGAGCTCCAGAGTTTCAATGCATGGTGCAGGGAAGAGGGATTCAGTTTTGTAAGGAACTGGGAAAACTTTTGGGAAGGGGGAGACTTTTACGAAAGGATGGGCTCCACCTTAACCAGAGTGGAACCAAGCTTGCTAGAGACATGAAGTTCCTGGATATAATAAATGACTGCTTCATGGAGCAAATGGTTCATGAACCAATGAGAGAGGGAGCTATTTTAGATTTAATTCTTAGTAGAATGCAGGATTTGGTGAGAGAGGTAACGATGGTGGGGCCACTTGGCAATACTGATCATAACATGATCAAATTTAAACTAATAACTGGAAGGGGGGACAATAAGTAAATCTACAGCTCTAATACTAAATTTTCAAAAGAGAAACTGATAAAATGAGGAAAATAGTTAGAAAAAAACTGAAAGGTACAGCTGCAAATGTTAAAAGTGTTCAACAGGCATGGACATTGTTTAAAAATACAATCCTAGACACGCAGTCCAGATGTATTCCATGCATTAAGAAAGGTGGAAGGAAGGCAAAACGATTTTCGTCATGGTTAAAAGTTGAGGTGAAAGTGGCTATTTTAGCCAAAAAAACATTCTTCAAAAGTTGGAAGAAGGATCCATCTGAAGAAAATTGGATGAAGCATAAGCATTGTCCAGTTAAGTGTAAAACATTGATAAGACAGGCGAAGAGAGAATTTGAAATGAAGATGGCCGTAGAGGCAAAAACTCATAATAAAAACCTTTTAAAACATATCCTAAGCAAGAAATCTGTGAGGGAGTTAGTGTAGATGGCTGAGGGGTTAAAGGGGCTCATAGGGAAGATAAGCCCATTGCAGAAAGACTAAATGAATTCTTTGCTTCCTTGTTTACTAATGAGGATGTTGAGGAGATACCAGTTCCGGAGATGGTTTTCAAGGGTGATGAGTCAGACGAACCAAACCAAATCACTGTGAACCTGGAAGATGTAGTAGGCCAGATTGACAAACTAAAGAGTAGCAAATCACCTGGCCCAGATTGTATGCATCCTAGGGTACTGAAGAAACTCAAAAATCAAATTTCTGATCTATTAGTTAAAATTTGTACCCTATCATTAAAATATCCATTGTACCTGAAGACTGGAGGGTGGCCAATATAGCCCCAATATTTAAAAAGGGCTTCAGGGGCGATCCAATAAACTATAGACCAGTGAGCCTGATTTCAGTCCCGGGAAAAATAGTGGAAACTATTCTAAAGATCAAAATTGTAGAGCATATCGAAAGACATAGTTTAATGGAACACAGACAACATGGATTTACCCAAGGGAAGTCTTGACTAACAAATCTGCTTAATTTTTTTGAAGGGGTTAATAAACATGCGAATAAAGGTGAACCGATAGATATAGTGTATTTGGATTTTCAGAAAGCATTTGACAAAGTCCCTCATGGCTTTATCTCTCACACAAACACACACACAGGCTTTCTCATGCTCACTGGCTATCTCTCTCCCACCCACAGTGTACTTTTTACCTCCCTTATACACACACACACAAAGGCTCTCCCTTACATGCATGCATGACACACGCATGCGCACACAGACACACATACACACATACTCTTTGGCTCTCTCTCATACACAGACACACTCACTGGCTCTCTCCCTTTACACAGACACTCTCACACACACACAGACACACACACACTCGCTCTCCCCCTTTACACACACACTCATCCATTCACTGGATGTCTCTCCCTTACACACATACAAGCACTCACTGTCTCTCTCCCTTTCATATTCACACACAAACACACACTCAATGGCTGTCTCGCCCATACACACATACACACTCTGAGGGCCCTCTCTCCTTTACACATGCACACATACATTTGCACACAGACTCTAAATGGCCATCTCTCCCTTGCACATACACACACACATACAATCTGAGTGGCACTCTCTCCCTTACACAAACACACACACACACATATACACTCATTCACTCACTGACTTTCTTTCCCTTACATATACTCACTGGCTCTCTCTGCCTCACACACACACACACACACACACACACCCCACGTGGACGTCTGCACAGGCTGTCTCACTTTGGGCCTCTTCTCCCACCACTGGCAGGAAAGGATATGCTGGTAGCCCCACTGGACTTTTTCTTAGTCCGCAAGTAAGAAAGGACATGTGGTAGTCCACTGGGCCTCTTGTTCAGCTGGCAGGTGAGGAGATGCTGGGGCCCTGAGGTCTCTTCAGCTGAGGCCCTGCTAGGGTTTATCTTTAGCCTGGTCAGGGGGCCCAATAAGGTTTTTATTTAGCTGCCAGCGGGAAAGGAAGGGCTGGTGGCCCCACTAGGCCTCTTCTTCAGCTATTTGTGGAAAAGGACATGTTAGGCCTTGACTTTGGTCACAGACAGGAGGGGAGGTGTTAGTGGTCTCACTGGCCTATTCCTCGGCTCCAGTGGGAGAGAATATGCCAACAGCCCCACTGGGCCTATTCTTCAACTACTTGTGGTGGCCATGTCCTCTTTTTCTTATTCCATTGGGGTGGGGAAGCAATGCACTCCCCCAAACCTCTGTCCTTGACTATGCGAGACTGCTTTGCTCTACATTGGATCAGTTTGGGATAACCCAAAGCCCTGCCCAATCCCATATCTGAAACTGGAGTGGCAAAGGGGTAGCAAATTATTAGTCTCTGTCCTATGGTCACTCTCCATTTATCCAGATTACCCATCTTCCTTGCCCTTGCCCGCACCCCATTCCCAGACCTCTCTGACCCCCTTTACCTAAGGACCAATGACTTACTGCCCGAGACACTAGGAATCAGCCTCTTCTTACAATGCTTCCTTGTAGGGAATCTTTTACCATTGGATTTACTATTTTCTACTGTTGGTAGACTCCAGGTATTTTGTTTTGTTCTAGCTGTCCCACCCTTGGAATGGGTGCATTGTTGCCAAAGACCTGCCCCTGGAAACAAGGGGACTGGTCAAAGAGCAGCTAAAAGTGATCTATGGGAATATTTCCGGGTTCCTTGGAACTCAAGGGTAAGCTGAGGGCAGCTTGACCTGTGCTAGTGAATCCATGAGCCCCTGCTAGTGAATCCATGATCTGAGCCTGCAAATCTTGTGACCAGTGAACCTAGTCTTGAAGGCTTGACTTGCTTAATGTGCTTATTCCATAAATCATAAACCAAGCCTGAATGTTCTGATTTATTGAACAGGATTTATAATCCTGTGGGCCAGACCCAGATTTCCTGATCCGAACTGGTATCTGATGCAGTTTATTATTGTATTGAAGATTTGGGACATTCATAGAGAATGTGAATTATTTCTGCAGCTTCCTGCCCCTTAAAGAGCATGTGGTTAAGTTTGATAGATATGACAGTGACGTTATCAATGCTCCTGTGCCAATTGTAAATTATAATGCAATTGTATTTCCAGTTATAATTTTGATTCAATATTATAAGCTGAAAATGGTTAAGAGAATTTGTCCTTCTATGAAAATTTCAGCAGTGATTCAGGGATTGGTAATTTCTCATTTGGATTATTGCAATGGCCTGTGTATGGGCCTTCCAGAAAGATTCATGTACCAGCTACAAGTGGTTCAAAATACAGTTGCCTAGTTAATAACAGGGAATTCATGCAGAACATCTGCTTCACCAGTGTTGCTAGTCTTATATTAAAGCACGTATAACCCCACCCCGGTGTGCTGGTCTAGCACTGGTGAGGCTATAAATTTATTTATATTCATCAGGGCAGGGACCCTGACTAGCTCATGCACCTCCTTTACTTCCCAAGGTGTTGGTTTGTTGAACTGGGGGAAGAAAGTGTTGCACTGGAGGTGGACCCTTGGCTTGGTGCAGCATTGGTTCGGCCCTCTGGTCGGACCCAGAGAGTGCCTGCCACCAGGAGGCGGAAGTCACAAGGCTAGCTGGAGCTCCGCCAATAGCAATCCGGGGTTTCCGCAGGTTGAACCCATGCGTACCTAGACTGCCTGGACTTAGGTGGGCCTCGCAGGGTCTCCTGGAGAGGTAGCGGAGAGGTGTGCCAACCATGAGCAAAGGAGCGTGGCTGGTGAAGTGTGGAGGAGCAAGACCGGAACCAGGATCACCAGAGACCTCTGGAGTACAGCAGGAGATGAAGGTCCTCCGGGCAAAGTAGGTGGTGCCAATAGGTTCAGTCTGATGTAGGCCACGGGTAGTGTCCGAGCAGGCTGGTCTAGTGGTCATGGGAGCAAGCAGAGTGTCCAAGTGTAGCGCAAGGGTGAATGCCAGTGTATCAGTCTGAGAGTGGTCAGCCAAGTTCCAAGGTCAGTCCGTATGTGGTCAAGAGACAAGCAGTGGTCGGTTCCAGGCAGCGGTCAAACATAGTCAGGAGACAGGCAGAGGTCAGTTCCAGGCAGCGGTCAGACGTGGTCAGAAGGCAGGCAAAGGTCGGTTCCAGGCAGCGGTCAGACGTGGTCAAGCAAGCAGGGGTCAGTTCCGTGAATCAGTCCGAGGAGGTACGACAAAGGAGAATGAGGAACACAGGAACTCAGGAGCACTGGAACAGACAGAACACAGGAACGCTGGAACACGACAGGAACAGGAGCACTGGAACAGACAGAACACAGGAACGTTGGAACACGACAGGATCAGGAACACAGGAGCACTGGAAGAAGACAGGAACACTGGAACAAGACTTGAAGCAGGTAACACAGGAACAAGGAACAGCAAACTTATAACACCAAGGTCTCGACCCGATTGCCAAGGCAAAAAACTGTAGCCTGAGCTCTGCCTTTATACAGGGCTCAGGTGACGTCATTGTCGTGTGCCGCGGAGGAGTTTCCCACACTTAGCCCTTTAGATGCCCGGGAGTTCCCCCCCGCGAGCGCTAGGGGGCAGGGCTGACGCCGTGGAGGATGCTGAGCCCTGACGTGAGGAGCGCTGTGAAGCCAAAGGCCTCGATGGGCCTGGAGACGCCCAGGGGTGCCGTGGGCGAGTGGCGCTGGCAATGGCTGCGAGTGAGGAACCGGAGCTGGTAGACAGGCACGCCAGGTGAGCAGGCCCGGTCGCAGCACCAATGCGGCCGGGACGTGAAACAGAAAGGAGTTCTTTCAGGTCCCGATGTGACAAGAATGGTTTCCATACCCATTCCCTTGTGTTTCCCCTGGGGAGGATGTTGGTCCCTGATGTGGGTGCAGTGAGTGCAGAAATAAATACTCTGGAGCCACTTGGTTAGTGTCTAAAATAAAAGTCTGTTAAGCACTTATGGTGAATGTCACAAAACTCAAACCGCAGCACCAAAGAATTCTCTCGTCAATTCTTTTACAGTCTCTTCCCTCTATCTGTGCAGGACTCACTTATATCAGGGCAAGAGAGACACCCATTCTTCTTGGATTAAGGTGAAGTGAAGCTCCCAGATGGGCAGGGTCTTGAGGATGGTCAAAACCTCTTCCAAGCTAATAAAATCCTCTCTTTCTCTCCCCAGGGTGGTAAGAGCAAGTTTGCTTACTGTAAACAGTGTTTTCCCTAGATAGGAGAATTAATTAACCATGCTATCTTGGGGATATCCTCCGGGCGACTAGGTGGCGGAGTTCTCTTAGAACATAGAGTCTTTTAGTGCAGTGCACTTGCGTGGATATTTCCGTGCAGCCCCGGTGCTCCTAAGTCCGTTTACAAGTAAGACATAAATGGAACAACAACTATCTGGGGAGGCGGAAGGGTCAGCATGGCTAATTCATTCTGCTGTCTATGGAAAACACTGTTTATGGTAAGCAAACCGTAAAAGTTGGGGCCCTTGTTGATTGCTGACTGAATCCAATTTCCTTTTTCTCATTCACTGCTGTTGAAGCAATGATGGATTAGCATTAAGCCTTGTTAAAGGTAGCAACTGTCAAACCAGCAAGTTACCCCCAGTTACCCCTATGCAATCTTTTATTTTTAACCTCTGGCCTTTCGGGATCCAGTGTTTATCCCATGCCCCTTTGAATTCCTTGACTGTTTTCGTCTTCACCTCCTCTTTTTTTGAAATAACAACTAAAAGTATAAGTGTTTGCCAGTAAAGATTAATAGGTAGAATATGAAAACCAACTTTTACAAGCAATATGACCGTTTAAGTTACAATTATGTGAGCTGTAAGGACCTACTACGTGATGGGAGATCAAGTAACTGAAGCTAATTATCTAGGAATCCAGGGAAGAGTATATAAGAACAGTAAACTCAGGGGTTGGGAGGGTAGAGGGGTAGGGAGGGAGCTAAACAGTGGCTAGAAGTAAAAGGTTTATTTCTTAGTTTTTCTTCAAACCCAGAAAAGCAGTCTAGATTGCACACTTTTTGGTTTCAGCTAAAATCTGTCCCCTCATAAAAACCAAGGCACACAATTATGCAATTATACATAACTTCTAGACTAGGCTAAAAAATATACAAAAAACAGTAAAAGTTCAGTTAGTGAATTCTGGAAGCCTTGAGATTCCAAGAATACCTGCAGTTAGATGACTCTGTTCTTCCTCAACACACTAACCTCATGGCCAGGCAAACCCAGTTATCCTCATCCAAAAATGAGGTTCCACCGAGATTTGAACTCAGATTGCTGGATTCAAAGTCCAGAGTGCTAACCATTACACCATGGAACCTGTTACTGAAAAAGCTCTTTGCTAGGAGTGTCCTGAAGTTCATAGATAATTGTGACCAGGGAAGTTACACCCTGTCATTAGTGCTTCTGAGAATAATGTAGGCACTGAATGCAATATTTTTTAAAGCACATATGTGGCAAAGCCCTGTATCGAGTCAAAATATCATTGTTAATCTATTATTTTAATTTCCTTTATGCTGACATATTGTTCATCTGTGCTTCTTGGAGCAGTCATGTTTGAATCGAATCATATTGGCACTTACTTGTGAGTCCTTCATGAAATGGCAAAATTGAAGGCACTATATTTCATAATCCCCATCAATATACTGTTTAATAAAAGAACCACTGTGTGTCTGTCTCCAAACTCTGAGCCTGACCAGAGGTCCCTCTCGGGATCTTCCCCCAGGGACATGGTCATTTGCCACCGGCCCAAGGATCCACCCACAACTATCTCAAAGACTAACAGATTGCTAACTACATGGATCCGGCACAACTTAATGCCTTGCAGGCCATACTGGGCCTGGCCTTGCGCATTGTGGAGCAGCGAGATGCCTTGGATAAACTTATTTCAGCGTTTCATCAGCTACACACACAGAAGGTTCAAGGCACAGCTTCCAACCATGAAAGTCAGTTACAGGAGGTAAGTCTAAAGACGGCTGTACCACTGGCGGCTCCAATCCGCTTTTCCGGAGAAATCCAGAAGACCCGGGACTTCTTAAACCAGTGCTGCATGCATTTTGTCTTACAGCCATCTTTATTTCCTATGGCTCTCTCCAAGACTACCTACATCCTTTCCTACTTGGATGGTAGGGCCTTGTCTTGGGCATCTACCTTGTGGGAATGCAAGGACCCCATTTTGCAGGATATAGAAGGATTTATGGACTTGTTTAAATCCGTTTTCGATGACCCTGCTCGAACTTCTGTAGCCGGTTCTGGTTTGGTTGAATTGAAGCAAGGCAACAGATCATTGACTGAATTTGCCATAGAGTTCAAAACTCTTGCGGCGGAACTCCGCTCAGACCCCAAATGTCTCAAGACTCTCTTCTGCAGAGGCCTGGATACCCGTTTAAAAGACGAGCTGGCTGCTCGTGAAACACCTGACTCGCTGGACGAATTAGTAGCCTTGGCCACTTGGATTGAACACTGGCTCCAGGACAAGGTGAAGGAAATCCGGCCTAAGGTGTTACCTGGATTGAAACAGGCTAGTGCTATATCTGCACCTCGGATGGTTCCAGTAATCCCTGCTGCTGATAAAGATGAACTGATGCAACTTGGTCATGGACGTTTGACTTCCAAAGAGAGAAGACTTTGGAAAAAGTGCGGCCTTTGCATGTACTGTGGTCAGCCCGGCCATGATGTCTCTACATGCTTCATTCATCCGGAAAACGGACAGGCCTAAGTCCTGCAGGAGGACAGTTCTTAGGCCATACTGCGCCCTCTCCTCCGCTCTTTCTCCCAGTCTCCTTGACCTACGGACCAGTCACGGTTCAGACTCCTGCCCTGCTGGATTCAGGGGCAGGAGGCAACTTCATTCTCAAACATCTAGTGGAATACTTGAGGATTCCCCTCATCAAGTTGAAAGATCCACTACTGTTATCCTCCATTCATGGAGAGCCCTTACCAGGCGACGTGACTTGCCAAACCATGCCAGTTACTCTCCGCATCGGAGCTCTCCATACGGAATCGCTTTCCTTCTTGGTAATGGAAAGGGCCATGCACCCTATCGTCCTAGGGTTACCCTGGTTGCAAGTGCACCAACCCCAATTTGACTGGGCATTCTTGGATCTCTCCCGCTGGGGTCCAGAATGTCACCGGAGGTGCCTTAAGGAAATCTCACCTATCATTTGCATGCCTACGACTCCAGTGATGCCAGGACTGCTGCCCCAATACGCATCCTTCGGGGATGTATTCTCCAGAGAAGTGGCTGCTATTCTTCCTCCACATAGGCCCTATGACTGTGCCATAAGGCTGAAGCCCAACACTGAGCCATCGAAGGGTAGGATGTACCCTCTCTCAGCTCTTGAGAATAAAGCAATGTCAGAATACATTGAAGAAAATCTCTAGAAGGGCTTTATCTGACCATCAAAGTCGCCAGCCGGCGCAGGCTTTTTCTTTGTGGGGAAGGACGGTACCCTACGTCCATGTATCGATTACCGAGGTCTAAATGAAATAACGATCAAAGACTGTTACCCCTTGCCGTTAATCTCGGATCTGTTTGACCGGCTGCAAGGGGCCAAGATATTTTCAAAGCTTGACCTGAAGGGGGCCTACAACCTCATTCGCATTCGGAGCGGCGATGAATGGAAAACAGCCTTCAACACGCAAGACAGTCACTTCGAGTATCTTGTAATGCCATTCGGGTTGTGCAATGCACCCGCCATTTTCCAAAATATGATGAACGACATCTTGCGGGATCTGCTTTACAAGAACGTTGTGGTCTACCTGGACGATATTCTAATCTTCTTCCAGGATTTGGACACCCACATTGCAGACGTCAAGCAAGTACTCCACCATCTCTGTGAACACCGGCTGTACACCAAACTCTAAGTGTGAATTTCACAAAGACTCTGTGCCTTTTCTAGGCTACATTGTGTCAAAGGAAGGCTTCCAAATGGACCCTCAAAAACTTGAAAGTATCAAGAAGTGGTCCCAACCTACCAGCCTGAAGGCTTTAAGGAGATTCCTGGGGTTCACCAATTACTATCAAAGCTTTATAAAGAACTACTTTTCTTTAACCATACCCTTGACTGCGATGACCCGCAAGGGTGCCACCGCTTCAAAATGGTCAGCGGAGGCCATTTCCGTGTTCGAGAAATTGAAGACTGCCTTCTCCACAGAACCGTGCTTGCGGCATTCAGACCCCAACAAGGCCTTCATAGTGAAGTTGACACTTCGGGTGTGAGGGTAGGGGCTGTGTTACGCCAACCTGGAGATTCGAAAGCCTTACGTCCCTGTTCATTCTTCTCACGAAGATTTTCTCCAGCGGAGAAAAAACTATGGGATAGGAGATAAAGAACTCTTGGCAATAAAGCTTGCATTCGAAGAATGGCGGCTTGACTCGAAGGTGCTCAACATCAAATAACCGCATTCACGGATCACAAAAACCTAGAGTACCTCCGCCATGCACAACGTCTGAATTACAGACAGGCCAGATGGTCCTTATTCTTTAATCGTTTCGATTGTGTGCTTAAGTTTCGCCCTGGAGATCAAAACACCAGAGCAGACGCTCTGTCACACTCGTTTCATTCAGAGGATGTGCCTGATGAGCCACAGCACATAATTGACCCAAAGAAAATCCTCTTGGCATCCACCCAGTCTGTACCCACTGGAAAAACTATCGTTCCTAAGAGACTCAGGAAGAAAGTGCTCTTTTGGGCGCACGATTCTAAGCTGGCTGGCCATCCTGGCCAACGCCGTACCCTGCTCAAGATACAGAAGCTGTATTGGTGGCCTACTATCAAAAAGGATACCTATTCCTACGTGGCATCCTGCACCAATTGTGCTAAGAACAAACCTACATCTGGACAACAGTGGGGTCAGATGCAACCATTGCCAGTTCCACACATCGCTACTGACTTTGTAGTCGATTTACCTTCTTCTGGAGGAATGAACACCATCTGGGTGACTGTGTATCAATTCAGCAATATGGCACACTTCATGGCAGTCCCTGGCATACCTTCAGCCTTGGAGCTTGCAAAGCTCTTCATAACGCACATATTCCGCCTCCATGGGCTATCTTCACACATTGTTTCTGACCGTGGGTCCTAATTCACGGCACGATTCTGGAAGGCCTTGTGCAAGTTGTTCGACATCACTCTAGACTACACTTCAGCCTACCATCCGCAGTCGAATGGCCAGACGGAACGGATGAATTGTACAATGAAGCAGTTTATTCGAGCTTATGTCACGTCCCGACAGAATAACTGGGCCGAATTGCTTCCATGGGCTGAATTCGCCATCAACTCTCATCCAGCAACATCTACTGGATTGTCACCATTTGAAGTGGTTTATGGACGTTCCCCAACACCGCCACTTCCACTGAAGCTCTCAGTGACGTCTCCAGCAGCTCAATCCACTGCTGATGATATCCATAATCTGTGGGTTCAGACAAAGGACATGCTAATCAAAGCGAGTGACTGTGCTAAGAAGTACTACGATGCGCACCATTCGCAAGCTCCAGTCTTCAAGCCAGGAGACAAGGTCTGGTTGTCAACCAAGCACCTCAGAATTAAATTACCCTCCTCTCGGTTTGCTCCTCGCTATGTGGGACCATTCCCAGTTCTTCAACGTATTGGCAAAGTCACCTACCTGGTCTCAACATCCATATTGCTTTCCACGTTTCACTTCTGAAACCGCTCATACTCAGCGAATTTTCTTCCAAATCTCAAGACCCACCTGTCATCAATGCAGAAGACGACTTAGAATTCAAAGTCGAAGAGATCTTGGATATTCGTAGAGGCAATACTTTTGAATACCTTCTAAAGTGGGAAGGTTTCGGCCCCGAAGAAAACTCTTGGGAGCCTCAGACCAATATCCTGGACAAAGAGATGCTTCGTCAATTCCACATCGCGCATCCTTCAAAACCCAAGCCTGGTACCCGAAGAGGAAATCACCCTTTGAAGGGGGGTACTGTTGCGACCATCACTGCCCGACGTCTCCACTACGCCCACCTCACCTCTTTGGCGACTCCTTCTTTGCTTGATGGAAGTTTGGCCGACCATCCTGCCGACCTCCTCCGGCGTCCCTGGATCGGCTAGACGCTGCTATCCGCCATATTTCCTAGAGGCCTAAGGGCATGCACGCGGCACGGCTCCGACTCAAGTACCAGCAGTGGCGCGAACCTCAGGGGCATCCCCCTGAGATGACGTCATCCTCACCAGATACTTAAGGTCTCTGAATTCACTAACTAATCGAGTTAGCATAGGAAAGGTTTACCTAGCTTCCTCCAGGTATTGCTGCGGATGGGATTCGCTCTCCGCATACCTTGCTACTCTGCCTCCTTGGACTTTACCAGAGGTACCCGCTCCTCGGGGACCTCGCTCTCTCTCTTGTTTTTCAGGTCGCAGTCTGGAACCGGTACTCGCTCCTCGAGGGCCCACGTTCCCGGACTTGCTACTGAATGCCACTTCTGCCAGGAAGTCTTCTCTGCCTTCAATACCAGTGAGTTACCATCTCTCTCAGAGCGTTCCCTGGAACCAGGTACTCGCTCCTCAAGGGCCTAATTCATTTCCAGCTCCTGGGCTGCTTCTAAGAGACTATTGTGTGAGTGTTACCATCAAGGTTCTGTTCCTGAACTCTGCATACCCTGCCTACTCACTATATTCAGTTTCTCTACAGCTCAGTTATCCAGGATCGCTGTTCCAGTATCTGAGGGACTACAGCCCAGCCGGGCACTTCCAGCTCACTACTGCCACCTCTGGTGGTTCAATATGCTGTTTAATAAAAGAACTAGTGTGTGTCTGTCTCCAAACTCTGAGCCTGACCGTTGGTCCTTCTCGGGATCTTCCCCCGGGGGCGTGGTCATCTGCCACCGGCCCAAGGATCCACCCACAACTATCTCAAACACTAACACCACCATTGCCATCTGGGCCTACCTGAGGCCTGCTCTGCTTCCTCCTTGACTTTCTGGTTTGGGCCTCACCCCTTCTTCCTAAGGGGTCAGCCTGCAGCTCTTCTCTTTAGTTATAGGGCCAGCCGGGTGTGGCTCATCTAAACTCCTCTCAGGGAGTTGCCTGCTTCCTGCTCTATAAAAGGACTTTGCTTTCAGTTCTGCTTTGCCTTGCATTGGAGTTACTTGCTCCTGGATGTCTCGCCTTCCAGTGCTCCGACAGGCCTTCGTTCGAGCTCCATGTCTCGTCTTGATGATCGTGATCCAGTCCTGATGTCCGTTGCCTGTTCCTGATGTCTGTGATCCTGTTCTAATGTTCCTCGCCTGTTCCTGATGTCCTGTACCTCAGATTCCTCGTCGCCTCCTTTCCTGGCATGCCATGTCGTGGTCCGTGACCAGCCCATGGGTAGAGGCTGTGTAGGGCGCTCAGGTACAAGGCCATCTTCACCTGTGCAAGTACAAGCCTCCGGAAGACTTCTGCTTCAGTCCTGAGTTGTCTTTGAATCCTTGCTAGCTTTCGTCCCTGTCTTTGGAGTTCCTTGCATTGCATCCATCCATGCCAAAGACTCTGACTGAACCTGTGCCATTCCAGTGTGGTCCACAACCAGCCTAGGATGGGCTGTGTAAGGCACACCTTGGTACAGGCTTCTACCGAATCTTCGCCATGTTCCAGTTTTCATCTATTCCACACCTCGTCTAGAGCCTGCTTCACATTCAAGTGTGGTCCGCGACCAGCCCATGGGTAGAGGCTGTGTAGGGCATACTGCGTCGCAGTCTCAACCCAGTACTTGATCTTGCTCCTGAATACCTTTGTCTGCAGTACCTTGTTTCTGAACCTTCGTTCAAAGTCCTTGCACGAGTCTTCATCTGTGCACTCAAGTGAGTCTTCATCTGTACCTCCAAGTTCCTCGTCTACGTCTAGAGTCTCTATGTTCCAGAGCCTTCGTCTGTCCTCGTCCGTAGTCAGGCCTGCTGCTTCTTGTCATTCCTTGTGGCAGGTCCGAAAGGGCTGGGAACGGTCGGAGGACTGTTCAATATCCAACACCATGTGTTGGCTCCAGAAGCATGTAGGTCCAGCAGAGGGTCGGACCGTCTGTCTCCACCCGTGCTGGGACATGCCTCGCCAACCCTCGGTGCTACCTTGGAGTTCTCTGGGGTCGTGCTGAGGCCCAAGGGCACACAATCCCCTCAAGATGGGATTGCTCTCCTAGTGCTCCCCTTCTATAACACCAGCTGACTGTTAAGGTTGAGTCAAAGAGCTTTATTATTGATTCCTTCATTTAAAGAGCTGCAGTATATTTGGCTGTGGTCTATGGCTTTTCCAACTGTGGCTCCTGTTTTATGGAGTTCACTGCCTATGAATATTAGATTAGAGTAAAATTATCTTTCTTTTCAGGAAAAGTTTAAAACATGGTTATTTTCATAGGAGCAAAACTGGATATTTTTTTCAAGAGGTTAGGTGGTAGGAGTAAGTCATGGAGGGTTTTATACAGCAGTGATTCCTTTTTTTGTTCTTTTTTATTATTAATTTTGGTTTTAATTTTATGTTTTGTTGTTATATGGTTTTGTGCATTTACTGTATGATTTCATGTATGATTTGATTTGACTATGCATGTTCTTTCTGTAAATTGCCACTGGTGATCTTTGTATTGGGATGCAGTTAATAGGATATTGTAAATGAATGAATGAATGAATGAATTAATCTGCTTTGAGACTATTACAGGACAAGGTGGAATATCAAATAAATAAACTGTGTGAATAATTCTAGCTTCTCACTCCATTCCAACTTTGTTGCCAGCTTTGCTTGCTTCTAGTTTTTACTTTGCTCAGTCCCTGCCCAGCTCCGAGTTTCACTCCCTACCTTGTTCTAGTGTGCTTTGTTCTTGCTTGTTCTAGTTGCTCTGCTGAGTCCTTCCTCCAGCCTTGATCCCAAGCCTCAATCCAGCTCTAGCTCCAGCCCAGCTTGTGTGGACTTTCCTATCTGTGAATACCAGAGTGGACTAGGAACCTGATAGTATCTCCTTTTCCTTGCACCCCTCCACCACCATGCTGGGGCCTGTCTCCTGCCTCCCCTGTCCTCTCTCACTCTGCAACCCTATCCCAAGATTCTTTTTTTGCCCAGGGTGTGCAGAGACGTGAGGAGAGCTTTCTGGAAAGCTCTCACTGTTCTTGCTTTCTCCCTACCTCCTGCTCTTCTCTGACCTGTGCCCTACCCTGATTCCCAGTGTAACTGGCCTACCCTATCAATTCTATTCCTGAGCTGGCAGCAGGAGCATCACTTTATTAATTTATTTAAGTATTTGTTACCCATTTCTCCATAAAACAGTACAAGGCGGGATATCATATAAACACACATAATAAGCACTTATTACAGTGTCAACTTTCATCCTACATGAGGCTAGTCTCTCAATATGAGACTCATAGATCCTTGTAGATCTCATAATATACTGCAAAAATGGCCCCATTCATCATAGGAAGCAGACAGTTGCGGGAAGCAGTGCAAGCTACAAGAGAGAGAGAGCAGCAATGTCAGGGATGCAAGGGAAAGCAGCATCAGTAAAAATAAACGGCTGCATCAGCTAGATGTGTGATGTCACTCCTTGGAGTTGCCACCTTGTACAAATGTATGGATTGTATAGTGTGTTGTGCCATCTCTTGATATGACACTGATCACATCCTGACTTCAGTTAGTAACAAAGATCCATCAGTAGATGACATGATTCTCAGTTTGACAGATCAGTTACAAGCACGGTTAAAAAGAGCTAACACAGGCACATCAGACTGATATAGCAGCATTGGGTCAGAGAATGATTGACCTAAGAGCTCATAAAATGAGCCCCTTGGGACTGGAATGTAGATCAAGGCAATCTGCTTCCCAAATGTATGGGTGTCCTGAAGATCAAGAAAGGTCAAGAATGTGTAGAACTACTTCACTTCTCTTGCCAGAATCAGCTAACTACACCAAGTATTTCCAACCTAGAGGATGGTAGTGGAGGGTAGTTAAGAACACCACAACAGGAGGTGAATTAAGTCTCTCATACAGACATAAGAACTTTTCAGGGAAAGAGCCTAAAGCCATTAATGAAGGGGATTATGAAATATAGTGCCTTCAATTTTGCCATGTCATGAAGAACTCACAGGCAAGTGCCAATATGATTCAATCAGATACTAGATTCAAACATGACTGCTCCAAGAAGCACAGAAGAGCAATATGTCAGCACAAAGGAAATTAAAAAGAATAGATTAACAATGAGATTTTGACTCGATATAGGGCTTTGCCACATGTGTGCTTTAAAAAATATTGCGTTCAGTGCCTACATTACCCATTTGAGGTCCCCCTTTTAAATACAGCAGTATTACTAGCCTCAGGTGTTACAGTCACATGGGCCCACCATATCATTATACAAGGAAATCGAAAAGAAGCAATACAGTCTCTAGCTCTTATTATTATATTAGGCCTATACTTACACTTCGCCAGACAATAGAATATTATGAAGCTCCATTCACATTTGAAGTGGAGTCTATGGCTCAACATTATTCATAGCAACTGGATTCTATGGCCTCCATGTAACTATTGGCTCAACCTTTCATACAGTCTGTCTTCTAAGACAGACACTTTGTTAAGGAATGACAGAAAGGACAAAAAAGGGGGAGGAGTAGCACTTTATATCAAAAATAATATCCAAGCAACTGAACTGCAAGGAAAGTCGGGTAGAGAAGAAGCATTATGGGCCGTCCTAAAAGGCCTGTACATCCATTTTTACTAGAATGGTGTACAGGCCTCCAACTCAGACAGAAGAACTAGACAGAGATCTGATCAAAGCCATTAAATAGGTGGGAAAGAAGGGGGAAGTGTTGATTGTTGGTGACTTTAATCCTCTGGGACATGGATTGGAGAATCCCTTCTGCAGAAGCTAACAGAAGTAGAGAGATAGTGGATGACCTGCAAGAGGGTTCCATTCAAACAAATGGTAATGGAACCCACAAGGGAGGGAGTTATTCTTGACCTAATGCTCACTAATGGGGATAATGTCTCTAATGTATGGGTGGGTGCCCACCTCAGCACCAGTTATCATCAAACAATATGGCTTGATATTGCACATAGGACCTGGAGAAGTCATACAAAGACCTGAGTTTTGAACTTCAAGTAGACAGACTTTTTAGAAATGGGGAAATATCTGGAGGCAGAGCTTGAAGACTGGGAGAAAATTGGAGAGGTAGAACAGCAGTGGGCCAAACTAAAAGGAGCAATTACAAAAGCAACAAATCTTTATGTTAGAAAAGTAAACAAAAGTAAGAGAAATAAGAAACCAATCTGGGTCACAAAGGAGGTGGCTGATGTAATAAAAGCAAATGAAGCAGCTTTTAAGAAATAAAAAGGATCCCAAAAAGTGGAATACAGGGAGAATTAGTTGATGAAACTGAGGGAGACGAAAAAAGTAATCAAGAAAAGAAAAGAAAAAGTCAGGCAGAGGAAAAGATTGCCAAGGAGATAATGTGAGGTGACAAAACATTTTTCAGATACATCAGAAAAAGGAGAAAGGTCCATAGTGGTATAGTGAAATTGAAAGGTGATAAGGATCAATGGGTAGAGAGAGATGAAGAAATGGCGGAAATATTAAACAAATACTTCAATTCATTGTTCACTAAGAAAGATCCTGGAGAAGGACCGTTACTTGTTATAAAAACCATAGAAGGGGTAGAGTAGATGAACCTCCATTTACGGAAGATAATGTATGGGAAGAGCTTAGAAAACTGAAAGTGGACAAAGCCATGGGGCCTGATGAGGTTTATCCCAGAATACTGAGGGAACTCAGAGATGTGCAGGTGGGTCCGCTGTGTGACTTGTTCAATAGATCCCTGGAAAAGGGTGTAGTGCCTAGTGACTGGAGAAGAGCGGTGGTGGTCCCGCATCACAAGAGTGGGAGCAGAGAAGAGGCTGGAAACTACAGGCCGGTTAGCATCACCTTGGTGGTGGGAAAATTAATGGAGACTCTGCTGAAGGAAAGGATAGTGAACTATCTACAATCCAGTGGGTTGGTCGATCAGAGGCAACATGGATTCACCAGGGAAAGGTCCTGTCAGACAAATCTAATTGATTTCTTTGATTGGGTGACTAGAGAACTGGATCAGGGAAGAGCGCTCGGTGTAATTTATTTATTTGTTTTTATATAAGGTTATATGTTTCTAGTATTATGAGAAGGCTTGTTGGAAAAGCCAGGTTTTAATGGCCTTTTTAAAAGTTTTGCTGTTAGGTTCAAGTCTTAATTCTTGTGGTAATGAGGTCCATAGCTGAGGGCCTGCAAGTGATATTGCTCTTTGCCTTACGGCATTTAAGTGCGCTGTTTGGGAGAAGGAACAGGTAATGTCCCATTATTTGCGGAACAAGTAATTCTCTGAGGGATGTGAAAATGTAGTGCTGCAGTGAGCAATTCCATTTTATCGTTGTATTGTGTTTTATGGATTAATGAAAGTGTTTTATACTGAGAGCGATATGTAATTGGGAGCTCGTGTAAGTCTTTTAGAATTGGGGTTATATGTTCGGATTTTTTGGTGTTTGTCAGAATTCTGGCGGCCGGGTTTTGCAGCAGTTGAAGGGGTCTAGTGGTGGACGCAGGAAGTCCCAAAAGTACGGCATTGCAATAGTCTATCTTTGAAAAAAGAAGAGCTTGAAGAATTCTTCTAAAATCCTGATTATAGAGAAGCAGTTTTAATTTTTTTAAAACATTTAAAATAGCCATCTTTAATAAGGTTGTTTATCCAAGTTTTACAAGTTAGTTCACTGTCAAGGAAGACTCCAAGTTCTTTAGCTTCATAGGAGATTGGGTATTTATTGGCTGCTATTGTTACATTAGATACAATTGAATTATTGAGTTTGGGGCAGAGTATGAGAAGCTCTGTCTTGGCTGGGTTGAGGGATAAGCTCATTTGAGATAAAAGTCGTTTGATGGAGGTAAGGTAAATTTCCCATAATTTTAGAGCCGCATCAATAGTATCTGTGATTGGAATTAAAATCTGGACATCGTCTGCATAAATAAAATGAGTCAATCCAAGGCCTGATAAAAACTTACATAGGGGAAGCATATAAAGATTAAAAAGAGTTGACGACAAAGAGGATCCTTGCGGAACACTTACTTGGATTTTAGTAAAACTTTTGATACGGTCCCACATAGAGGGCTCATCAACAAAATGAGAAGCTTGAAAGTGAGCTCCAAGGTGATGGCATGGATTACAAACTGGCTGATGGATAGAAGACAATGGGTGATGGTAAATGGAACCTACTCTGAAGAGAGGATGGTGTTAAGTGGTATGCCACAGGGATCGGTGTTGGGACCAATTCTGTTCAATATCTTTCTGAGCGACATTGCGGAAGGGATAGAAGGTAAAGTTTGTCTATTTGCGGATAATACTAAGATCTGCAACAGAGTGGATACGCCGGAAGGAGTAGAGAGAATGAGACGGGATTTAAGGAAGCTGGAAGCGTGATCAAAGATATGACAGCTGGGATTCAATGCCAAGAAGTGCAGAGTCATGCATCTGGGGTGTGGTAATCTAAAAGAACTGTATGTGCTGGGGTGTGAAGGCCTGATGTGCACAGAGCAGGAGAGAGACCTTGGGGTGATAGTGTCTAACAACCTGAAGTCGACGAAGCAATGTGACCCAGCGATAGCTAAAGCCAGAAGAATGCTAGGCTGCATAGCGAGAGGAATATCTAGTAAGATAAGGGAAGTGATAATCCTGTTGTACAGGTCCTTGGTGAGGCCTCACCTGGAATACTGTGTTCAGTTCTGGAGACCGTATCTCAAAGGGGACAGAGACAGGATGGAGCAGTCCAGAGAAGGGTGACCAAAATGATGGGTAGTCTCCATCGAATGACTTATGAGGAGAGGTTGACGAACCTGAATATGTATACCCTGGAGGAGAGGAGGAGCAGGGGTGATATGATACAAACCTTCAGATACTTGAAAGGTTTTAATGATCCATGGTCAACAACAAACCATTTCCATTGGAAACAATGTAGTCAAACTATGGGTCATGATTTGAAACTCAAGGGAGGAAGACTTAGAACCAATGTCAGGAAATATTTCTTCATGGAGATGGTGGTGGATGCTTGCTGGCATGAACTTCCAGAGGAAGTAGTGAAGACTAAAACTGTGAAGGATTTCAAAGAGGCATGGGATAAACACTGTGGATCCCTAAAGGCTAGAGGATGGGAATGAATGAAAAAGCTTGGGGGTAACCTGCACAGAGCAGCGGTTACGACCCTTGAAAGAAATGTGTGGGTAACCTGCACGGAGCAGCTGTTACTACCCTTAACAGAAACATGGGGGTAACCTGCACAGAGCAGCAGTTACTACCTTTAACAGAAACATGGGGGTAACCTGCACGGAGCAGCTGTTACTACCCTTAACAGAATCATGGGGTAACCTGCAGCGAGCAGCAGTTGCTGCCTTGGGGGGCTTGCTGGGCAGACTGGATGCACCATTTTGGTGTTTTTCTGCCGTCATTACTATGTTACTATGTTTTCTCAGAAGCACTAATGACAGGGTGTAACCTCCCTGGTCACAATTATCCATGAACTTCAGGAATCGCCTAGCAAAGGGTGTACTGTGTAACAGGTTCCATGGTGTAATGGTTAGCACTCTGGACTTTGAATCCAGCAATCCGAGTTCAAATCTCGGTGGAACCTCATTTTTGGGTGGGGATAACTGGGTTTTCCTGGCCATGAGGCTATTGTGTTGAGGAGGAACAGACTGCAGGTATTTCTGGATTCACAGGGCTTCCAGAATTCACTAAGTGAACTTCTACTGTTTTTTATATATATTTTAGCCTAGTTTAGAAGTTATGTATAATTGTATAATTGTGTGCCCTGGATTTTAGGAGAGGGCAGACTTTAACTGAAACCAAAAAGTGTGCAATCTAGAATGCTTTTCTCGGTTTGAGGAAAAACTAAGAAATAAACCCTTTACTTCTTGCCACTGTTTAGTTCCCTCCCTACCCTCTACCCTCCCCCCCCCCCAACCCCTGAGTTTACTGTTCTTATACACTCTTCCCTGGACTCCTAGATAATTAGCTTCAGTTACTTCATCTCCCATCACATAGTAGTTCCTTACAGCTCAGATAATTGTAACTTAAACTGTCATATTGCTTGTAAAAATTGGTTTTCATATTCTACCTATTATTAATCTTTACTGACCGCCTCCTACACGATGTCATAGGAGGCAGAGAGCCTGAAAGCTTCCTGCAGCCCAGGCGCCGCCTCTTCTGCTGCGGCCACCACAACCGCAGCATCCACACACCGCTGGACACCCCTCGACCTGCGGACCGCCGCCCTGATGCCGGACCAACCCACAGCCCTCTCCAGACGCCGGACCGAGTTGCGGCCCTCTCCACACGCCGGACCCAACCCACAGACCCATCGGACGTCAGACCATCCTGCGGACACTTGGCCAACTGATTCAGACCCCCAGACGAGGACCAGGCCCGCGCGATCAGCGAGCACCCGTTAGGGTAAGGGCCTACCTCGCCTTCGGCCTTACCAGGCCCCGATCGCAGCCGCATCTCAACGCACCGCCCCTTGAGCAAAGACGACATCATAGGAGGCGGAGAGCTGCAAAGGCCTGAAAGCTTCCTATGGACCCCAGGCGCTGTGCGCCGGGCGTCACGCGCTGAAGGAGTGCGACTTGGTGTCTCCCCTGTGTCTTTTGGATCTCCCCGTGAACCCCCATCACCCCATCACACCTCCACCAAGTACCACATACCACTTCACTCTACACTCTACCCTCACCGCTACAGCACCCCCAGCTCACCCACTCAACAATGCATCCACTCCCCACCCCCATCATACAACACATTTATTGCAACCTTAGACAACCCCCCACTCCTACCCTAACACACAAACCAAAATCACTTATTCCCATCATGGCCTCCCCCCTCACAAAACTCCTCGGACTCACACTCTTCTCACTCACTCTCTTCAGTGCCCAATCCCTAGTGAAAAAACCCCACATACTCAATGATTTCTTATTAGAATCAAAGCCAGACATCTGCGCAATCACAAAAACCTGGCTGAAACACACCGACATAGCGCTACTAAACCAACTACCATCACATCTCTACAACATTTACTCTCTACCCAGACCCAAAAAAAGAGGGGCCGGCATTCTCCTCGCAGCCAAAAAAGAACTTAACCTTACCCCCCAAATGGTCAATTTATCCCCAAATATGAGCTTGGCTTCTTCAAATCCCCACTGCTACAGATATGCCTAGTATACACCCCCCCCTAAAATCCCCCCCCCCCCGGGCTACTAGAGTATGACACATCCCCCTCATTGAATTCCTTGCCAACAACATGGATCTCAACACACCCTGCATCATACTCAGCGACTTCAATCTACATGTCGACTCCTGCCCACCTTCCCCCTCCTGCAAAGCATTCCTCTTATCCCTTGATGCCATGGGATACAAGCAAATCATGAACCTCCCAACCCATAAAGCAGGACACACACTTGATCTCATTTTTACGAATTCCAGCTTAGCCACCACCGATACTCCCACCTGCACCCCAGTACCCTGGTCCGACCACACCCTCATAAACACCACCCTCTCTATAATGTAACCAACACCCCCCACCCTCACCCCCCCACACACTCTTTCCAATTTCGCAAACCCTGTTCCAGAGAAGACCTTATCGCATCATGCTCTGACATCTTAAACAAGATTGACCTCACTAACCCAGAATCAGCTATCTCCTCTTGGAACGACACCACCAAAGACATTGCAGACAAAATCTGCCCAATAAAAACAATAAATGTAAACCCATCCAGCAGCAATAAAAAAGCATGGTTCACACCAGAACTCAAGAAACTCAAAAACAACCTGAGAATTAAGGAAAGAAAATGGAGGAAGCACCCATCCCCCTCTTTACTTGCATCATACAAAACTTCCATGCATGAATACAGGACTACCATCCTAAAAACAAAACGTGATTTCCACGCACGCAAAATACACGACTATCAGTACAATTCCAAGAGCCTAGTCACTCTGATATCAAATCTCACTGAACCTTCCCCCACACACAGCCCATCCTTAGACTCCAAAAGCAAATGTGACAACCTAGCCTCCTTCTTCCATAACAAAGTCGCCAATCTGACAGCAAATTTTCCCCCTGATGCAGACTTCACCATGACACCCCCCCCCCCCCCCTCCGACACCACTGCCAACCTTGAACACCTTGAAACCACATCGGCTTTAGAAATTGAATTCCTATTAAAGAAAATCAAACCCTCCACACACCCCTTAGACAACATTCCCTCCAAAATGCTACAAACCATCCCCAACACAATAGCCTCAACCCTCGCAGAGATTATCAATTGTTCCATCACACATGGTGTATTCCCCGCCTCCCTCAAACAAGCAATTGTGAAACCCATCCTAAAAAAAACCTTATCTCGACCCATCAGAACTAACTAACTATCACCCAATCTCAAACTTACCTCTATTAGCCAAAATCACTGAAAAGGAAGTCAACCTTCACCTCACTGATTACCTAGACACACACAACATTCTATCCCTGTCTCAGTTTGGTTTCTGTAAATATTTCAGTACAGAAACACTCCTATTGTCCCTCACAGACACCATTCTCAAAGGCATGGATAATGGTCAAGCCTTCCTCTTAGCAATGCTTGACATCTCCTCTGCCTTCGACACCATCAGTCACAAGATACTTCTAAACAATCTCCCTAACATAGGCATATCTGGAACTGCCCATCGTTGGTTCAAATCATACCTTGAAAACAGACATTTCAAGGTCAAATTAAGCAATAATGAATCTGACCCCATTAAACTTACCCATGGTGTACCCCAAGACTCTGCCCTCTCTTCCACCCTCTTCAACATCTACCTGCTACCCCTCTGCCACCTCTTAACCAACTTAGGCAACCTTTACTTTATGTACACGGACGATGTCCAATTTATTATCCCTATCACCGATTCACTAGACAATTCATTAAGAGTCTATAACAACTGCATCAACTCGATCAACCACTTCCTATCTAACCTCAACTTGGCAGTCAACACCAACAAAACTGAACTCCTTATTATTTCCCACAATCCCACCACACATCACCCCATACTTAATCGCACATCACTCCTCCCTACCCCCCTCACTCAACAAGTACGCAACCTGGGTATTACTATTGACAACCAGATGAACCTTACAGCATTCATAAAATCAACTTTAAAGGAATGCTATTTTAAACTTCATGTGTTAAAAAAAATTAGGCCACTCCTACACCCCCATGATTTCTGCACCGTTCTTCAAACCTTAATCTTCGCCAAGATAGACTACTGTAATTCTCTCCTACTAGGCCTCCCCGCCTCCACCACCAAATCCCTCCAGCTATTAAAGAATGCCACTGCCAGAATACTCACCAATACCTGTAAAAAAGACCACATCACGCCCATCCTAAGAGACCTACACTGGCTCCCGATCTCATCTAGAATTCTTTACAAAACACTCTCCCTTATACACAAAACCTTATACAACCATAACATCACATGGCTAAATAACACTTTCCACTTCAATACCTCCAACAGGCCAACCAGATCTGCCTATAAAGGAACCCTCCACATCCCCTCTCCTAAAACTACACAACGAACCTCCACTAGGGAGAGAGCACTCTCAATAGCAGGACCTATCAACTGGAACTCTATGCCTCCCGACCTTCGCATTGAACCCTGCATACACAAATTAAAAAAAAAATTGAAAGCTTGGCTTTTCAAGCTAGCCTACCCATAAAACCTACCATTACTCCCAGCCACTTATGCTTTATTTTAAAGATATAAACTGCTTGAAAGTAATAAAATGCTCTCTGAACATGCCTAGTCACCAAGCCATTTTCCTTTACACATATTTTATTTCAACAGCCGTCTACTCGCTAGTTTTAATGATGTACACCGCACTTTAAGCATGCCTGTTACCATAATCTTTAACCAAACATTGTATATAGTGTACAATATATATAGGTCTTTATCCTCAGTTATGTTTCACTCTGCACATAACATCATGCACCTTTCTTTCGTTTCAATAATATATACCTATCTCTAAACATGCCTTATTACCTAATTTTTATCCACACATTGTATATAGTACCAAATATATATATATACTTATATCAACAGTTGTGTTCACTCTGCATATAAAGTTATTCTCCTTTCTCTGTTTGCCATGTAACCAAATTGTTCAATGTATTTTCTCTATCATTATTATATGTTCTATGTAAACCGATACGATGTGAATACGGTTATCGGTATATAAAAACACTGAAATTGTTACGGTTGTGGACCCTTGGGCCAGTTGGGACAGAGGATGGTGCGCTGTGGAGGACCACAGCAAGCGTCCCAACCGGGAGGCGGCTCGGAGGACTCAGGGAAGGCTTCGGCACTGGGACAAGATGGAGTCCTATGCAACCAAGGACTCGGCAAGGCTGAGAGGATGGACGACGTTGGGCCCTGATGACTGAAGAGTCTTCACCCTGGAAGCCGGTACTCCCCCAGGAGAAGCCCGTAGGAGTCCGGCCGCTGGAACTTTTCGAGATTCACCCTGGAAGCAGGAGCCCCCCCAGGAGGCGCCCGTAGGGGCCTGGCCGCTGGGACTTAGGCGAATCTTCTGGGCCAGCGAAGACCAGGAAGGAAGCCGAGTCAGAAGCCGGGAGCCGGAGGAGGAACCAAGCCAGGAATGAGGTAGATGACAGAGTCGTGGATGAAGCCGGGTCGGAACCAGAGGTCAGAAGCAGATACCAGAGCCAAGGGACGAAGACGGAAACCGAGTCAGGAGTCAAGCCGGGTCAGGAACGGAGAGCAATCCAGAAGAACGCAGCAACTAGCAATCAGGAAACCTCATTGCAAGGCATTCGAGTGATCTAGCTGCAGGGTACTTATACCCTGAGGGTGTCTGACGTCATCTACTGCCGAACTGAGGGTTTTCCCACGCTGGCCCCTTTAAATGGAGCTCCTCCCCGCGTGCGCACGCGCGGCAGGGGGCATGGCCAGCCACGCCGGACCGTCGGTGTCTCTCCCGAGGAGGGAGAGACACGCTGGAGGGCCTGCAGACCCGAGGATGCCTCGAAATGGCCCGGGCCGCCCCTGAGATAGGTGGAGGGACTGGGGCACGGCCCGGGACCGCAACAGTGCCCCCTCTCCTATGCCCCCTCCCAGGAGGCCTGGGTTTACTTGGGTGATCTAGATGGAACTGGCGAAGGAGGTCCTTATCCAAGATATGGGAAGAAGGCTCCCAGGAGTTCTTCTCCGGACCGTAGCCCTCCCACGAGAGGAGGTATTCCCACCGACGATGGTGGAATCGTACGTCCAGAACTTCCTTCACCGTATAGATGCCATCGGTTTCAGCTTCAGCAGCGGTGGGTTCCGGAATTTTATCATGAAAGGAGGCGAGCACCACAGGCTTAAGCAAAGACACATGGAACACGTCATGAATCCGTAGAGTGGAAGGTAATCGCAGGCGGTAGGATACCGCCCCAACTCGTTCCGCTACGGGAAATGGACCAATACACTTGGGAGCCAGGCACATAGAAGGGACCCGTAAACGAATATTTCTGGTGCTCAACCAGACTTTACTCCCTGGAAGGAGGACCGGGGCTGGTCGTCGTAACCGATCAGTGTACTTCTTAGCCTTGGCAGAGGCAGTTCGAAGCTTTTCCTGGGTAGATATCCACAGAGCACGCAACTGCTGGGCAGTAAGCTGAACCGCCGGTGAGGAGACAGTCAGAGGCAGAGGCAGTGGAGGCCTGGGGCTCTTTCCGTAGACGAGCTGAAACGGGGACTGGTCTGTAGCGGAGTGCTTGTGGCGGTTATAAGAAAACTCAGCTCATGGTAAAAGGGTGACCCAGTCATCCTGTAGATCCCCAACGAACGCTCGGAGGAAGGCCTTCAGTGTTCGGTTAGTCCGCTCGGCCTGGCCGTTGGCTTGAGGGTGAAAGGCAGTAGTGAGATCCAGGCGCACCCCGAACTTCTTGCATAAGAACATAAGAACATAAGAAAATGCCATACTGGGTCAGACCAAGGGTCCATCAAGCCCAGCATCCTGTTTCCAACAGTGGCCAATCCAGGCCATAAGAACCTGGCAAGTACCCAAAAACTAAGTCTATTCCATGTAACCATTGCTAATGGCAGTGGCTATTCTCTAAGTGAACCTAATAGCAGGTAATGGACTTCTCCTCCAAGAACTTATCCAATCCTTTTTTAAACACAGCTATACTACCTGCACGAACCACATTCTCTGGCAACAAATTCCAGAGTTTAATTGTGCGTTGAGTAAAAAAGAACTTTCTCCGATTAGTTTTAAATGTGCCCCATGCTAACTTCATGGAGTGTCCCCTAGTCCTTCTACTATCTGAAAGAGTAAATAACCGATTCACATCTACCCGTTCTAGACCTCTCATGATTTTAAACACCTCTATCATATCCCCCCTCAGTCGTCTCTTCTCCAAGCTGAAAAGTCCTAATCTCTTTAGTCTTTCCTCATAGGGGAGTTGTTCCATTCCCCTTATCATTTTGGTAGCCGTAAACTGCGGCCCACAGTCAGAGGTAATGTGCGAAGGCAGGCCATGTAAACGGAAGACATGTTGTATAAAGAGGTTAGCCAGTTCTGGCGCTGAAGGGAGCTTGGCGAGAGGCACAAAATGGGCCATCTTTGAAAAGCGGTTGACCGTGACCCAGATCACAGTCTTCCCATCGGAAACTGGTAGATCCACAATAAAGTCAGTGGACAGGTGAGTCCAGGGCTCCGCGGGAGTGGGCAGTGGCTGTAGAAGCCCCCAGGGGCGTCCATGGAGAGACTTCTGTCGAGCACAGGTAGGGCATGACTGGACATAATGGCGTACGTCGTCCTTGACTCGCGGCCACCAATAGAACTCAGTCAGGAATTCCAGAGTCCTGGCGATCCCTGGATGTCCGGCGGTCAGAGAATCTTGGGCCCAGGCTAGAACCTTTTTGCGAGAACGAGTAGGTACCACTGTTTTACCCGCCGGAGCCACTTCAGAAGCCGCTAGCAATACCTTGGCTGGATCCAGGATGTATTGAGGCGGGTTAGGTGCATCTTCAGGCTCCGATGTATGGGAGAGCGCATCTGCTCGTATGTTCTTCGCTGCCGGTCGATATCGGAGGGAAAAGTGGAATCGGCTAAAGAAGAGCGCCCAGCGTGCCTGCCGGGGATTAAGGCGCTGAGCCCGGCACAAGTACTCGAGTTTCTTGTGATCAGTGTAGACGATAATCGGGTGCAGGGCCCCCTCCAGCCATTGACGCCACTCGTCGAAAGCTAGCTTAATAGCCAATAGCTCCTTATCGCCAATGCCATAGTTCCTCTCCGCTGGTGTGAACTTGCGAGAGTAGAAGGAACATGGCAGGAGCTTGCCTCTGGCAGACGACTGGCTTAGAACTGCCCCCACGGCTATATCCGAGGCATCCACCTCTACGATGAACTGACGTTGGGGGTCGGGGTGACGCAGGCAGGTATCCTGGAGGAATGCCTCTTTCAGGACGTGGAAGGCCCGTGTGACCGTTGTTGGCCAAATCTTAGCATCGGCCCCCTTCCTCGTGAGGGCCGTCAGAGGAGCCACCATCTGAGAGTAGTGGGGAATGAACTGCCGATAAAAACTGGCAAACCCCAGGAATCGTTGAAGTGCCTTCACCCCCTGAGGTTGTGGCCAGTCTCTGATTGCAGCAACCTTTTCGGGGTCCATCAAGAAGCCGGTGGAAGACACTATATACCCTAAGAAGGGTAACGAATCCCGTTCAAAAATGCACTTTTCCAACTTAGCATAAAGTTTGTTCTCTCGGAGCTTTAGCAGTACTTGTCGGATATCTTGGCGGTGCGTCTCCAGATCCTTGGAGAATATAAGGACATCATCAAGGTAGACTATGACCGAAGAGTGTAGCATGTCTCTGAGGACCTCATTCATGAGGTTTTGGAAGACCGCCGGGATGTTGCAAAGGCCAAAGGGCATAACCAAGTACTCATAATGGCCATCCCTCATATTGAAAGTGGTCTTCCATTCGTCACCGGGATGAATCCGCACCAGGTGGTATGCTCCTCGGAGATCCAATTTAGTAAAGATCTTGGCCCCCTGCAACCTGTCTAGGAGCTCCGGTATCAGCGGCAGGGGGTATCGATCTCGCCGAGTAATGCTGTTCAAGCCGTGGTAATCTATGCAGGGGCGAAGTGACCCTTCCTTCTTAGCGACGAAGAAGAAGCCTGCTCCTGCCGGGGACTTGGATGGCCGAATGAACCCTCGCTCCAGGTTCTCCCGAATGTATGCGGACATAGCTTGGGTCTCTGGAAGAGACAGTGGATAGACCCGACCCCGTGGTGGTGTGGTACCAGGCAGGAGGTTGATCGCACAATCAAACGGACGATGTTCCGGAAGAATTTCGGCTCTCTCCTTGGAGAAAACGTCATAGAACTCCTGATACTGGGGAGGTAGTGCCAAAGGAGTCGTCAGGAGCGGTACCGAGGTGCAAGGATTTCCCTTCAGGCAGGTGCTGAAGCAGGCCGGACCCCAGGACGCCAACTGGAGGGAGTCCCAGGCGATGACAGGTGAATGTCTCCGAAGCCAGGGCAGCCCCAGGATGATCGGGTGCATGGATTTCTCTAGAATGAGAAAGGAAATCTCCTCTTGATGCAAAACGCCCGTATGTAGGACGAGCGGCTGGGTACGCGTGGCAATGGTGCCAGGAAGGAGTCTCCCCTGGATGGAGGATATGCCAAGCAGAGGTCTTTGGGGTTGCACCCCGATTCGGAGTTGCTGAACTAGTTCCTGGAGGATGAAGTTTTCCCCGGCCCCTGAGTCGATCAGGGCTTGTGTTTCAAACTCTCCGTCCGGGAGAAGCAGAGTTACTGGAACGAAGCATGGGGAGTCGGTAGCAGCATGGCCTAGGGTTAGCTCCCAACTATCCCTAGGTCCGAGCGTTTCCCGGGCGCTCACTACAACGGGCAAGGAAGTAGCCTCTTCCACCGCAGTACAGGCAAAGACCCAGCGAGCAGCATCTCCTTCTTTCCTCTTGGGAGAGGGGTCCTCGACCCACCTGCATGGGTTCAACATCTTGGGTCCCAGAAGAGGCAGGCGGGGAACTCCCACGGTGGGCAGGAGCGGATCCAGAGGTAGCAAGCCTATGAACTGCCCTCCTCTCTCGGAAGCGACGCAGGATGCGGCGGTCCACCCGGCCTGCCAAGTCAATAAGATTGTTCAGATCATCAGGGAGATCTCGGGCAGCCAACTCATCTTGCAATCTCGGGGAGAGACTTTCCAGGAAGATACCGTGTAAACTGTCACTTCCCCAGTTTAACTCAGCAGCGAGGGTCTGAAAGTCCATGGCATGTTCCGCTAGGGGCCGGTTGCCCTGCCGCAGCTGGAGCAACTCGGAGGCAGCAGTGGGTTTGCGAGCGGCCTCGTCAAAGACCTGCCTAAACGCGGAAACGAAGTGGACCAGATTGTTCAGGCGGGGATCCTGGCATTCCAGAAGGTTGGAGGCCCAGGCCAAAGGTTTCCCATCCAGTAGGGAAATAATGAAACTGGTCTTGACCTGGTCAGTTGGAAACTGCAGTGGGAGAAGGTCGAACCGAATATAGCACTGGTTCAGGAATCCTCGGCAGAACCTCACGTCTCCTCAAAACCGCGAAGGTGCCGGCATCTGGATAGGAACTGAAGCTGCAGGAGGGACCCCAGCTCCGGGTGCCGTGGAACTGGCAGCCGTGGCTCCACCAACGTGGTCGGCTAAGGCTTGTACCGTTGCCATCAGGGTATCGAGGCACGCTTGCTGTTGTTGTAGCCTCTGGGCTATACCTGGAATGGCCTTCAAGCCTGCAAGGTCCGCCGGGTCCATGGCCTTGCAAACTGTTACGGTTGTGGACCCTTGGGCCGGTTGGGACAGAGGATAGTGCGCTGTGGAGGACCACAGCAAGCATCCCAACCGGGAGGCGGCTCGGAGTACGGCATTGCAATAGTCTATCTTTGAAAAAAGAAGAGCTTGAAGAACTGTTCTAAAATCCTGATTATAGAGAAGCAGTTTTAATTTTTTTAAAACATTTAAAATAGCCATCTTTAATAAGGTTGTTTATCCAAGTTTTACAAGTTAGTTCACTGTCAAGGAAGACTCCAAGGTCTTTAGCTTCATAGGAGATTGGGTATTTATTGGCTGCTATTGTTACATTAGATACAATTGAATTATTGAGTTTGGGGCAGAGTATGAGAAGCTCTGTCTTGGCTGGGTTGAGGGATAAGCTCATTTGAGTTAAAAGTCGTTTGATGGAGGTAAGGTAAATTTCCCATAATTTTAGAGCCGCATCAATAGTATCTGTGATTAGAATTAAAATCTGGACATCGTCTGCATAAATAAAATGAGTCAATCCAAGGCCTGATAAAAACTTACATAGGGGAAGCATATAAAGATTAAAAAGAGTTGACGACAAAGAGGATCCTTGCGGAACACTTACTTGGATTTCAGTAAAACTTTTGATACGGTCCCACATAGAGGGCTCATCAACAAAATGAGAAGCTTGAAAGTGAGCTCCAAGGTGATGGCATGGATTACAAACTGGCTGATGGATAGAAGACAATGGGTGATGGTAAATGGAACCTACTCTGAAGAGAGGATGGTGTTAAGTGGTATGCCACAGGGATTGGTGTTGGGACAAATTCTGTTCAATATCTTTCTGAGCGACATTGCGGAAGGGATAGAAGGTAAAGTTTGTCTATTTGCGGATAATACTAAGATCTGCAACAGAGTGGATACGCTGGAAGGAGTAGAGAGAATGAGACGGGATTTAAGGAAGCTGGAAGCGTGATCAAAGATATGACAGCTGGGATTCAATGCCAAGAAGTGCAGAGTCATGCATCTGGGGTGTGGTAATCTAAAAGAACTGTATGTGCTGGGGTGTGAAGGCCTGATGTGCACAGAGCAGGAGAGAGACCTTGGGGTGATAGTGTCTAACAACCTGAAGTCGACGAAGCAATGTGACCCAGCGATAGCTAAAGCCAGAAGAATGCTAGGCTGCATAGAGAGAGGAATATCTAGTAAGATAAGGGAAGTGATAATCCTGTTGTACAGGTCCTTGGTGAGGCCTCACCTGGAATACTGTGTTCAGTTCTGGAGACCGTATCTCAAAGGGGACAGAGACAGGATGGAGCAGTCCAGTGAAGGGCGACCAAAATGATGGGTAGTCTCCATCGAATGACTTATGAGGAGAGGTTGAAGAACCTGAATATGTATACCCTGGAGGAGAGGAGGAGCAGGGGTGATATGATACAAACCTTCAGATACTTGAAAGGTTTTAATGATCCATGGTCAACAACAAACCATTTCCATTGGAAACAATGTAGTCAAACTATGGGTCATTATTTGAAACTCAAGGGAGGAAGACTTAGAACCAATGTCAGGAAATATTTCTTCATGGAGATGGTGGTGGATGCCTGCTGGCATGCACTTCCAGAGGGAGTAGTGAAGACTAAAACTGTGAAGGATTTCAAAGAGGCATGGGATAAACACTGTGGATCCCTAAAGGCTAGAGGATGGGAATGAATGAAAAAGCTTGGGGGTAACCTGCACAGAGCAGCAGTTACGACCCTTGAAAGAAATGTGTGGGTAACCTGCACGGAGCAGCTGTTACTACCCTTAACAGAAACATGGGGGTAACCTGCACAGAGCAGCAGTTACTACCTTTAACAGAAACATGGGGGTAACCTGCACGGAGCAGCTGTTACTACCCTGAACAGAATCATGGGGTAACCTGCAGCGAGCAGCAGTTGCTGCCTTGGGGGGCTTGCTGGGCAGACTGGATGCACCATTTTGGTGTTTTTCTGCCGTCATTACTATGTTACTATGTTTTCTCAGAAGCACTAATGACAGGGTGTAACCTCCCTGGTCACAATTATCCATGAACTTCAGGAATCGCCTAGCAAAGGGTGTACTGTGTAACAGGTTCCATGGTGTAATGGTTAGCACTCTGGACTTTGAATCCAGCAATCTGAGTTCAAATCTCGGTGGAACCTCATTTTTGGGTGGGGATAACTGGGTTTTCCTGGCCATGAGGCTAGTGTGTTGAGGAGGAACAGACTGCAGGTATTTCTGGATTCACAGGGCTTCCAGAATTCACTAAGTGAACTTCTACTGTTTTTTATATATATTTTAGCCTAGTCTAGAAGTTATGTATAATTATATAATTGTGTGCCCTGGTTTTTAGGAGAGGGCAGACTTTAACTGAAACCAAAAAGTGTGCAACCTAGACTGCTTTTCTAGGTTTGAGGAAAAACTAAGAAATAAACCCTTTACTTCTAGCCAGTTTAGTTTCCTCCCTACCCTCTACCCTCCTTACCCTCCAACCCCTGAGTTTATTGTTCTTATATACTCTTCCCTGGATTCCTATATAATTAGCTTCAGTTACGTCATCTCCCATCACATAGTAGTTCCTTACAGCTCAGATAATTGTAACTTAAACTGTCATATTGCTTGTAAAAATTGGTTTTCATATTCTACCTATTATTAATCTTTACTGACCGCCTCCTACACGATGTCATAGGAGGCAGAGAGCCTGAAAGCTTCCTGCAGCCCAGGCGCCGCCTCTTCTGCTGCGGCCACCACAACCGCAGCATCCACACACCGCTGGACACCCCTCGACCTGCGGACCGCCGCCCTGATGCCGGACCAACCCACAGCCCTCTCCAGACGCCGGACCGAGTTGCGGCCCTCTCCACACGCCGGACCCAACCCACAGACCCATCGGACGTCAGACCATCCTGCGGACACTTGGCCAACTGACTCAGACCCCCAGACGAGGACCAGGCCCGCGCGATCGGCGAGCACCCGTTAGGGTAAGGGCCTACCTCGCCTTCGGCCTTACCAGGCCCCGATCGCAGCCGCATCTCAACGCACCGCCCCTTGAGCAAAGACGACATCATAGGAGGCGGAGAGCTGCAAAGGCCTGAAAGCTTCCTATGGACCCCAGGCGCTGTGCGCCGGGCGTCACGCGCTGAAGGAGTGCGACTTGGTGTCTCCCCTGTGTCTTTTGGATCTCCCCGTGAACCCCCATCACCCCATCACACCTCCACCAAGTACCACATACCACTTCACTCTACACTCTACCCTCACCGCTACAGCACCCCCAGCTCACACACTCAACAATGCATCCACTCCCCACCCCCATTACACAACACATTTATCACAACCTTAGAAAACCCCCCACTCCTACCCTAATACACAAACCAAAATCACTTATTCCCATCATGACCTCCCCCCTCACACAACTCCTCGGACTCACACTCTTCTCACTCACTCTCTTCAGTGCCCAATCCCTAGTGAAAAAACCCCACATACTCAATGATTTCTTATTAGAATCAAAGCCAGACATCTGCGCAATCACAGAAACCTGGCTCAAACACACCGACATAGCGCTACTAAACCAACTACCATCACATCTCTACAACATTTACTCTCTACCCAGACCCAAAAAAAGAGGGGCCGGCCTTCTCCTCGCAGCCAAAAAAGAACTTAACCTTACCCCCCAAATGGTCAATTTATCCCCAAATATGAGCTTGGCTTCTTCAAATCCCCACTGCTACAGATATGCCTAGTATACAACCCCCCCCCCCCCCCGGGCTACTAGAGTATGACACATCCCCCTCATTGAATTCTTTGCCGACAACATGGATCTCAACACACCCTCCATCATACTCAGCGACTTCAATCTACATGTTGACTCCTGCCCACCTTCCCCCTCCTGCAAAGCATTCCTCTTATCCCTTGATGCCATGGGATACAAGCAATTCATGAACCTCCCAACCCATAAAGCAGGACACACACTTGATCTCATTTTTACGAATTCCAGCTTAGCCACCACCGATACTCCCACCTGCACCCCAGTACCCTGGTCCGACCACACCCTCATAAACACCACCCTCTCTATATTGAAACCAACACCCCCCACCCCCCCACACACTCTTTCCAATTTTGCAAACCCTGCTCCAGAGAAGACCTTATCGCATCATGCTCTGACATCTTAAACAAGATTGACCTCACTAACCCAGAATCAGCTATCTCCTCTTGGAACGATACCACCAAAGACATTGCAGACAAAATCTGCCCAATAAAAACAATAAATGTAAACCCATCCCGCAGCAATAAAAAAGCATGCTTCACACCAGAACTCAAGAAACTCAAAAACAACCTGAGAATTAAGGGAAGAAAATGGAGGAAGCACCCATCCCCCTCTTTACTTGCATCATACAAAACTTCCATGCATGAATACAAGACTACCATCCTAAAAACAAAACGTGATTTCCACGCACGCAAAATACACGACTATCAGTACAATTCCAAGGCCCTATTCACTCTGATATCAAATCTCACTGAACCTTCCCCCACACACAGCCCATCCTTAGACTCCAAAAGCAAATGTGACAACCTAGCCTCCTTCTTCCATAACAAAGTCGCCAATCTGACAGCAAATTTTCCCCCTGATGCAGACTTCACCATGACACCCCCCCGCCCCCCCCCCCCCTCCGACACCTCTGCCAACCTTGAACACCTTGAAACCACATTGGCTTTAGAAATTGAATTCCTATTAAAGAAAATCAAACCCTCCACACACCCCTTAGACAACATCCCCTCCAAAATGCTACAAACCATCCCCAACACAATAGCCTCAACCCTCGCAGAGATTATCAATTGTTCCATCACACATGGTGTATTCCCCGCCTCCCTCAAACAAGCAATTGTGAAACCCATCCTAAAAAAACCTTATCTCGACCCATCAGAACTAACTAACTATCGCCCAATCTCAAACTTACCTCTATTAGCCAAAATCACCGAAAAGGTAGTCAACCTCCACCTCACTGATTACCTAGACACACACAACTTTCTATCCCTGTCTCAGTTTGGTTTCCGTAAATATTTCAGTACAGAGACACTCCTATTGTCCCTCACAGACACCATTCTCAAAGGCATGGATAATGGTCAAGCCTTCCTCCTAGCAATGCTTGACATCTCCTCTGCCTTCGACAAGGTCAGTCACAAGATCCTTCTAAACAATCTCCCTAACATAGGCATATCTGGAACTGCCCATCGTTGGTTCAAATCATACCTTGAAAACAGACATTTCAAGGTCAAATTAAGCAATAAAGAATCTGACCCCATTAAACTTACCCATGGTGTACCCCAAGACTCTGCCCTCTCTTCCACCCTCTTCAACATCTACCTGCTACCCCTCTGCCACCCTTAACCAACTTAGGCATCATTTACTTTATGTACTCGGACGATGTCCAATTTATTATCCCTATCACCGATTCACTAGACAATTCATTAAGAGTCTATAACTGTTAACTTCGTGGACCCTTGGACCGATCGGAACCGATGAATGGATGGAGGCTGAGAGGGTTCTCAGCACTGGTGCCGATCGGAAGGCGGCAGAGGTGGGCTCGAGGATGGCTGGCGGAGAAACCACGGAAGGCCCTATGCGACCAAGGGCCTGTCAAGGAGTTGAAGAGAGGGTGCGACTGGCCTGGTGGTAGAAGGTCTTCGCCCTGGAAGCCGGTACTCCCCCGAGAGGAGCTCGTAAGAGTCCGGCCGCTGGGACTTAGGGGATTCACCCTGGAAGCCGGCGTCCCCCCAGGAGGAGCCCGTAGGAACCCGGCCGCTGGGACTTAGGCGATACCTCGGAGACGGAGTCCTGAAGAAGTCCAAGGTCGAGAGCCAGAGGAACGTCGCTCACCAGGCCGAGTCGAGACCCGAGAATCACCGCTAGCCGGACCGGGTCAGGAACCAGAGGATTGTCGAAAGCCAAACCGAGTCAGGAACCAGAGGATCGTCGAAAGCCAAACCGAGTCAGGAACCAGAGGATCGTCGAAAGCCAAATCGGGTCAGGAACCAGAGGAAGAAGAGACGAAGCAGGAACTCAGCAACTGGAAGCAGGAAGAACCTGGGAACCTCGTTGCAAGGCAAAGAGAAGCTCTAGTTGCAGGGTTTAAATACCCTGAAGCGTCTGACGTCATCCGAGGGCAGTGCTGTAATTTCCCGCGCTGGCCCCTTTAAGAGCAGAGCCCTGCCGCGCGCGAGCGGCTAGGGGCGGGGCCAGCCGCGGGAGAATGCCGGCTGCTAGCTCGGCGTGGGAGCGCCGTTCTCGGGGCCTGCACGGCCCGAACGCGGCTCGAGGAAGCCCGAAACCGGGTCGGGCCAGGTAAGGGACCGCGTCCGGGTGGGTGGCGATCCCGGGGGCGGCCCGGGGTCGCAACAGTACCCCCTCCCCTGTGCCCCCTCCCCGGGGGTCGCGGCTTGGCCGGGTGGTCCAGATGGAACAGGCGGATAAGGTCCTTATCCAAGATATGAGAGGCAGGTTCCCAGGAGTTCTCCTCGGGCCCGTACCCCTCCCAGGAGAGCAAATATTCCCAGCGACGGCGGTGAACCCGAACGTCCAGGACTTCTTTCACCGTATACGTGTCTTCTGGATCAACAGCGGACGCATTGGGTTCCGGAGGCCGAGGCTGGAACCGGGAAAGGACCACCGGCTTGAGTAAGGAGACGTGAAAAACGTCATGTATCTTCAGGGTGGAGGGCAACCGTAATCTGTAGGCCACTGCTCCAATACGCTCAGCCACGAGGAAGGGGCCAATATAGCGGGGTGCAAGTCTCATGGAGGGGACGCGCAATCGGATATGTCTTGTGCTTAGCCATACCTTGGTCCCAGGGAGGAACACTGGAGCAGGTCGCCGGGTCTTATCTGCATACTTCTTGGATCATGCGGCCGTCTGCTGAAGCTTCTCCTGGGTGGAGTGCCAGAGATGATGTAGCTGGTCAGCGGTCAGTTGTGCCGCCGGGGACGAGACCGACAGAGGCAATGGTAAAGGAGGCTTGGGGGTCCTCCCATACACCATCTGGAACGGAGACTGTAGGGTAGCGGAGTGTTTGTGGCGGTTGTATGAGAATTCAGCCCAGGGTAAGAGGGCGGCCCAATCATCCTGTAACTCACCGACGAAGGACCTAAGGAAGGTCTTTAGAGTCCGGTTGGTGCGTTCGACTTGGCCATTGCTCTGGGGGTGAAAAGCAGTGGTCAGGTTCAATTGGACCCCGAATTTCCTGCAGAGAGCCCTCCAGTATTTCGCCGTAAATTGAGGACCTCTGTCCGATGTAATGTGTAGAGGCAGACCATGGAGTCGAAATATATGTCGGGTAAACAATTCTGCCAGCTCGGGAGCTGTGGGAAGTTTCGCAAGGGGCACAAAGTGGGCCATCTTCGAGAAGCGGTCGACAGTGACCCAGACTACGGTCTTCCCCTCCGACGGAGGCAATTCCACTACAAAATCCGTGGATATGTGGGTCCAAGGTTCCTCGGGAATAGGGAGTGGTTGGAGTAAGCCCCAGGGGCGGCCTGGCAGGGGTTTTTGTCGAGCGTATGTGGCGCAGGACTGGATGTAGAGTCGGACATCCTCCTTGACCCGTGGCCACCAGTAGAATTCAGTTAGGAGCTCAAACGTCCGAGCCACTCCTTGATGTCCGGAGGTTAGTGAGTCATGGGCCCAAGCAAGTACCCTTTTCCTTGAATGGAGTGGAACCACCGTCTTCCCAGCTGGTGCCACTTCGGATGCGGCAACGAGAACCTTGGCTGGATCTAGGATATACCGAGGTGTTTCAACGGTGTCGTCCATCTCGGAGTTCCGGGAAAGGGCATCTGCCCTAATGTTCTTAGCTGCTGGTCTGTAGTGGAGCGTGAAATTAAAGCGACTAAAGAATAGGGACCAGCGTGCCTGCCGGGGATTGAGACGTTGGGCACGGCACAGGTACTCCAGATTTTTGTGATCCATGTAGACTATTATAGGATGCAGGGCTCCCTCCAGCCATTGGCGCCATTCTTCGAAAGCTAGTTTGATGGCGAGCAACTCTTTGTCCCCAATACCATAATTCCTTTCGGCGGGCGTGAATTTCCAGGAAAAATATGAGCAGGGCCGGGACTGACCTGTCTTAGAAACTTGGGCTAGCACAGCCCCTACGGCCACGTCGGAAGCATCAACTTCCACGATGAATTGTTCCTGCGGGTTGGGATGTCGGAGACAGGTATCTTGTAGGAAGGCCTCCTTGAGACGCTGGAAGGCTTGTACGGCCGCGGGAGGCCAGTTCCTGGCGTCGGCACCTTTCCGAGTAAGGGCCGTCAAAGGAGCTACCAGGCTGGAGTAGTGTGGGATGAATTGACGATAGAAGTTGCCGAAGCCCAAGAAACGCTGAAGTGCTTTAATTCCCAGTGGCTGCGGCCAATTCTTAATAGCGGCAACCTTGTCGGGATCCATATGGAAGCCTATGGACGATACGATGTACCCTAAAAAGGGCAGAGACTGTTGCTCGAATTGGCATTTCTCCAATTTGGCTTACAACTGATTCTCCCTCAGTCTCTGGAGTACTTGGCAGACATGTTGACGATGAACCTTCAGGTCCTGGGAGTATATTAGTACGTCGTCGAGGTACACTATCACGCAGGTATGAAGCATGTCACGAAGTACCTCATTCATCAGATTCTGGAACACAGCAGGGGCATTACAGAGGCCGAACGGCATGACGAGGTACACGTAATGGCCATCTCTGGTGTTAAAGGCGGTCTTCCACTCGTCCCCCGGACGGATTCTCACAAGGTTATAGGCCCCCCGGAGGTCCAGCTTGGTGAATACTTTGGCCCCTTGAAGGCGATCCAGGAGTTCGGGAATCAGGGGCAACGGGTAGCGATCACGCCTGGTAATGCGGTTCAAGCCCCGGTAGTCGATACAGGGCCGAAGAGACCCGTCCTTCTTCCCCACGAAGAAGAATCCGGCCCCGGCCAGGGACTTCGAAGGTCTAATGAACCCTCGGTCCAGGTTTTCTTTGATATATGCGGAAATAGCCTGGGTCTCAGGCAGCGATAAAGGGTAGACCCTCCCACGGGGCGGTGTGGTTCCTGGCAGCAGGTTGATTGCACAATCGAAGGGTCGGTGCTCCGGGAGTAGTTCCGCTTTTTCTTTAGAGAAGACGTCCTGGAAGGCGTGATACTGCGGTGGTACCGTCAACGGAGTTGCGAGGAGAGGAAGCGTTTGCAGAGGACGAGCGGGAAGACAATGTTGGACACATGCGGGTCCCAAGGACGTAATCTGGAGTGTACTCCAATCTATCACTGGCGAGTGTTCCCGGACCCAGGGTAGACCCAGGACGACTGGATGGATAGACTTCTCCAGAATAAGGAACGAAATCTCCTCTGTATGCAGGACGCCGACCTGAAGCTTCAGAGGACACGTGCGCGTAGAGATGGTCCCCGGAAGCGGAGTCCCATGGATGGAAGAGACTCGCAAGGGCAGTACTTGAGGCTGGACCCCGAGCTGAAGTTGCTGCACCAAGTCTCGAAGGATGAAATTCCCCCCGGACCCAGAGTCAAGCAGGGCTAAGGCGTCAAATCCTCCCTCCGGGAGACACAGCCTTACCGGTACGGTACATGGGGAGTGGGGTGACGTACTGCCTAGAATCAACTCCCCACTAGACTCTAGGTTCGGGCGTTTCCCGGACGCTCGGTACAGCGGGCCAGGAAGTGCCACTTGCCCCCGCAGTAGAGACACAGTCCCTGGGAACGGCGGCGCCTCCTCTCTTCGGAAGACAGGGGACCCCGGCCCAATTGCATGGGTTCTTCTGCCGAAGCGGGCGTGGATGCGGGCGGTGAGGACCGGATACGGGGCGGAGTGGCCCTGTGGGCGGTTTGCCCCTGAGTGGGCCTTCGCTCCTGGAATCGACGTTGAATTCGTCGGTCTACCCGGCCGGCCAGCTCGATGAGGTCTTGAAGGTCATCAGGGAGGTCCCGACCTGCGAGTTCGTCCTGGAGACGTGGGGAAAGACCCTCCAGAAAGATGCCGTGCAAGCTGTCCGCTCCCCACGCCAATTCGGTGGCCAGCATCTGAAACTCCATGGCGTACTCCTCCAGTGGCCGGTTCCCTTGCCGTAGCTGAAGCAGTTCTGAGGCGGCCGTGGCGGACCGAGAGGGTTCATCGAAGACTCGGCGAAAGGATTGGACGAACTGTACCAAATTGTTTAGTCGGGAATCCTGACGTTCCCAGAGGGCCGATGCCCAAGACAACGGCCTCCCATCCAGGAGGGAGAATATATACGTCGTCTTGACCCGATCAGACGGAAACTGTGCTGGCAGCAAGTCGAAGCGGATGTAGCACTGATTGAGGAAGCCGCGGCATGCCTTCGGATTCCCCGAATACCGGGAGGTAGCCGGCATCTGTACGGGAGCAGAAGGTCCGGTACTAGCCTGGGAAGTGGATGCCGCAGCGCTGGCAGCCGAGGCCCCCTGCACGCGGTCCGCTAGCCGTTGCACTGTGGACATCAGGGTGTCGAGGCAAATCTGTTGCTGCTGTAGCTTCTGGGCGATGCCCGGAATAGCCTTTAGGCCGGCAAGATCCGCCGGGTCCATGGCCTTGCAATCTGTTAACTTCGTGGACCCTTGGACCAATCGGAACCGATGAATGGATGGAGGCTGAGAGGGTTCTCAGCACTGGTGCCGATCGGAAGGCGGCAGAGGCGGGCTCGAGGATGGCTGGCGGAGAAACCACGGAAGGCCCTATGCGACCAAGGGCCTGTCAAGGAGTTGAAGAGAGGGTGCGACTGGCCTGGTGGTAGAAGGTCTTCGCCCTGGAAGCCGGTACTCCCCCGAGAGGAGCTCGTAAGAGTCCGGCCGCTGGGACTTAGGGGATTCACCCTGGAAGCCGGCGTCCCCCCAGGAGGAGCCCGTAGGAACCCGGCCGCTGGGACTTAGGCGATACCTCGGAGACGGAGTCCTGAAGAAGTCCAAGGTCGAGAGCCAGAGGAACGTCGCTCACCAGGCCGAGTCGATACCCGAGAATCACCGCTAGCCGGACCGGGTCAGGAACCAGAGGATCGTCGAAAGCCAAACCGGGTCAGGAACCAGAGGAAGAAGAGACGAAGCAGGAACTCAGCAACTGGAAGCAGGAAGAACCTGGGAACCTTGTTGCAAGGCAAAGAGAAGCTCTAGTTGCAGGGTTTAAATACCCTGAAGCGTCTGACGTCATCCGAGGGCAGTGCTGTAATTTCCCGTGCTGGCCCCTTTAAGAGCAGAGCCCTGCCGCGCGCGCGCGGCTAGGGGGCAGGGCCAGCCGGCCGGCTGCTAGCTCGGCGTGGGAGCGCTGTTCTCGGGGCCTGCACGGCCTGAACGCGGCTCGAGGAAGCCCGAAACCGGGTCGGGGCAGGTAAGGGACCGCGTCCAGGTGGGTGGCGATCCCGGGGGCGGCCCGGGGTCGCAACAATAACAACTGCATCAACTCGATCAACCACTTCCTATCTAACCTCAACTTGGCAGTCAACACCAACAAAACTGAACTCCTTATTATTTCCCACAATCCCACCACACATCACCCCATACTTAATCGCACATCACTCCTCCCTACCCCCCTCATTCAACAAGTACGCAACCTGGGTATTACTATTGACAACCAGATGAACCTTACAGCATTCATAAAATCAACTTTAAAAGAATGCTATTTTAAACTTCATGTGTTAAAAAAAATTAGGCCACTCCTACACCCCCATGATTTCTGCACCGTTCTTCAAACCTTAATCTTCGCCAAGATAGACTACTGTAATTCTCTCCTACTAGGCCTCCCCGCCTCCACCACCAAACCCCTCCAGCTATTAAAGAATGCCACTGCCAGAATACTCACCAATACCTGTAAAAAAGACCACATCACACCCATCCTAAGAGACCTACACTGGCTCCCATTCTCATCTAGAATTCTTTACAAAACACTCTCCCTTATACACAAAACCTTATACAACCATAACATCACATGGCTAAATAACTCTTTCCACTTCAATACCTCCAACAGGCCAACCAGATCTGCCTATAAAGGAACCCTCCACATCCCCTCTCCTAAAACTACACAACGAACCTCCACTAGGGAGAGAGCACTCTCAATAGCAGGACCCATCAACTGGAACTCTATTCCTCCCAACCTTCGCATTGAACCCTGCACACACAAATTAAAAAAAAAATTGAAAACTTGGCTTTTCAAGCTAGCCTACCCATAATACCTACCATTACTCCCAGCCACTTATGCTTTATTTTAAAGATATAAACTGCTTTAAAGTCATAAAATGCTCTCTGAACAAGCCTAGTCACCAAGCCATTTTCCTTTACACATATTTTATTTCAACAGCCGTCTACTCGCTAGTTTTAATGATGTACATCGCACTTTAAGCATGCCTGTTACCATAATCTTTAAACAAACATTGTATATAGTGTACAATATATATAGGCCTTTATCCTCAGTTATGTTTCACTCTGCACATAACGTCATGCACCTTTCTTTCGTTTCAATAATATATACCTATCTCTAAACATGCCTTATTACCTAATTTTTATCCAAACATTGTATATAGTACCCAATATATATATATAGTTATATCAACAGTTGTGTTCACTCTGCATATAAAGTTATTCTCCTTTCTCTGTTTGCCATGTAACCAAATTGTTCAATGTATTTTCTCTATCATTATTATACGTTCTATGTAAACCGATACGATGTGAATACGGTTATCGGTATATAAAAACACTGAAATTGTTACGGTTGTGGACCCTTGGGCCGGTTGGGACAGAGGATGGTGCGCTGTGGAGGACCACAGCAAGAGTCCCAACCGGGAGGCGGCTCGGAGGACTCAGGGAAGGCTTCGGCACTGGGACAAGATGGAGTCCTATGTGACCAAGGACTCGGCAAGGCTGAGAGGACAGACGACGTTGGGCCCTGATGACTGAAGAGTCTTCACCCTGGAAGCCGGTACTCCCCCAGGAGAAGCCCATAGGAGTCCGGCCGCTGGGACTTTTGGAGATTCACCCTGGAAGCCGGAGCCCCCCCAGGAGGCGCCCGTAGGGGCCCGGCCACTGGGACTTAGGCGAATCTTCTGGGCCAGCGAAGACCAGGAAGGAAGCCGAGTCAGAAGCCGGGAGTCGGAGGAGGAACCAAGCCAGGGATGAAGCAGAAGAAGGAGTCGTGGAAGGAGCTGGGTCAGAGCCAGAGATCAGAGCGAGCCAAGCCAGGGACAGAAACTGAAGGAGAAATCGTGGACGAAGCCAGGTCGGAACCAGAGGTCAGAAGCAGATACCAGAGCCAAGGGACGAAGACGGAAATCGAGTCAAGAGTCAAGCCGGGTCAGGAACGGAGAGCAATCCAGAAGAACGCAGCAACTAACAATCAGGAAACCTGAGGAACCTCATTGCAAGGCATTCGAGTGATCTAGCTGCAGGGTACTTATACCCTGAGGGCGTCTGACGTCATCTACTGCCGAACTGAGGGTTTTCTTGCGCTGGCCCCTTTAAATGGAGCTCCTCCCCGCAAGCGAGCGTCAGGGGGGCAGGGCCAGCCGCGCCGGACCGTCGGCGTTTCTCCCGAGGAGGGAGAGACGCGCTGGAGGGCCTGCAGACCCGAGGAAGCCTCAAAACGGCCCGGGCCGCCCCCGAGGTAGGTGGAGGGACCGGGGCACTGCCCGGGACCGCAAAAGAAATAAATAAATAAAATAAATAAACTGGCCAACACTAAAACTTTTAGTTGTTATTTCAAATACTTATTAAAAATCTTTGCTGGAGCCTAAATTTTACCTTACCTTATCTATAAGATTTTTTTTTAATTTATACGTTATTGAATTTTCAAATAAACATCAAAGTATACACTTTGTAAAGAAACATGGTATCATACACGCAAAAATATTTATATTGGAAGGAAAAATTAACACAGGTAATTCCATTTACTTAGTTACCCAGTAGACCACCAAAAAGAGGGTGGTGGATAGAAATTATTTATTTATTTATTTAGAAGCTTTTTTTATACTGGTATTGGTGTGAATATCATATCGGTTTACATCAAACTGAAGATAGAAATTACATAGAACAGGGTGGGGTGGGATAGCAGGGGCTAAGAGATAACTGAATAAATGATTAAAGGATAGGCAGAAGGAAGAGGAACAAATAATGCATAGTAAATAAACATGATTATATCATTACATGAAAAATGACTTAAAAACAACATAACAGCTGGGGGAGTGGTATGATTATGTGGTAATAGGTTTCAAGGTATAAATCATAACAAGGTAAATATCAATGAAAATACGGTAAAATAGGGTAAAAATAGCATGACAAGGTAAATATCATAAAAAGATTAATTAGTGATAAGGGGATGCACGGGGAGAAGCAGAGGAGGGTCCTATTCTAGGTATGTCACATAGAAAATAGAGGAGAAATAAAAGGTAATATTATATCATATTCAAAAGACTTCCCTAGATACCCCCTTTATTTCTATTACGATGAGTACTAAATGCTTTCAAGCTATAACTGAGCTCTTTTTGATTGTATAAAATCCTTTAACTGTTCAGGTTGGAAGAAAATGTAGCTATCCCTGTTATATTTCACCGCACACTTGCAGGGAAACCTCAGAAAGAATGAGGCTCCTAAAGCAAGTGTCTCCTGTTTCAACGCCAGAAAACCTTTTAACTTGCGTAGATTTTGTCCAAATCGGAGTAAATTCTGATTTTTGCTCCCATAAATAAAGCATCCATTTTCTTGAAATATATTTTCATCACATCTGCAAGGTCTTTCTCATTATAGAAAGTGATCGATAATGTGCATCTTTCAATTATTTCAAATCCCGAAGATTCAAGAAACTCTGTCAAATTGGCAAAGTCTCTTGGGGTTTCTTGTACGTGTTGTCTGTTCTTATTTGGTAGGAAATAGACTCTGTCCAGGGGTGGAGCACTTTGAGAAGGAAATTCCAGTATTTCAGAAAAATACTTTTTAATTGTACTTCAAGAAAATTCCCCCACTATCCTGGGAAAATTCAATACACGTAAATTAAGGTGTTTTAGCACATTTTCAATATTTTCTATTTTCCTATTGATTTTCCACAGTCCTGAACGATAAAAATTCTGTACCGATTTCACTTGCTTTATTTCATTTTCCATCCTCACAAAATTCCCCAAGGCCTCCTGCTTCTGTACCTTGAAATTTTTATTCAAGGAATCCATTTGTTGGGAGAGCGCATTTATTTTAACCGAACAGTCCCCATAGGATTGCGCTATGGATGATGTCAAATTCCATAGAGCATCTAGTGTCTCCAGCTCGGGCTTTTGTAAGGCTAAATTTGCTCCGGTTGAGGGGCTAAGGAAGGCAATGGGCCTCTCTCCTCCTCCTGCTGCCTGTGCTTCCCCTCCCTCCTGCTCGAACTCACCGGGCAAGTTCCCTTCGGTCTCCTGAAGGTTTGTCGCAAGAGAGTCCTTCGGCGTAGCTCCCTCCTCCTGCGAGGCTTGTAAACTGACTTCGGAGCTCAGCCTTGAGCTCGGCGTCGAAGTTTCTCTGGCAGCTGGCGGTGGCCTGTCATCGAGTGGGCTTAGCGACACTTCATCCGAGGTTAGGTCCACTTCTCCTCCCAGCGTCCTAACAGCCGGAGAGCTATTCCCTGTTTGTGTGGGTATCACGGTGCACTGTAGGATAGTTTTTTGCCCGGAGGGCAGAGCAGTAATAGAAGGGTAATTCCTCACTCTGCCTTTTCTTTTTGGAGGCATATTAACTTAGGAAATATAGAAAAAACCCAGAAAACGCTCCGCAGCAAACAACAGTGCTACTGGTCAGGGCACCATCATGCTCCACCCCCCTTATCTATATGATTTTAAGGAATCAGTGATAATTTAACAAAATGTCTTTCATTCAATGCAACAATTGTGGTGCTTATGTACCAAGGCCTATCATTTAGAGAATCAAATGATGTCCCTCTTGCCTTCAGCTGCCTGCAATTAAAATTGAGCTGATTCATGTAAAGGAGGAATTATTCAGGTTTCAATTAACCTCCCCTTCCTTGAACCATCCAGTATCTCTCTCCCTTCTCCCACAGAGGTTGCAGAAACCCAGGAAAAAATGGTTTACAGTGAGCTCTGGTAGAACAAGACATGTGATAAACAGACACCCACCTTCCCCAACTTTACAGCTCCCATAGAGATGTCAGACATCCAGGATTCAAAAACCCAGAAACAATGGGATAACAATGGGCTCTGGGAGAATGAGGCCTGTGATGAAGAGACACCCACTCTCCCCACTGTTACCCCTACAAAATGCTTTTTCTGCATTGGAGAATGAAGAAACCTCAGCAATAGTTTTTGAAGTGATTTCTAAAAGTGAAGTCACCCAATGCACCCAGAAGCGCTTCAACAGAATCAAATGTCATAAAAGAAAGCTGCTTCTGCTGGGAGACTCAAATCATCAGAGGAACCAATTTGGGAGCACATTTTGATGGTAACACAAAGTTAAATGCCTTCCAGGATCCTCAGCTAGAAGAAATGCAAACCAGATAGTCCCTAATATTATATCTAAGCCCATCGCTAAAATCATCAACTGCTCTATATCATCCAGTGCTGTACCAATCCAACTTAAACAAGCCATAATTAAACCTATTCTTAAAAAACCTGCCCAACTATCGACCAATCTCCAACCTTCCTTTCATTTCAAAAATCCTAGAAAAAATAATCAACAAGCAATTAACCAACTACCTAGATGACCACCACATCCTCTTCCCCTCCCAATATGGTTTCCGCAGACACCATAGCACCAAATCCCTCCTCATCTTCCTCTTTGACTATATTCTGAAAACCCTTGACAAAGTCCCATCTTACATCCTGGCCCTCCTGGACATATCCTCCGCATTCGACACAGTCAACCATACCATCCTAATAGAGTGCCTAATAGAAATTGGCATATCTGGCTCCGCACTCTGCTGGTTTCTATCATACCTCACCAACAGACAATACAAAGTAAAAAGTGGGCTCTGTGAATCAAAACCTATTAACCTGTTGCAAGGTGTTCCCCAAGGTTCCTCACTGTCCTCCACCCTCTTCAATATATACATCCTTCCTCTCTGCCACCTCCTATCCGGGCTCAGTCTCCCGCACTTCATATATGCTGATGACGTTCAGGTCCTCATACCCATTACCGATACCCTGCCTAATGCCATGAAGACCTGGGAATCAGTCCTTGTCGCCATCAACTCCCTGCTCTCCGACAACCACCTTGCACTCAATATCGACCAATATCGACCAATATCGACAACCATCGGGGCCGAATGACGCGGCGTTTCGGGGGCGGGACGTGGCGTTTCGGGGGCGGGACCGGGGGGTGAGGCGCCGGCCCGGGGGCGTGGTTGAGGCCTCCGGACCAGCCCCCGGGTCGGATGACGGCGTAGATTTACATCTGCTTCTAGCAGGCGTAAATCGAGGGACAAAGGTAAGTGGGGGGTTTAGATAGGGCCGGGGGGGGGGGGGGGTGGGTTAGGTAGGGGAAGGTGAGGGGAGGGTGAAAGAAAGTTCCCTCCGAGGCCGCTCCGATTTCGGAGCGGCCTCGGAGGGAACGGAGGCAGGCTGTGCGGCTCGGCGCGCGCAGACTGCCCAAAATCGGCAGCCTTGCACGCGCCGATCCAGGATTTTATAAGATACGCGCGGCTATGCGCGTATCTTATAAAATCCAGCGAACTTTTGTTTGCGCCTGCTGCGCGAACAAAAGTACGCGATCGCGCTCTTTTAAAAAATCTACCCCTATGTAAGAACATAAGAACATAAGAAAATGCCATACTGGGTCAGACCAAGGGTCCATCAAGCCCAGCATCCTGTTTCCAACAGTGGCCAATCCAGGCCATAAGAACCTAGCAATTACCCAAAAACTAAGTCTATTCCATGTTACCTTTGCTAATGGCAGTGGCTGTTCTCTAAGTCAGGGGTCGGGAACCTTTTTGGCTGAGAGAGCCATGAACGCCACATATTTTAAAATGTAATTCCGTGAGAGCCATACTAACTACAACTCCCCACCCTCCTGACTCCCCCAAGACCTACCAAATTCATTTACTACAACCCCCTACTCTCCTGACACCCCCAAGAACTGCCAAATTAATTTACTACAACTCCCCATCCTCCTAACCCCCCCCCCTAAGACCTGCCAAAAGTCCCTGGTGATCCAGCGGGGGTCCAGGGGTCGCAGACAAATCTTTAATAAAAAAGTAAAAATCTAACAAAACCCCCCACCCTCCTGACGCCCCCCAAGACCTGCCAAAAGTCCCTGGTGGTCCAGCGGGGGTCCGGGAGCGATCTCCTGGACTTGGGCTGTCGGCTGCCAGTAGTCAAAATGGCACCGACGGCTCTTTGCCCTATGTCACTGGGGTCGACCAATGGTGGTGGTAGCCCCTGTGACATAGTAAGGGCAAAGGGCCGTCGACGCCATTTTGATTACTGGCAGCCGACGGCCCTTTGCCCTTACTATGTCACAGGGGCTACCGCCGCCATTGGTCGACCCCCGTGACATAGTGAGGGCAAAGGGCCGTAGGCGCCATTTTGACTACTGGCAGCTGACAGCCCAAGTCCAGGAGATCGCTCCCAGTCCGCTCCTAGACCCCCGCTGGACCACCAGGGACTTTTGGCAGGTCTTGGGGGGGTCAGGAGGGTGAGGGTTTTAGTAAATTAATTTTGGAGGTCTTGGGGGGCGTCAGGAGGGTGGGGGATTTTGTTAGATTTTTACTTTTTTATTAAAGATTTGTCTGCGAGCCAGATGCAGCCATCAAAAGAGCCATATCTGGCTCCCGAGCCATAGGTTCCTGACCCCTGCTCTAAGTGAACTTAATAGCAGGTAATGGACTTCTCCTCCAAGAACTTATCCAATCCTTTTTTAAACACAGCTATACTAACTGCACTAACCACATCCTCTGGCAACAAATTCCAGAGTTTAATTGTGCGTTGAGTAAAAAAGAACTTTCTCCGATTAGTTTTAAATGTGCCCCATGCTAACTTCATGGAGTGCCCCCTAGTCTTTCTACTATCCGAAAGAGTAAATAACCGATTCCCATCTACCCGTTCTAGACCTCTCATGATTTTAAACACCTCTATCATATCCCCCCTCAGTCGTCTCTTCTCCAAGCTGAAATGTCCTAACCTCTTTAGTCTTTCCTCATAGGGGAGCTGTTCCATTCCCCTTATCATTTTGGTAGCCCTTCTCTGTACCTTCTCCATCGCAATTATATCTTTTTTGAGATGCGGCAACCAGAATTGTACACAGTATTCAAGGTGCGGTCTCACCATGGAGCGATACAGAGGCATTATGACATTTTCCATTTTATTCACCATTCCCTTTCTAATAATTCCCAACATTCTGTTTGCTTTTTTGACTGCCGCAGCACACTGAACCGACGGTTAGGACTTTTCAGCTTGGAGAAGAAACGCCTGAGGGGGGATATGATAGAGGTGTTTAAAATCATGAGAGGTCTAGAACGGGTATTTACTCTTGAGAGGTCTAGAACGGTTATTTACTCTTTCGGATAATAGAAAGACTAGGGGGCACTCCATGAAGTTAGCAAGTGGCACATTTAAAACTAATCAGAGAAAGTTCTTTTTTACTCAGCACACAATTAAACTCTGGAATTTGTTGCTAGAGGATGTGGTTAGTGCAGTTAGTATAGCTGTGTTTAAAAAAGGATTGGATGAGTTCTTGGAGGAGAAGTCCATTACCTGCTATTAATTAAGTTGACTTAGAAAATAGCCACTGCTATTATTAGCAACGGTAACATGGAATAGACTTAGTTTTTGGGTACTTGCCAGGTTCTTATTTATTTATTTATTTATTTATTTGTTGATTTTATATACCGACATTCGTCGGGACATCATGCCGGTTTACATTGTAACTGATTAACAAAAGAGTGAAAAATACAATAAACAAGGAGGGGGAAGAGGTGCAGCAAAAGAAAGAGAAGCGAAGAAAGCAGTAGGAAAAGATAAGGAAAGAGAGGAGAAGAATAGGAACATTCGAACATTCGAAGCATATAAATTAACTAGAGGCGATATATATACAAATTAGATGCCACTGTTTGAAACAGGATGCTGGGCTTGATGGGCCCTTGGTCTGACCCAGTATGCATGTTCTTATGTTCTTATGAATATGTACTCCCTGGAAGAGAGCAGGTGCAGGGGGATATGAAATAGATATCTGAAAGTTTTAATGATGCACAATCATCAAACCTTTTCCATTGGAAATAAATCAATAGAACTAGGGGTCATGAAATGAAACTCCAGGAGGACAACTCAGAACCAATGTCAGGAAATATTTCTTTACGGAGAAGGTGGTGGATGCCTAGAATGCCCTCCCGGAAGAGGTGGTGAAGACAAAAACAGTCAAGGAATTCAAAGGGGCATGGGATAAACACTGTGGATCCCTAAAGGCTAGAGGATGGAAATGAAGAAAAGAGTGCATGGGGGTAACTGGGTGTAACTTGCTGGTTTGACAGTTGCTACTCTTTACAAATAACTGTATCAAGGCTTAATGCAACTCCATCATTGCTCTCTGCTTCAACAGCAGTGAGTGAGAAAAGGGAAATTGGATTCAGGCAGCAACCAACAAGGACCCCAACTTTTACAGTTTGGGGAACAAATAAACACGGGGGTAACTAGCTTTTGCTGCGCTTACTACCCTTAATCACTAAGCCTGATCCTTTTGATGTAACTCCAACACTGCTTTCTGGGCAATGGTTAAGGGAAATTGGATTCAAACAGCATCCAAGGGCCCTGACTTTTAGGGTCTGGTAAACTGATAAGCATGGGGTAATCTGCACAATGCAGCAGATACTGGTACAGGCTTGCTGGGCAGACTGGGTGGATCATTTGGTCCTTTTCTCCCACATTTCTATGTTTCTATGGAACATTTAGAACGTGGCTGTCCCAGCAAAGCAAGAAGTGTTAATGGCATAAAAAATAATTTTTTTTGTACAATACCATATAGTCGTGTGTCAATGTACAGTGCAGTGTCACCTTTTAGCGCTACATAAATGTTTATTAGCAGTAGTAAGTTATGATGGCCAATAGTATAACAAAGTTACTCGACATGAAGATAATGTAAATATAGAACTGTTTCTTTTAAAGTATCAAGTGGAATCACGCCTGAAAACACGGAGCTGGACTCCAGGAAGAGGGCGGAGCTGGGAGCACTGTAGACCAAGCCCTGTGATTGGTGCGCTGCTGCCCCTCCCCGAGCCGGCTCCCCCCTTTTCGTTTGGGTTTTTCATGAATGAAGCGGCGGTCCGGGGATGTTATTCCTCGGGGTCGCCGCTAGGTGTCGGCGGAGAGCGCGTAGTAATCCGAGAGCCCGAGTTTCTGCCAGTGCCGGCTTCGAGAGAGGGACAGAGAGTTGCAGGAGCCGGGTCGGTGAGTGTTGTTTGCCATAAGCTCCAGCCATGGATGGCCAGCGCTGCCCAGAACAGACTCCGCAGAGGGGGGTCCCTGAAGTTCTGCTGTGCGGGGAGTGCACTCAGGTCCCCGGACCGAAGGGTCGCTACGCCCTGAGCCTGACCGCCACCCACCTGCACCTTCAGTGGCTCGAGCAAGCCCCGGAGAGCCCCGGCTGCCTCCTGAGCCTGGCCGACTGCATCGGCTGCTGCGCCTTCAAGGGCCGGGATCCGGCCGACCCGGGCGGCTACTTTTCAGTTTTTTGGTACCCGCTGAAGAAAAAGTGGTGGAGGTCGCTGGAGGCCCGGCAGCGAGAGGCAAAGACTTTCCGGCTGGAGACGTGTCGGGATCCGAAGGAGAATCTGAAGACCGCGGAGAGATGGGCCGAGAAGATCCGGGAGCTGTCAGTCCAGAGGATACCGAAAGAGGAAGGTACCGTAAGACCCTTGAGAAAGAGAGAGAGTAAAATTAAAAATAAAAATAAAAACCTCAGTGCAGAGTCAGGAAGTGATCGGCGCTAGGCACTTTCTCACCTTGAATTGCAGCTCACCTGGGTAAAAGGGAAAGCTGTAGTTTCAGGCAGGAGAGCAAATTCTTTTCTCTCGCTTAGTGTCCTGCTCCAGATCCTGTCTTAGAAAAGAACTCCGTTTTCATTGTAAATGCGAGAGTAGCTTTCACATTACTTATCCTGAAAAACTTAGCATCTTTCTGATGCGGCGGGAGCAGCGCCCCCCTCGAAATCCTCAAGTGCTACACGTATGGATTCTATGAGGCGTCTCGGTGCTTAAAAGTGAGGGAAAGAGCAATGGGGATACTTAATAGAAAAAAACAAACGGGGGGTGGGGTGATGGAGGAGACTACTAAGGACCACTCAGACTGTTGAAACCAGTTACCAGATCTGGCAGCGTTAATTTGGAGGTGAAAACATGGCAGCATGGCCAGTAAGAGTCCTAACTCCTTCACAGGCAGACTTGGTAGCTCTGTAAAGTAACATCGCACACACTTCCCAAATCCAGTAACTCCTAGGGGTGCAATGCATTGGGTTAGAACCGATGTACTAAAGTTGTTTTCCACGTTTTCTGCCTAGAGATAGAAAAAAAAAATGCACAGCAGGTCTTTTAAAGTTAGCAGGGAGAGCTTGATCCTTTACACAGTGTGAGTTGGCCTTGGATAGGTCAGAGAGACCAGCTCTGTATATATGAAAGGATTTGGCAACCATAGGAAAGCTAATTTTAAGACTTTTTGAAGTGGTGAGAGACCGAGAAGGAAGCTCTGGGCTAGGGCAGCACCCGAGAATTAGTCGGTTAGCCTTTCCACAGACTCAGCGGATGTTAAAACAAACGCACCTTTCAGTTGCTGGGATAAACCCGAGTGCTGTCTGTGGCTTCTGCAGTTAAAGCCTTTGTTTCAGAGGAAAGGAACAATTAAATGAGAACGGAGCCCAGCGGTATCTGCTGATATATGGGCCTGATGAACGGAGCATTTGTCCCAGAGGCACAAAGAACCTGATTCACTAAGCTATTTTATGGTAGACACAGTAAAATGGCCCAGAATAGCCGCTGTATAGCTTATCTTGTTGGTTATTTGTTGTGGAAATGTGTGCAGTGGCCATCACAGGCAAATCATGGTTAAAGAAAATACCCTTTTTAATACCATACTAAACTATTTCATAACACGTTATGTAGGCTTGTTTTGAATTTGAAAGCAGGTTTTAAGATTTTACATTTTAAATAAGTTCTGTGCCCCGTGTACTGTAACCATTGTGAAGTTGTTTTGCAATGCCAGAATTCTGACTTTAAGAGCACACAAAGGCGATATTGCACAAAATCAGGGATAGGTGATCGTTGGTTGCAGTTATGTAGTTGAGAGGGTTCATGCTTTTTAATAATTTTCATTAATGTTTTAATATTCATTGTGGATAGCCTGAATACCAGACGAGCTCGAGGGCACTCGGAAAACACTCCTTTATAGTAAGTAAACATTCCCTGGAGATCAGAACGGAAGTAGAGCTGCCAGTTCCTGGTCTCAAGACTAGAGGAAGGTGAGCAGGTGATCCCAGTCCCATGGTTTCTTTTATTCCATCATACAGCGGCTGCTCCCTTTGATATAGTAAATGAAATTTACAGATCAATCTGCTAAGGTCTGAAATGTGCTTGTTTCTGGCGAAAGCCTCTAGAAGCTGGGGACTGTCTTGTATAAAGTGAAACAGTGACTCAGTAGCAGAGCAGCTGACTGCATCTAACACAGCCCTTTTTCACTCTGGGTGCCTGGCATATGGCCACATCCTTGTTCTCTACTAGCAGTCACTAACCTACTGGACCTTTCCATATTGCACTATTCATGCTCTGTCTAGCAGCTTGGTTTATTTACTGTACCTTATTGCCTTGCCATTCTTTACCTATCACAAGTACTGCTCTAATGCTGTGCTAAGGATCACTGTCCCTGACTCGCCATGGATGCCCCTAGGTGGCCAAGGGTGCATAACACAGCCGTCGCTTTTGGCCTCTTTGCTCTAGTTTATATTTTGAAGCAGGGGCCTCAGCTTCTAGCCGTTGGGACCCTTGTGGTGGGGAACAATGGTAGATGGCCACAATCCCAAGGGGCAGGTAGGTAGAAAGATAAGGCAGCCCAGGTCCGTTTGGGTGAGAGAGTTTAGGGGTGGGTTAGAAGAAAAGGCAATAAAGGCTCCAAGACAAAGGGGGTTTGCAGGCAAATAGCGTGGAGAGGCGGGGAAGTGACAAAAGTCGTGTCCCCCCCCACCTGCATCGAGCGTGAGTGGCAGGGAGGCAGCAGTGGTCAAGATCATCTCCAAAGTTATTAATTAAGGGGCTTTGTGCGGTAAGACAAGTGAATTGGATTTGGCAAAATAATCTCCCCCCCCCCCCGCCCCCCACCACCTCCCACATATTCAACCCATGCTGCTGTGGCTCCTGCCCCCAAGTGGCGCATTTCAGTTCATTTGTCAAGGTGGTAATCCTGCCCAGGCAGGGTGTAAATCTGACCATTGGTCTTGGAGAACAAAGATTATCTTTTAACGCACCTGCTGCTTGCTGCATTGTCTCATTAACCCCAGCCCTACTGTGGACCCCTCTTTTTTTCATGAGAACTGCCTCCAGTTGCTAATTAGGCACCAGGGGACCCCCAGCAATCTACCTTATCCTTGATCCGTGGCCAGCACCCCGGAGCAATCAGCCAGGGTTCCTTGCTGACCTTGCTTCTGGTGGCCATCTTGAATTGGGTCTACGCGGTCCCCCTCCCGATGACAGTCTTGTATGCCTTGCTAAGGTTGCTTCTAGTGGCCATCTTGGATTTCCTGCTCATCGCTGATTCTAGTAGCCATCTGGTGTGTCCTACTTAGGTCACTTCTGGCCACCATCTTTGAGTTTGTGGTGACTATCTTAAGGTTGGCTTCTGGGGTTTGATAGACAATTTCTTTAAAGGCCATCTTTTGAATGGCAGCAAGCCGTCCACCTTGGGTTCTTGCCCTGACCTGGCATAGTGGGGATGGCACCCTTCTATGGCCGTCTCTAACACAGGCAATAATGTGTGCAGAACAACTGACAACCCCAGACTCCTCCCCCAGCAGAAACCCCCTCCTCACGCTGGAGTCATAATGGCCGCTCCCAGCATGTCTGGAAGGGGGCCATCGGAAAGCAAGAACCCAATGAAACAAGAGGTCCCGCAGCAGCGTGGATGCCAATTTCAAAGAATGGGATGATAGAAACAAGAGATCATTCCCTGACCGGCTATCTTCCCACTCATGCACCAGAACACAGCCCCAGCAGTCTCATCAGTTGGAGCAGCAGTATTGGTCATAGACAGAGGGGAGATCCGATTCATGAGTGCCACACAAGTATCGGAACATTTTAGCCATTAGGAGCCACAGCAGCCAATGCAGTCACGATAGTCTCCATAGCCACTGGGATCCACCTGGCAGCTATGTGGACAGCAAGGAACAGCGCCCTCGCAGGCTCAGGCACCACCATGGTGAGTACCATCAGAGGCCAGAGGTTATGTCCTGCCAGCTTTTCCACAGCCTGGAACCAGCAGGGCCCCCCCTGGGCCCAGTAGCCTACGAGAACTCTATATTGGCTACAGCCACAAACCCCATGGGTTCAGAAGCGCTGAGAATAGTAGAGCCGATGGCAGTCCGCAACCAGCATTGGAAAGTAAAGGCTCTAACAGCCCCAACACCACAACAAAAGAAATGAAGCAGCAGAGTTATCCTGACAAGGAAGATAACGGTAAGTGGAAGTTGGAAGGAGTCAACATCAAGAAGGGCAAGAGTGAAATCATAAAAAGACAGGAGCGGAAAGGGGGGAAAACACAGCGAATAGGGTTAACAACAATGGAGAACAGTGAACTTGTGTGGATGACAATTACCAGCAGAGACAAGTTTTATGGCAAGGACCATCATCTTATGGTTCTTAAAACTGGGGAGAGCCGTGGCAGCCATTCAGGTAGCTGCAAGGCCTTGTTGCTGCTGCTGCCCGGAGCACACCACCTTTAGCGCCGTCTACGAAAGTAGAGGTCGGATGCCCCAGAGCAGGAGACCACAATCAACAACGGAAAGGTCGGAAGAAGGTTGGCAGAGAAGCATCCAGCGCCAGGATGAGCCCGAGAATTCAAGATGTGCATGGACACCTGCTGGATTGAACACTCAACTGGAACGTGACATGATAGAGGGTGGGGAAAAGGAGGCAACATCAGAGCGGGTGGGAGCGGGGCAGAAGTGCGGAAGGGTAATCCAAATCCTGCAGAAAGCGACTCGATGTTGTTGAATAAACTTCTAGAAAAAACATTGATGCCACCAGGAGCTCCTGAAGGCCACAGGCTACACAAGAAAAGGCAGGGACAGACAGGGAAGGGAGGTCTCAATTAAGGGTCAATGTCTGCAAATAGGTCAAGGGGGGAGGTGGAGGAGGAAGCGGAGCTAGAAGCTACAGCTGCAGAGGGAAGTGGCTGGGAGGCACCCGTGAGGAATGATGAAAAATGGGGAATGGAGCAATAAAGAAAGGAAGGCGACTTGGCTGAAAGTAAAGAGCCTGTTTTCTGGCTTTTTAGTGCAGGGTTAAAAAGACAGCAGAGAGAGAGCGGGTATGCATGACCAGCGCCATTAGCTGTCACCTGCAGGTCTCGGGCTTAAGCAGAGAATCTTAAATAATATGTGGATATACTTGATGTGTTGAATAAAGCAAACGAAATATGTGGAGCAGATTGTAAAGAAAAATGTAAAGCATAAAAGTCCGTTACAAGGAGCATAGCAAATTGGTCCGCAGCACTCAGGACAATGGCCAGTACCATTGGGGAGCGCCCCCAGGGGAAATGCCGCACGTTGTTTAAATACATGGATGTTGTCAGTGATGCGTGCAAAGCTTCTGGGGAAAGTGCATGGCTGGCTTATGACAAATGTCTTGGGTGCATTGTGGCAGAGAAGAAAATCCTGGATTGGGATACGAAGGACATTGATTTGTGATTAATGACAAGACCACACCAGGGGTATAATTGGGTCCGAGCAGGTGGCATTCCATAGTACAACGGCAGGGGTGGGGGACAATGTTTTGTTTTAGCTTTTTTTTTTCGAGGCCCCGGGCAGGGCAAGTTTGGGTGTCGAGCTAGAAAAAAGGGACAGGTTCCACAAAGGTCTGGGATATGCAAGCTGCACAGTGGCAGCTCACCAGCCAATAAAGATTAAAAAAAAAAAGGGGGGGGGGGAGGGGCAGGCTCGGATGCCATTAGATAGGGGGCACCTGGGCTGGTGGTGGGTATTTAGTGTTGGCACATTTCGAACAGTCCCCAAGTAGACAAACGCAATATAAAACAAGAATGAATAATAAATAAATGAAGACAGCAAAGACAAAAAAGAAAAACTCTTCTCGGTGGTGAGTGCCACATTGGCGTAGGGTTAAGGGTTTTCGGTTAGGTAATACTTTATGTATAGTTTATTTAAAGCCGTGGTCCGTACGCTCCGGTGATTTGGTTGGTTCTAAAGATGAAAGTTAATGCGTTTTTAAGCTATGCTGAAAGAATAAACTTTGGTTTTGAAGACCGGATGGCCCGGTGTTTGGGGTCGGGGGGGAGAGGGTTTGGCGTGAGGAGGACGAATGGTGCGGCGTGCCTGGGTTATGCCATTTTTGTTTTTACTGTTCCTATTCGAGATTCTCCAGTCTGTTGTAACGGTGTGCTCGGTCCTGCACCACTGTTTGTACCGTATTCCTATTTATTTTCTTATGCCTGACCTCAGCCTGCTGTACTGCCCTGTTCATGTAAATCACTCGTACTCGGCTGTCACCGTAGTGTTGGATCCTGTGCTGTAAACACGCTTTGAGCTGTCTTGTTGGTAATGAGATGAACAACGTCAGCCCAGATGTGTTTTATGAGCTTTGGGCTTGCTTTTCATTTTGCTCCTCCAATTGTAAGGTCAGCCTGCCCCTCATGCCTCCCCTCCCCCCCCCCCCCCCCCCACCTTCTTCCTTCCCCCACCTCGTGAGGTTCTTGTCAGATGGAAAGAGAAGCAGAATTGTTCTGAAAGATCAATCTGTTGCCTTCTTCCCTCATCCACCAGTCTGGGTGATGGGACTAGGCGCTGGCAGGGCTCCAGGGCCAGCACTGGGCACTGCTTTCTCTCCAGTAAGAATGTCAGGTCACGCATTCCACACTTAAGGTCATTTAAGGTCAAACCCCCTCCAGGTGAAAGGGGAGGACATTTTGTGGTTAAAGCTGCTGCTGTTCCACTGACTGTAGCTCGAGCTAAAACTATTTGTAGGTAAAAAAAAAAAAGCTGGGTATCAGCACAGACCTAAATGGCCAGAAACACACAAGCAGCACCAACTAACAGGCCAATGCGATACTGGCACGCGTTAAACGGGCGCTGGTGATTGAGTGCCTTCCCTCTTAACGCACGCTGATCCATCTCTCTCGGGTGTCGTGGAAAAAAAGAGGCGCTAGGGGAAATTGCATGCCCTTAGCACCTCCTCGGCAGCCCAGAAGAGGTGGCTATCACCTGGTTAGGGAAACGGACGTTCAATTTTAGAGCGTCCCTTTTCGTAACCTGTTCACAGCCAAGGCAGAGCGAACCTTTTCGTAACCTGTTCACAGCCAAGGCAGAGCGAACCTTTTCGTAACCTGTTCACAGCCAAGGCAGAGCGAACCTTTTCCTAACCTGTGCACAGCCAAGGCAGAGCGAACCTTTTCTTAACCTGTTCACAGCCAAGGCAGAGCGAACCTTTTCGTAACCTGTTCACAGCCAAGGCAGAGCGAACCTTTTCCTAACCTGTGCACAGCCAAGGCAGAGCGAACCTTTTCCTAACCTGTGCACAGCCAAGGCAGAGCATCCTTTTTCCTAACCTGTGCACAGCCAAGGCAGAGCATCCTTTTTCCTAACCTGTGCACAGCCAAGGCAGAGCAAACCTTTGGCAGAGCGAACCTTTTCCTAACCTGTGCACAGCCAAGGCAGAGCATCCTTTTTCCTAACCTGTGCACAGCCAAGGCAGAGCGAACCTTTTCCTAACCTGTTCACAGCCAAGGCAGAGCATCCTTTTTCCTAACCTGTGCACAGCCAAGGCAGAGCGAACCTTTTCCTAACCTGTGCACAGCCAAGGCAGAGCATCCTTTTTCCTAACCTGTGCACAGCCAAGGCAGAGCATCCTTTTTCCTAACCTGTGCATAGCCAAGGCAGGGCATCCTTTTTCCTAACCTGTGCACAGCCCCAGGTTAGGAAAACAGACACTCGTTAATTGAGTATCCCTTTTCCTAACCTGACCTGGCACCCTTTTATTATTATTAATTTATTTTTGGGACATTCTAATTTTTTAGTTCACCACGATATTAAGTAGGAGGAAGTACAGAAAAGCAGTATTTTCTGCTTTTCTGGACACTTTTTGGGCTCCTCCAAAATTAACGCCTGCTCAGGGCAGGCGTTAATTTTGGTGAGTGAAAATGTGCACGTCGGGTGTACTTTTTTTTTTTTTTTTCACATCCGGAGGGGGGGGGTGGGGGGAAATAGATGAGAGCCTCATCAACATGCATTTGTATGGGATGAGCACTATTTCCTACACGAAAGGCAGCTGATGAGTGGAAACCAAAGGGGGCCACTTTGCTACCGATGGTAAAAGGATGAAGCCAATGAGGGGGGACTGAGAAGGGGCAGTAGAGAGGGTAGAGTTGGAGACATGTAGGGTTGGGATGGGGAGAACTGGAGAGGGAGAAGGAGGGCTGCAATCTAGCCAGCGAATGGGCAGGGAAGCAGAAAGAGAGAAACTGAGAAAAAAAGGAAAGCTCCATGTCAAAGTAATGTAGGGGAGATTTAGGAGACTGGCAAGAGAAAACCAGAAAAAAAGAGATGAGGACCGACACAATTAGAAAATATAACACAGGCAATCTGGGCATTTTCCCCTCTTTCTGACTCTCCAACCCAAACTGCAGCTCCATCACTGCTCTCTACATTAATGGTGGGGGTGGAAGGGAAATAGAACCAAAGAGCTAAGAGAAACAGATAAGTATGAGAGAAAAAATGTGAAGCTTGCTGGGCAGACTGGATGGGCCGTTTGGTCTTCTTCTGCCGTCATTTCTATGTTTCTATGTAACACATTAAACTGACACTATTTTAAGTAGAAAAGACAGGGCCACAGCTTTATTACAATATTTTACAGTTCTACCCGAGTCATTCTGTTAATATACACCATCCCACCTGGCCAGTCAAGAGTCAGCTAGACTATACCATTTTTTTGCCTATTATGGAGCCAGCAGGGCCCTCTGGCTTTGGGCTGTGGCCCCTTGGCCTACTATTCCATCCCCATGGCTTCAGGAGGTTGTCTGCCATAGGTCAGCTAGCATATCTGGTCATCCCCTACCACTTCACCTTCATTGCTCATGCTGCCAACCCACAATGGGAATCCACTTGGCCCATCCCCAAGCAGATGCAGCGGTCCCACGTGGTGAGTTCCACTGCTCCCAGCAGCACCCACATAACTTTTGGCTTGAGCACTCTACCACAGGCAGGGGACAGCACTGCCCCCTGAACAACCCCCCCCCCCCTCCCCCAGTTGCAGCCCTGTTGTTCAGATTTGCTCCCAATGCACCATCAATGGTTTGCTGTAAATCATTACTAAAATGTAATTGCCCACATAAAGCATGTAAGCTTCATCCACTCTGATCTCAAAGTTAATGATCTGCAGCTCCTCATGCTTCGTCTGCTATGAACCGTAAAGCCTTAACCAAAGGCCTATAGAGCAGTTCAAATTTTTCTTTTGGCCCCATTCTCAACTTTATTGATGTACCAGCACATCTGGCAATAGTGTCCTGCTAGGGAAATTGACTGCAAGGTGACAGTTTCACTCTTGATTCCCCTGATAAGTTGGATGCGTGAGATGGGATCCAAACCATTACTAACCAAGGTAAAGAGCAATGCAGTCCAGTTAGGCAAAGATGCCGGTCTGCTTCCTCATGATGGGAATTTGACCAGTCCCAACTCGTCCCACACTTATTCATCCAGGTAAGCTGAATGTGCTCCTTTTACCACCATTCTGAGGCCTTGCCTCATGCTGTCTGGTTGAAATCCGACATACCCGGCCTGGTCAGTGTGATCGACCTGTGTAGGTTGCAGAAGCTGTGTAAGGCCAGCGACTAGCTCTTTCAAGTGAGAATACTTGCCAGGACTGCTGGGCTGCCCTGTTCTGAAGAAGCGCATGCCGCAAGTGCTGCTGACCTTATCAATGGCTGCGAGGCATTGCTAAAAACAGCTATGGATTGGATCCTGGCTAATGGAAGAGATCCCGATGAGAAGACGGCATTTAACCTCCTGCAGAGCAAGATATTGCCTGAAAGTATGCAAAACTCAACTGCACCTCTCTTCTGTCTTGCTCCCCCTTGGATCAATGTGTGTCTAAATATATATTCATTTGTATTTCCAGTCCACTTTTCCCCTGTCAAAACCCAAGGCAACAAGCAGTCCTAAGTTACAATTAATATAACCCATCTCTCTGTATGGTATCGCCACCCAGACCTGAGCCTGGCCCTGCTTCGAGTTGGCAACTCCCAATCTACCCTGGAGAGTACTGAAAAAGCCAATTTGGAGGCCACATGCAAAACCATTTGAATGGAGACTAATATCAATTGCCTGATGCTAACTTAGCTGGGGTGATAAGTTTTATATTCAAATAAGCTTCCATGGCAAAACCTGTCGGATCTGGAGCAGGTTAGAACTGGGAACCTGAGACTGAGGTTACCACAAACTCATGCATATCCTGCCATGAATTTCTTTATCTGGAAACTCTGGCAAGTGACTGTGAGAACAAGAAAACTCCTGCCATATCTGAGGCTCTAACTCCCCTCAGCAGCTGCTCCCCTTTTTGCCTGCATTACGGAGGTGGGCCATGTAACTCCAAGAGTAGCCTCAGTGCTGCGTGGTGCTCCTTCCTCTGGGAGCCTTGTTTCTAAGCTGTCCCAGATGCCGAGGCTGAGGATTCCCAGAGCAGCTCCCTTTGTGCCACATTCCAGATCGCCACCGCTCCTGTGGCACCGCTACTCGCTCCTGGTCTGCACATGCAGTGAGAGCGAGCCAGCTAGACCATTCTGCAGAGCAGACGCATGCTTCACCCAGACGTCTAGTTCCCTCAAAAGATCTGCCACTTGCCTGCCCCTGGCTGACTGTATAGGGCCTCTACCCCTCCCACTTTCTCACCAGCCATGTTGCCAGACAAAGTGAGCTTTGACCTCCACGTTACTGTGGCGACCATGATGGCGAAAGGCTCCAGGGAGATAATGCCTTTGGTAATCGCCGCTGTCCAGTCATTCTTCAGGCCATGTAGCCGCGCACCACCATAGTCCCTGGCAGTAAACACAAAAAAGCCTTTCCTCCTGAATACATCAGAATACAGCCCAAGCTCGTGCCTAGAGATTGGCAGAGCCTACCATGGTAACATACTGAATGACAGCAGATAAAACCCAAAGGAGCCATCCCATCTGCCCAGTAACAATTTGCCCACTTTGGATAGCTGTGCATAGTAATTCCCACATGGAACCAGCCATCCACTCCACCACTTAGGGTTGTACCTTCCATTCTGTACAAGTTACTCCATACTTTCTAGCAGTGATGCTTAATGGGCTGTAACTGCTGCCCCATGCAGGTTACCCAACGCTTAATTACCATTCACTTGCAATACACTGCTTCAAGGTGGCCTACCTTCTGACTAGAGCTGCCTTCATCCCTTAATCGCCCTTACATGGTGTGCTTTATAAACAGGCCTGTTGTAGCTGTAGCCAGCCTGCGCATGAACAGTTGTCATAAGGGAATTACAAAATTCAAATGGTCTATGTGGAACTGCCTCTTGCTCCACAGCCACCTTGCTCACATCCCTCTTGGCAGATATCCAACCTCTCGGCCTTTCAAAGTTTTACATGGGATGACATCGCCACTGAATCAAGCTTTATGGCAAGGAAGTTCAGCGCCCTGCCCACTCCTTTTGTTTCTCATGTGACAGAGGAATGCCAGACCCTGTTGCTACTGCTCAGAATCCTGTCATAAAGCTGATATGTGCTCGTGATTCCTTGGGTCCAACAAACAAAATTCATCTACGTAATGCATCCTCTTATAATCCTCATTACCTGAGTTGTGACCCAGTGCATGGAGGAACTGAATATTTTGCAAAGCGGATCTGAAACGGAGCTGCCCGTTGGCATATATTTGTTGACGTATTGCTCCCCCAGGAAACTGGAAGCCCATACGTCAGAAAGCTGTCAGGACATTATAACCATCCCTTTGCTTTCATGTGTGTTTACTTACCAATAATTCAAAACCTGAACAGATTCCTGTTTACATCAGTCAGTGACATTCCAGCCCCATCAGTTCCACACACGATGGATCAGTCATCACCATATTTTGACTGCTCATCTGATTGAATTAGGACCCCTAAAATGTGAGGCTCCCACCTGCTATTCCTGCCATAGATAGCTGCTAATTGTCTTATTGAGGCCTACTATCCAACCTAGACAGTTGTTAGCTTGTAAGGTTCCAGAAATAACAAGGTCAAATTAGATCGGTCTCTCCATAAACTTTATAGCTACTATTTCTTCTTTACATTAAGCTTCACAAGAGTATCTCCCTTGCAGCTAGATCATTCATTGTCAGAGAATGGTTTCACTAGGGGTGAGAAATAGCTACCATGCTATCATTCTTTCGTCATCATCATTTCCAACACCATAAGCCAGGGTTGGCCAATTCTGGTCCTTTAGTGCCACAAACAGGCCAGGTTTTCAGGATATCCACAATGAATAGGCATGAGATAGATTTGCAGGCACTGCCTCCACTGCATGCAGATGTACCTCATGCATATTCCTTGTGGACACCTTGAAAACCTGGCCTGTTAGTGGCTCTCAAGGCTCAGAGTTGGCCACTCCTGCCAGCCTGGCTTTACTGTGCATGAGCACTGCAATCCTGCCTTCAACAGATACTAACTATTCTGTCATTTGTCTCTGCTCCTTCATTCCTTCCCAGTCTAGGCGGTCAGTTAGATAACTGTCAATGCCTCTTGCGCACCTGCCACTGAAATAGCCAGCTCCAATTAAATCAACCTCTTCCATAATATTCAGAAATGCCCCCGCGTCCTACCAAACTACCAGTAACTCAGTCTCTCATGGGAAAATACCAATTGCAAGCTAGATGAATAATTGAGATGTATGTACCTATACCTACCCCACAAGCTCATTTTCTTGCCAACTTATCTAAAAATAACATGCATCTTTACCACTCTCATACGTGGTTACACACCTCCACATACCTAAATCTTAGATCCAGGCAGTTTTTGCTGTTGCGTAGGAACTTATCTCAGGCTCTATAAGTGCACCCCTGACATTGAACTTCAGTGGGAGGTTGTTAGCAATACTAGTGTAAGCAATTTTTTTTTTTTTTTTTTTTTTTTAAACAAAAATGTACATTGTGCAGTTTTGTCAGAAGTCACCTGAGGGACTATTTCCATGCCTATGACCCCATCTCTTCTAACCATTAGGTCACAGCATTGTTAAACCACTTACAATCAACCCCAAAAGTCCTGTAACAATGTCATTCTGACTTATTTGTTTAGTCACATTATATATATTTCCTTCATTCATTTATTTCCTGACAGTATGCAAAACTCAACTGCACCTCTCTTCTGTCTTGCTCCCCCTTGGATCAATGTGTGTAAATATATATTCATTTGTATTTCCAGTCCACCTTTCCCCTGTCAAAACCCAAGGCAACAAGCAGTCATAAGTTACAGTTAATATAACCCATCTCTCTGTACGGTATTGCCACCCAGACCTGAGCCTGGCCCTGTTTCAAGATGGCAATGCTCAATCTAATCTGGAGAGCCCTGAAAAAGCCAATGTGGTGGCCACGTGAAAAAGCATTTGAATGGAGACAGATACCAACTGCCTGATGCTAATTTTTTTTTTTTTTTTAAATTTGTAGTTTATTAAGTTTTCAAATGAACAACATTACATTGACAACAGTAACAGAGGAGCATATACAAGCTAGTTTGTACATAAAGAAAGAACCAACATGTGAAACAATAAGCAACCCAACACATATTAGGTCGGAAATAAATGTCCAAATGCAGGGCCTCCTGCAATATCTCCTCTCTGCTGACACAATGCTCAGATATTGATCCGCCCACCCCCCCAAAGAGGAACAAGACAAAAGTCCCTTGATATCTCCTGCAGCGTACAAAGATAAAAAGAAAAAGAAATAATACTGAGTAGAAACTTATGGTGTGATCTGACAAAATGATCACCATGGCATAGTGAAGAATACCCTGTCATCGTTAGGAATGCCCCGCCGCGCCCAGGGGATTACAACAAGAAGCATAGCATAAAGGTTGCCCTTCTCCTGCCACCCTTTCCACCAACTAGGTAGCTAGGCCCCTCACAGGGGTTTAAGACTACCTACACTGAGGCGTCTAGCGTTAGGGCCAGCCACTGCTCCAGATGCCTGATGCTAATTTTAGTAGGGGTAATAAGTTACATTCAAATAAGCATCCATGGCAAAACCTGTCAGACCTGACAGACCCGGAGAAGGTTAACACTGGGAACCTGAGACTGAGGTTACAACCAAACTCGTGAACATCCTGCTATGAATTCCACCATTTGTTACGCGTGCATTATGGGCCGGATTTTCAAAAGGTTACGCGCGTGTCATAAAATTACGCGCACATGTAGGCCGCGCGCGTATGTTTTAAAATCCGGCCCTATATATATGGTTTCAGGATTATAAACTATGCATGACTTGGCTTTTGGTAGCAGGTCCTAGGGAAACTAAACGACTAAATGAGACCCTGCAGTGACTAATTCTGATTGTCTCCCACATTCCTCTCAAAAGTCCAGAGGGGTGAGAGGCATCCAGGGGCCCTGCTATCCAGCTTAATCCCAAAGTAAATCAGCCAAGAAGATGTTGTGCCCCCCACTCGAAATGTAATAGAACATGTGCCTACCATTCTCTCATAAACGTACACTATTCTCCTCCTCAAAACCAATTATCTGAAGTTACCATATAAAGCATTATTAAGCTAAAATATCAAAATGTAAACACCAGCCTTGCAAGGTTAAATGATACTGTCTGTACTGACTCAACGAAGCACAGTCCCTCCTTGCCCACTGCTGCCCTGTTATCCTTTCCCTCTTTGAAGCCTTGTTAGGAGAATCTGTGCCTGTCCCTTCTGCCAGTACTGACCTTTTGGGCTCCATCGAGGTGTCCCTTTCCACAGCAGCAAAGAGGGAAGCCGGGGGGCCACCTGTCTACCCCTGCCTCTAACTCCCTACTACCTCCTCCCCTAACTCACTCCATCTTTACCTCCATGTCACCTCTTCTGTCTCATAACCCCTCCCCCCACGGCAGGGGCAGAATTATGGGGAAGGAAATCCAAGGAGAAAGGGAGGAGTTGTAGGAGTCAAGGGGGAAGGGCACAGTCTGCTTTTTTACCTTGGCCTGGGGGGGGGCACTTCGGCACACAGACTTCTCTAAATGTCCAGACAACAAAGACAGGGGGGAAAAAAAAAGCATTTTATTTTGTGTCAGCTGTGGGACTACGTGGCTCTGGTATCTTTGTATTTTGCACAGTACAGGATGTTAATGCACTTTTATTTCTCCAGTGTTGCACTGGATACACAATTTGGGGTTTTCGTTTCAATTTTTGTTGGCATTCTTTTATTCCAATTTGTGGTCTGTTTGTTGTGGGTCTCTGTGTGACACAGGTGAGATATTCTGTGTAGCAATTCTGCTTGATTTGTTTTTCCAGTAGGAGGTGTATTGGTGTTCAAGGGCCTGGTATAATTTTGCAGTACCACCTTTTCCTTGGACAGGTCATTCAGTTTGAGTTCTTGCAATTAATGCTGTTATAGGATGGCAGTTTTGCTATATAGGATCTGGATGGCATTTGGTCAGCAACTTTGTGCTGCTTCACAAGAGTGCCTAGTAGTGGAGGGAATTTGTGTTACTTTTACTGAGGTGGCACTAACACGTGACTATTGTTTTTGTTGTATGCTGAGTTAAAGGGCAGGGAGCCTCCTAGTTCTGCTCTGCACCCATTGTTGGGGGGGTTCTGCTTACTGAATTGGAGGTGCAGGGATTGTATCGGAGTTCTGTCCCATTCTGTATAGACCCCACACTTCATTGGTGTGGTCTGACTTTTTTTTTGGGGGGGGGGAGGGGGGAAGGAGATGGTGACCAAAACCTAAATTTGTTACTGGGAGGTGAGAACAGTAAGGGGAAAGAACTGGATAGCAATCAGAGGTGGGGATAGAGATGCCAGAAGACTCTATGAGCAGAAGCAGAAATGTTTTTCTTCATAGGTGGGGTAAGGACATCAGTGCACCGATTTTCAGTGTTGGCACAGGGCGCCGGTTAGCCTCGTTGGTTCAGGAGATGAGTCCACAGACAAAGCGAATAAATCATCATCACTAATTTTATTTATTTTTAATGAAAATAAAATGCACTGTGCTCCTCTTCTGCCTCAAGAGAGAGAGATGCAGGGAGTGATGAGCAGAGCAGACTGGTTGCCATGCTTGCTTTGGGAAGGGAAGGTAGCTGGTCCCCCAAAGCACCTTTGTTCATGGAGAGTGCCGTGGGCTCTGCCTCTTCCAGGGCACAAAGAATGCAGCGCAATGAACAGAGGAAGCACTGGAAGGTGAGAAGCTGGCCCCGGCTCAGAAGAAGCCGGTAAGGTAGGTCTGCTTCACCTCTAGTTCTAGGAACTTCAGGAGTTTCTCTTGATGTGCTCATGCCCGAATGCTGCCCTGCTGAGAAACGCACCCAGGCTGGATAAATGGTCACAACAAAAATACCACAGTCCACAAAGTCTCTCAGTAATGTCCTTATTAATCTGTTCCACCGCTAGTATCTTCTGTCTTTCTTCTTGTTATTGAATTTATTTTTATTTTTGTAGGACCTTCAAGTACTCAGAATGTACAAAACATCCTGTTTCTACTCAAAAGTCCTATTTTCTTTTATTCTATTTTATTCATTATTCTCTTTTTTCACTTAAAAAATCCCCATATTCAGAGGTTCACCATCTATTCAAAAACTTTTGTACTATATTGAAGATCCCACATACAAGCAGGCTCTGTTTATTGTATCAACATTTTACTCCATTTTACTGCCCCGACCTGGATCCAAGTTTCGATGCCTGCCTCAGGGGGGGTCTCTTTTTCACCTTTTCAAGATTCTTCTTACCCACTCAAGCTTCAGACTGCTCGATCAAACTTTTACTGCGGTACTTCACTGGCGTTTCTTTTCCCTTTTATTTAATAAAATAAAATTGGACTTTTGAGTGAAAACAGGATGTTTTGTTACATTCTGAGTACTTGTAGGACCTATAAAAATAAATTCAATAACAAGAAGAAAGATAGAAGAAACTAACGGTGGAACAGATTAATAAGGACAATACTGAGAGCCATTGTGGACTGTGGCGTTACTTGTTGGTCCTCCGATTACGTTGATTTTGGGCTTCGGTGATTAGACACAACAGAAATACAACATTTCAGGAACAACAAAATAAGAAAACCAAATCCTTCCACGACTCGGCCCAAAAACAATCAGGTGGAGAAACTGAACCAATATTCCTCTCTGTCCCAAACCCAGATCAAATGCCTTGGACAACCTGCTTATGACTGGCAGCCAGGTAATCGGAATAAGTTGCTTTAGCATTTCACTTTTTTCAAGGAGTATACTATTCATTGCTTTCTTCAACATCCATTTGCACAAATTCTTCACCTGCAGATAGTTTCAACTGTGAGCCGATTCAGGGCTTGCTTCTGAGTGCCATGCGCCTGGCTGTGTTGTGACCTCTGGCAGGGCACTGCAGAGCACCACTGTAGGAAGGTGGGGCTCTCAGGCAGAGGTTAGAGGTGTGGGAGGGCTACTGGGAGGAAACAGCTGTGCTCCCGACGAGCAAAGCCTGAAAAAAAAGCTTTTCAAAATGTGCAAATTTGTTTTCATGCATAAAATAAAATGTAATAATGAAAGGTTTTAAAGAGACAGTTTGATCTAGCCAGCTCTCCTTTTTTATAAGTATTTTATTTTTATTCTTGCCAAACTTAAAAAAAAAAAAAATTACAATTCAGGCAATAACAGAATAGTTTGCTCAACGAAAATCATAAATGCTTCCATACATAGATGTGAAATCGCAGGTTAACTCCCTTTTCTGTGACATGGGACACTGTTTACAGCATTCTCAGGGAGTCTAATAAAGTCTCCAATTTCTTGGTTTTCCTTTCTAAAGGTTTTGGTTGGTTTTTCAGGAGGTTCAGTTCACTCCTTTTTTTAGAGCAAATGTCTTGATTCTTAGTCATGGAGAAGATGCAGCCTAATGATCCAACATTAGGTGAACTAGGCTAGGATACAAACTTGCCCCGGGATTCATCATTCCACTATAAATATAGTGGAATGATGAGTTGTGAAAAAAAAGGGGTGAGAGGGGTGAGCCGGTAGCTACATCGCGGCAGTGTGGTTTTGTCCCCCACGGTTGCAGCTGCGCTATCCACTGTCGCCCCCATGGGAAAGGTGTAGTTAATTCCAGTGCTACTGGCGGCAATAATGTGTAAATCATTACCGCCCGCAGCAGTACCAGCGTCAATTTTTTTAACCCCTCCTCCTTCCCTTATTTAAATGTTTAAAGTTGCGATGCGGTAGTTATCTCATGCGTTAGGGCATTATTGCGTGTGATAACGGCCCATCGCGTTTTGAGGAATGACCCTGTTGGTTTGGGGAGGGGGAAGGTAGTTCAGATAAAAACCTCCAGAAGCTGCCTATAAACTTTTATAGCATGGCACCACAACAGAGAAGGGAACGGATGCCGGATAGATGGGAGAGAGGGTTCTGGGCAGATGAAGGTGGGATGGAAAGAGAGGGTGTGGGAAGAGAGTATGCTGGGTACTCCAAAAGGGGACACAGGCATCTTCCTGGATAGAGGCAGTGTCGGGCTCCCTAGTAGAAAGCTGTAGGGCAACTTCCTGGTCATCCCTACATTCTTTCATCAACCATGACAGAATGGATATAGAGGCCAAGGGTAAGTGATGTGAACCCCTGTTGCTGTAGCAAGGTTGATGCAGCCTGCAGGGCAATCGCCATAGGCCCTCACCGACAGCTGGCGGAGGCTTGCTGGCAAGAGGCTGGACTAAGACTTCATCTGAATGAATCCCTTTCCCCGCAGGTAGAGCCCTTAGATTCTAGGGGCCAGCAGGACGTAAGTTAGAGTCTCTGAGAAAGGAGTAGACAGAGGTCCAGAGTCAGGGGAAGGCAGCAAGCAAGAAAGGTGAAAGTCCAGGCAAGGTGGCTGAGGCAGGCAGCAAGCAAGACAGTAGTCAATATCCAGGCAAAAGTCAATCCAAATGGTCAGTCTGAAGAGAAGACATGAACAGAGCAGGACGGACTGACATGCAGGATGGGCAGGGAGACAAGAGGAAGTGGATAGGACAAGGCAGGGCAAAGCTGGAGAGACGAGGCAAAGCTGGATACAGGACACTGCCACCACACACTACAGAGGTAGGAGGACCTATTGCTGAGGCACTGAAGTATCGTCTGTGGAGCCCTTATAAAGTAAGGGCTAAATTACATCGAGGGATGCCATGTGCCCTTTAAGGGGAGGAGTTGTGTGCGCACACACCCACACTGCTCTGCCAATAGGCTACTAGAAACACCCTCAGGCCACACCTCCCTTATAGCCCACAGTGAGGTCATAAAAGAGGTGTGTCCTCTGTCTCCACCAGCTGTGAAAGGGAAAATTCCAGACATGATGACTGGTCTGGCAGGACTCAAGGGAAAAAAAAAATTCCAGTAAGAGAAATGTATTCCTATTATTCAGAATTATGTCTAGTTCCCAGAGCTAACTTGAAAATTGGCTCCAAGCAAAGCAATGCAGATGCAGAGGAGAAAGCTTTCTGGGATAGGAACCTGTGAACCAAACACTCGTTTTTTAAGGCACTTCATAATCTTGCTCCTCCTAGTATTCAAGCATTAATTCAAAAGTATTCTCCCTCACGGCAATTATGTTCATGAACAAAATTATTAGAAGTACCGTCACTTCAGAGAGCCCAATTATCTGAATCCAGAGAATGGATATTTAGTATAGCAGGCCCCAGACAATGTGCTCCTCCTGTTGGAGATGTGGAGGAGTAGCCTAATGGTAGAGCAGTGGACTGAAAGCCAGGATAGACAGGGTTGAAATCCCACTTCTGCTCCTTGAGCAAGTCATGTTGCCCTCCATTGCTTGAGTTCAAAGCCTAAATACAATTGGATGCTGTTGGTAGTTTGACTCGTGCTTGGGTTTGGAAGGGTGAGTAAATGCAAATGGCTAGGATTCCGTTTAGGTCAGATTACAGGAGCTGCTCTGCGGTGCAGGTTGTCTTAATTCTGTGCGTGTGTGGTGAGAGATGACTCTTCCCATCTTTGTATGTCTATACAACTCCAGACCTTTGCCATGCTGCACAGGTACGGAGTGTGGTGAGATTTCTTAAGCCAGTTTTTGGTTGCTGTATTTGTGCTTCAGAGTTGGTCACAGCAGCTTACACCATGCGTTTTTTGTTTGGTTTTTTTTTTGTGGCTGATTGATTGAAGGTAGTTGTAGCTTGTACAACTGTAATGTAATTCATCCCAAAAAAATAACTTGCTAATCAGTTTGAGAGATTCTCTTTACATTCTTAATGGTAAAAAAAGAATATTTTTAGACTGGTGAAAGTTTGAGTACTAATTGCTGCTAGTGGTGATATGTGATGTACCCTCATCTTCTTCCTCCTTTCACTTTCTATTTACTCTTATGATTTCATTCCTAAAGCTTTTAAAATTTAATTTTGGTATGGGATTAATTTTTTAAATAATTGTTCATAGTAGTATTTAGCAGAAGCTACAAAAAATATAAGAGCAATAACCATGCCATATCAGTTGCCATACTGGGCCAGACTGAGGGTCCATCAAGCCCATCTCTTTTCCAAACTGGAGAGCCCTAGCCTGCGTAGCCTCTCATCATAAGAGAGATATTCAATCCCCTTTATCAAGTTTGTTGCCCTCCTCTGTACCTATTCTGCTTCCGCTTTCTCTTTCTTCCGTTGGGGTGACCAGAACTGCACACAAAACTCAGTGTGGTTGTACCATAGCTCCATACAAAGACTATATGATATTTTCTATTTTATTCTCCATGCCTAACATTTTATTTGCTGTTGACTGCCTCTGAGTGCTGAGCAGAGGATTTAAACGTATTGTCCACAAGGACTCCAAAATGCTTTTCCTGGGTAGTGACTCCCAATACGGAACCCAGCCTCAGGTACTGGTAGCTGTAGTTGGGATTATTTTCCCCTGTGGATCACTTAAAATTTTCCCCTGTGGATCACTTAAAATTTCCCCTGTGGATCACTTAAAATTCCATTTGCTGTTTAGTTGCCCAGTCTCCTAGTGTCACAAGGTCCTTCTGCAGTTCCTTGCAATCCACTGCTGTTTTTAATAACTTGAATCATTTTGTCACCTGCAAATTTGATCATCTCGTTGTTCCTTTTTTCAGATCATTTATGAATGTGTTAAAACTACACAGGTCCCAGTAGCAATCTCTATGGTACTTCACTGACAACATTTCTCCATTTTGGAAAATTGATCATTTAATCCTACTCTTGGTTTCAGCAGTGCTTATAGTACATATGACCACTTCTGTAAAATAGTCATTTTAACCAATTGGATCCTGCCATACCAAGACAGTGGTAGAAACTGCCAGCTGTCTAACAAACGCTTTGTACTGTCCACCAAAGGGTTAATATTTACCTGGTAAATCGTAGAAAGATCTCTAGGTATCCGAAGCCCCAGATACGTTATCTCGTCTCTTGCCCAAGCCAAAGGAAATTCCCCTTGCCAATTGCGACGCAGCTCAGCAGACAAATCCAACACTAAAGACTTATCCGTGTTAATTTTCAAACCAGAAACTCCTGCAAATTCTTGCAACAAAGATCAAGTGTGATAGTGAGGCTAGTGGGAGCTCCAGTGCCACTAACAGATCATCTGCAAACAACGCCAGCTTCACTTCCCTATATCTACAAGTAATACCTTTAATTAAGGGATCCTGTAACAGACGATGTGCTAAAGGCTCCATACACAAAATGAACAAAAAGGGGCCTGCCAGCAAAGAAAAGAGTGTGATTGTATACATTCGGTGCATAAATAGAACATAACCCTAAGGTTTCCCCAAGTACCTGACCCACCCAAACAACATACCTGCCATCCTCATCAGTTATTACCCTTTGTGTCGTGAAAGCCAAGTTTTTGTGAAGGAGAATGGCAAAGCCCGCTTTCCTGGTAATTGGGGCAGATGCGGCGAAGCAGACACCAATCCATTCCCTCTTTAATTTACTGTGTTCCTCGGGTGACAAATGTGTTTCCTGCACTAAGGCTATAGAGGTATTTAATTGATGCAACGTACAAAGAGAATTGTCTTCCTTTTAATAGGAGACCCAATACCTGCGATAATCCAAGACACTATGGTATTAGCCAAGAGGTAAATAGAAAGGTCGCTTACTCCAAAGAAAACAAAAAAAAAAAACAAAAAACTTTGGAGGTGAAGAGTTCCCCAGCTTAAAACACTCCCCCCTGTTAAGTAGAATTCGCATTCCCCAGGCAGCTGAAACAACCCACCAACCTCCCCTCCCCCAATGCTCCTTGAATCCCATCCTCCCCCCTAATCCCCAAATAAAATTCAGTTGTAAAACACCGAACTTCATCCTCTCTCATGAGGTTTACACACACACACACACTCCAGTCGTACATCCCAGTTGTTCACCACTCATACCGATGCATTCGGGTGCCACCCCCCACAAACAGACCAACCATTCACACTTATCAAGCAAGCACCCATGCTACCAGTCAAACATCCCCGCACATTTACTAACAGAGGGCAGCTAAATTAAACTAATAGAAGTCCTCCAAAAAGCAGCATGGCATAAGGCAACTTGTAAAAATGCATAACAGATCGAAAAGAAAGCCCACCATATCCTGCAGGCCATGCAGGCTTTGAAGAGCGTGTGAATAGCAAACAATGCAGATAAAGGCTCTGCATCAATCGGGCAAGATTGTTTCTGCATCTGGATTCAGCCGAGGTCGTACTCTGATGAGAGCGCCCAGAGGTATCCTGTGTTCCCATTGCCTGAATCAATTCCTCAGCAGCAGGACTGAAGAAAGAGAAGCCATAACAGTTCACTTCAAGAACCCTCTATAATACGTCACCAAGGTTAAATGTCCAACCACACGGGGTCTTTAGAATCAAGAATCCGGTTAGTTGCTTCAGCCAATTCAAATATCTGAGATTGGCCTTCCCAAGAAAAGCATAGTATAGTGGGAAAAGACAAAGCAAAGCGCACTTTCTTCCTGATCAGATATCCACAAAATGGCGTCATTTCGCACTGATTAGCTGCCACTCTCATGGAGTAATCATTAAAACTCAGGACTCGAAGGCCATTGTGCTTCAACTCCTTTGTAAGAGAGAGGATTTTTTGTTTATCGGCAAAGTAAAGCACGCTGACCGTTATAGGGTGAGGTTTATCAGATAAAATCACCGTGGGCACCAACGCTGTGGGCCCACTCAAAACAAATCGCCAGGGAAGTAGCCAGCCAGCTTAAGTTCTTTCAAAAGCCAGGCGCACATTAAGTCCATCAGTTTCGATTCAGGTATATTTTCTTAAATTTCCAAAATCTCTAAGTTGTTGCGGCGACTGCAGTTCTCTAAATAGTCTATTTTTACTTGCGCAGCTTGACCCATGCGTTCAAGGCCCACCATGGGCCGGTCTAAAGCCTGCACCTTCACAGCAGTGTCATGCATTCCCACTTCGATATCGGTGAAGCGTTGGGCAAAGTCCGACGGTTTAGCATCTGTGGCAATGATGGGGGTATTCAATTTTATCCAGTTTACCTTCCACAGCCGCAATAACCCCTGCGGAAACCTCGCGGATAATAGTTGCAGCATCCCATCCAGCCGGGTCTGAAGGTGCAGTCGCCATTTCCTGTTTCGGCACCGCCGTCTTGAACGTCTCGTTTTTTCCATCGCTCTAGTGGACATGAGCCACAGAACTGTCCAGCGAAGCACCGCACGTCTGCTCGGCTCTCTGCATCACCGGAAGTCCTATTTGATGTTTTTAAATTGATAACTATGTGACAAGTTAGTTTGACTAATTTTTATGGTGTTACTGGTTAATTCAAATCACTAGAATCAGAAGAATTGTATAGTATTCTAAATCACTAATTGACTTTTATTTTGAAGATTTTCTTTCTAATGGGAGGTGAGGGAGGTTATCTACATCCATAAATCATAAAGGAACAGTGGCTCTATAGTCCAGTGTATCCCCATTCAATTATACAGAGATTTATCTCAATCATTCAACACTAAAGTCCTTTAAGGCTGGTGTCATAATTGGGGTGGAATCACAGGACATAACTGAAGCTGTTGAATGATTATAAGTGGTGAAGGACTGCTCATTGTTAAACAATTGAGCATTATATTTACTCCGAGTGAGTTTGTTATGGCTCTTATATTTGCACCAATTAGGACATCAGCCTCAAAGGATTTTAGTGCTGAATGATTGAGATAAATCCTGTTATAACTGAGTGAGGATATACTGGACTAAATTGTTACTGTTCCTTGATGGTTTATGGATGTAATTCTGAACAAGTGACTGGCTTCCATTTTTGTATTGAGGGGGTTATCTATATATCAAAAAATGTGACTGGGCTGGGTGGGTATCAAACTAATGAGTAGATGCCCAGGAACCAATACTCTTAAGAACATAAGAACATGCCATGCTGGGTCAGACCAAGGGTCCATCAAGCCCAGCATCCTGTTTCCAACAGTGGCCAATCCAGGCCATTAGAACCTGGCAAGTACCCAAAAACTAAGTCTATTCCGTTGCTAGTAATAGCAATTACCCAAACATTAAGAAGATCCCATGCTACTGATGCAATTAATAGCAGTGGCTATTCCCTAAGTAAACTTAATTAATAGCAGTTAATGGACTTCTCTATCTCTCTAAGGGAAATATCTGCAGAATCATCTATGCCATCAGTGCCACTTCCTTAAAGAAGCTGAGGTGGCAGCAAGATTCTTTATCAGAGGAACTTTTAGATCTTAATTTACTGTTGCCTGATGGTGCTTCTTCAGCTGGGATTCTGAAAAGGCAAGTTAAGTGACCTTTGCAAACTCACAATTCTAAAACTCACAGACAAGTACTAACCCTTATTAACTCTAATCCAAACTCTATTGTCCCTAAACACATACAGGGGTAGATTTTAAAAGGAGCGCACCCGGCGCGCACACATATGCGCCCGATTTTATACCATGTGCATGCCTGTTATAAAATCGGGGGTCGTCACGCACAAGGGGTGCACAATTGTGCACCTTGCGCGTGCTGAGCCCGTGCCGCGCTGCCTACCCCCGTTTCCTATCCCCCACCCCACCTTCCCTTACCTCCCCCGCCCTTTCCCCCCTACCTTTTTCCTTTTTTATCTCAAAACTTACTTCAGCCCTGGAATATGGAAAAGTGAAGCAGAAAGAGAGATAAAAATCTGAGATGGAAACGGGGATTATTTCTCATTTGTCTGTGGCGGCACTTTTTGGATAAACTACAGCCCATAAGTCTTTACTGAGCCAATGAGAAGTGCCATGAGCAGCAGCCTGGCCATTGTCTGTATTTCTAGTTATATCCTTAGTTCTCAGACTCTTCTGCATCCCTCTCTCGGTTCTTCACTCCACTCGCCCTCCCACAGTCTTCTAACTCCTCCCATACAAAGTATGATTTTTTAATCTCGGATATTTTGCAGTAAACCTTTCATGTATACTGGGCCCACTTGCAGTCTGCTGTAATCGCAACCCTTCCAGCAGACGCAGCTGGCTACTTTACCCTGAAAGAATTATAAACTTTAAAGAAAATATTAAATTACAAAAAGACAGGCCAAATTTTGGCAAAAAGGATACAGAATCCATGGGAAGCTAGTGAAGTGGGGTGATGGGTTTTGGATTGGCAGGATCTGGGCCTCTGTTGTGTGACTGTGTGTTGGGGGAGGGGGTTGTTCTGATCTCTGTATAGCACAGAGTCCCCAGAGGGTGTCATGCTTTGATTAGAAGCTCATTTATTTTTGCTTAAATCCAGACGTTTGCTCCTACTTTATCAAGGGAACTGTGTATATCAAAAAGACCTCCTAACCCTTACTTTCTCCCTGGGCACAGCTTGGGTCAATGCTGTATCTAAGGCTTTTCTAATGAGGAATTGAGAATTTATTAACAGTTTAGTGTCTGGCTCCTGGCCAGTTACTTTTTTATTAAGAAACTCACTGCATTCCCTTCCTTAATCTTTTTTTGATGCACTTGAAACGAAGATACAAGGAGTCCACTCAGTTTTACTTTAGGTGCAGCTATACAGATGATGAAAAATATACAGAAACTAATAGCTTGTACACAAGACTGTTTTCATAAACACAAGCACTTTTAAAAAGGTTAGGCTCACCCTTTCCAAGCAAACTAAATCAGTTTTTGATTCTACTTCTATTTTTAAGAAAGCAAGAACTAGCTGGCTCACTGCCAAGGGCCGTCCACTGGCACTGGGCAGGCCCTAGATTTCGATCCTGGTCAGCTCTTCTGCTCGCTGGGGCTGCGATGGAGGCACAAGAGGGCTAATGTCCATCTTCCTCTCCGACGCTGCTAACATGTAAAAAGCTGATCAGACATATTTGCCGATCCTACCGCATTGGCAAAGAGAGTTGGCAGTGTTCTGCATCTTGTGGGTTGTTGGTATCCCCTGACGAAACCTTTGTAGATGGGGATGAAGAGTGGTAACAGAACAGCTACTCCCACAGTCACGGGAGTCATCGCAATAGCTAGGCCTGTGGAAGAGAAATGGAGCCTTGGTGCCTTCTGCTGTCCCTGAGAATCTGGGATCAATGTTCTGCCCTGATTGTTTGGTACTGTATCACTCTCCTCTATATATAGCTGACAGATGGATTCCAATTCATAATTTAGTTGATTTAACTTGTTTGGCTTTGAACAATTAATTTTTATTTTTTTTTAAGCTTTAGCAGGCAGATTTACAAACAGATTAAGGGCATGGCCCAGTCACGTTGGCCCCAGACATTGCCTGCCTCTGATTCAGATTTTGAAACATGCTATCTATATAATACTCCAGAGTTTTGGCCTTTTGATTCTTATCTGGATGCGAAATACAATGTATTTTTGATCTGGGAGAGATTGGCTGGCAGAGTCATTGGAGAGAGAACCTGGGGAAAACTTCCAGAGCAGATAGGAACAGAAGAAAGACTGCAATTACCAGAAGTCATAGGGGCTGGAGGGAGAGGTTCTGAGAGAAGGCAGATAGGGATCTTCCAGACCTTACACTTCTCAGGTGACTCCCTGAATGGAGAGGAAGCAGAGATGCACTCTGTTAAAGAAAAATGTTTGTTAGAATGGTGGTTCTCAACCTTTTTCTGTCAGGATACACCTGAGAGATGATACATGCATGACATGCTGAACACATGACTGTCCAGACTAAAATTAAACATATACTCTACCTCTACAGGAACCCAATGATCCCACACAATGAGTACAGAGAAAAACTAGGATATTTCCCCAACCAACTCACCATACAAAAAAAAAAAAAAGATCTAACTAAGTAACATAACATAATGGCAGAAAAGGACCAAATGGTCCATCCAGTCTTCCCAGCAAGCTTATGGTAGGATCTGCCGTGCCATGCAGGTTACCCCCAAGTTTCTCTTAAGGGTAATAACTGCTAATTATCCCCAAGTCTTTTGATAAGGGTAGTAATAATTACCAATCAAAATCAAGCAACAGTCAAACCCATAAAAAATTACTGCTAGCAACATTGTTACTGGGTGTGGAGCCTTCTTGAAAAATTCAGACAATACTGCTTAATATACTTTGCTTTTGGGCTTGACCATAGAAGCAGTCCTGTGCCTTTTTCCCTTATGTCTGCACATCCGTATTCTGGACCACAGAAGTTAGGGTCTGTGTTGGTTGACGTCTGAATCCCCTTTTTCTCTCAGTCATTGAAGCGGAGAGCAATGTTGCAGTTGTGTCAAAAACATCAGGCTTATTGGTTAAGGTTAATAATTCCCATACCTTCTGTTAAGGGTAGTAAACTGTTGCTCCATACAGGTTACCCCCATGCTTATCAGCACCCCACACCATAAAAGTCGGGGCCTTCGCTGATTAATGTCTGAATCCAAATTTCCCTTCTCAACCCTGCCATCAAAGCGGAAAGTAATGTTGCAGTTGTGTCAAAAGCATCAAAGATTATTAGTTAGGGGTATTGGTCCCCATGTCTTCTGTTAAGGGTAATAACCGCTGTACTGAACAGATTTCCCCCATGCACCCTTTTCTTCATTTCCATCCTCTAACCTTTAAGGATCCACTGCATTTATCCTATGCCCCTTTGAATTCTTTGACTGTTTTAGTCTTCACCTCCTCCACAAGGGCATTCCAGGCATCCACCATCCTCTCTATGAAGAAATAATTCCTGATGTTGGTACTGAGTTGTCCCCTCCCTGGAGTTTCATTTCATGACCCCTAGTTCTACTGTTATCTTTCCAAAAGAAAAGGTTTGAAGTTCATGCATCATTAAAACCTTTTAGGTATCTGAAGGTCTGTATCCTATCTCCCCTGTACTTCCAGCCTTCCAGGGTATACATATTTAGATCCTTCAGCCTCTCCTCATTATTCTTCTGCTAGAGATCCCACACCATTTTGGTCACCCTTCTCTGTGTTGCAGATCTTAGTATTATCCACACAGACAAATTTTACCTTCTATCTCTTTTGCAATGTCGTTCACAAAGTTATTGAACAGAAACAGTCCAAAAATTGATCCCTGTGGCACTCCACTTAACACCGTTCTCTCTTCAGAGTAAGTTCCATTTACCATTATACGCTGTCCCCTATCAGTCAACCAGTTTGTAATCCATGCCACCACCTTGTCGCTCACTGCCAAGCTTCTCATTTTATTCACAAGCCTCCTATGCAGGATCGCATCAAAAGTTTTACTCTAATCTAAGGAGATCACATCGAGCGCTCTTCCTTGATCCAAACCTCTAGTCACCCAATAAAAAAAAAAATCAGATGTGTCTGACAGGAGCTTCCCATGATGAATCTATGCTGCCTCAGGTCCAGCAACCCATCTGATTGTAGATAGTTCACTAGTCTCCATTATTTTTCCCACTACTGAGAGTGAGGCTAATCAGCCTGAAGTTTCCAGCCTCTTCTCTCCTACCACTCTTGTGAAGCAAGACCACAACCACTCTTCTCCAATCTTGAGGCACCACGCCTGTTTCCAGGACTTTATTGAACAGGTCTTTCAACAGACCCACCAGCACAGCTGTGAGGATCCTCATCCGGCCCCATGGCTTTGTCCACTTTGTTTTCCTAACTCTTGCCATTCATTCGCTTCTGTAAACTGAGTATCATCTATCCACCTCCAGCCACAGTCTTGTCAACCAGTGATGGTCCTTCTCCAGGGTCTTCTTTAGTGAACACAGAACTGAAGTATTTGTTTAATATTTCTGCCATTTCTTCATCTCTCTCCACACATTGCTCCTAGTCGCCTTTCAATTTCACTATACCACTTTGGGCCTTCCTTCTCTCTCTCTATCTGAAAATTGTGGGGTTTTTGTAATAATTTTTATTAGCAATTGAGAGCAGGAACACATTATGCAAATTCATAATACATAGCCCGACTGAAAAAAAAGCATAAAGTGATTATATATATCAACCATATGTATCCATAGCTCACACTTGAAAAATGTTTTGATACCTCTCTTGACCTCTTTGGCAATTCTTTCTTCTGTTTGACCTTTTGTTTTCCTGATTTCTTTCTTCATCTCCCTCGGTTTGAACAGATATTCTTCCATGTGTTCTTTTTTGGGATTCTTTAAACTTCCTGAATACTGTTCTTTTTGCCTTTATTTTTCAGCCACCAGCTTTGAGAATCAGATCAGTTTCTTTTTCCTCTTACTCTTGTTTAATTTTCTAACACATAGATTTGTTGCCTTGGTCATAGCTCCTTTTAATTGGGCATACTGATGTTCCACCTCACTCACTTTCTCCCAGTCTTCCTCCAGGTACATCCTCGGTTTGACAAAGTCTTGTATTTGTGAAATTCAAAACTCAAGTCTTCATGTGACTTTTCTGTATCCTATTCACAGTATCAAGCCATATCAGCTGATGATCACTGGTGGTCAGGTGAGCCCCTTCCCAAACAGAGACATTATCCCCCTTAGCACCAGATCGAGCATCACACTCTCATCTTCAATGAGCAACACTTTCCTCCTCCTCTTCCTTTCCCACCTTTTGGATGTTTTCGATCAGTTCTCTGTCCAGTTATTGTGTTTGAGTTGGAGGTCTGTAGCTCACACCAGTAAAAAATGGAAGCACCATCTTTACCCCACACTCCTTGTAATTCAGTTGCTGGGATATTGTTTTTGAGATAAAGAGCTACTCCTCCCCCTGTTCTGTCCCTCCTTAACAAGTTATAGCCCAGGATAGCCGTATTCCTGTCATGAGAATCAGTGAACCATGTCTCCTTTACAGCAACACAAACTCCCTCTACTACCAGGTGCATTGTAAAATATAAAACCTGGGGAAAAAAAAAGCACTCAGCACATGTGAAGCAAAACTGCTCTACCATAGCAGAGTAAGGCTGAGGACTCAAACAGCAATAACCCTACTTAAGAAAAGGCAGCAGTGTACCACCAATGCATGTTTTATTAAGAATACACACATAGGAGGAAAAGTGGTAAGTACACACACCACACAATATAATCAAATAATTCCAAGAAGTGTAGTGCATCAGTTTAAAGAATCCTTTTTCAAATTTACCATTTATTCAGATGTTAATTAAGTGTTCAAACAAGAGAAGTCCCCCATCGGGAGAGAGTTGCATCGGGAGGGACAGCGGTCTAAAATAGGGGTGAGTAATTCCGGTCCTCAAAGGCTGCAAACTGGTAAGGTTTTAAGGATTTCCCTAATGAATATGCATGGTAGAGATTTGCATGTGTCTGAAAGGCAAGCAAATGTAAGAAGCATTTACGTACCAGAAGGATCTCAGATTAAACGATCAGCATCTAGTAGAACATACAAGAATGTAAACCAGGCTTACCAATACAGATGCTGCCAGTCCATGCTAACAGTTTTAACCATGTCAGCTTCATTGTAAGGCAAAGCTAACCAAAGTCATTTAAATCATAATAGGGAAAAGGTGCCAAAAGGTCAGTCATATAGTAGAAAAGTATCCAATCAGAAAAGATACTCAAAATAAGGACTACAGCATCAAATATTACCCTTTAAAAAAAACTCTGGTGTATATAACTACCTGTAATCTTTATACCAGAAATTCAAAACAGAAAAGGAGTTTAAACAAAAGGATTTGAACAAAATCTCGGATTACCTAAACTCACCCTGACTTGAAAGAATAAGAAAGGATGCTGACATATAAAGCAATATTAAAAAATGGCCATGTGCCTCCGGGAGCCGATCCGATTCTTTAAAAGTGGGAAACAGAACGAGTCTGCACAGCAAGCACAGAACTTTAAATCTTGTAAACCACGCTTAAACATTCAACTGTGCAGAGAGAAGATATTAGATAGACTAAAAAGAAATTGGCTGGAAGATGAGCCTTACCGATATAACAATTATTACTTTTTTTTTTTACACAGAAATACACCAAATAAGTCTCACATTAATGAGGCTGTATGAACAAAGGCAATTAAATCATATTATAGGAAAATAACTTGTTACAGAAAAAAAAAATTACCAATGAAAATTGTGACTCGCAAAACTGGTGCACAGTACAACACAACAATGAATGACTTTAGAATACTTTTACATCAAAAGTTAACCTAAATGCTGACAGTGAGGCAGAGAACACAAGTGCATAGAAGGAAAATTCTTTAAAAAAAAAAAATAAAGGAGGGGAGAAAATCTGAGAAATGGTAAGCCATATAAAAATGATCAACAAACTCCATATACCAGCCTGTACTGACTGTAGCAGCCGGTAGGTATATATGACCATCTACAAAAAGGCAGACCAGTCCATTTTCTGGTTAAGACCAGAGGAACAAAGTGTGTTCAATGTAAAAATCCATCATTCCTCATGACGGAGTAGGTGACAAGAGAACGGTGTAGAGTATTCAATGACCAAAAAAAAAAAAAGTGATGAGCTAAAATCCCAATGTTCAACCAATGGAGCTTCAGCACGAGTATGTCCGATACAGCTCAGATGTTCAGAAATCCTTGCCTTGAGCAATCGTGTTGTTTTGCCTACATAAAGTAGAGGTCGGGGGCAAAGTGCAGCGAAAACAACACTTGAAGAGGTACAGTCAGAAGAGAATTATAAGGTAAAATATTTATGTGACAGGGTGTGCTCAAAAACAGTGAGACCGACACAAAGGGCAAGCTTTGCAACTACCACATGGAGAGTGACCAGTACTGACCAAAGGAGTATCTAATGGAAAACGATATTCCAATGATACCTAAATCTGAAAGGTTTTGGCCCAACTGGAATGCAAACCAAAGCAGATTCCTACAAATGGGGTCAGGAGCCAAACAGGGCCAGTGGTGCCTCAGAACAGAACACAGCTTTTTAGTGAAAGGATAAAGAGTAAAATGCTCGTAATTGAGTTGGACTTGGATGGATGAGAAGACTGAAATGGCAAATCATAGCTGATGAACAGCACCCATTTAACTGCTGCCTTGACAACAGGTCAGGAGAGCTGCAGTGTTGGAAATTGTGGAATGTCTCTTGAGTGTGTGTTGAACAATCTCAGCAACATGAATATATTCTGCAGAAGCAGTGGCCTAGAGAATATTGTTCCGAAGTGAGCACGGACGATGGCTGTCGTATGCTAAAAGTGTTTTTGGCAGTTGGCTTCCTGTAAAGGAAGGCAGATAAAGAGTCGTCTAAGATTCTGAGTGTATCTAAGAAAGGGACTGGTGTTGGATGGATATAGTGGGAAATACATAATGTGGGTCCCACAAGTTTAAACAACTGAAAAACAAATTGTGTTGAAGTGCCTGTCTCCCATCATAATACCTTTCCATGACTATCCTCAAACATGAGCTACAATTTAGCCTTAGTTTTCTCTCTCATGTTAATAGGGTTGCAGCCTGGGCTGGGACTCAGTAAAGTATGCCTTTTTTCTGCCCGCTAGGCTCGTGTCTTGATTGCAGTAGTTAGGAGAAATGAGCAAACTAGACAGGCTTTTTGGTCTTTAGCTCCTAGCCTGTTTCTACTGACAATGGACAAAATGGAATATCTTTCAAGATCCTTGGTGCTGATTTCTTTCCTGGATAGGCCTATTCGTTATTCCCGCACGATTCAGAAAGTAAAATGTGCAGCCAAGCTGCACATTTTACTTTCAGAAATTAACGCCTGCCCGGCACCGGGGAAGTGTACAGAAAAGCAGAAAAAACTGCTTTTCTGTACACCCTCTGACTTAATATCATAGCGATATTAAGTTGGAGGCCCCAAAATTTAAAAAAAAATCAAAAATTAAAAAAAAAACAACACATTTAAATCGGCCAGCAGCTCGCGGGTCGGAAGACGGATGCTCAATTTAGCCGGTGTCCGTTTTCCGAACCCGTGGCTGTCAGCGGGCTCGCGAACAGACGCTGGAAAAATTGAGCGTCGGCTGTCAAACCTGCTGACAGCCGCCGCTCCTGTCAAAAAGGAGGTGCTAGGGATGCGCTAGGGTCCCCAGCGCCTCTTTTTACCACCGGCCCTAATTTGCATCTTCTTCTCCCCTGAATTGCGCACACAGGAGAGTGGCCTGCGCTTGCCTGCTCTCCTGCGACGTTTACTGAATCGGCCTGAGTGGTAGATAGATATAGAGTTAAGGTCACCCTCTTACAGTGTGTTCTGTCTCTTTGTTTCTCCAAGTGCTTCACAACTGCTGTTGCCCCTTCTTTTGCATTTTGAAAGTGGCACCCCACCCACTGATGCCGCCCGAGGCGACTGCCTAGTCTTGCCTAATGGTGGCGCCAGCCCTGCTCCTTCCTCCCTACCAAGGCTTTACCTCTGGGGTGGTAGAGCTGCTGAAACTGCGGCGAGGGTATCCGGTTAGGTTCTGTGGACAGACGTTCAACACAGATGGCCCAATTGTTTTAGGTTTTGATTCTAAAATTCAGCTTTTCATTACACTTGTAATGTCAGTTGTCAGGTCGCAGGCACGTGCAGTACACTCATGCTTTAAACAGGGGGCCCTTATCCTTGCTGCATAAAGAAATGGCACTGCACGTCCAAGCAAAAGCTGAGAGAAACTAACCTTCATTTCACAGAACAAGAGGTCAGGATATGAATGTGAAAGGCTAAAGCAACAAACCCAAGAGCAATTTGGAGAAATATTTCTTCAAGGAGAGAGTGGTGGAGGCACAAACTGTAAAAAGAATTCAAGAAAACCTGGGATAAACAGAAGAGTAAAGCTGGACATATGGCACCCGTAGGTAGGGCCCAATATAATACAATGTGAACTAAATGAGTTCATTTTCTTTACTTCCACACAGTAAAGATTGAGCTAACTCCCAAAGCAGTAAGCTAATGCACCATGAGGCAAAAAAAACCAAAACACACTAACCTGAAAATATTTGCAGAAGATGTTTATTGCCCATAAAAAGATTTCTGTGCATAAAATATGCTTTGTGTGCACAAATATTGGTCATCCGTGCATAAAACAAGATTTATACACACAACACAATTTGTGTACAAAGCATATTCTCCGCTAACAAAACATGCTTTGTGCACAGCAAACAATCTGTGCAAATTTGCATTTTTATGTGCACAAAATCTGGGATCAGCCCCAGAGACTAATAGCCTGAATGATTTTACTCCGGCTCTAGTGCTAAGAAACTGGGAGTTTAGCCAACCCGGCTCTCTGCAGCAGTGAGTAAGCGCTAATGCCTTCGTTAACATGGCATTTAACTGGAATGCCAATTTGTGTGTACGTTTTTTGTTTTTTTTTGCTGGTTTGTGCACATTTTTTTTTTTTGTGTGCAAAAACTCCTTGCTGCATCAAGAGTAAAGCCTATCCACCCAAACTGCTTGCACATTTGTAGTTGGTTGTGCATACAAGTCCAGTGAACCTTATTACATCGGGGCTGTGGTTTCTGGGTCTTGTGGTCTTCTCTGCCTTCATTACTATAGATTTGTGTCACTAACCCTATAGCTGTTGTCCTGTTTTGCTAAAGTCCTCTTCCATTGTCCAAATTTCTATTTTGTTAGCAGCCTAAGATGAGGTGAGACATCTCTTCCAAAAGCAGAAGCCGAGAAATGATCTGGTCCAGTCTGGTACTGCTGTGGGGAATATGGCAGACTTTACTGGCGAATAACTGAGGCTTGTCTTGTATGGATCATATCCTTACAAAAGGTTCTACTATAGCACTGAAACATCGGAAAACTGAGTTTTGAGATAAATATAAATCTTGTAAAATGAGTGCCAGGTCCTTTTACTCTTTTTATACTTGTGCTTACAATACATTACAGCAGTGGTGTTCAAATTGGCCCTCGGGCACTCTTTTCTTCCCCTCCCCCCTGCCGCCAGTCAGATGTACAGGATGTCACTAAAATGAATGTTTGAGATATATTTGCATGTAGTGTAGTCTGAAAACTCAGCTGGCTGGGGAAGGGTGCCAGTTTGAGCACCACTGCATCACGGCATTGCGTTTGGGTGGTAATTATCTGGATGTGGCTCACTATAGTCTGGTATTATGCTGTGATGCTATAATCGGTGTTATCATTAATTAGTAGGAACAAAGTCGTGCGAACGACGCTAGTCATGGCCACTTGTTGTCAAGTCGGGTCATCTGCTAATTCTAGACTAACGAGTCGCTGTAAAACACTTTAACAGAATTGTGCACTTAACTGCACCAGCAAAACTTTGGCAGAATATATTTATTTCGTTTTCTGTCATGCAGAAAAAGGAGTTGAATTAGCTCACCTTTGAAATGTGGGAGCAGTGGTGGTGCCAGTCCTCCAGGCTTCCCTAATAACTAGGGTAGAAGCTTGGATTGGTTGGTGCTACTGTTCACAAGTTACAAACTTTGTATTAATTCAACCTCCTTTTGTGTCTGGTTTGTGACCAATATAGGCCCATAGTTTGTCACGTAATCGCAGAATATCCTCTACGTTGCAGGAAAGGGAGTATTACTATTGTTAATGCACTGTAACTTGCACATTCTTGCTGGGTTGTTGCTTCGGGGGAGGGGAGTTGTCTCTTTTCCACAGCAGGTGTCTGCTCTGAACGATAGGATCCGTCCCTCCCTAGAGGGTGGGGTTGGCAGAAACTCATCCCAGAATAAACCCTTCGCGGGCTGGAGGTGGGGGCGAAGGTCCTGTAAACCTGGTTTTAAAAGGAAGAAACTTAGAGATAAAATGTGAATCTTTCCTAGCAGCTGGTCTGAGAGGGGGGTGTGTGTCCCGATGGCATTTAATGATACTTTTGTTTCTAGCAGGTATGTGCGGGGGGGGGGCTGAACTGTAGCTTCCAGGTCACACGGCATGATCTGGATCTTCCCAATGCAAATACTTGTCCCTTTTCACTCCAGCGCACTGAGAATATCAGTCCAGATTTTTCCTCCCTCTACTGGATCATGTTTAATGATTTTGCTAAGATAGCTCCACTTTTAACATGTAGGAGGTAGATATTGAGAAAAATCTGGCTAATTCGTTCATTTACATGCCGGGTGGGGAAGGGTTACGCGTCTGTTTTAAGAAGCGCTACGGACGCGCGAAACTGGAGACTGTATCGCTGGTTTGCCTTACGCGTCCGAATTGTGCGCAGGGAGCTCGTTACAGACGAGAAATCTTCAACTGAATGTTACTGTATCGAGCTGTAAGTAAGGTAGCCAGATAAGTCTTATATACACAATGGCCTGGATCGGTTTGTGCTGATGAAGTTTACACTGCCCTTAGTGGCTGCCGGGGCTCCCTCCAGTTCTGTCACTTTAGATGTCTGTGTGTTTCTGAACAGCAGGTCTGCAAGGGCTGCAGTGGGGAGATTACAGGAATGGTTCTCGACCTTTTATTTTTGTTGTTGCAGTAGACCTGACAGCTGATACTCAAATGCATAACGCACTGAACGCATGACCTTCGCAAGGCTAAATGTAAACATATACTCCGTATCTACCGGAACTACAAGATCCCCAACCATGGGTGCAGAGCTAGGATATTTCCCCATACAAAAAAATAATATATATATATCTGGTGTCATCTTAGTAACAGCAACACAAACTCCCTCCACTACTGCACACATTGTAAAAAAACAAAACCCCAGGAAATAACATTCAGCACGTGTGTAGCAAACCTGCCATACTACAGGAGTATGGACTCAGGACTCAAACAGCAATAACACTACCTAAGAAAAAGGCAGCTGTGCATCACCAATGCATGTTCTATGCAGAAAACACAACAAATAAAATGGATACAAATGCCTCCTCTGTCACACACAGATTTGACCTTCACCAAAATACAGAATAAAAGACCACAAATTACAAATGTGGAGACAAAAATTGGAATGGAAACTCCAAAAAGCCACTCTGCATGCAGTGCAAAACTGGAGAACAAGAAACAAATACATTTCCTCCTACATTAAGTTCAAAGAAAAGAAATGCATATTCCCAAAACTGACATATTATGCATCTGGCACCCCATCCCTCACCCTCCATGCCCCCCATCATCCCTCGTTTCTCCCAATTACTCCCTTTCAATCATCTCCTCACACTTACATCTCTGCACAGCATTCTCAATCTCTTCCCTGTGCTCCCTCTCTCCCCTGCTCAACTCTCCCTGCTCAGCTATCTGGGCCCTGTTTTCTACCTCTGCCTGCTCAGCAGCCCTTATGCTCTCTCTCTTCCACTTTTCCCTGCCCAACTTAGCCCAACCTGTCAGGAGGAATAGCCTAGTGGTTAGAGCAGTGGACTATGAACCAGGAGACCAAGGTTCAAGTCCTGCTGTTGCTCCTTGTGACCTTGGGCAAGTCACTTTACCCTACATTGCCTCAGGTGCAAAAACTTAGATTGTAAGCCCTCTGGGGATAGAGAAATACCTACAGTACCTGAATGTAAACCAGTGTGATATCTCAATTGAGATGAATGTTGGTATATAAAAATAATAAATAAATAAATAAACCTCCTTTCCCCCAACCCCCACAGGGTGAAGAGAGCACGAGCAGCATCACTTCCAGGCCTAGCAGGGCAAGATAAAGTTGGTGTCCTGTCGGGCCTAGAAGAGCAGGATTTGACAGTGTCTGTCTCTCTCTTTGATCTGGGTGAAAGAGGAAATGGCATTCCACTGGAGCAAAAAAAGAGATGGAAGCAAGGGTAGCCTCTTGTCAAGTCCAATAAAGGAGGTCAACCAACGCCTGCCCAGGCTGATGAAAGAGCAGGCTCTTGCTAGCCCTGCAGTACACCTGTTGAGAACCACTGGAGGAGAGGATCCGTGAAGAAAGGGGACTCCTGTACCCACAGTTTCTGCAGTAGCCATAGCAGAGAGACTAAATAAAATCTTTGCTTTGATATTCACCAGGGAAGATGTGAAGGTGTGAAGTAGCAGCCTAGTGGTTAGAGCAGCGGGCTAGGAACCAAGAGACCAGGGTTTGAGTCCCACCATCACTCCTTGTGACCTTGGGCAATTCACTTTACCCTCCATTGCCTCAGGTACAAACTTAGGCCTGGATTTATCAAAATGCAATAAGTATTGCATGCGACAGCAAAAGGGGTGTTTTATGCAAATAGACAGTTTATTGCAATTATGTTTTCACACTTTGTGATACATACCAGACCTGTTGTATTTCCTGCATACAACCATTGGGGGACAAAGAGAGAGAAAGAAAGAGAGAGAGATGGTCTCTCTACCCAGGTGTAGAATCCATCAAGCTAGGTGGAGAGAACATTGCACCAATCGCATCTTTGGGTGAGTTTCCTTTCTCCGTAGGTCATCAAATCTTCACAAGAGACCACTGTTCTGTTCGTACATCTCACGTTCAATGTCAAAGTGGCCCCTAACCACCTACACTAATACCTAAATCTCACCTCGAGTTACTAGGTGGGCATCCCATAGGGATAAAAATGCCTTTCTAGGGAGAGGACATTATGGCTAGGCTCTCAGTCTCTCTCTCTTCCCCCCCCCCCCCCCCCAATCCCCACCCCAATATGGCTAGGCTGGTGCTCCGGGAGCTTCATACCTATGAAAACAGGCCTTTCAGGATACATCACAAAATGCGCTAATACCTTACCATCCCGTAATGCAAGCTATCACAGAGCTTAACGCTACTGAAAAAGGTGTAGCTAAAATCAGCATTAAGTCCGTGCGATAGGACTTCACAAACTGGTAAACCCAGCCCACTCCCGCCCCTAACTCCTCCTCTTTTTCAGAATTGCTTTGCATCATACAATATGGTGCTATTGCATGCGGTAAGAGTTTATTGTATGCGTTAACGGGGCTTTTCACATGCGATAACGCCTTAGCGCATTTTGATAAATGACTCTCTTAGATTGTAAGCCCTCTGGGGATAGGGAAACACTACAGTACCTGAATGTAATCCACTTTGAAGTGCTGAAAAAAGTGCAAAAAGCAGAATATAAAAATCTAAATAAAGATGGAAGAGATATACCCATAGGAGGAGGGCGGAGTAAAGAACAGACACATATAGGTAAATCACAAGAGAAAAATGTATGACACAAAGTAAACTGGACAATAACGGTTTTCACATCCAGTGACTACTTTTATTTTACATATGCACATTCAGCAGTGCACGAATTTAAATAATACACAGTAAACAATTGTATAAATGCAAAGGACCCCGACATGGCCGTGTTTCGCATCAAGCTGCGTCAGGGGGACCGGAAGATTCTCAAATCTTTGTATGTTCTGTAAGGGACCATATATATGGCAGCTGGGGCAAACGCTGAGAAAACAGCTTAAGGATGGAGTGTAAAGGCGTTTTTTAGAAGTTGACCCTTGGCGTGGAACTCAAAGCGGGTCCTAGGAACATCGCAAAATAAAGTGCTTCAAAACACCGGAGGGACCGGCAAGTCTCTCAAGCCCCGTGTGTTCAAGAAGGAGTAATGTCTTATTCAAGTGATTTGCAAAGTTTGCAATCATTCAAACTGTGTTGGAACTGACATGGTAAAATAGTTTTAAACAACCCAATGTCTTGGTGACCGGAGATGCTCACAATATTGTAGACAGACCAGGAGGTCTCCAAATATCAAATAGGGCAGGTCAGCGTCTGAGACATGTCGGTTCCGGCAATATCTCCCTATTTGACATTTGGAGACCTCCCGGTCTGTCTACAATATTGTGAGCATCTCCGGTCACCAAGACATTGGGTTGTTTAAAACTATTTTACCATGTCAGTTCCAGCACAGTTTGAATGATTGCAAACTTTGCAAATCGCTTGAATAAGACATTACTCCTTCTTGAACACACGGGGCTTGAGAGACTTGCCGGTCCCTCTGGTGTTTTGAAGCACTTTATTTTGCGATGTTCCTAGGACCCGCTTTGAGTTCCACGCCAAGGGTCAACTTCTAAAAAACGCCTTTACACTCCATCCTTAAGCTATTTTCTCAACGTTTGCCCCAGCTGCCATATATATGGTCCCTTACAGAACATACAAAGATTTGAGAATCTTCCGGTCCCCCTGACGCAGCTTGATGCGAAACACGGCCGTTTCGGGGTCCTTCGCATTTATACAATTGCTTACTGTGTATTTAAATTCGTGCACTGTTGAATGTGCATATGTAAAATAAAAGTAGTCACTGGATGTGAAAAGTTATTGTCCAGTTTACTTTGCCACCCATTTTTCTCTTGTGAGAGATATGCTCATGCCAGAAATGATATTCAAAGGTTATGATTCAGAAGAACAAACAAATCTCAGTGAACCTAGAAGATGTACTAGGGCAAATTTACAAACTAAAGAGTAGCAAATTACCTGGACCAGATGGTATGCATCCCATAGTGCTGAATGAACTGAAAAATGAAATTGTGGACCTGTTGTTGGAAATTTGTAAGCTATAAGTATCATTCATCTATGGTACCTGGAGGGTTGCCAATGTAAAATCAATTTTTAAACGGGGATCAAGGAGTGATCCAGGAAACTACAGACCAATGAGTCTGATGTCTGTGCCAGGCAAAATGGTAGAATCTATCAAAGAGCAAAATCACTGAACATATAGATAAGCATAGTTTAATGGGACAAAGCCAACACTGATTTAGCCAATAGAAGTCTTGCCTCATAAATTTGCTACTTTTTTTGAAGACGTAAATAAATATGTGGAAAAAGGTGAGCCAGGTGGTATAGTGTACCTGGATTTCCAGAAAGCATTTGACAAAGTCCCACATGAGAGGCTTCTTAGGAAATTAAAAAGTCATGGGATAGGAGGCAGTGTCCTTTTGTAGATTGCCAGTTGGTTAAAAGATAGACAACAGAGAGTCAGGAGGTTTTTCATGCAACCATTTATGTAAAATGCATCTTTTAGCTTTAATAAAAAGTTTAACCAGGAACAATTAAAGTGTGTTTGTATGGTAAGTAGAATTTTCCACATGTCCCAGCATACAAAAGGTAGAAGTCAAAGGTATTGCTTTTTTTAGTTACATAATAGCCAATTTCCAAATCACAGAATTTCAAAATGTAGGGACATTTCCATAGCATTGAATTAGGGTGGCATCATTTTCTTGACACTTCAAACATTTGCTAGCACTAATTAAACCCATTTTATATGCTTGCAAAAGGGAGAACAGTGTTCTATGAAACGCCTGCAACTGTAACACTCATAGGACCACATTTTCCATACCATTATATATCAATGCTTAGCTTGTTCTCAGATTCTCTTCATCCAGGTTAAAATTAAATGTACAACTTTCTGCCATACTTCTGCTAGGCCTTCAAAAACTGAGGAATCTTTATAATTGTGCAGAAATTTGTAAAGTTGGGAGAGATAACTCTTATTTGAAGATTATAATTTGTCAAGAGCATTAAATGAGGGAGACGAGCTCAGGAAGTCTACACCGTTTAACTTAACATAAACTCAAATTTGGAAGTATGCAATAGTCTGTTTATTTTTATGTATTTTATTTGAAATATTTGCTACCTACCCTTCCATGGTTCAGGGCAGGGTACAATAAAACACACAGTGGTAGATTTTAAAACCCCTGCGCGCGTAAATCCTCCCGGATTTTCGCGCACCGGCGCGCCTATTTTGCATAGGCCGCCGGCGCGCACGTAAGTCCCGGGGCTGCGTAAAAGGGGCGGGAGGGGCGTGTCCAGGGCGGGTCCGGGGGCGTGGCGACGGTTCGGGGGCGGGCCGGGAGGGCGGTCCCGAGTCCCCCGGCACTGCGTCCTGTGCCGGGGGATGCCGGGGCGGCGCGCGCAAGTTACGCCTGCTTCAAGCAGGCGTAACTTGCCCAACAAAGGTAGGGGTGGGATTTAGGTAGGGCTGGGGGGTGGGGTAGATAGGGGAAGGGAGGGGAAGGTGGAGGGACGCGGAAGGAAAGTTCCCTCTGAGGCCGCTTCGATTTCGGAGTGGCCTCGGAGGGAACGGAGGCAGGCTGCGCGGCTCGGCGTGCGCAGGCTGCCGATTTTGCGCAGCCTTGAGCGTGCCGACCCCGGATTTTATAAGATATGCGCAGCTACGCACGTATCCTATAAAATCTGATGTACTTTTGTTCGCGCGCGCGCATATGTTTTGAAGATCTACCTCACAATGTTCAAGTATTCAGATAAAATATCTGAATTACATATGTTATAAAATACAAATCAACAAAAGGCACACAATTGGCTAAGAGATGTTACAAGCCATTTTAAAGAGAGGTTTTGAGGGATTTCTTTTAAAGTATTTAGAGCCTCTGGTGGATCTCAGATCAGAAGGAAGAGAGTTCCAGAGGGTGGAAGAACTGTCAAGAAGGCCCTTTCTCTAAGTTTCATCCAGGTGAGCAAGTTTTGCTGAAGGTATATCAAGAAGGCATTGACCAGAAGATTGAAGCAATCTGGTTGGGGTGTACAATTTGAGCTTAGAGGAGATGATGTGGAGCATATTATTGAATTCAGAATGAGATAGGAAGCCAGTGTAAAGCTTGAAGAACAGGAGTAATATGCTCAAGAACAGTCATATTGGAGAGGAGACGAGTAACCAAGTCATTTTTTTTTTTTTATTTCTGAGCTACTTGGAGATGGTGGTAAATTTGAGAGGGAGGGAGGGAATGAGGTGTGGTGGGAAAGTACGTGGAGATGCAGGGCCATTTTCACCGGTCTTTATCAACAGAAGTGATACTTTGGGGGGGGGGGGGATCTCTTGGTTGGGATAATGGAAGGGGGACTCTTTCTGTACATTGGGCTCGCCTCTCAGATGTCAATTTATTTCTGATTTGAGGGGCAATGGGTCAGTGGAGCTAGGGTTTGGAGCTTTTTTCCAGTTGGGATCTATATTAGCTGACCTGTTGGGATGGGGGTTTATCTGGGGGTTATTGTGGGTTTTGGAGTTGGGGCGGTGAGGTGAAATAAGGCATACTCTTTAGTTCTCATGCATAAGCTTTTGCTCTTAGACTTGTAGGAATGGGGGCACTCGCTACATGGGTGTTTTTTGGGACCTATAGTTGCAGGTTCAGTAGTTGTTGCTTGCAGCATTTCTGGGAGGGTCTTGTTCCCCTTATGTTCTTTCATGCTCTTAGACCTGCATCATGAATAACTTAACTGTGTCTCTCTGAATGTTAGAGGGATTTACTTGCCAATTAAGTAGAAAAGGATTCTGCAATTTGCACGAAGGAGCAAGGCCCAAATATCTTTTGGAAGAGACACATTTGACAAAACAGGAACATGAAAATCTTAAGATGGGATGGGTTGGAGCTATATATTCCTCTTACACCTCTCATAGTCATGGAGTCTGTATTTTAATAGATAAACACTTGCCCCTACAGGTACACTGGGTCTTATGTTGACATAGAGGGTAGGTACGTGATTTTGGGACACACATATTCCTTGTGAATGTTTATTGTCCGAATGCTGAGCAACATGACATTTACTGTCATTTGACGGATAAAATAGCCTCCTTTGGCTTTGATATGCTAATTGTGGGGGATGATTGGAATCCTTGCCCTAATTCCGATACAGACAAGATGTCCAAGTTTAGGCTGGGACAGTCTGGCACTGTTAATGATCTTGTTAAAAGGTTTCATTTTGTGGATGTCTGGAGGCAGCAACACCCTTTGGAAAAGGATTACACTTTCTTCTTGCCCAGACATGCAATGTACAGTAGAACTGATTATTTTCTGTGCACTCCCAATCTCTACTCTACTGTGTCAGATCGTGCTATCTTGACATGAATGCTTTTGGATCACCAGATTCAAATCCAACTCCAAGTTACTTCCCTTAAGCCTCGGGACTTCATTTGAGGCTGAATGTCTGGTTTGCGTAACAAAGAATTTCCAGATTCTATAAAAAAGGCTGTTTTGGAATTCAGGTTGTTTTTTTTTTTGGGGGGGGGGGGGGGGGGACGACCAAGACTTCTATGGGTGGCCTTTAAGGCCTTCCTGCATGAAAGGATAGCAGCATATGAGAGTCACCTTCAGAAAATATGCAGGAAGAAGGCTGCTGCTCATCACTTAACTGGAGAAGAGGCATAAACTAGATTGCTTCCCATGCACATACAAATTGTTGGAATCTAAATTGAGGGCGTTAAAATCCTTGTAGACAGAAAAGATTGGGTGTGTCCTAAAATACTCTAGGTTAAAATTCTGTGAACATGGGGATAAGTTGGGTAGTCTGTTAGCTAGGTTGGTGAAGGAAAGGGCAGGCAAATCACATATCCTCTCTCTTCACGATGCAAGGAGTAAGATTGTCTCTGATTCAAGGGATATAGAGCAGTTTTGTATAACACTTTTCCAGTCTGTACACTGCACCTGATTCTCCACCACCAGAGGGCATTACAGAATTTTTAGAGGGTCTTACTCTGCCTTGGTTGTTGGAAGACCAGAGGAGTAAGCTTGTGGCTCCTATTTTTTGATGGATATTCAGAGTGCATTCAAAGCTCTGCTGGGGGGGGGGGGGGGGGAAGTGTCTGGGGCCAGATGGCTTTCAAATGGAGTTTTATAAGTAGCTTCTGGAAGTGGCTCCCTTTTTTTCTTTCATAGTTCCAAAGGGCTGATGAATCGGACATGGTGTTATGACATGGCCAATGCTATTATTACTCTTATCCCTAAGAAGGGGTAGGATGCATTTAACTGTGGTTCTTATTGACCTCTCTCTTTATTAAATTCAGATTTGAAGATTTTAGCAAAGGTGTGCAGATGTGGCTGGAGGTTGTCTTGCCTAATTTGATTCATAAAGACCAGACTGGATTTGTTAGGGGTAAGGTCTCTACTGCTAGCACAAGACATTTAACATCTTACATATGGCTAACGGAGGGGGCTGGCTGGCACTGGTTATGTCATTAGATGCTGAAAAGGGTTTGATAGGACCAGCCCAGCCTTTCTGTTTAGGACTCTCATGAATGCCAGGTTTCCAGATCAGTTTCTTGCATGGGGCTGGGCTAAGTACCTTCATCCTAGGGTGCACGTTTTGATTAATGACTTTGACTTCATATGTTAGTATTGCTAAAAGGTACACAACAGGGTTGCCCCTTGTCCCCCCTGCTTTTTGATTTAGCAATTAAACCACTGGTGGTGGCCATATGGCAGCATGCCAGAATTTGTCGTATTAAGTTGGGTGGTAGGGAGCAGAAAATTTCATTCAGTGCAGACAATGATTTGATTTACGTCAGGACTGATTCTTCTAAAACTCCAAAATAAATACGGAGCTCTTTCTGGGTACAAAGTTAATATTGATAAGTCCAAAACTTTCTCTATTTACAGTAAAATACTGATCCTGAGTTGCTTTTCTAATTTGTGTTATGAATGATGGGTTCTTGTATCTTGGTATGTACTTCCCCAGAGATTGCAGTTGTCTGTTTGCTAAAAACTTTAGTGGACATTAAAAAAAACAACCCCAAAATGCAGTCTTGGAGCGACATGCCTATTTATTGGATGGATAGAATTAACCTGCTCAAGATGAATATCCTGCCTAGCCTATTATATTGGTCTGATGGATAAGTTATTTGGAATCATAAACTGGCCAGGATTAAGTTAAGAGCTTGCGCTCTGTCGCTGAGCTATTGAATAAACTTTTGAATGAATAATGTGTGTACTAAAATTATTTTTAATAAAGTAAATACCTACACTACCAGTGGTGAAAATTTTTTTTTTATCATATATATAAATTTAAAAATATTAAATGGAGTCAGAGAAAGGTTTCATACATAGTGTAGGTGCCCCGCACCTCCGTAAGGTGAACTTATAATCATCAACCTTCCTCCTCCTCCTCGATGAACTTTTAACAATTATTTTTTGAAAATTTTTTTTATGTGAACTTGTGTTGTCCCTAACAACACCTAAAGGACTCTTCCGTGGCGATATGATTTTCAAATGCGTGACCGCAAAGATTTACTCCATACTACTCAATGAGAATGTCAATAAAGGGTATAAAAACAGACTTCCCCGATTTTGGTTGGTGTGTCCATCTTCTTGTAGGTTATCCCAACATGTTTCAGACAAGACTGCCTTTCTTCAGGGGATTCGGTGTTTACCAGAACCAACTTCACGGAGTCTGCAACCCTCTCCTCGACGGTTTCTCGATGTTGTGCCACAAGGCGATCTTTCTCTGTCGATCGCCGGGAAGGATAACCTAACAGGTGGACTGACTCCTTATATATGTGACTACTGAGGCTAAAAGCAACCAATGAGACACTTCAACATTGCAACGAGGTTGATGACGTTACAATCGGACCTGCGAGGGAACTCGCTCCAAGTGTTAGTAATGCGATGCCCGGACCTGAAAGAAGCACTCTGAGCTGTCAAAATTGTAAACAGCGGGAGCCCGTCTACAAATCTTAAAGGTGCAAACAATATTTTTTAGAGCGGAAAAAAAGCGAGGTGGTTGGCATGATCTCTATACTCTGCTAATCATTTACAGAAGGGTATTAAAGTTAAGCTCATCGTTCATGCCTCGGGGTACAGAGGTTTTCAATGTAAATATCCAGAAAGCTTCTCGTGTGTTGAGTAGCAATCGTGTGTCCCCACCGCGTGGTGAGGGATTTATTCGCTCGATAATCGTCCATTTTAAATCTGAAATTTTATGACCAGAATCCACTAGGTGTTGAACCATAGGTGCAGTGAGTTTCAATGTGGTAAACCGTGATTTATGTTCCCCGAGTCTTACTCGAATAGGTCTAGTTGTACGTCCAATGTATAACTTGGGACATGTGCAGATGATCGCGTACACAACATTATGGGACTGACAATCAGTGTTGCTCTTTCTCCAAATCTTATATCCTGAGAGTGGAACTTCCCATAGAACACCTGTGATGGTCTGTGTACACCAAGAACAATGGCCACACATTTGATGACCCACTAAGGGGTCCTCACTGTCGAGGCCATCAATCTGGGCATGCACAGTCTGGTCTCTGATGTTTTTCCCCCGTGACATAGCGAATGTAGGTGGTTCCAAAAAAATGTCATGCATGGACAGTATATGCCAATGTCTATAAATGGCTGCCTTTATTGTACTTGCTGCCGTGGATTGTTGCAAAACGCATGTCAACCGGGTTTCCTCCTTGTGAGGTTTGTATTGTAAAAGTGACGCTCGTGTACTAAATTTTGCTCTTTTGTAAGCACAGTTGACTGCCTTCTGTGGATATCCCCGCTGTTGAAATCTGCCAGCCAAAATCGCTGCCTGTATCTCGAAGTCCTTCTCAGTTGAACAAATTCTTTTGGCTCTAAAATACTGACTCACTGGGAGCCCCATTTTGAAGCTCCGGGGATGATGTTACGATCAGTTGATTTACGGTGGATGGTGGTATGGAGTTCTCCATTGACTATTGTAATCAGAACATCTAAAAATGTGATCTGATGATTTGAAACATGGGATGTGAATTGCAAATTTTCATCCAAAGTATTGATCCATTCTAAAAAAGCTTGTAATTGTATCTCTGAGCCTTTCCAAATCAAGAAAATATCGTCAATGAAACGATACCAGCACAGGAGGTGTTGCCACCAATGAGACGTATACACCCTGGTTCTTTCGAACTGGGCGACGTACAGGTTTGCCACCGATGGGGCGAGGGGCGATCCCATCGGGATACCATGTATCTGATGATAACAATTTTGACCGAACCAGAAGAAATTGTTGTGTAACACTATTTCTGCCAATTCTAGCAGCGTGTGGGTTTTAATCCTTTCTGTATCACTACGATGACCCAATGTGTTTTCCACAATTTCCAGTGCTGAGTCTTGCGGTACGTTGGTGTACAAAGAATTTATGTCCATGGTCGCCATAATGACTGATTGCCACTCGATATCCAGAGCTTCTAGGTTTCGTAAAAAGTGGGATGTATCTTTGATGTATGATAATGACTGTGCAACATATTGTTGCAAAAACGAGTCTAAAAAATTAGCAACCGGTTCCAGAACTGACCCATTTTGAGATACTATGGGTCTAATCGGCGGAGCAACTAAGCTCTTATGTATTTTTGGTATCGAATAAATCACTGGACGCCTGGGATATGGAACCACAAGGTATGCTTTTTCTTTAGAAGTGAGTCTTAAGTCACTATCAACCACGTCACGAACCATAGATTTCAGGGACTCCGTAGGATCTGTTGTGCAAGATTCTCAAGTCATCATCCCCGGAGCTTCAAAATGGGGCTCCCAGTGAGTCAGTATTTTAGAGCCAAAAGAATTTGTTCAACTGAGAAGGACTTCGAGATACAGGCAGCGATTTTGGCTGGCAGATTTCAACAGCGGGGATATCCACAGAAGGCAGTCAACTGTGCTTACAAAAGAGCAAAATTTAGTACACGAGCGTCACTTTTACAATACAAACCTCACAAGGAGGAAACCCGGTTGACATGCGTTTTGCAACAATCCACGGCAGCAAGTACAATAAAGGCAGCCATTTATAGACATTGGCATATACTGTCCATGCATGACATTTTTTTGGAACCACCTACATTCGCTATGTCACGGGGGAAAAACATCAGAGACCAGACTGTGCATGCCCAGATTGATGGCCTCGACAGTGAGGACCCCTTAGTGGGTCATCAAATGTGTGGCCATTGTTCTTGGTGTATACAGACCATCACAGGTGTTCTATGGGAAGTTCCACTCTCAGGATATAAGATTTGGAGAAAGAGCAACACTGATTGTCAGTCCCATAATGTTGTGTACGCGATCATCTGCACATGTCCCAAGTTATACATTGGACGTACAACTAGACCTATTCGAGTAAGACTCGGGGAACATAAATCACGGTTTACCACATTGAAACTCACTGCACCTATGGTTCAACACCTAGTGGATTCTGGTCATAAAATTTCAGATTTAAAATGGACGATTATCGAGCGAATAAATCCCTCACCACGCGGTGGGGACACACGATTGCTACTCAACACACGAGAAGCTTTCTGGATATTTACATTGAAAACCTCTGTACCCCGAGGCATGAACGATGAGCTTAACTTTAATACCCTTCTGTAAATGATTAGCAGAGTATAGAGATCATGCCAACCACCTCGCTTTTTTTCCGCTCTAAAAAATATTGTTTGCACCTTTAAGATTTGTAAACGGGCTCCCGCTGTTTACAATTTTGACAGCTCAGAGTGCTTCTTTCAGGTCCGGGCATCGCATTACTAACACTTGGAACGAGTTCCCTCGCAGGTCCGATTGTAACGTCATCAACCTCGTTGCAATGTTGAAGTGTCTCATTGGTTGCTTTTAGCCTCAGTAGTCACATATATAAGGAGTCAGTCCACCTGTTAGGTTATCCTTCCCGGCGATCGACAGAGAAAGATCGCCTTGTGGCACAACATCGAGAAACCGTCGAGGAGAGGGTTGCAGACTCCGTGAAGTTGGTTCTGGTAAACACCGAATCCCCTGAAGAAAGGCAGTCTTGTCTGAAACATGTTGGGATAACCTACAAGAAGATGGACACACCAACCAAAATCGGGGAAGTCTGTTTTTATACCCTTTATTGACATTCTCATTGAGTAGTATGGAGTAAATCTTTGCGGTCACGCATTTGAAAATCATATCGCCACGGAAGAGTCCTTTAGGTGTTGTTAGGGACAACACAAGTTCACATAAAAAAAATTTTCAAAAAATAATTGTTAAAAGTTCATCAAGGAGGAGGAGGAAGGTTGATGATTATAAGTTCACCTTACGGAGGTGCGGGGCACCTACACTATGTATGAAACCTTTCTCTGACTCCATTTAATATTTTTAAATTTATATATATGATAAAAAAAAAATTTTCACCACTGGTAGTGTAGGTATTTACTTTATTAAAAATTTTAGTACACACATTATTCATTCAAAAGTTTATTCAATAGCTCAGCGACGGAGCGCAAGCTCTTGATTGTTTTTGTTTAGTTCAGCAGTTCGCGGCGGAGGTGTATCTTTTGATATTGATCAGGATTAAGTTAAGTCAGCTATGGTTGAATAAGCAGCAGGTAGCTCTGACCCTGCCTAACCTTTGAATTTCTGACTGGGTCACCAGTTGGTGTATCCACAGGCCTGGATTTGTGGTCTGGATGCATCTTGACTGGCTCTAGAGAGGGAACAGGCAAATGTTGTGAGTTTGGCTTTATTACCCTTCATATCCCTAATCCCTCCCCATCTCCCTCTCCCCCCTCCCCCCCCTACTCACCTCCCCTCCTCTCCCCTCTGGACATACCATGTTAATCGCCTAGGACAAATCTCTGTTTTATGTATCACTAATATATTGTTTTTTTGTTGATTATATTTATCACTCTCCAGTTGTTATAGTTTAAAATCTGTCTTCCTTCTCCCATGTTTTTACGCTCCCTGATTAATGTAACTTTACCTTCTACCTAGATGTTAATTGGTTTCCCCCTGTTCTATTGTAAACCGGTACGATAAGACCTGGTCTTGAGTATCGGTATAGTAAAAGAAGTTAAATAAATAAAATAAATAAATGTGACTCTCCATTGTATCGTAAAGTTTGTAAGGGGAAGTCCAATCTTGGCGCATCCACTGCAGGTCTGGCGTCAAGTCACTTGTTTCCTTCAAATGGATGAAGAGGAAATCCCTCCCTTCTATTGTAATTCGCATGGAAGGAGTAAGATTTGATTTCATTGGTGCATTTGTGGGGAGAAGGGGAGGGGATGGAGTCATTCCAAACCTTGGTGGAAGACTTTGACATTGTCTTGGGAGTTGCAGGCTCAGTCTTGGCAGTTGCATCAGGTTTTAATGGCACGGATAGATTTGGAAAGTCCTCTTCAGCCCTTGAATGGTACGGAGTCTTTTCCGAGTGACCCTGGTGTGCGACGAAGAGAGGTTGCACTTATTTATCATGGCATTTTGCAAAGCAAATATGGCACAGTGATTTCTTAAAATCTTATTGAGACTTGGAATACAGACCTTGAAGTGGCTTTAGTTAGTAGAAACTGGAAAACTATATGGACAACTACTCATCATATATCTGTGCAAAGAGAGAGGCCTTGATGTTCAGACTACTACCCAGAACTTTCCAGATACCATTTTTCTACTAAAAAATATACCCCAATTCCAGTAACGTGTGGTGGAGGGGGTGTGGGGACGTTGGCACCTTCAATCCCTGTCAAGCACAGACCGCTGCTTGGGAAGTTATTGTTAGCTGCTCAATTTACAATTGCCACGTTCTGGAAAACTAATTCAAATTTGAATTATTGGCATGCTCAAATACAGGAAGTTGCAGACAATCGAGCGATTGTTCTTTGACCAAAAAATGCACGATTTAAATTTGAACGAGTATGGGGACCTTATGTGGAGTATCGTAAGCACTAAATTATCACCTCATAATCATCACTATATAAAAATAAAAAATAAATAAATATATTACACAGCTGACTGGTGATTGTATGTTTGTCTAAGTTTGTCAAATTTGTTATCTGAGAACATTTTCTTCAATTATGTTATCCCTAAAAATGGTTTAAAGAGTAAAAAAAAAAAAATTTGTTAAATAGAATCAACATTTGTGAACCAATTAGAGGTATAGTTAGTGGGAGACAGATAAATGCTCTTAACAAATATCTTTGAATTTTGTAGGGTATTTTTGTCTTGGATAGGGCAATTATATCACCAGGTGGGATCTCCGGGTTTCTTGAGAGGGGTAGATAGACACACATCGATCTAGGGACAGTAAATGACTGTGGAGGGGCATAGAGATTTCTCAGGCAAAGTGATAGCAAGCTATTAGGTCGTTTGCACAAATGTTTAATGCCAGATGTATTAGCATATCATTTGCTTACTGCATTGACGTTAACATTTTTTTTTTTTAGTGCCTGTGTTGAACTATGCTCCAAGTTTCAGCACACATTTTTAATGCAGGGTTTCTTACACTGGTCCCATGGTGATGCTTGGCAGACATCACGCTCACGGTTTTGCACACTGTCGGAAGAAGCAGTCGATATAACCACAATCCTCTACCTTCTGCTTTCCTATTAATCCTTTCATTGGAAGTTGAACTGACCTATTTTTCCTTTTCTGTTTTGTCATCCTTCTGGCAAACACCTCATGTTCCTCACAGGGCAGCTGATGTGACTCATTACATCCAGGGGTGGGGCACACACGCTCCATTATGCTACAGTATTTTGATTTTGACAGCTTCTAAATTTAGTGTCACCAATAATCTGTATGACCTTGCACAGACTTCTTGTTCCTTTAGATTTCCTCAGTGCTGGGCTACCTAGAACCAGACAGCAGTACTCCCTGGCAACGCCTGTACAGGCTGGAGTTGCACATGAGAACGATCTTTTTTTTTTTTTATTGTGTTTTTAAAACTTGTTACACACAGAATGCATTTCTGCACGTGTACACATTTGTACTTGTGCAATAATGATTTGATGCACACATGTATGCATGCAAAGTAATGAAACAAAATTGCATATCCCTGGAGCACACAGAAGAAGCAATACAATTAAACAGTGACTAACAGGCCAATACAGTAAAGTTCACAGGAGCACACTGTACTGTATCGACCTGTTAGTGAGGTGAAACTCATGTGTCACCCAAACCAGCTGAGCAAGTCCTGCTCGTTTCTGTTTCATTTCAACTCTGGAGTATGAGTAGTATCTCTAGGGAAAAAAAAGCTAACTACAAAATAGAGGACCCCTGCTGGGCAAGTAGCTGATTGCTAAACAGGACATTTTCTTTTTTTTTTTATTTTATATTTATTTATTTTACTTACAGGTTTTGTTCCCAAACCATGCCCCTAAAAAAATAGACTTGTAACAATACAAAATGAGGATGGTGATACCTTTTTATTGGACTAGGTTAATATATTTCTTGACCAGCTTTCAGGAGCCAACCCTTCCTTCCCCAGGTCCAACTGGAATGAGCAAGAGAACATTAGCAGAAAAATAAATTGGACTTTTTTTTTTTTTTTTTTTAAATAAAACTCTGTCCTCTTCTCTAATAGTAATAAAAGGTTTTGGAAGCAGAGAAACATCCAAACTTAGGTTAATGGAAGCCCTGTATGTTACTATTTTTTTTCTGCAGAAATTATTATTTTGTTATAGTGTATTTAATGTTTCTTTCTGTGGACATTGTCATAAGATGCTATTTACAGTATCTAAACATTTGTAACTGGGCCCAAGTGAATTTTTAGAAGACAATGTAATGGTGGTGGTTCTCCATGGGCCTAATTCAGACTTTTTAACCAGAGCTTATTAAAAGCATAGGACTTCATAAGTATAATTTTTTGTAATGATGGTGTTTCCTGCATTGATATTACAGGACGAAGGGAGAGAGAAGCTGTTAAACCAACTGCTGTGCTCCCCCCTCTCTTGCCTGTTCATTCCCAGATATAAAGCCTGGTGGATTTTTAGTCACCACCTTTTCATGTTTTCTAGGTGGAAAGAAAAAGCAGCAGTAGAATGTCATTTTTTTTCTCTCTTCCTTTTTAATTAGAGGGGCTCTACAGTTGCTTGCCACAGCCCAGGCAGCTGTTGGTGTTGGTGAATCCCCATGGAGGAAAGGGCGAGGCCCAGAATCTTTTCTACTCTCAGATCCTGCCCATGCTAGTCGAAGCCAATATAGGCTTCAACCTGGTGGTAACAGGTAAGGCACTGCAATTTTAGCTGGGTTACTGCCATAAAGGTGATTGCTAACTTTAACACATAGGGGGCCTCTGGTCTGCAGCATCTAAAAGTGTGCAAAAAGTTATGCACAGGCCTTTGGAGGACGGAGACAAATATGAGCTTAGAGTGGCTAAGTATCCGTGTGGCAGCATGAGGAAAAAATACTGAAAAGAAAATGTCTTGAGGGAGGTGTGCATTTAGGAAACTCAAGAGTTTTGCAGAATTGAGACTACTGTGTACAAGCAGAGCACCAAAGGACACGTAACTGCAGTGGTGGTCATGAAAACTTATTTTGGATAAGCAACTCATTCTAGAAGGCTGTACACCCTGCATACTGTTTGACTAGGCCATTTTAGCTTGGGCCCACTGCCACTGAACAGAAGTGATAAACCAAGCAACTACCACTTACTCTCCTCTTTGTCTTCCTCTCTCCACCCCACCAACTCGGACCAGACAGACAGAACCAAGCCCGTGAGTTGATGAGAGATGAGGACCTGTCTCGATGGGATGCAGTGGTCATCGTGTCTGGGGATGGTCTGGTATATGAGGTAAGGCAAGTGCCTCTCGGCACAGTGACAGGGGATGCATTTAAATTTTTCTTCTTTTCCAAATGGCCATGGGCCAGAGCTGAACCAAAATTATGCAACAAGTCTACCACATGTTTGCCCAGCATGAAAGTAGGTTATTTATTTATTTTTTTGCAAGACTGATTTAGGTAAATTTTGGTAACAGGTACAAATGTAACAATCAGCTACAGGCCATGGTGGGATGTTTACATTTTATATACCACCTCTTTCCCGATCTGGATTTAGAATAAGGTTGCCTGAAAATGAAGGAAAAGCACACAGAGCTGGCATTTGGTGGATTCAAGTAATATAAATGGAGTTGCTGTAGCCGTGGAAGAATGTCAGTTTCCTTCAGCACCCTTGTTTTACATTTTCTAGTGTAGGGGCTACACAAGCACAGCTCCACAGCTACTCAAGACAAACTAGCACAGTTCTGATGCCAAAACACCAGTGCCACATAATACAGGCTGGAACTTGGAATCTCATTTTCTTTTAGGGCACATCCCATAAAAATCAGTTTTTCTGTCTTACATGCCATAGGTAGCATCTCAAAAATAGTCCCATTTTTTCGTGGCACTTCCCCTAGTTTCATAAAGCATGCTTGGTATTTAGCGCAATGGAGGTAATTAAGTCACAGTGCTTGAGGTTAGAAGAGAGCAGTATACTCAGCAGTCACTCCCCTCCTCTACACACCAAGCCTATTACAAAGATATAAAAAAAAAAAAAAGGCCCAGCTGGTGTTAAGATGTGTTAGGAGTGGGGGCTGCCATTTTAATCCACTTGAATACACAGATGATGCGTTAGGAAATCAAGACTGGATGAGCAGCTCCTGCCCTTATGAAATATGGTTGCAAACACCAATGAAGAAATCATGTAAATTCTGGGGCTGGACAAGCTTCTTCCTTGGTGAGTTGGAATAAAATGAGCTCCTTACTAGTAAAATGCTCTGGGTTCTAGCAAAATGGAGAAAATGAAGTTATTTTTCCACAAATACATTTACACACTTAAAAAGGAAAGAAGATACCCAATGCCCACAGAAATCCCATAACACTCAAGTGAACAGAAAGCTCCTTCTGCTGGGAGATTCAGTCTTCAGGGGCACTAAGGGGGAAATAAAAGTTAAAATGCATAGTAGGAACCTCAGCTGCTAGACATGCAAACCAAAAAGTCAGTGCAATTAAAGAAAAAAAAAAGTATGAAGTGGATGTTAGCCATCTGGGGCGTAAGGACTGCACTAGAAACAGCATCCAAGTAGTAGAGAACTTTCCAGACTCCAGGGACGTAGCTTGCCACATGCCAATAGGCATCGCTACAGCGTGGCAAGAGGTAGCAGGTGCCACCCCAATACATGGGATCAGGCAGGGATAAACTAAACCCCGATCGATAAGATGCAACATCTCCTCACTGGCAGCAGGAATCATTTTGAAGCCTATCATCACCTGTTGCCGTGAGGACAATCCCGCATCTTAGCGTGAAACTAGCCCCATGGCAGCAGATTATGTTCCTTAAATGCAACTTCTGATGCCACCCATGACCCAGTGGACCCTATGCTGCTGGCAGCTGAAAAAGGAGAGAGGCCTGGCAGATTGCTACGGTGCCCATCCTGCAGTAGCTGAAGAGACAAGGGACCTGAACCGGTAGTTGCCAGCATTCCCCATCCTGCTGGCAGCTGATAAGGTCCAGAAATGAAGGCTGGGGGAGTGTGTACTACAGAATCTGCAAGAAGTAGAGATGATGGATGCCTTTCAAGGGGCTCACCTTGTTGATGGAATCCACAAGGGGGAAGAGTAATATTGGACTTGGTGCTCACAAATGGAGATAGTATATCTAATGTTCAATTAGGTGCCCATGTGCACACCCATGATCAGATAGTAGGGTTTGATATAACAGCCAAGAGGGAGGGAAGGCACACAAAGATGAAAATCCTGTATTTCAAAAATACAGACTAATAAAATGGTAACATACCTCGAGGAGGTGCTAGAAGGTCGAGAGGAAATAGGTGAAGTGGAACAAGAGTGTGCCAAATTGAAGTAGCTCCTTTTAAAAGGAACAAACTTTTGTCAAAAAAAGTAAATAAGTAAGAGAAAAAGGAAACATATGTTCTCCTAGGTTGAAGAGGAGACAGAAAATAAAAACAAAAATAGCATTCATGAAGAACAAAAGACCCATAAAGGGAAGATTATCTGGTGAAGCTGAAGGAGACTGGGAAAGAAATCCTTATTGCAAAAACTTAAGCAGAAGAAAAGATCGCCAAAGAGGTAAAGTATGGTGACCAAGCATTTTTCAGATGGAGGAAGGTCAGAGGTAGCACTCTAGGACTAAAAGGATATCTGAGTCCTTGTGTGGCGAAAGATGAGGGAAAAAGCAGAAATATTAAACTACTTCAGTTCGGTGTTCACTAAAGAAATCATTGGAGATGGACTGTTGCTGGTTGGCAAGAATATGGATGAGACTGGGCTAAATAAATCCCCATTTACAGAAGTCTGTTTTGGTGGAACTAGCAGAACTGAAAGTGGACAAGGACCTGGACCCAGATGAGATACGCCCAGTATACTGAGGCAGCTCACAGAGGTGCTGGTGGGTCTGTTGAAGGACCTGTTCACTAGATCCTTAGAGAGGGGCAGTTATGGAACGAGGGAGCAGGCTAGAAATTACAGGCGAGGTAGTCTTACTTTGGTGATGGGAAAATTAATTGAGACTGTTAAGGAAAGGATAATGAACTACTTACTATCTAATAGGTTACAGGATCTGAGGCAACATAGTTTTACCAGAGGAAGATCCTGTTAAATCTGATTTTTTTTTTATTTGGCAACTAGAAAACTATATCAAGGAAGAGTAGTATTTGGATTTCAGCAAGGCTTTTGATTTGGTGCCACTTAGGCGGGTCATGAATAAAATGAAAAGCCAGGGAGTGGGTCCCCAGGTGGCAGAATGGATTTCAAATTGTCTGACAGACATCAGTAAGTAATAGTAAATGGAAACTATGCTGAAGAGAGAGGAGTGATAAGTGGAGTTCAGGTGCTTCTGTTCAACATCTTTGTGAGCCAGAGATTAGAAGGTAAAGTTTCTTTTTGCAGATGACACTAAGATCTACAACAAAGCAGATGCACCAGAAGAAGTAGAGAAAATGAGAAGAGACCTAAAAGCTTGAGAAATGGTTGAAGGTTTGGCAGCTGGGATTCAATTCTAAGAAATACAGTCATGCAATTGGGGTACAGCAATCTAAATGAGTTGTACATGATTTTGGGGGGGGGGGAGGGGGGGGCAAACAACTGATGTACACAGTGTGAGATACACACCTTGGGGCAATTGTTTCAGAGGATCAGAAGGCAGTGAAGCAATGTGACAAGGTAGTAGCTAAAGCCAGAGAGATGCTGGGTTGCATAGAGGCATAACCAGCAGGATAAAGGGAGGTGATAATGCCCCTGTACAGGTTATCAAGGCCTCACCTGGAGAACTGTGTTCAGTTTTGGAGACTATCTCAAAAAGGATAAGAATAGAATGGAAGTGACCTAGAAAGAAGCAACCAAAATGGTGTGGTGTTTGCACTGGAAGACTTGTCAGATGAGACTTAATGACCTAAAAATGTATACACTGGAGGAGAGATACAGACTTTCAAATATCTGAAAGAAATCAATGACACAGAAAAATCATATCTTTTCCAATGGAAAGGAAATTGTAAAACTAGGCTCACAGTATGAAATACCAAAGGGTATAGGGATAAACCAGTTGCCCTGAAAGAAGTGTTCAACTGGACCAAACTCTGCAGGCCTGAGCAACACAAGATGGAGGTCCAACCACATGATGGCTCCCTGCAGTTTTAATAGCTGTGAGAACTATCCCCAGGAGAAGCTGCTGCTGTATCACGCAATCTGTTTTCACCTTATAGTTTTGCTGATACTGCCAGAAATACATTTACTTAAACTGTGGCTTTGATCAACTTTGTAATTAGTACTGAGGCTTAGGATTGTTCGCCAGATGTCTAACTCATGACAGCATTTCTGTGAGAATGCATTATAGGTACCGGCTAAGATGAAGTCATATCGGAAGCCCACCAATGGATTGTGGTAACATCTAATCAAGATGACATTTTGGATTTTATGCACATGCATGAAGTCCAGAGCAGAAAGACTTTAGACAGATTCCAGACCACACTGCTTGTTGCCGTTCATGTAAACTCCACACCCATGAACTTGGCACCCGTAAGTTTTCAGGAAGCTCAAACTAAGCTTCAAGACTGAGCTCATCTCAGTCCAGACCTTGTTGACCCTCATCCTTGCCGTGAAATCTCTTCCTCTACAGATCTCTCCAAAATTGCTACTAAATTCCAGAGCATCAAGCGATTGTTCCTCAATAGTTAAACGAGCTTTCAGTGGCACTAATCTTCCAGTAGGCAGCAAATAAATTTTTTTCAATCGGGGATATGATGTTCTCAGGCAGCAAGTATGTCAGTCAAATGTGTCTTAAAATAAGTCTGTAGGAGAAACAGAATGCATCTTAGGAAAATTAATAAATAGGTAAAAATGTCCCATGTAGTTCTCAAAATGTTCAATTTTCTCACTGATCAGCATTTTATCCTGAATTAGGAAAGTCTGAAAAGTAGGCTCCTGATTCACCTCTCCAAAGAGAGACAAATCAATTCTTGAGGCTGGGTTGCTATATTGTTCTCTTAGAGTTTAAATTGTTTTTAAACTGGGCTCTAGTAGAATGGGCCCTTGACTTGTAAAGGCGGTGGCTTGCCTGCTTCTACGTAGGCCGCCTTGATGACTTCTTTGATCCAGTGGCCTATGGTTGCTCACGAGGCCACTTCCCCTTGCTTCTTCCTGCTGTGAAGGACGAATAGATGGTCCATCTTTCGTACGGATTCCGACCTTTCCAGGTATTGGACTAGGAGCCTGCCGACGTTGAGATGGCGTTGACTTCGAGCCTCTTCCGAATTCTTATGCTCATCTGGTGATGGAAGCGAGATGGTTTGGTTGAGATGGAAGTGAGACACCACTTTGGGGAGGAACGACGGAACTGTGCGTAACTGGATGGTTCCCGGGGTGAGTCTGAGGAATGGCTCTCGGCAGGACAGTGCTTGTAGCTCGGAAATACAATGGGCCGAACAGATACCAGCAGGAAGGCTGTCTTCAGTGTTAATAGTCGGAGAGACAGGCTGCGGAGAGGTCTAAACGAGGGTCCAGCTAGGAAATCTAGGACCAGGTTGAGGTTCCAAAGAGGCACCGGCCACCAGGGGTGGTTGGATCTGTTTGACTCCTTTCAGAAAGCGGGAGACATCCGGGTGAGAGGCTATGCTGCTGCTCTCGCAATTGGTTCCGTAGCATGACAATGCGGCCACCTGTACCTTGATGGAGTTGAGAGACAATCCCTTCTGTAGGCAGTTCTGCAGGAATTCCAAAATCACAGGAATTTTGACTGAGTGTGGTATGATGTCATGGTCCTCGCACCAGGCTTCGAATACTCTCCAAATCCTTATGTATGTTAGGGATGTGGAGAACTTGCGTGCTCTGAGTAGGGTGTCAATTACTGACCAGAGTATCCTCTCTTCCTTAGGCGAGTCCTCTCAATGGCCAGACCGTAAAAGAGAATCGAGCTGGATCCTGGTGGAGGATCGGTCCCTGTTGGAGCAGGTCTCTTTGTGGAGGTAGCGGCAGGGGGCTCCCTGTCAGCAGTCTTCGCATGTCTGCATACCATGGTCTTCTTGGCCAGTCCGGGGCCACTAGAAGAACTAGTCCCCTGTGGTGTTCTCTTGTGGATGATTGCGCCCAATAGGGGCCATGGCGGGGAAGGCATATAACAGAGTCTCCTGTTGCCAGGTCTGTACCAGGGTATAGATTCCCTGGGACTGGTGTTCCCGCCTGCGGCTGAAGAAACTGGGTACTTGGGCATTGGACCTGTTTGCCAGGAGGTCCATGGTTGGTGTTCCCCAACAGTTTACTATCAATTGGAATGCTGTGGTCGATGGCCTCCATTCTCCTGGATCTAGACTTTCTCTGCTGAGGTAGTCCGCAGCGACATTGTCTTTCCCGGTGATGTGGACGGCCGAGATCTCTTGAAGATTCACTTCTGCCCATGACATTAGGAGGTCTATTTCCAGAGACACCTGTTGGCTTCTGGTTCCTCCCTGACGGTTGATGTAGGCCACTGTTGTGGTGTTGTCTGACATTTCTCTGACTGCTTTGTCTTGGAGTCTGTGAACGAACTTTAGGCAGGCTCGTCTGACTGCCCGGGCTTCTAGGCGATTGATATTCCATCCCGAATCTTCTTCGTTCCATTGCCCTTGGGTGGTTAGCTCTTGGCAGTGTGCTCCCCATTGTTGTAGGCTGGCATCTGTGGTGAGTAGGATCCAGGTTGGTGAGGATAGTCTCACTCCCTGGCTCAGATGGGCTTCTTTGTAGCCACCATCGTAGTTGGGCCCGAACTCTGTCCGGGAGCTGACTACGTACAGTGCAGTTCTGGGACAGTGGATTCCATCGTGATAGTAGTGAGCGTTGTAGGGGTCTCATGTGAACTCATGCCCATGGCACTACTTCCAGTATGGATGCCATGAGGCCGAGGACTTGTAGGTAATCCCATGCTGTGGGGCAAAGTTCCCTCAACAGGGTTTGTAACTGGGTCATCAGTTTTGATCTCCTTTGTGTCAGGATGACCTTGTCTTGTTTGGTGTCGAACCGGACTCCCAAGTATTCTAGAGATTGGGAGGGCTGCAGGCAGCTCTTGTTTGTTTGTGTTGACCACCCACCCGAGGTTCCCCAGTAGAGTTTTGACTCTGTTGGTTGCCTGGTGGCTTTCCTCTGGGGATTTTGCTCTGATCAGCCAATCGTCTAGATAATGGTGAACGCGGATTCCTTCCTTCCTCAGTGTTGCTGCCACTACCACTATGATCTTGGTGAACTTCCGGGGTGCAATGGCTAACCCGAAAGGTAGTGCCCGGAACTGGTAGTGACGGTCCAGGATTGAGAAGCGTAGAAAACGCAGCAGATGCTCTTGATGGATTGGAATGTGTAGGTAGGCTTCCAACAGATCCAGCGATGTAAGGAACTCTCCCGGTTGTATCACCCTTATTACCGAGCATAGGGTTTCCATGCGGAAGCGAGGAATCTTCAGGTGACTGTTGACCGCCTTGAGGTCCAGGTTGGGTCTGAACGTTCTTTCTTTCTTTCTTGGGGACGATAAAATAGATGGAATAATGTCCAGTATTTATTTGTTGTGGAGGCACCGGTGTTATAGCCTCTAAGGCTAGCAATCTGGTCAGTGTAGCTTCCACTGCCATCCTCTGGGAAGGGTCGTGGCAAGGAGATTCCACAAACTTGTCCAGAGGGAAGTGGTGGAAATCCAGGTAATATCCCTCTCAAATGATTGATAGGATCCACTTGTCCGAAGTTATCTCGACCCGTCTTTGGTAGAATAGGGCAAGTCTGCCTCCTATGGCTTCTTCCTTTGGACGGGTCAGCTGTTTTCATTGTGGGGTGCGGCTGGGGCCCGAGCCCACTCCCCTTTTGTTGTGCTTGTTCTGAAAGGACTGGCTCCGGCCTGCGGGGCGGGCTGCTTGATATGTGCTTCTATATGGGTTGAAGCGCTGTGATCCCCTGCCCCTGGAGGTTTGGGGAAAGGATCACTGGTTTCTCTTATTCCTGTCCTCCGGTAGCCGTGGCAGTGGGGACTCGCCCCATTTGTTAGCTAGTTTCTCTAGTTCGCTTCCGAACGGAGTGTTCCCTTGAAAGGCATCCTTGTGAGTCGTTTTGGAGGATGCGTCGGCCGACCAGTTTCGGATCCAGATTTGTCTTCTGGCTGCCATGGCAGATGACACTCCTCTAGCTGCGGTGTGTACCAGATCAGAAGTGGCATCCACGAGGAATGATACAGCTGGTTCCAGGGCTTCCCCAGGCGTTGTTCCTGGTCTGTGCTAAGCAGGCGCGTGTCACCACGGCACAGCAGGCTGCGACATAGCTCCTCTTCACGACTGTATTTTGTTTCTCCATTTTTGTTCCCTTTACCCCCCACCTTTTTGAGTTTTATCTTGCAACGTTGTATTTAGTGTTTATTGGATGGTTCCTTCACCTCTGTACCTTGTTCCCCACTAAGTACCGTTCCTATCTTTTTCTCTCCTGCACTTTTTTCGCACCCCCTTTGTCCTTCCTCTTAGCTCCCTTCTCCCTGCCCTGTTTTTTGTATTTTTCCTCTTTCAGTTATATGTGAACCGGCATGATGTACCTATGACTGTCAGTATAAAAAAAGCTAATAAATAAATAGACAACCACCTTCGGACATGCCAGGAGATCTTTGGTGGCTGGGGCCAGAGGGTACATGGCTGCCAGAGCCCAGCCCCCTTTGAATGTAGTTTTTAGGGCATCCCATTCCAGGTCAATTAGTTGCTGGACGGCTTGTAATAGTGGGAAATGGTGGAAGGTCTGACGGAGTCCCTCTAATAGTGGGTTCGTCTTAGGTTCCCCTGAGGCACTTGTGCCCGGGATAGCAAGCTCTTTTAAGCAGTGTGTGACCAGGTCTGGAAGCTCGTCCTTGGTGAAGAAGCCAAGGTTCGGTGGGGCTCTGTCCCCGGGAGTTCCCCTTCCTCCAGAGGTTCTGAATCCTCATCTGAGTTGTCTGTGTCCTGAAGGTGGGGCTTCTGGGTGGTGGGATCACTACCCTGGGCATAGAGGATCCTGGTATGTTGAGGTCCTCTGGTGGAGCCTGTGGCCGTATTATAGGAGGCCCCGGTTGCATGTTGACGAAGGTATGCAGACCTTTGAAGAATTCCACCTAGGAGATAGATGCTGGGTCTAGACTAAGGGGCACCGTGTCCCTGGGGAGCCCCGTTTGAGGGGGGGTCCCACTGTGCAATGCTAGGTCCGGCGTACTGCTCGAGAGGCTGGAGCCCGGTATCGGGTGGGGGAGGGCCATGAGTTGAATCCCCTAGGGCCTCTTCGCACTGTATACACAGGGTTGTGGCCTCCTCATGCTGTGCAGCTCTAATGTGGCATGCTGGGCAAAGGCCCTGAGCTTTGACTTTATTTTCCGGTGGTGTCATGGCTTGTGCGGATAAGATACAGTTGTGCACTCCGGTGCATCGAAGTTCTGCACCTAGGTTTGGTGCATGCTCAGGGAGATGTGCGTGCTTTTATGTGCACAGATCGAAGATATGCGCCCTGCCCAGTAAGCGTGTGGCTATGCGTGTCGCTTGTGTGCACGGTACTTGGGCGCGCGACGTTGTACACACAAGGTATTTGTGCATACGGCTCGGAACGGCGGACAGGACAGCGAACAGATCAAAATGGTGATGACGACCATGCAGACAATATGGCGACCACCTCGGAGGGTCTCCACGTGGTAGGACCCTCGGATCTGACCGGGGTCTAGCCCTGCTAGGGCAGATCAACCCGGTGGCACTGGTGCCGACTGGCAACCTGTGCAATTCCTCGAGCTTCAGAAACCGTAGACTTTTCAATAGATTTCTACCTTACCTTGTCTCAGCACTTCCCAGTCTCCAGCTGCAGGGGGAGAGGGAAAATACCTTCACCGCTGTGCTCGAAGTTGCACCTGCTGCCCTCTCAGCCTCACCCGAAGTCGGGGGCTAGGTCCCCACCGAGGGTCAGCCACCGGACCGAGGCTTACCTCCGAGGGATCGTGGAAATCACCTCAGGAATTCTCAACTGGGGGAGGGACCCAATGGGTGTCATCGCAGGAGAGCGGGGCTCGTCTGTAGAGGTGAGATTTCTTATTTTGATTTTCTTTGGTAAAATTACTCTAACGCTCTGCAAGCATGCATAGAGTCCCTAACTGCTATGGAGATGGAAAATACTGAAGAGCTGCACTTCCTGCAGGGATATATGTACTAGGGCTGACGTCAGATTGAAATCTGATCCGTCTCCAACTGCTATCAGGAGTACACTATACCCATTGGTCCTGACTCCATCTGCTACACGCTAGGAAATCTTAGTTTTCTAAATTTTTCTATTTCAAGGTAATTATCCACCACTGAATTGTTTAAAAAATATTTTGAAGTATTATCTATTTCATTAGTAAAAGAAATTGCCATTTCAAAAATGTATTATAGTCCTAGATTGGAAGGATGGAAAGAGGAGCTGGACATTTTGCAAAGGGATAGCCCTAATTTGAACTTTTTGGAGGCTTCCATTGATGAGATACTTAACAGGGCTACTCTCTTTGTATCATTTTGTAGTGAACAAGATAAAAACTTGGTATTTCAGAAATACTTTAAAAATAAAATGTTCTCTTGTGGTCAAAAAATTCAAGTATTTCCTGATGTTGCTAGAAGTACTCAGTTAAGGAGGAAACATTTCTGTTATTAAAACCAAGAGTTTTATCCCTGGGAGCAGTATTTTTCCTAAAATTCCCCTTCAAATGTCTGGTTATGTATCAGAAGAATGTTTATATTTCAAGATCCTTCACATCTTGAGACATTTCTTGTGGATAAGGGGATTGTGTAGTATAACATGAAATGTGTGAGGTAAATAAGGTATTTAATTCTCTCTCACTTTGTAATTGTTACAGATTTTCTTTTGGTACCTTTTTAGGTTTTTGCTTGATAGCCTTCCAAGGAATTGGGGACTTGATCTATTTGTGTATTATAGATTTTTTAGATTTTCTTTTAAATCAATCATTACCAATTCACTCCAAGCATAAAAACAATCCTATAATGTGTGTGCAATGCACTTCATATAGAACAAATTGTGCAATAAAACTACTACATTTGTCACATGTATTGAAATGTAAGACATAAAAAGCACTTTCAATGAAAAGGATACATTTAAAGCAAAGTTCAAATAAAGGATACTTTGTAAATCCCTAGCGGGTTTGTATTGTAGAGTCCAATACTTTTCTCTGTCTCTACAAAGCCATAGCAGAGAGACTAAATTAATTCTTTGCTTTGATATTCAGCGGAGGAAGATGTAAGATATAACCATGCCAGAAATGATATTCAAAGGTTATGATTCAGAAGAGCTGAAATAAATCTCAGTGAACCTAGAAGATGTTCTAGGGCAAATTGACAAACTAAAAAGTAGCAAATCACCTGGACCAGATGGTATACATCCGAGAGTACTGAAAGAAGAGACATGAAACTGCAGACCTGCTATTGAAAATTTGTAAACTATTAGTTACTTGAAGACTGGAGGGTTGCCAATGAAATGCCCATTTTTGAAACTGGATCAACTGCAGACTAGCAAGTCTGATGTCTGTGCCAGGCAAAGTGATAGTTTCTATCATAAAGAACAAAATTGCTGAACATATAGATATTATAAGCATAGTTTAATGGGACAAAGCTAACATGGATTTAGCCAAGGAAGTCTTGCCTCGCTAATTTGCTACATTTTTGGGAGGGCATAAACAAAAATGTGGATAAAGGTGAGCCAAATTATACAGTGTATCTGGATTTTCAGAAAGCATTTGACAAAGTTCCGCCTGAGACTTAAGAAATTTAAAAAAGTCATGGGATAGGGGGCAGTGCCCTATTGTGGATTGCCAACAAGTTAAAAGATAGACAAAGAGTTGGGTTAAATGGTAAATTTTCCCAATGGAAAAAGGTGAATAATGGAATACCCCAGGGATCTGTTCTGTTACCACTGCTTTAATAATTTATAAATGATCTGGAACTGGAAATAGCAAGCGATGTGATCACATTTCCAGATGACAAGATTATTCAAAGTTAAATCACAAGAGAATTGTGAAATTACAAGAGGACAGGGCAAAACTGGGAGACTGCGGGGGCAAGATGGCCACCTATCGAGACAGATGACAAGAAGCTCCATGGAGAATTTCCTTCATTGCCGGTTCATTCAGCAAATAGATGCCGCATAGCAAACGAAAAGCCAGGTTAAGGGAGATTGCATCCAGTTCTCCCCTTTCTGGCTCAACTCAACCTAAAATTTCAGAGTTTTTTGGCATGTCACCAGTTCGAGATCCTGGAGTGATGGCCGCAATAGAAAGGGACGATGGGTGGAGTCCCTCCCTCCAGGCCGGCGAAATCTCTTTTAGCCCAGGAGCACCCTCACCTCCAAAGTCGGGAACTTCGGTTACCAAAATATCTTTAGACGATATTCATGGGAACCCGATGGCTTCACGTGAGCGACGCAAAGTTGCAGGAAGAATATAGGCTGCATCTGTGTCTGAGATGGTGGCCCTGGTGCAGGTAATGGAAGGGGCCCTAGGTTCTATGGGCCGTGGCGAGATCATCCCCGTTACCGCTGATATGGAGTATATGCCAGCTCCTGAACTTGACAGGCTCCCATCTCGAATCAATGGAGAGACTACAATTGCACGGGTGAGTAGTTCAAGATTGGTCAGGCCAGCGGAGATTACCTTAGAAGTGTTATGGCATGCTTTGGTTAATTTGGAGACTTCCATCTCTTCTCTTACTTTGGTGGTCTTGGAAACAAATAATACCTTAAAAGCAGAATTCACTGAAATTATCAGCTCGAAGTTAAAATTGCTGATATAGAATCTAGAGTGGTTCCTGTTGAAAAATACAACTAGTACAATCTGATTTAATCTGTTCAAAAAAGCTTGAACATTGAAAACTGTGTTTTCTAAACTTGAAGATTATTAATTTTCACATAATAAAAGAATATACCCCAGTGGAACTTTTTAGGAAATCTCTCAGATTCTTAAAATTCCAGAAACAGCTATGCTAGTGATAGTAAAGGCTTATCTACTGCCAAAACCACAGACAGATGAAACGTAAGACAATTTGCCTTCTGAGATCCCACAGGATTTATCAGATTTTCTTCAGAACTCTCAAGAGTTTGAAATTAATCAGAGAGGAACATTTCTTGTTAAATTTGCTTTTCCTATGGACAGAGAAAATGTCCTATGTGTATACTCTGATTTATCTAGGGCTACCCAAACTCGGAGGAAAAAATGTCTGCAAATGTGTTCTGAAGTTCACTCTAAGGGGGGCTTTTTCTTATTGCGTTATCCATGCAAATGTTTTGTCAAATACAATGTTAATTATATATTTTTTTTAACCTTCCCAATTACGTGCATTGTTAAACTTGTAGTCGAACCAGCATAATTGATGTAACTGGTGGTTCTCAATTTCTTCTTTTTTTTTTATTCATTGATTATGATACCACTCTTTTTCCCTTGCGCCCTCCCTATTTCCTTTATAAAAATAAGGGGTTGGATGTTGTATTATCAACTGTAAAGATTACCTGTTTTCTTTTCTGTAAAATCTCTTTTTTCAAATCAAGGTATTCCTTTGTAATAGTTTTTGAAATTGCATAAAAATACATTTTAAAAAAAACCTGGGAGGGGGATGCTGGTGGAGGAGAAGAGGTGCCTGACAAGCCTACCTGCTTAGCCCACTCTGGAGAGAAACGAAGGAGAGCGTGAGTGACTGTGAAAGGAAACACCTGGGACCGAGCCGGCTATCATTGCAGGCCCGCGGGAGATTTAAAAACCACGCTGAGCAGCATGCGGCTTTGACCGGCTTCGACCACCTTCGCCTTTCTTAAATATTTGGTTTCATTTTCCGGAGTAAACATATATGGGTAGGAAACGCAAGGCAAAGGTATTTACCTCCTCACCAACCACTGTTAATATCGGACCCATGGATGCCCACGTCAATAGAACCATGCCACAGACGGACTGCGTACGAGACACCATAGAAGTGTCTGAGTCTGGGCAACGGCCCGATAGCATCTCCACAGCCTTTGGGTGCATCACTAATGGAAAGATCCATCGAGGACAGTTCAGTAAATGTGAGTAGAAGAGAAGAACTCCTTGAAAGAGTAATTGATAAAACATCTCAAGTAGAACTAGAAAATCAAAGAACTGTAGAAGGGACTCCACTAGGTAGCACCAGTAAGAGCCTGATGAATTTTAAGGAACCATCAGATATTACGCTGAAAGATCTGTGGAAAATGCTTGACAGATTAGACTCCAATGTCTCACAAGTTAATGCTTCCCTTACTTCTCTTGAAAATGTTAATAAGAGTTCTATTGAAGATCAAGGGAAAAGGTTATTAGAATTGGAAATGACTGTAAAAAGTTTAACAGGTAACATTCAGAATGCAGAAAATATGCATATAGTGGATAGCTTGTCAATGCAAACAGAATTGGAAAATCTGGAAAATATGATGAGGATAAAAAATGTACGTTTGGTTAATTTTCCAACAACAAGATTACTGTCACCATTTGAAATGTTTAGGAAGTTTTAGATAGAAAATCTTTCATATGGAGTAGACAAAATCCCTAGTATCTCTAAAATCTTTTATTTCCCAGTACAGTCTAGAGCTGGAGAAGCTGAGAGGAGGCCAGGGATTTCATCCTTCTTGGAGGAATCCCTGGACATCATAAATAGGAGAACTACTTTGTTTCCTTTTCTCTAGAGAGAGAAAAGGATGAAGTTTGAGAAGTTTTTCAGAAACAAAGATCTCTCCTTTTGTGGGCAGAGAATTTATTTATTTCCTGATGTCTCCAGGCCTACACAGGCCTGGAGACAATTCCTCGCCCTAAAAAAATAAAGTTCTAGAAATTGGGGCTTCATTTTATTTGAAGTTTCCCTCGAAATTTTCAGGGCAAAAAATTTATATTTTCCGAACCCACACATTTGGAGACCTTCTTAGTTGCTAAAGCTGAGACAAAGAGAGTCTGATAACAACTAATAATTAAGGCCATAAATTAAAGATAGTTGCACACCCCTCTCCTCATTTCTATTATAGATAAGCATGGTCCCCCATCTTTATTAATTTTTGTGCAACATAGAAGATGAGTAATATTTTCCTAAATGTTTAAGCAATCTTGTGAACAACATAATATAATTTAATTTATGATTGTGTTTGTTTTAAGTTTATTAAGGATTTTCAAAGAGAAAATTTGAAAAAAAAAAAAAAACCCTGGGAGACTGGGCATGCAAATTTCAAATGAAATTTAATGTGGACAAGTGCAAAATGGCGTACTTAGGGAAGAGTAACCCAAGTTATAGCTACATAATGGAAGGCTCCACACAAGGAGTTACCACTCAGGAAAAGGATCTAGGTGTCATCACTGAAAATGTTAAAATCTTCTGTGCAGCAGCAACCAAGAAAGCAAGTAGAATGTTAGGGATTATTAGGAAAGGAACGGTGAATAAAATGGAGAATGTCTTAGTACCTCTGTATTGTTCCATGGTGCAATCTCATCTTGAGTATTGTGTGCAGTTCTGGTCACCACATTTCAAGAAAGATATAGCAGAATCAGAAAAGGTACAGAGAAGAGTAACCAAAATAATAAAGGGGGATGGAACAAGTCCCCTATAAAAAAAGGCTAAAGAGGTTAGGACTCTTCAGCTTGAAGAAGAGATGGGGGATATGACAGAGGTCTATAAAATGAGTGGAATGGAAAGAGTAAATGTTAATCAGTTTACTCTTTCGAAAAGTACAAAGCCAGGGGACATACAATGACATTACTAGGTAATACATTTAAAACTAATAAGAGGTATCTGTCATGTTTTGGGAATTTCTGTGAGAACCGGGAGAAGGGGGGAGGGGGGATATTGTAAAATGTTTGTTTGTATTTGCCTTCAGGGTACACAAGAAATATGGTACCTGAGGGCTAGATCTGTTTGGTTTTTTTTCTATTTTGCATCTAATAAGTTGAAATGTAAAAAAAAAAAACCTAAGAACATTTTTTTACTCAGTATATAAAGCAGCTCTGGAATTTGTTCTCAGAGGATGTGAACAACGCTATTAGTGTAGCTGCATTTAAAAAAAGGTTTAGACAAGTTCCTGAAGAAAAAGTCAATTAACCATTACTAAGGGAGAGCTGTAGAAATCCACTGCTTATTATTGGGATAAGCAGCTTGGAATCTATCTACCTTTTGGGATCCGGCCAGGTACTTGTGTCCTGGCTTGGCTACTGTTGGAAACAGGATATCAGGCTTGATGGATCTTTGGTCTGACCCAGTATGGCAAGACTTATGTTCTTAGTAATTGGTGGAGGAAGCAGGATCTTATCTCCTGCTTCTTGACCAGTGCATAGCTGCATAGGAAGATTTGTGGTAGGATGTATCAGTTGGATGCTTCCAATGGTTTAATGAGCAAGGGTGTTGAAGATTGTTGTTGTGGGGCTTGATATGTTGAAGACTTTTGCATCTCTTGCTCTGGGGCCTTATGCGCTGATGGTATCACCACACTTGAGCCTGTTTCTTCAGCGATCGCTGCTCCACAGGCTCAGCATTCCCACCTGCACAGGGCAGCAGCCCATCACACCAGATACTGAATCAATGTGCGAGAATCTTCAGCCACTGGGGAATCGCATCCAGCCCAGCAACCTAGTGAAAAAAGGAGGCCTTGCAGCCACAGGGGGAATGAAAATGCTATCCCATCAGGGCAAGAATAGGCCCCATGGCTGCTGGAGGATCCCTTCTCATCTGGCGGCCCAAATAAAGGAGGCCTGCAGCAGCCGGGTAATCTCATCCCACTCAGTGGCCCAGCTGGAGAAGGCCTGTGGCCACTGGTGATCATGTCCTGCCCAGCAAGCCAACTAAAGGATGCCCCATGGTCACAAAGGGATCACATCCTGCCTGCCTGCTAGAGAGGGAATGCACCTGGTATGTTTGTATGTATGTGTGCCTGAGAGGATATTGTGTGGGTAAGCATGTATGTCCGAGAGTGAGGGAGTGTCTGTGTGTGTCTGTCTGTCTGTGTATATACCGATGGCCCGAGTGCAGGAGATCGCTCCCAGACCCCAGCTGGACCACCAGGGGTTTTTGGCAAGTCTTGGGGGACCCTCCTGACCCCCACAAGACTTGCCAAAAGTCCAGCAGGGGTCCGGGAGCGACCTCCTGCACTTGGACAGTCGGCTGCCAGTATTCAAAATGGTGCCAATAGCCTTTGCCCTTACTATGTCACAGGGGCTACCGGTGCCATTGGTCAGCCCCCATCACATGGTAGGAGCACAAGATGGTGCCGGCCATCCAGTGTTCCTACCATGTGACAGGGTCCGGCCAATGGCATGGATACCCTGTCACATGGTAAGGGCAAAGGGCCATCGGCGCCATTTTGATTAGTTGCAGCAGATGGCTCGGGAGTGGGAGATCGCTCCAGGGACCCCCACTGGACCACCAGGGTACCTGTAAAAAGTTTTGTTTGGGGGGGGGGGGGTCGGTCGGAAGTGTGGGAGAAGCTAAGGGATTAGTTTTAAAGGGTCAGGGTGGATATAGGGGTTTTTTGTGTGTGCCATTTTTCCTGCCCTCCCCCACAACGATAAGAGAACCCCCATGATCAATATCGTGGGGTTTTCCTATTGTTTTGGGGAGCCCCTGATTTCTGACAATTTTGAAAATATCATCTGATATTTTCAATCGTCCGAAGCCCGATTCACATCCCTACATCACATGTTATGACTAATTCAGCCCATCTTATTGACGGAAAACAGCAGTTACTACCTAAACTACCTAGGTTACTGATTCTTTGCTTTCTGCAAAGAGGGGAATTCATAATTACTTCTACTACAGAAGGCAATCCTGAAATTGGTTTCCACTTCATGAATAGCCATGTATGCCACCTTCAATTCTATACTGAGCGATTTTGTGTGTGTAGTTAGAAGTGATGGTGATGGAATTGAGGCATTAAGAAAATAAACTTGTAAGACAGGATTCAAATTTAAAGCTACTGCTGACCCCGACTTTTTAAGTTCCCTTGGGTTTTCAAAATCTCCAGCAGATTTCAGATTCTGAATCTCCATCCTTCCAAAAGCTTTGAGATAGTTTTTATCTAATTTGATTGAAAAAATGTAAATTTTGGAGATCTTGTTCCCCTCTTATTTTGAAAGGTTCAGTTTTCAGTGATTTCGTGTTAGTTTGGAGACTTGGCCTATGAGTATTCAGTTTCAGCTTATCTGCTCTAGCAGTTGATTAGAATTGCTCTTGCTGTAGAGAGAAGCAGTCAGTTTAAAGTTTACAGTGTGTCATGACCACGGCTATCTTTCTTGCTCTATAGGTAGTAAATGGATTAATGGAACGACCTGACTGGAAATCAGCCATCAAGAAACCAGTGGGCATTCTGCCAGGGGGCTCTGGAAATGGCCTAGCTGCAGCTATCAACCATTATGCGGGGTAAGGGGATTTTTCAGCTAATCTTACCCACAATACTTTTCACTTGCCAGAATCACAACCCAGTGAAATGCATACAATAAAAAAAAAAAAATTGACACTTGAACACTCAGATGAGCAAAAAGCCACAGAGACCAAGTTCTTAAGTGAATAGATCAGTTCTAACTAGTCTTCCTCCCATCTCATCTCCCCTCCCCCCTCCAAAAAAATAGGATAGAAGGCAGTTGATTTATGAGAACATCTACTTAATATCTTACTCTGCTCCTATCACTTCCATTGCAAAATTAGACTATCCCACCCCCTCCAGCTTTCTGCTAACCCCCAATCAGTAAGCTGAAGAAAGAAGACTGGACTTTCCAATTGCTGCGTGCTGACAGTGCTAGATTGTCTCCCAGTCAAAAGCCTCTATCTGTGATCCTTCATGCAAGGTTGCTGCTGCAGCGAGATGGCTTGTATAGCAGAGTGGAGAGCTCACCTTATTGTGCCTGCACTGCATTATATGGAGACCGGCAACACCATAGCGTGGGGAGAATTGCAATGTAGAGATTACTTACGTGATAATCTCGTTTTCCTTAGTGTATGCAGATGGACTCAAAACAAGTGGGTATAGTGTGCTCGTGCTAGCAGTTGGAGACGGATCTGACGTCAGCATGGGTACATATACCCCCGCAGGAAGTGCAGCAATTCAGTAATCTTCCTTGCAAAAGCTGTAGCTGACCGATCGATTAAATGAACAGGATTACCCTGACCGATTGATAGTAGCTGGAGACCGCCAGTGTTCATCTCAACCGGAAGGCGCCGACACCCGGCAGGGTGGATGGCCTATTATAAGAAAAAAACATGGCTTACCGTGAGTCGGTGAATCCCCATGTATGCCGGCAGCCGGGCAGGATGCTGAGTCCATCTGCATACACTAAGGAAAACGAGATTATCAGGTAAGTAAATCTCTACATTTCCTAGCGTGTAGCAGATGGACTCAAAACAAGTGGGATGTACAAAAGCTACTCCCGGACTGGGTGGGAGGCTGCCCGAGGTCCATTCAGGATTGCCCTCGCAAATGCTGTGTCCTCCCTGGCCTGGACGTCAAGACGGTAGAATCTGGAGAAGGTATGGAGGGAGGACCACGTCACCGCTCTACATATGTCTGCAGGCGACAGCATCCTAGTTTCTGCCCAAGAGGCTGCTTGCGCTCTGGTAGCGTGAGCCTTGACCCTTAGACGTGGTGGTTTTCCCGCTTCTACGTAGGCCGCTTTGATAACTTCTTTGATCCAGCGGGCAATGGTTGCCCGTGAGGCCGCTTCCCCTTGCTTCTTCCCGCTGTGAAGGATGAACAGGTGGTCCGTCTTTCGTACTGCTTTTGACCTTTTCAGGTATCTGGCCAGCAGCCTGCCGATGTCGAGATGGCGTAGTATTCGACCTTCTTCAGACTTCTTCAAACCTTCCTTAGTAGGCAAGGATATGGTTTGGTTGAGATGGAAGTGTGAGACTACCTTGGGTAAGAAGGAGGGAACCATGCGAAGATGGATAGCCTCTGGAGTGATTCTGAGAAACGGATCACGGCAGGACAGTGCTTGTAGCTCTGAGATGCGGCGTGCTGAGCATAAAGCCAGCAGGAACACCATCTTCAAGGTTAATAAACGGAGGGACAGGCCTCGAAGTGGTCTGAAGGCGTGTCCCCGCTAGAAACTCCAAAACTAGGTTGAGGTTCCACAGGGGTATTGGCCACTTCAGTGGCGGGCGAATGTGTTTGACTCCTTTCAGGAAACGTGAAATGTCTGGGTGTGTGGCAATGCTGTTGCCTTCACTCCGGGGACCGTAGCAGGATAGCGCTGCCACCTGGACCTTGATGGAATTGAGGGACAGACCCTTCTGAAGTCCATCTTGCAGGAAATCCAAAATGATAGGGATCTTAGCGGCATGTGGATTGGTGCCGTGAGTTTCGCACCAGGCTTCAAATACTCTCCAGATCCTTATATATGTTAGTGATGTGGAGAATTTGCGTGCTCGGAGGAGTGTATCTATTACCGGCCCCGAGTATCCTCTTTTCTTCAGTCTAGCCCTCTCAATGGCCAGACCGTAAGAGAGAATTGAGCTGGATCCTCGTGGAGGATGGGACCCTGCCGCAGCAGGTCCCTGTGTGGAGGCAGGGGAAATGGATTCCCTGTCGGTAGCCTTCTCATGTCTGCGTACCAGGGTCTTCTTGGCCAGTCCGGGGCCACTAGAAGAACTAGGCCTCTGTGCCACTGAATCTTGTGTATAATGGTGCCCAGCAGGGGCCATGGAGGAAAGGCATATAGCAGGATCCCCTGAGGTCATGGCTGGACCAGGGCATCGATCCCCTGGGATAGAGGATCCCGCCTGCGGCTGAAATATCTGGGTACTTGAGCGTTGGACCTGTCCGCTAGTAGGTCCATGCCCGGCGTCCCCCACTGATCCACAATCCATCTGGAAAGCTGTGGGCGACAGCTGCCATTCCTCCGGATTTAGTCTTTCTCTGCTGAGGAAGTCTGCCGTGGTGTTGTCCTTCCCGGCAACGTGGACGGCAGAGATGTCCTGTAGATTTGCTTCCGCCCAAGACATCAGGGGGGCTATTTCTAGGGATACCTGTCTGCTTCTGGTTCCGCCCTGTCGGTTGATGTATGCCACTGTGGTGGCATTGTCCGACATTACTCTGACCGCTCTGTTTCGGAGTCTGTGGGCAAATCGCAGGCATGCTAACCTGACTGCCCGTGCCTCCAGTCGGTTGATGTTCCACCCCGACTCTTCTCTGTTCCACCGCCCTTGGGCAGTTAGTTCTTCGCAGTGTGCTCCCCATCCGTTCAGGCTGGCATCTGTAGTGAGCAGGGTCCAGGTTGGGGAGGACATTCTTGACCCCCGGCTCATGTGGCCGGGCTGCAACCACCACCGTACCCGATTCCGCACTCTGGCTGGTAGAGGGAGGTGTATGGTGTAATTCTGTGATCGTGGGCTCCACCGATAGGAGGGCGCGTTGCAATGGTCTCATATGAGCCCGCGCCCATGGTATCACCTCCAGAGTGGATGCCATAAGGCAGAGGACCTGTAGGTAATCCCAAGCTATGGGCCGGGTGGCGCTCAGCAGGGCCTGCAGACGATTCCAGAGCTTTGCTCTCCTCTTGGCGGTCAGGCTGACCTTGTCTTCCTGGGTGTCGAATCGGACTCCTAGGTATTCCAGCGACTGAGAAGGCTGTAGGGAACTCTTGTTCAACCCTTCCCCTCCCTTCACCCCTCCTAGGTCCCCTACCAAATACCCCTCTCCTTACTCTCTCCTCCGAGTACTCTATGTACTTTATCAATACTTGTACATTATCTATATTTGTATTAACTATAATTATCTTGTACGCTATTTATAATTGTATTTAACTATGTTTTCTGTTAACCTATTTGTACAGCCTAACCTTCTTCTCCTGCACACCCTAATCCCACCCCCCTCCTCCCTGCCCCCTCCCTCCTCTCCCCCTCCCTAGTTTATCTTATCAGGTTCATTGTAAAGCCTTGTTGGCTAATTATTGTTCTATGGAAACCGATGTGATGTTTTCTTAACGAATGTCGGTATACAAAAACTTTCAAATAAATAAATAAATAAAATAAGTTTACTACCCATCCTAGGCTTTCCAGAAGAGCTATAACTGTTGGTTGCCTGGTGGCTCTCCTCCCGTGACTTCGCCCTGATCAGCCAATCGTCCAGGTAGGGATGGACGAGGATTCCTTCCTTCCTGAGGGACGCTGCCACAACTACTATGACCTTGGTGAAGGTCCGCGGCGCGGTGGCTAACCCGAAGGGTAAAGCTCGGAACTGGAAGTGTTGAGATTCAGGACTTTGAAGCGTAAATAGCGCTGGTGATCCCGATGGATTGGGATATGCAAGTAGGCTTCCGACAGATCTAGGGATGTGAGAAACTCCCCTGGCTGTACTGCATTCTTGACAGACCGCAGAGTTTCCATGCAGAAGCTGGGGACCCGTAGGTGTCTGTTGACCGACTTGAGGTCCAGGACGGGCCTGAAAGTGCCCTCCTTCTTGGGTACTATGAAATAAATGGAATAATGCCCAGAATGTCCCTCCCATGCAGGCACTGGTATTATGGCCTTCAGGAATAGGAGCCTCTGCAAGGTAACTTCTAGTGCCGCCCTCTTGAGGGGTGAACACGGGGATTCCACAAAGTTGTCCTGAGGGAGCCGAAGAAAGTCCAGGTAATACCCTTCTCGGATGATGGTGAGGACCCACTGGTCCGAGGTAATCTCGACCCACCTGCGGTAGAAGAGGGTTAGCCTGCCCCCTATGGCTGCTACCCCCGGATGGGTCGGCTGATTGTCATTGTGGGGTGCGGCCGGGACCAGAGCCCGAGCCGGTTCTCATCTTGCTGTGTTTAGTCCGAAAGGACTGGTTCCTGGCCTGAGAACGAGGTGCTTGGTAGCGAGCCCTATAAGGGTTGAAGCGCTGAGAGTTTCTACCTCTGGATGGTCTGGGAAAGGGGCGCTGGCTCCTCCTTGGCATGTCTTCTGGTAGACGGGGTAATGGAGAGGCGCCCCATTTATTGGCCAGTTTCTCGAGGTCGCTGTCGAACAGGAGGGATCCCTTAAAGGGCATTCTCGTGAGACGTGTTTTGGAGGAGGAGTCGGCCGACCAATTACGTAGCCAGAGCTGTCTCCTGGCTGCCACTGAGGATGACACTCCCTTGGCTGCTGTACGGACTAGGTTGGAGGCAGCATCAGTGAGGAATGAGAGAGCTGATTCCATCTCTTCTCCCAGGGTGTTGTTCCTAGCCTGTGATAAACAGGAACGCATCACCACGGTGCAGCAGGTCACAATTCGTAGGGACATAGCTGCCACCTCAAAGGCTTGCTTCAGCATGGCGTCCATGCGCCGGTCGTGTGTATCCTTGAGGGCCGTCCCCCCTTCCACCGGAATGGTGGTGCGCTTCACAATTGCGCTAACTATGGCGTCTACCTTGGGGCATGCCAGCAGCTCCTTAGTTGCAGGGTCTAAGGGATACATGCCAGACAAGGCCCGACCCCCTTTGAATGAGGCCTCCGGCGCATTCCATTCCAAATCGATTAGCTGCTGTGCTGCTTGTAGGAGGGGAAAATGGTGAGCCGTTTCGCGCAGGCCCTCTAACAGGGGATTCACCCTAGGTTCCCCTGGGGTGTCATGGCCCGAGATATCCAGTTCTGACAGGCATTGAGAGACCAGGCCTGGAAGATCCTCTTTCAGAAAGAAGCGCCTCATGGTCCGATATGGTTCAATCCCCGAGGGCAGTTCTCCCTCCTCGGGGGGCTCGTCGTTTTCCTCAGAACAATCTGAATCCCCATAAGTGGGGCTTCCGGGTGGCAAGTGGCTGTGCCTAGGCCTTGAGGGGCCAGGGGCCGGGTCATCCGGTACGTATGGACCCGTTCGGGGAGCAGACTGCATTGAGACAAAGGCATGAATCCCCTTGAACAATTCCACCCAGGAGAGCGAAGCCGGATCTGGCCTTAGGGGCACCAGGTCTCTCGGGTTTCCTGGCTGCTCCCCGTGGCCTGCTAGGTCTGGGGTGTTCCCTGAGGAACTGGCAAGTACGCTGGGCTGCGACCGGTCCTCGCCTGGAACTCCCAGGGCCTCTTCACATTGGGCACATAGGGAGTCTGCTTCCTCGCTCTGTGTAGCTCTGAGGTTGCATGCTGAGCAGAGGCTTAGAGCTCTTATGCCTGAGTCTGGGGGTGCCGGTTCTGCTGACGCATGGGCTCTCTTACGCTCCATCTCGTCTATTAACTCAGCTAGAGGCTGCGCTTTATAATGTGCGCCTACCAATATGCGCTTATCCACGTGCGCTTATCAATGTGCTCGTATGAACGTGTGACTATCAATTAGCGCCTAGGAACGTGCGCCTAACATATGCCTCTCAGCGGGCAGCTATCGGCGGGCGCCTATGATATCAATGGGCGCCTATCGACGGGCGCCTATCAATGCGCGCTGAGCAACGGGCGCTTAGCAACGGGCGCCTATCAATGCGCGCTTAGCAACGGGCGCCTAACCATGTGCGCTTAGCAACGGGCGCCTCGCGTAACCCAGAAGGCAACGGCGAGCAGGCAGGTAAAATGGCAACCCCCTTGGCGGGTTGTCATGTAGGCAGACTCAGCTACTCCTCGCTTCCACGGAGACCAACAAGTACAGATGTACGCCTTACCTTATCTTCAGCGCTTCCCGGCTGCGACCCGGGCGGTCTCCGGTTGCGGGGGGAGAGGGTAAGTACCATCACTGGCGTGCTCGAGGAGCTGCACCCGCTGCCTCTAGGCCGCGCCCGAACTCGTCTCGCTTGGGGGCCAAGTCCAGGCCAGGACCGAGGCTGCCTCTAAGCCACTCCCGAGCCCTTCTCACTCGGGGGCTAGGTCCCTGCCGCGAACCGGCCACCGGACAGAGGCTCTTACCTCCGAGGGACCACGGAAATTGCCTCGGGAAACTCAACTGGGGGAGGGACCGACTGGTATCACCGCAGGAGTGCGGGGCTCTTCTTCTGGTAGATTTCTTCTAAGAATTTAGCCGTTAGAATTTGGACAAATGCTCAGCGAGCGTGAGGTAGCTCCAAACTGCTTTGGAGATGGAAATTACTGATTGCTGCACTTCCTGCGGGGGTATATGTACCCGTGCTGACGTCAGATCCGTCTCCAACTGCTAGCATGAGCACACTATACCCACTTGTTTTGAGTCCATCTGCTACACGCTAGGAAAGTAAAGATACACACTGCAGTTTCAACAAAGTACAAAAGTGAGGCAACATGGTAGGTGTTTACCAGCCATTGATCTGTCCCTGTTGGGTATGGGTTAAATTGAATATATAGAAGGTACCTTATCACACTAGTTCAGATTATAAGAAAATTAACTTTCTTTTGCAGTTATTTTTGCACTTACAACCTAATTTAAACTTTTTACGGTATTTCTATGAACTACTTTAAGTGAACTTTAGTTTGATCTGTCTTTTATAAAATTATGCTATAAGAAATCTGCTACCCATCAAATAGATAATTGTCCTGCTAGGTAGTAGAGCTGCTTGTACTCTGATTTGGTTAATCAGGTATTCAACATTAACAACCCTATTATAATATCCTTTGCAACAGTCAGTGTTGGAGAGGAACTGATATTAAAACAAGTTCGTTCTTAAAGTATTTGAACCATTTATTTCTTGCCTTCCTAGAGCCACACTCAACCTGCGTTACAATATAGTAACACAACAGTACAAGAGACTGCTACATCTTTCTGCTATTAGTCTGATGATTTTGCCTATTATAAAACCATTCTAAAGTTTCTCTTCAAGATATGTAGAATGTAACAAAGGCAGGAAGAAGCTTGCCTGGATAGACCCCTAACTAGCTAAGGCCACCTCTAGAATATGAGGAAGATGGACTATGGCCTTCTATTACCACCTTTCCTTACCTTTTTCTCTTGTGTCTTTCAGTAACGATCAAGTCAGCAATCAAGAGCTGTTAACCAACTGTACCTTCTTTCTCTGTAAGGGCTTGGTGGCCCCTATGGACCTTGTCTCCTTCACAACAGGCTCTGGCAAATGCATATTCTCCTTTCTCAGTTTTGCTTGGGGATTTGTTTCAGATGTGGACATAGAGAGTGAAAAATATCGCATGATGGGCCATACCCGCTTCACTGTGGGTACACTGGTTCGTCTGAGCTCCTTACGGACATACAAAGGCCGTCTTGCCTACTTGCGAGCAGAAGAGGCCTCTAATCAAAATACAGAGATCTTTCCTAACCCGTCTTCGTCATCCACTGCCACTTCTCATCAAAACTGCCAAAAGCTTCAACCCAACTTTTGTAATGACACACACCAGTCACTTAATGCTAATGTAGTACACCAGATTACAAGTGAATCTTCAGTAGATGAGATTTCCAATCTCATTCCTTTGGATCAGCCAGTTCCAAACCACTGGACAGTTGTAAAGGAAGAAGAATTTGTGTTGATTCTTGCCATCTACCAGTCACATTTAGGGACAAGCTATTTCACAGCTCCTATGGTCTCCAGACCAGATGACAGCCTTATTCACCTTTTCTATGTGAGGTCTGGAATCTCTAGGACTGCACTTCTCAAGTTCTTCTTGGCTATGGAAAAAGGGAATCACTTAGAACACAGCTGCCCTCATTTGGTTTACATGCCTGTCAAGGCCTTTCGCCTTGAGCCTTTCACAAACAAAGGGATCATGACAATTGATGGTGAGGCCCTAGAATGTGGACCAATCCAGGGCCAACTGCACAGCAGACTAGCCAGAATCATTAGTGGATCTAAAAAATAATATATATTTTTTTCAGACTGTGAAATGGTAACAAGGACCCAACTACTTACTACATGGCTACAAGGCATAATTGGCTATTCTTGAATCTCATCTTTTTTTATGCCTCCACTTGAATGTATGCTTGTAGTAGTCATCCCATATTTCTCAATGGTAAAAATCTAGAATTACAGATAACAGGGACCCATAAAATCTTCTGCTTATATGGTCTTTAACCATCATTTACTGTATGCGAACAGCAACATGGCTATAACAATACTATTTTGTTGGTACAGATTGATACATGGTTGATTATAGCAAGTAGATTTAAACTTAGTACATGATGGCAGTAAAGACCAACCAGCCTATCCAGTCTACCGAGTTATTCCTGTCCATATGATAAGGATAAATTCAAGCTACTAGCCATACCCCAAAATTGTTGGAAAGAATCCAAGACAGTCTGTGGTGTTTTCCTCCATCGTATGCCATTGTCTTGTAGAGATGAGCAAGCAAAATGCCAGATAATAATCTAAATGGCTACCTATATTAGTATGGGTGTTGCTCAAACATACTACCACCTAGCTTGCTGTCTGGTCTTTATGGATGGTATGCTACTACCACCAATTTACTGCAACAAGATTAGGCATATCTATTGAAATTTTATCAAAGTGATCATGGTATATAGGTGAGTTCTAGGAACAATAAAGCCATAATTACACATTTTCAGAGGCATATATACAGATTTATTTCAAATTAATTAAATAGCTTGCTGGACATAAAAGCATAGTACCACTACAAACTGGAACTATCTTTATACAAAAAGTAATTTGATTTGCAAAATTGTGTCTATTGAATGATAGCTACTGGCACCAGAAAGTAGGCCTATGAACTGTAATGTTTTTGCACATGATAGAAATTTACATAACTCAAAACCATATTTATAAAAAGTATGCCATCTGTTTTCTGACAGTCAGACAACCATAAAGAAAGGGCATTCTAACCACACAGGAAGCAAAGAACTGACATTGCTTAGAAGGTCACACATAGAAGTACTAGCCTAGTGTTTAAAGCACTAGAAACACCTTTGGCATGACATAGAAGAGGCCAAATATAACATCACGCAGTTTGTAGTTTAATGGTTACAGCAGTGCACAAAGAATCAGGGAAGCCTGCTTCTCCCACTGATGCTATGTGCCCTTGGGCAAGTCACTTCATCCTCTTACCTCAGTACAGATATAAGGGCTGCTGAAAATCATCACTATTACTCTGTGATTTTTTTAAATTTTTTTTAAGCATGCGCAGCAAAAGTAGGCACCTCCACAGGATGTAACAAGGGGACGGCCTGCAAATGATATATGTACAAGACCAGATACACGTCAACCACAAAATCCCCAATGCAGAAAGCTGTGGGAAAATGGGCACTAAAATAGGCGCAAATGGAAAAATGTTGCAGACTCATTTCTAATAATTTCAAGTTACTACTATTCAAAAATAAATGTTTAGCTATTGGCCCTTTTATTTAAAAAATTAATTTCCAGTTCCTACTGGTCTTTTTACTCCATTGCTGGCAGTGTGGTTGTGCCTGTGCGGCTTTTTCCTTGCCAGGCACCTGACAGCAGGAGCCGGGACGGATTCACTGGCGATCTCTGAGGGCTACAAAGCGCTCACAGTCCGGAGCTGCAGCATTGCCAGGACCGGGACCGAAAGCCACCAAAGCGGTAGGAGCGTTCACGATCAGCAAGTCCTGGGCACCCAGTGAGGAAAAGGCTGCACAGACACAACCTGGCTTCAGAAAACTATTCAGGAAATGAAGGGAGTTTGAAGTAGCTCAAAGCTAATGCAAACTAATGCCAGCAATGGAGTAAAAGGGCCTCTAGATAGATGTCACTTAACTCTTGCCCTGACCCAGGCGCTAAAAAACCTGCTTTAAAAACCCCACACTAGATGATCTCCCTGCTAGCCCAGCTCCCTTCCTGGCCCATGAATAGATAATTGCTTCCTTTACATGCCATTTGCACACACATGCAAAACGTGCCGCAGGTTTTTGCGTGGGTGTGTGTACGTGTTCTTTCCTCACTAAATGTATTATATGCGCACAAGATTATCATGGAAAACCATGTGCAATTACCCGCAGCAGGTTCTGCCCAGCTTATTACATCGACCCCTTAATTTGTAAACCCTCTAGGGAAGGGAAATAGTTATGGTACTTTAATTTGTAACACTTCCTGTTTGAGATTAGACTTGGAAAGATGAGCAATTTAAATTAAAATCCACTGGGTGATTCTTTCATGCCGATTCATAAAAGCGGAACCAGTAACCTTTGACTATGCCTACACTAAAATGTAGAGGAGGAAAAAAACCACTCAAATTATGTCACAGAACAGCATTCTGGGCATCTCTGCAGCATTTTGGTCTTGCCTTCTGAGTTCTACTGCCAATACTAATTAAACTTGCCCCAAAACCCAACTGGTAGGCACTTTGAGGCTAAGGTAGCAGGGTTTACAATTCAGGCAACCAGTTGTTCTGACTAGGCCTCTTAGTTGTTACAAGGGGTAGTTGGTTTCAGGGTTAGAACCATTTTACTGCGTATGAGGTAAATGCAAATTACAGGGTAACATTTATATTTGGGCAAGAGGTGGCAAATCATAAAGTAGATGTAATGTGAGATATCTGAGGATAAATTCCACAAGACCAAAGGCCCCTAAAGCTATTCATAGGAAAAACCACCTCCAAGCAATCCTTACTATTGTACCTTTCAGCAAATATGAGCAAGTTTGCTTACCATAAACTGTGTTTCCGTAGACAGCAGGATGAACTAGCCATGCTGTATGGGAGACGTCCACAGCGACCTCTAAGCAGAGCTTCCTCAGAAAATACAGTTTTAACTGTGTGGCTGCGCAGTTCCCTTCCCGTGCGATTCAGGACCTCCTCCTCAGTCTGTTTATATCCAAGCTGTTATTGCATAGCGGAGCATCAGAAGACTATCTAGAGAGGAGTGCAGGTCACATGGCTAGTTCATCCTGCTATATACAGAAATACAGTTTACAGTAAGCAAACATTCTTTCCCGTCAAAAGCAGGCTGAACTAGCCATGCTGTATGGGCGCCCCAAGCCCCTGGATTGTGGGATGTAGCTGTCTTTTCTTGGCAGTCCAGAGAACACAACCCAGATCTTAAGGTAGACAGTCTCGAAGGAGGTTAGACAAGACTGCAGAACCCACTGCTGAGTCTGAGGATGTGTGTTGGTCAAGGCAGTAGTGGGAAGTATGAAGAGAGGACCAAGTAGCTGCTTTGCAAATGTACCAGTAATGGACATTTTTTAGGTGGGCTATGGAGGTTGCTATTGCTCTGATCTGGTGCATATGTGTTTTACTTGTTATTGGTGACAAACTCTGTGTGACAAAAGTGAATACACTGCACCAGCCAGCTTGCTATGGTCCTCTTGGAGACTGGTTGGCAGGAGCATTGGGATTAAAGGAGAGAAAGCTGGGATGGTCTGGAAGGAGCTTGCGTTCTCTGCTTGTAGTATGCTAGGGCTCTTTTACAGTCCAATGTATGAAGAAGCTGCTCCCTTTCATTGTGGTGGGGCTTTGGGTGAAACATAGCAAGGTTATTGTTTAAGGTGAAAAGCTGACACTACCTTGGGGAGGAAGGATAGGGTGGGGGCGTAGGGTAACTGTCATGGAAGAATTCCAAGTATGGTGAATAGTGAACCAGTGCTTGCAGTTGCTGACTCGTCTGGCGGAAGTGACTGCTACCAGAAAAATCACCTTCCAAGTGAGGAATTTTACGTAGCAGGTGTTCAAAGGCTCAAAGGGGGGTTCCATGAGCCGTTGTAAGATGACATTAAAGGTCCCACGGTATGGGTAGCTTGGTGATCGGTAGATGCAGTCGAAGCATTCTCCGCATGAAACGGGAGACTAGTGGATGGTTGGAGATAGATAGCCCATTCTGAGGGTGATGAAAAGCAGCAATAGAACTGATGTGTACTCTGACCGATGCCGTGGCCAATCCAGATTGGTAGAGAGTGTGAAGATATTCCAAGGGAACCATAGGAGAACGTGTCAATGTCCTTTAACGAGTACCATTTAGAGTAGTGAAGCGATTTCCCCCCTGTAATTGTTTCTGGTGGAAGGCTTCCTGGAAGAAAATGAGTATATCTTCAACATTGGAAGGGAGATTAAGGTGGGTCAATACCATCCTCTCAATCTCCACGCTGTGAGGTGCAGGGAGAAGTGCATTGGAAGGAATAATGTTCCATGCTCCTGAGTGAGCAGGGCTTGGCTGTCCCCCCAGGGGAATGGGCGAGGCAACGGAAAGCCATATTAGATAAGCGTACCAGGGTTGATTCAGCCATGCTGGAGCGATGAGTATCAAGTCCGCTACATCTTAGATACTCTTCTGAACAGTCCGCGAGACAAGGGGAATCAGCGGATAAGCATAGAATAAGCAGTTCATTCAGGGAATGATGAGTGCATCCTGTGCGTACCTGTGTGTGCTGGGGTAGATGAAGCAGAAGGTCAGGACTTGGCAGTTGTTTTCCATCGCAAATAGGTCCATGATCGGGAAGCCCCACTGGTGAAAGATATAGAGGTCTACAGTCCGGTTCAGGGACCATTTGTTTGAATGGAATACTCTGCTTAGACGATCCACCGTGACATTGTCCAAACCCGGTAAGTAGGTGGCTTGGAGGGAGACAGTGGATGCTTCTGCCCATCTGAGAATCCGTATTGCTTCTTGGCAGAGAATCCAGGAACTGGACCCTCCTCCTTTGTTTATGTAGAACATGGCGACTTGGTTGTTGGTATAAACCATTAAGATGTTTTCCTTCGATTTGGGGGGAGGTCAGAGGGTGTTCGACTGCCCGGAGTTCCAGCAAGTTTATTTGACAGTGGGACTCCTCCGGGGACCATAGGCCTTGGAGTCTTGAGATTGCCAAGGTGGGCTCCCCAGTCCTTCCTGGAAGCATCTGTGGTGAGCACCAGTTGATGTGGAAGGGAACGAAAGTGTCCCTCTGGTGAGGTTCGATGGGGACAGCCACCAACGGATATCCTTGGTCATAGCCACTGTTATAGACACCTTTGTCGTCAACGACTGCAGAAATTGAGACCACTGGTGCTTGAGGCCTCACCTGCAAGTGGTGCATGTGCAGTCTTCCTGTGGGGCACTACGTGAATGGCAGCCGCCATATGGCCCAGGAGGGTGAAGATTTGTCAAGCAGGGGGCTGACGACAGGAGAGCAATTTTTGGGCCGAGAGGATGGTGCAGGCTCTGTCTTGTGGAAGATAGGCGTGTCCCTATACTGTATTGATCTGTGCCCCAATGAATTGGAGCAATTGGGTGGGTTGGAGGTGGGATTGTTTTTGTAATTGATGAGAAACCCCAGGTTGCGCAGGCAGTTGATGGTTTGAAGAGTGTGCGCAATCAGAGTGTCCATATCTGAGGCTACGAGAAGCCAGTCGTCCAGGTAGAAGAGTTGGATACCCTGTCATCGAAGATGAGCCACTTCCACTGCTAAACATTTGGTGAAAACCCTCGGGGCTGAAGAGAGACCAAAAGGGAGCACCTTGTATTGGTAGTGTGTCTCCAGTGTTTGGAAACATAGGTAATGCCAAAATGAAAGGTGCATTGGTATATGAGAGTAAGTGTCCTTCAGGTTGATCGAGCATATCCAGTCATTGGGTTGTAGTAGGGGATGGATGGACCTCAGCAAGGTCATTTTGAACTTCTCTCTGAAGGTATTGGTTGAGGGCTTGCAGGTCTAGAATAGTTCGGAGTTCTGATTTTTGGGGGATGAGGAAGTATTGGGAGTAAAACCAGTGACCCTCTTCATGACATATTACTTGGATCAATCGGTGATGCAGGAGAGATAATATTTCTGTCTCCAAGAGAGTGATGTTTCGTAAACTTCTTCCAAAGAGGGGTTAGATGTGGAAGTTGGGGAGAGGTTGTGAAGTTTAAACTGTAGCCTTCCCAAATTATGTCTAGAACCCAGCGATTGGTTGTCATCTGTTCCCAGGTGGCATAGAAGTGGGACAGTCGGCCCTATGTAATTTGGTGGGAATGGCTCGGCAAAGTTAAAAGATTTTGAGTTGGTTTTTGTGGGGCAGTCGAGGTCTGTCTGGGCTGCCGTTGTTGATGAAGGCATGAATGAGAGGGCTATGGATAAGCTTGGACTCTTTGTATATATGGCTGGGGATGGTATGGCATGTATTGTCGGAATTGTCTCCTATGAAACAGCGGTCTACGGTATGAGGGTAGAACCTCCTAGCTGTTGACTGCTGATCCCTGGGTGAAGTCAAGGAGAGGACAGCTACATTTTGCTCTAAGTTGAGAAACCATTTCTCTGAATTTGTAACCAAACAAGTTGTCACCTTGGAACGGTAAGTTGGCAAGTTTTCGTGTACATCATGTATAGAACTGGCTCTTAACCATGCCATATGACTAGCTCCAATGGCTGCGGCTGAAGTGCAAGCTGATGTCTTGAAAGCCTCGTAAATGGTCCTGAGGTGATGGCAGAGACCCACCTCCATATCAAGGAATGGCTGGGGCAAGGAACCTTGAGATGAAGTGGAGATGCAAGTGGGTTTCAAGGCTTGCAGGCATTTGTAGAGGTATTGTTTGATATAGAACTGATGATGCTGGAAAACATCGCGGAGTGGTAGGTCTTTCACCCAAAGTCGTCAAGGTATTTGTTGTCTTTACCTGGGGGTACATTAGAGTGCAGGCGGGATTTTTTCAGCTTTTGCATAGCTGACAACTACTATAGAAGTGTGTGGTGATTGAACCGTGGAATAAACTGTTGAGTTCCGCATCTGAAAATTCAAATCGGTTTTGTGGGAAGCAGGCAGGCTAGAGAAAGGAGACTCCCAGGTCTTATGCAGGACTGTGTCTAGAACAGAGTGTGGTGGAAGTGCTGTCAGTTCAGGAGGGATGTCAAAAATTTTTAAGATCCCTAGCATGTCCAATCTAGGGTCCGGGATTTTCCCCATCTCTACCTTCAGGAGGGTTCCCACTTTTTTGATGAATTTTGCTTAAGAAAGGTCCGCGGGTAGAGAATAAGGTTCTGGAGGGTCCTTCTGGTGGGTCCGACGGGAGACCTTGGAGGATCCCGGGGAAGAAGGTGGAGAAAAGTCCGAGCTCTTTGACTCTGGAGAGGCTGGGGATGTTGGAACAATTAGGCTCCAGAGTTGAGTCAGCGTAGCGACAGGAGGCGAAATTGGAGAGGAGCCCAGAGGCACCATTCCCAAGACCTTTGTTTCCAGATCAGTAAAGATGATAGAGCCTCTGAGATATGCAGCATGGCTTGAGATGTGAGGCTTCCAGTCTGGGAAGGCTGAAGGCTAAGTGGCCTGGACTGTATAGGCAATGCTGCTCTCAATATGTCCTCCTGGGTCGTTCGTCCACCCTGGTTGGATGGTTGTATAATAGGTGAAGGCCTGAGCCTTTGTATGAGAGGCTCCTGTAATTGAGGTGACCAGCACTTCCTTCGAGAGACTGAGGACATCCTTGAATAAACTGCATCAGAGCCCCCTGATGAGCTTCCAGATGGGGAAGTGCCGAAGGGGCTCAGAATAGGAGTGGGCCTTGTGCCACCGGGCTCTGTCGTAGGGATCTGTGAGTCGCGAGGTGGTGCATGCGAGTCCCTTCGTGAATGCGAGAGTCTCTGGAATGCACCAAGTGAGACGAGCGATGTGTCCTATGGCTGGTGTGCGATGGATCAGAATGCTTCGGGCGCTTCAAATGCGTCATGTGCGCCATGCATTTCCAGCACATTTCGGGGTGCGTTGAATGGTTGAGTTAGCGTCGACCGATGGCGTGCGTCAATTGAAGTGTCGGGTTGAATCGATGTGCGCCGGAAACCTTCTCTCCTTGGCCTGGGAGGATTTGTCCAGGCCATCCTTTTTGACGCAAGCCCGCTGAATTTCACCTTTTTTGGCACATCTCCTGACACCAATATAGTAGGTTCTTTTGGGGGGGGGGGGGGGGGGGGAGGGCTCAAGAAGATCGGAATGGTACTCTGACCCTGGGGTTTCCCAAGAGGGCCCAACGAAGATGCCCACTTTGGCTTGGATGTTTGCTTTGCCTTGCCCAGTCCGGGCGAAGAGTACGCGAAGCGATCCTGCTTTGGGGCATAGGAGCCCGAGATAGTCCGGAGGTGCGCAATCTTCTCAGCGCACTGCCTTTGGGCCCGGGGGGGGACATGCGACCACAGTCCCGGCAAGAGGATTATGCCTAGGGACTGTGGCCAAGGCATAAACAACAATAATTATGTCAGTCTGTGAGGGACAATTTTCCCACACTGGCAATATTTAAAGCCAGAGGGTTTCGGTGCCATAACGGCAACAGATGACAAAAAAAATGGTCTAAAAAGACTGAAGAAAAATTGCTGAGGAAAGACTGTGTGTGTGAATGGCACGCAGAAAAAAAAACTGAGGTAGAGGGTCCTGAATCTCGCGAGAAGGGAACCACGCAGCTGCATAGAGTTAAAACTGTGTATTTTCTGAGGAAGCTCCACCTAGAGGTCACCGTTGACATCTCCCATACAGCAGGGCTAGCTCAGCCTGCTATCGACAGGAAATGCAAAAAATGCCAAACAAATCAGATGGAACGATTCCCCTATGAAGAAAGGCTAAAGAGGTTAGGACTCTTCAGCTTGGAGAAGAGACGGCTGAGAGGAGATATGCGAGGTCTATAAAATAATGAGTGGAATGGAACGAATAAACAATCAGTTGTTTACTCTTTCGAAAAGTACAAAGACCAGGGGACACACAGTAAAGTTACTAGGGATCCTGCCAGGTACTCGTGACCTGGATTAGCCCTGTTGGAAACAGGATACTGGGCTTGACGGATCTTTGGTCTGACCAGTATGACAAGTCTTATGTTCTTAATTTCAATTTACTTGCTAGGAATAACATTTGTTTACTTACCAGCAAGATAATAAAAGTATAACAAAATTAAGTGGCATGTCAGACTAGCACCCAGGCAACACTGCTCATTACCCCATAAAAATAATTTTACAACCAACATCCTTTAAAACCGATGGATGAAATCAAGTAACCCAAGTTTTTAACATTAAGATGTGTGATTAGTTGGATAGGGGTTTTTTTTGGGGGGTTGGCAGACAAGAAGAAATGAAAGAAAACCCAAGCAAACCCAGACACCACCACATTCTGACAGGAATAATAAGAGGAACAGGCAACAATTTTCGAACAATACAAGGCAATGCCTAGCAGTAACAGAACAGAGGTATCTGCCGTTATTTAATTGGTGATGAATTTCTATTTCACATGGAATCCAGCTCTTAAACAGCCACTGACAATGACTATGCAAAGCCATTTACATTTTAATGAGGATAAAACATGTTTCAGTATGGCTTCAGACACAGATGGCTTAAAAAACCCTAAATCAAAGCAAGATTAGATAATTTTAAGAGCAAAAAGGGATTGGTGTTTTTAGAGAAATGGGGTAGCTGAAATCCAGAGGAGTAAATCTCACTCAGAGTGAATCATATTCTTGTCCTCCTCTCTTGTTCCTGAATCCTATCAAAATGGTAGACTGCACCTTCCCCTATCAACAGCGGGCCAGTCCATTGATCACCAATTTTTTAAAGAGTACAAAAGCCAATGCAGCTTTTTCCAGCAGTATAGTCTGTTAACATAAGGAGAAACTACTACTTACCTGATAATTCCCTTTTCTTTAATGAAGACAGGTTAATCCACACCAGTGGGTTATGCACCTCTTCTAGCAGATAGAGATGGAGCAAAGCAGACATCATATATACACCCCTGCACCAACAGCCTGCCAATATTCTCTACACAAGCCAACTGCGGACAACTAAACAATACATGAACATATCTATTAAGACAACCATTCAAGTACTCAGTTAACAGGAAAACACTGAGCTCAGACAAGAAGTTAATATCACTAACCCAGGAACTGGATCTGACACCTACCAGTAAATCCATGGAACCACCGCCACTCAGGAGGATAATGTCATCACTATCTGGCAGCCTAGGGCAGGAAGGTGGATTAACCTGTCCTCATTAAAGAAAAGGAAATTATCAGGTAAGTAGTAATTTCTCTTCTCTTAGCATTCAGACGGATGGATCCACACCAGTGGGATGTACCAAAGCTACTCCCGATTATGGCAAGAGGCTGCCCGCTGTCCGATCAACACCACACACGTGAAAGCTGCGTCCTCCCGGGCCTGCACATCCAGGCGGTAATGCCTGGAAAAGGTGTGTAAGGAGGACCCACGTTGCAGCACAGCAAATCGACGGGAGACAATCTAATCTCTGCCCATGACACTGCCTGAGCCCTAACCTGACTAGGCAACGGCTGCTCAGCATCCACATAAGCGGCCATGATTACCTCCTTAATCCAGCAGGCAATCGTAGCCCACGACGCTGGCTCATCCTGTTTACTCCTATTGTGGAGTATAAACAACAGCCAGTCCATCTTCCTGAGAGGTTTAGAAACCTCCAAATATCTCAAGACAAGCCGTTAAAACGGGCTACATCCCTCTGTCTCTCACCTCCCCCTCATTCTCTCTCCCCTCACTCTTCACCACCCCCCCCTCCCTCCCTCCCTCTCACCCACTCCTCCCTCTCCTCTCACTCAGTCCCTCCCTCCCACTCAGTCTCACTCACTCCCCCCTCTCTCCCTCCCTCTCACTCACACTCAGTCCCACTCACTCCTCAGTCCCACTCACAGTCCCCACTCCCTCCCCCTACTCTCCCCCCTCTCCCTCCCTCTCCTCTCACTCAGTCCCACTCACTCTCCCTCAGTCCACTCCCCTCCCCCTCAGTCTCACTCACTCCTCCCCTCCCCTCACTCACACTCAGTCCCACTCCCTCCCCTCCCACTCCCTCCCCCTTCCCCCTCAGTCCCACTCCCTCCCCCTCACTCACTCCCTCTCTCCCCCTCAGTCCCACTCCCTCCCCCTCCGTCCCCACTCCCACTCCCTCCCCCTCCGTCCCACTCCCAGTCCCTCCCTCTCAGTCCCACTCCCCTCTCCTCAGTCCACTCCCTCCCTCTCTCTCCCTCTCACTCAGTCCCCCCTCTCCCTCCCTCTCCCCCCCTCACTCAGTCCCACTCCCTCCCTCTCCTCCCCTCTCACTCAGTCCCTCCCTCTCTGTCAGTCCCTCCCTCTCTCTCTCCTCCCTCGCTGCCGCCGCCGCCCGACACCGCCGCTGCCATCCGCCGCCGCCACCCGACGCCGCCGACATCCGCCGCCGCTCAGCCCCTCCTGGTCAAGTACAGTCTGTCTCTGGCTGCAGGGGGAGAAAAAGGCCTTCGCCACGCTCGGTTACCTACACCTGCTATCCTCTCAACTGTTTAACTCTCTACAGCTAAGTCCACACTGGAAAACCAGATACCGGACCAAGACACTTATCTGAGGGAGAGATCCACAGATATCACCTCAACTGAGGAAGGAACCATTAAGTTATCACTACAGGAGAACAGGACAAATTAACTTCCCTTTTCTCCTTCTACAAATTTTTTTTTTGAGCAATCCCCAGTAGGGAGATGCACTTCCTCCACCTGCTGCAGACTGAGAATAATGGTGGACTGTCTGAGCAGGAGTATATATACCCTGACGTCAGTTTTTCTCAGTCTCCATCTGCTAGTAGAGGTGCAAGGTCCACTGGTATGGATTAACCTGTCTGAATGCTAAGAAAGATATCCAAGGGCAAAAGACTGTGGATTATTGGGAAAGACTGATTTTGGGAGACTTGAATGTATAAACTTGAAATCCAGTCACTTGAGTTCTAGTGCATAAAAATATTTTTGTCCAGGGATTTGATTTATGCTGTGCTTTGATTTATGGTCCAGGGTACTGATACACAGACAGTAGGGTATAAAGCACAGGACTGCTTCTATAGCAAAGTCCAAAAGCAAAGCACGTTCAAGCAGCAGCATTGTATGAATCAAGAAGGCTGCTAACCCTGTAAAAATGGTGCTAACAGTAATTTTGTATGGGTTTTGCAGTTGCTTGGTTTTCATTGTTAATATTACCACCTAAACATAAAGCTTGGGGGTATCCTGCATGGAGCAGCAGTTACTACCCTTAACAGAAATATGGGGGTAACATGCACGAAGCATGGTGTTACTACCATAAACTCGTGGGCAGACTGGATGGACTATTTATTTTTTTCTGCCATCATTACTATGTTACTATGATTTCTTCTCTGGTAACAGATTGCCTTGCTGGCTTTTAGAAATACTTTAGTGCTGTTTTGTTTCTACACTTAAGATTACTTTTCTACAGATGCTACCAAAGTTGTTCCTGAAGAAAGAAGGAATAGCTTGTGTCTTCCCATGAAATGAGATTGAAGCATTTTTTATCTTGTATAACCTTTATGCAGTATAATCAGTGCATTGCATGTGGGGCATTCTTGCTGATGCCCCCAAAATTTAGGTGCATGCACTACATCTCCTACAATCATGACCACAAACCTGAAGTTCAGGTCAATACAAGGCTCTCTATAAGGCCTGATGGGGAGTATACATACATGAAAACTACATAGCTGACTTGGGAAGCATTAACCACCTTGCACAAAATTAGTCCCCTTCCCACCACATGACTACAAGTACTTTATGCTTCTAGGGATTAACTTTGTTTCTTTTTTTAATTTCAAGAGTTGAATTAGTGTTATCACTTTTTGCAGCCTGGTGTAAATTAAATTATGTAATTCTATTTTAAGGGTAAGAGGTCACAATTGATAATTAGGTTGTAATTTATTTAAGTAAAATGGCTTTCAAATGGCTGTCTTCTCTTTTAGCTCCATACATAAGATGGAAGGATATGACAAAGGCTGAAAACTGCATGCCATTCCCTTCCAAGCACTTTTCACTTGGCCCCGTCAGACAGGATGCTGGGCTTGATTGACCTTGTGGTCTGACCAAGTATGGCAGTTGCATTCTCAAACTTCAGATTCCTGTTATACCTTGTAATAGATATAATGAATAAGGGGAAAAATATTCTACAGTAGCTCTAGCTCATCAGTCCTTAAGGCAATGGAACCACTCTGTTCACTATGTCAAACTCCTACAGACCAGACCTAACATGCCCACCAATGAGTTTATTACACAAACTATAAAACTGAATGGCTCTCTACACCCTTTTCTAAGGAAACAGGATGCTCCCAGTGACAAATCACATTTTAAAATTCACAAATTGGGCAATTAAGAGGACACCATGAAATTGGTGGCTAGAGACAAAAATCTGGCAAGTACATACTCAGGCTTGTCTTCAGAGAGTGTGAATGAAGAAAATCAGGATACTTAAATACTCTAGTCAGGAACAAGAAGACAGCTTGAGGAAGGTAAAAGGAGAATACCACTCTCTCCAAGTCAGTTTCCTCCAGGAAGCATTACAATGTTCTTCTATTTGCCTCTGGTCCAGCCCTACCACTTTCCCACTCACCCTTTTCACTTCCTTTCCATGTTAACTTTCCAATAAATCCTCCCACTTAAATGCCTCTGCCCCTTGGTAATAAATGCATTTCAGTTGAAAGAGAACTGCCACTGCCTCCAGACAGAGGCATCCCGTGCATGATAATAAAACGTAACAGCAATAAAATAGCATTTACAATTTTTCAGTATTTTATATATTTTATTATCCAATCCAGTTGACATGGAGACTGCCTTCTTGATGACCAGTGATGTCAATGACATCACCTACATCTACCTTCACTGTAAGACTATAGAAAGAGCAGCTTGCTTTCCTTAAGTTGCTTTCTCTAAAAACTAACTATAAAGTGGTCATGCAACATACATGATCGCAGATCCTCTGTCCTGGGAGAAGGGAGGATGAAAGCCTATCTCTGCAAGGCAATCTGTGCACACATATCACATTAGTTTTGGAAGAGAACGGCAGCATTCCACATTATACAGAGGTAACTAACACCACCTCTTCACTCACTGATTTTTTACATTAGCCAATCAAAAACAAAAAAAGAGCAATTTATACATATATTGTAAGGAACCAAGCATTCAGCTTATCACAGTACACCTCTAGGCAAGATTCAATAAACTTGTCTCCAGATTTAAATACTGTACAGTATTTTAGGATACAGACTGTAGAATTCTTTAAATAATTTCTCCTCTTAAAAACAGCTGCAGGCTATTTCTCACATTTATTTTACACCATACAGTCATTTAGCCAGTTTTAAGGCTAATATAGATCATGCTTTGGCCATGGTTTGATTTTTTTTTTGCGCCTAACATTTTAACCCTTAAATATTATAGTACACAAATATTACAAAGCTGTGTAGTGTGCTCAACCATTTTCTGTTTTACATTATAAAAAAAAATAAAGCTTAGGAAAAAAAAAAAGTGTAAACCTCTGTGCTCATCAGTGAGCAGGGTCAAATAGTAGAGAAAATCATATGCCAAGGGGGTTAATATATTCTCAGCAGGAGATGCCTGCACCTACTTTGTAGCTTTCATGGAATTATGAAAGGGGGTCAGGGGGTGGGACAACTTCTTTATAAATTCTTAAAACACACAGACAGGATCCTGAAGGAGCAACAGATTGACGATTGTCCACCTCAATGGCTATCATGCAGGCACCTCCCACTGCCTTCCCCTCACATGAATGCTTCCATCTGCTACTTTAGAAGCAGCTTCTATTTACTGAATTTATAATTCACAAATAACATAGACCAGGGTTCATGGTAGGTAGCAAATAAGTTGTACTGCAGCTTACGACATGGTGCCACAACCAATTTTGTACTCAATTTAAGGCAAGGCACAGGACAATGTGACAAATTGGAAGCATCTCAGAAGCCCGTAGTGCAGGTCTCAGATTTTTGGAGGCCAGTGACCCTCTGCTCTAGTATGGCTAGGTCTATCTGGGATTGTAATGCCCAGCTCAGTGCACTTAATATTGGCTAATTTTTCTGAATCTGTACTTTCTCCAAACTAGGAATTGGAAAAGAACACAAAAGCACTGGGTTGGTTTGTTTTGATCTTGGTAGCTCAGAGGGAGGCAGAAAACTTGTTTCCCATTACAAACCCTAATGGACCTCTTTGCACCATTTTTTTTTCCATTTGTGGATAAAAACCACTGCACCAAAAGTCTTTTTCATACCAGGTCTCATGATTAACTAACCCTAGCTGTGACCAGTCCCTCAGCAGATAAAATGTTTCATGTCTCCAGTGAGTGCACCTTCATCCTATTTTAAAGCTCTGAGACATTAACAACGCCATACAGAGTACTGGCAAAACACCAAAACAGAACATGAATCAGTAGTACATCACAAACTGGAGGTCCTTGGAAGTAGCAGAGGACTAACAGTAACCATTCCCTGATGATTATTTTTTCATTTTAACTAGATCAGGTAAACAATTATGTTAAATCCATAATATGCTATTTATTTGTATAGCTGTGAGCTCCCACACATAGTAAAAACCTAAATTAACCTAAGCACTATTATTAACCCTCACAGCAAGAGACTTTATTCCTACAGTAAGAGGATGAGATATGAAAAGCCAGAAGAAATCACTCTCAAACATTGTGCTTACGTTTTCTCCAACTGTGGCAGGATGTGTGGCATTTCCATCCTAGCCCAAAACCAAAATTTGTGTTCTTTAGATAAATGGAAAGAGGGAAAGGCAGCTTTGAGAAGCAATGGCTGAGGTAAGAAGGTGGGGGAAATTTATTCTATATTGCAAATCACTGTGGTATTAAAAAGAGGGAAAAGCATGGACATCTTTCCTCTGCCAGGAAAAAGCAGAGATAACCATTACCTCTGAAAAGCAGACAGAGGAAGCAGAATCCTGATTCGACACTGCCTAGCTTGCAAGTATGGTACAAACGTTAGGGATGAGACATCTTGAAGACTTGCATGAAATCGGTACACTTCAATACATAGGGATTTGAGAATAGCCGGTAACCGATAGAAGAAAACTCAATACAGCGCGCTTAGGTGCTATAAGAAGTTATACAAACATGGTGAGAGGAAAGTACCAAAGAGATAGTCATTCTTTCTAAACCAGTTCACAAGAGGCTCAATTTAAAAGTTTTTCCACTGTCTCTATAGGAAAATCCTTTAAATACCAGACCTTAGGGTGCTTCACTTATACAGTAGCTCCCCCTACCTGCCATAAATCACTGGCAACCCACTCACCAGAACAATGCAATATCAACACAAAAATAATAATCTTGAATATTCATCTTGGACAAAAAGCAGCTGAAACATTGTTCCACTACTTAATTGAAAGCTGGGCCAGCAAGAAGCCAATGCTGCAGAACAAGAAACTCTGCAAGTTACATCTGGCAGCATGATGTTTTCAGACAAACTACAAATCAGAGAACCTGCCCAGGTTCTGGGTCCTTTTCAGTGGGCCATAGCGTCATGCTGTAGAAAGCAGAACAGTAATACTTGGAAGTATTTTGTTGTTCAGTGCTAGACTAACAGTATGGAAACCCAACCAGAAAAGCAGCTGCTACCCACAAAGCAAGCAGTTTAAAAATATTAAGCATCAAGCATCACCTCCAACAACCCCCCCACTCCCAACCATAAATTTGAAAAAACAAACAAAAAAACCACAGAAATCTAGATTTTTAAGCCAATTATCAAAATTGGCCCTAGTCTACTTGGAAACAAAACAGTAGGGAAATTAGTGGGGTTTTTTTAATGTAAGATCTTGAGCACAGGACTAAAACGTAAGTTGAACATGTAGTGGTTCCAATTTGATTGTTGTAATCTTGTTGCTGAATTTATGGGTTGGGTATTCTGTTTTGTCTTTGACAACTGCTTTGTAAATTTTTTATTATTCTGATTACAATTAAGAGGTGTAATCTGCCTTGCTTAACCCAGGGCTATAAAAGCAAAATATAAATATTGGAAATTAAATTGTGGCATTCTTTCACCCCCTGGACAATGCAGCAAATCCTTTTCCTTCCAAATGGGACCACAATGACCCCCCCCCCCCCCCCCCCCATTTCCCAAGCGAGAGAATGAAGCCAAGATAAAACCCTCTTCCCCCTAAATAAGGGAATGGAAGACTTCTCGTGACCACACAGTTGGTCCAATGATCAAAATAATGTGTCCTGGATCACTCAAATAGGTTAAGTCAGCAGAGGCGCTTAAAGCTTCATTACCCTTTCAGGGTCCTGTCTGCATACACTAAACCAGTCCCATAGGCTATTCCCATCTCTCCACCCTCCAAAGTGAAACTTGGTTCAGTATTTGATTTTTACACTTAAAGAGCAACAAAAAAAAAATCAGCATTCCCCTCCCACTTAAAAAAACCCCAAAAACAAAACAAAAAAAAACAACTTCTGTAAACAACTTCCTGACTGACAATGGAAGAGTGAGAGGCAAGGAGGTGAGTGATTATTTCAGCCTGGATAACCAAGAAATCAAGCCATACAACACCAAAGAGGGAGAAATGAAGGAGGGGACAATGCAGCTTCCTTTTCCAGCTGTTTGCTGCCCTGAAGTCAGTGTTCCAAATGGTCTTTTTTTTTTTTTCCTTGTGTTTATTTGTCCTCTCCCTGCTTTGGGACACTAGCCTCCACCAAGGCAGCCTTAAACTGCTGAAGGACTCCCTGGATGCTTTTAACAAACCCCTTGGACAGCGGAAAGAGAGGAAAGCCAATGTCGGGGTAACCGCTCTTCTCAGGCAGGAAACTGCGGTAGCTCTTTCTCCTTTTCTTTGGTTTGACACTAGGCTGCAAAGTGGATTCCTGGGCTGCTTTAGGCTCATCTGGTGCCAGAGTTACTGTCTTGCCCTGCCCTGCACTCTCAGAGTCTGAATACTGCTGTGTGTCGCTGGCAGACTGGGCTAAAGCTTCACGGCCAGAATCATCCAACTCCTTGCCATCTAATGCTGCATCTAAATATTCTACTTTTGCTGCCGCCTCTTGTTCAGCCTCCTGCTCAGTCGCATTAATGCACTCTCCTGGGACTAAGACATTTGTTGAGCTGCTGTCCCGGATGCAGTGGGCAGGCAGGCTGGCAATGTAATGCGCTCTGAAGGAAAGCTTATTGCTCCGCTCCACTAGCTCGTTGGTTTCTAGCCATGAATTTATCCGGTTGACGAGACGCCAGCCACTGCCATGGAAGTGTTCTTGGATCTCCTGCTCAAAGACCTCTATCGGTCGACGCAGAAGCTGAGTCATAGATTGCACCACGCGGATCAGCGCCATCTCGTTGTAGCAGCGACTATTCTCATACCCCTCCTGCAAACCACGGTCACTGTCAAAGCCTGCCTCGTTGTAATAAGGCTCATTCACAAGGATGAGTCCTGTTATGAGAAAAATGGAGAAAGGGGTGGGGTTCAAATTATTGTTTTAGATACCTGAAGAAGACTGTCGTCCACAGGAAGGCTGAGCCTCACCAGACAGATGTATACCCAGTAATCAGGGCCAGATTAAGGTTAACTGATGCCCTAAGCACAGCCCAAAAATGTTGACACCCCCCCCCCCCCCCCCCCGGCTCTTCCATTGCTTAACTGACAAGATATTAAGACTCAATAAGTGCTGAAGTTGAAATAAGATTAAAAATTGTCCTCCAGGCCAGACCCCACAATAATATTAAATACAAGCTTTTAAAAAAAAATTTAACACTAAACAGCAATAAGCAATTACAAGCAAATTAGTTATAACCAGGGGCAACAGAAAAAATGCAACTTTTCAAGATGATGTAGTGCACCCCCCCCTTGTTGTCCTATTCACTTGCTTACTTTGCTTAATGGTTAATCCAGGGCTGCCAGTAAAACATCCAAATATGCTTTAGTAATAAACAGGGAGGGGGAGATGCACAATAAGAAAAGATGCAGAGGGCAACTAGGTGGAAGATGCAAGTCTGGAACTGGAGAAGGTGCTGCAGGCCAGGATTTAGGAACATTAGCAGAACAGGACAGGGATAACATGCTGAAGCTCTGAAATTCTTTGCTGTCAGTGGTCTTTAGGAAGCTTGCACATCACATGCAACGGCCAGAACGAAACCAGTCTCTAACTCTAACTGGTATTTAAATTCATGGCCACATACTCCTTTATTTTATTTTATTTATATTATGCTTTTCAGGCACTACGTTCTGGCAGTGTAGTTAAGCCACACTACTGGAGAAATTACTTACCTGATAATTTTGTAGGCAGATGGACTCGGGACCAATGGGTCATGTTCCCCTGCCAGCAGATGGAGAGGGAGTCAGATTTCAAAGTGGACGTCAACCTATATTCACCCCTGCAGTGACCTCAGCCCTTCAGTATTCTCTACAAAAGCCACTGTGGACATACTATTGAAAAAACGATTAAAAATATGATTAAAACCGTAACTGTACTCAACAAAACACTGAACTTCAGTAAGAATATAGATGCCCTGGTTCAAGGGGCTTGATGACTGTTTACCTGTAATCTCTTGGAATAGATATCCACTCTACGTGCGAATCCTCGGTTCTGTTCTTGGGCAGCCGTGGGCGGGATACAGAGTCCATCTGTCTACACTAAGGAAAACGAAATTATCAGATAAGTAATTTCTCCATTTCCTAGTGTGTAGCCAGATAGACTCAGGACCAATGGGATATACAAACGCTACTCCCAATCGGGTGGGAGGCTGCCCGCAATCCGGTTAACACCGCCCTCGCAAAGGCTGTGTCCTCTCGGGCCTGTTCGTCCAGGCAATAGAACCTGGACGTGGTGTGCAAGGAGGACCATGTCACCGCTGGGCAGATAATTGACAGGAGACAGCAGTCTAGCTTCCGCTCATGAGAGCGCCAGAGCCCTAGTGGAACAAACTTTAACCTGAGAAGGTAATGGCTTTCCTGCCTCCACACAGTCTCCCGGGACCACCTCCTTAATCTAGCAAGCTATGGTAGCTCGTGAAGCTGGTTTGCCTGCTTCCTTCCACCATGAAGGACAAACAAGCAGTCTGTTTTTCGGACTGGTTCAGAAACTTCCGATACTGCTACAAAAGTCTACTGACATTCAAATAACGGAGGCGGTGGTATTCTTTCGGGTCCTTGTTCCCATCCCTATCTAGGGATGGTAATGAAATGGACTGATTCAAATGAAACTCCGAGACTACCTTGGGCAAGAAGGATGGAACAGTACAAAGCAATAATGTTCCTGGAATCATCTGGAGGAATGGTTCCAGACACAACAATGCCTGCAGTTCAGAGATATGATGTGCCGAGCATAGAGCCACCAGAAACACAGTTTTCAAGGTTAATAAAAGCAAGTAAAGACTGCACAGCGGCTGAAAGGCGGACCCTGCCAAACATTCCAATATTAGATTAAGATTCCACAAGAGAACCAGTCACCGTAGGGGTGGCCGGAGGTGTTTCACCCCTTTCAGAAAATGGGCCACGTCTGGATGAGCCAACAGGCAGGTTCTGCTCACCTTGCCCCTGAAACAGGAGAGCACTGCTACCTGTACCTTCAAGGAGTTAAGGGTCAAACCTTTGTTCAAGCCTTCCTGCAAAAATTCCAGAATTAGTGGGATTTTGACCACCTGAGGGAGGACACCGCGTTCCTTGCAACAGGCTTCAAATAGTCTCCAGAGCTGCACATGCGCTAGGGACGTAGAGAACTTCCGAGCGCGGAGTAAGGTGGCAATTACTGCTGCAGAATATCCTTGCTTCATCTACCATTGTTGCGTTGTCAGACATTTCGCGGATTGCTTGACCCTGGAGTCTGGCGTGTCTACAATTCAGACACAATCTGACTGCCTGGGCTTCCAGGCAGCTGATGTTCCAGAGGGCCTCTTCCTCGGTCCAATGTCCCTGGGCCGTCAGTTCCTGACTGTGAGCTTCCCAGCCCCAGAGGTTCACGTGTGTTGTGCAGATAGCATACTCCCATTGGTAAGTGGAGGCGAACTGAATAGTCATGAGACTGAGGGTTCCAACTTGACAGTAGTGAGCATTGAAGTGATCGCATGTGTGCCCTTGCCCATGGCACTACTTCCAGGGTTGCTGCCAAACTGAGAACTTGGAGATAGCACTACACCGTCGGGCGCATCGTGCTCATCAACTGACGCACTTGGGATATCAACTTCCTTATCTGTGTGGTTGGAAGGAAGACCTTGCCATGACTGGTGTTGAACTGGACTCCCAGATATTACAAGGACTGGAGGGGCTTGACACTGCTTTTGTCCAGGTTTACAACCCAGCTGAATTCCTGAAGCAAGGAGATCACCTTGCTGGTCACCCGGAGACTCTTTCACAGACTTGGCCCAGATCAACCAGTTATCCAAGTACAGGAGCACCAGGATTCCTTCTTTTCTCAATGCTGCCATTAAATTCACCTAACTTTGGAAAATGTTATGGGGGTGGTGGCTAGGCCAAAGGGCAGTGCCCGGAACGGATAATGGCGACCCAGTACCGCAAAGCATAGGAAACAGTATTCTTGATGGACTGGAATATGTAGGTAGGCCTCAGATAGGTCCAGGGAGGTTAAGAACTCTCCCGATTATACGGCCATTATAACTGAGCATACGGTTTCCTTGTGGAAATGATTCACTCGTAGATTTTAGTTGACGCTCGAAGTCCAGGATGGGATGAAAGGAAACTTCCTTCTTGGGTACGATGAAATGGAATAACGCCCTGTATTTTCTGGGGTGCAGATACTGGGATTATAGCCCTCATTCTGAGGAGCCTTAAAAGAGTAGTCTCCACTGCCTGCTTCTTGTGCTGGGAGTGCCATGAAGACATCATGAATATGTTCAGAGGAGTGCTGTGAAATTCCAGCGCATATCCTTCTCGTATGACCTCCAGTACATCCATTTGTCTGAAGTAATTGACCCACTCCTGGTAGAAGAGGGACAGTCAACCCCCTCTCTCTTCATTTTGAGGGTGGGTTGGCAAAATTTCATTGGGGGGGGGGGGGGGGTTGGACGAACCTGAACCTGAGCCTGCCCCTCTCTTGGGCTGTCGACTACAAAAGGACTGAGATCTCCCAAAAAGCAGAGACCTCTGAAATGTTGAGTTTCTGTAGGGGCAAAAGTGTTGGGAGCCCCTGGATCGACTCCTCTTAGCCGAGAGGCACTGTAACTGCTTTCACTTATCTTCTGGTAGTCGGGGAAATGGATATTCGCCCCATTTACTGGCCAGTTTTTCCAATTTGCTTCCGAAAAGGAGTGACCCTTTAAAGGGAATCTTTGTAATATTTGCCTTGGAGGTTGTGTCTGCTGACCAATTCTGCAGCCATAGCTGTCTTCTGGCCACCACCACCGAGACCACTCCTCTGGCCGAAGTACAGACTAGATCTGAACCTGCGTTAGCTAAAAAGGCAGTGGCAGGTTCCATGACCGCTCTGGAATTCACCCCCCGAGACATACACCTCCTGAGAGAGCAGTAGGAACAAACGAGCTATCAGGGCACAACAAGAAGCAATCCGTAAGGTCATTGCTACTGCAAAGGCCTATTTTAAGGATGGTCTCTATCCGTCTATCGTGCACATCCTTTAAGGCTGCTCCTTCCTCCACTGAGATAGTTGTTCGCTTAGAGACGGCACAGACCAGCGCATTCACTTTAGGGAAACGCAAACGCTCTCTCACTGCCGGATCCAGTGGGTATAGAGCATCTAATGCTCGTCCCCCTTTAAAACTTGCTTCTGGAGCATCCCATTCCAGGTCAATCAACTCTTGGATGGCTTCCAGTACTGGAAAGTAGCAAAAGGCTTTCCGTAGGGAAATCAGAATGGGATTCTTCTTTGGTTCTGTCAGAGTCCGCCCCAGGAACTCCCAGCATCTTCAGGGTCTGGGAAAGCAGAGCTGGCATTTCATCTCTATGGAAAAACCGTAACATGGTCAGATACGAAACTAAGGCAGGGGAATTTCCCCATCTTCCAAGGAATCCGTATGCTCTTCGACCATGCTCCTGCCAGGGAAACCCTTGGTGAGGCGGAGCATACCTCGAGGTCTGCCGATAGGACTGGGAGAGGGAGGGCTTTGTGGCTGAGGTTCCGTTCGAACAGGGCCAAGTGAGGTAGCAGACTGCGCCTGTACGAAAGCTTGAAGACCCTGGAAAAATTCCACCCAAGAGAAGGCAGCTGGGTCCATGCCTAACCCAGGAGATACTGGGGTAGGCACTATTGAATTTCCCTCTCCCATGGATGACTCAGTCACGGAGGTACTCAGATCTGGGGTACTTCCAGTTAAAGCTGTGGCTAACCCATCCAGGCTTAGCAAAGTCCGGGGAGACCAACTGTTCCTGGGCTTCCTCACAGTGCTGACATAAGTTGATATCCAGGTCAGACTGTACAGGCTTAATATGACAAGCAGGGCAGAGAGAAAGGTACTTATGTTTTTTGGCTGCCGGAGCCATTGGTGCTGGTAACCGAGTTCTGTCGGCTCGCGCTTAAAATTTTATGCTCACAGATTTTAGGTGCCTAGGCAGGACGCAGCGAAGTGCATGCACAGACCGTGTGCCTGGCTTTACCTGTATTCTTCACTTAGTAGGTTGCGCACATATGTATGCGCATGTTCTGCATGCAGCACGTGCGAGAGCCGGAGCACTGCGCATACCAATGTTCTATGGAGGGTAATATGGCACGCACAAAGATGTGTTCAAGATGGCGTCGCGACGGCCTACCAAATGGTGTTCTGACCAAGCTTAAAGCGGGGCCTAGCCCACTGGGGGCTGTTCAACCTACTCGGAAGCCCACTTCCCCTTAGCCCAACGGGATCAGGAACAACATCTGTAAGGTGCACCGAGCAAGGAGACCGGAGGAAGTCTTACCGAAAACCCCTCCAAAATCAGGAGGTAATTTTTTTTTTTTTTAAACTTACCCGGGCTCAGTGCTTACCGGCTGAGTACAGAGACTGTCTCCAGCTGTGGGGTGAGAGGGCTTTTGGCTGTCACCACCGTGCTTGGCTTCCTGCACCCGCTGCTTTTCAGCTGCTTAAGCAGCAAAGTCCACACCGGAACCGGCAACCGGACCAAGGCACACCTCTGAGGGATCTCGGAAATCGTCTCAGGAATTCTCAACTGGGGGAGAGATCTTTAGGTATCACTGTAGGAGAGTGAGGCTCAATTTGTTTCTCCAGTTTAAATGTAGAATTTCTCCTTCCAAAAAGTACAGCAATCCCCATAGGGAGAGGTACATCCACCACCTGCTGGAGACAGAGAAATGCTGAAGGGCTGAGGTCACTGCAGGAGTGTATGTAGAGTGATGTCAGCTTTGAAATCTGATTCCTCCATCTGCTGGCAGGGGAGCATAATCCATTGGTCCTGAGTCCATCTGGGTACACACTAGGAAAATAAAATCTATCTTTAAAGATCAAATGGGTCACTATTTACTTTTAATAATTTCTATCATGTTTGCAATAGAGCACCAGCAAAGGGTGATTCTCCTCCATGTCTCACTTACCTTGGATAGAGATTAGCACTTGTAACAAACTGGATTTGCTAGTCCACCTCTCAGTTCCCTGGAAAACAGGAAAGGATAAAAAGATTCAACACACTCATGCACTTAGGAAATTATACAATGCTACCAGGTGTACACAGTATACAGGCAAACAAAAACACACTACGGAAAATTATTTTTCCTTTAAAAAAAAAATACACAAGCGACTATGCTTCTAGAACTAGAGAGAGAAGCGTGACCATAGCCCCAGAGACTGTCATCCAAGCAGCTGTTAAAGAACTAGACAAACTGGTGAATCCGATGTGGGGGATTGTTTTCCTCTCTACTGATTGCGTCCCCCCTTAGAAAAAAGTCACTTGGTCTCCTTGCACCTAACATTAACCACATTAATATAAGAGTACCACCACTGGCCCTTCTATTATCATCCCTTTTAAAGCTTTCACACAAGCTTGAGTGAAGAAGTGTGCTGGTAGGCTTCGCATCTGCTTCTAAGGTGTAAAGCCAACGTGCATTGAGATTCTTGTAGGATGAAAGCAGAGCTGCTTATCTGTAACAGGTGTTCTCCCAGGACAGCAGGATGTTAGTCCTGACAGATGGGTGACATCAGATGGAGCCCTGTCACTGAACACTTTTGTCAAGTTTCTAGAACTTTGACTGGCACACTGAGAATGCCCAGGATACCATTAACTCCGTAGCCACACGGGGTCCCCCTTCAGTCTGCAGGGTGGCAGGCGGGTTTCGTGAGGACTAACATCCTGCAGTCCTGGGAGAACACCTGTTACAGGTAAGCAACTCTGCTTTCTCCCAGGACAAGCAGGATGGTAGTGCTCACAGATGGGTGAATACCAAGCAGCAGGCTGTCCCAGGAACACCCTAGGCCAACAAGCACCCAATAACGTGAAACGGCACACAGGGGTGCTGTTGGCAACAATAGGGGCAGTCTGAACCTCATACTGGGCTCTAGGTAGGGAGAGTTAGGTTCTCACACTGTAAATAGGTTACGAAGGACAGACTGGCCAAAGATGCTGTCCTATCGGCTATCCTTATCTAGGCAGTAATGGGCTGCGAAGGTGTGGAGAAAACTCCACGTTGTGGCCTTGCAGATTTCGGCAATAGGGACTACGAAGAAGCTCGCCACCAACGCTGCCATGGCCCTCACTAAGTGCGCTTTCACTTGGCCCTTGAGCGGAAAGCCTGCTTGCTAGTAGCAGAAAGCAATACAGTTCGCCAACCAATTGGAGAGGGTCTGCTTGCCCACTGCAACTCCAAGTCTATTTTTGTTAAAGGAGACAAAGAGTTGGGTGGACTGCTTCTGGGCTGCGGTGCGCTCCAAATAAAAAGTGAGAGCACACTTGCAGTCCAAGGTTTGCAGTGCCTGCTCACCTGGATGAGAGTGTGGCCTTGGGGAAAAGAGTGGGCAACATGATAGACTGATTTAGATGAAAGTCAGTCACCACCTTAGGCAGGAACTTAGGGTGGGTGTGTAGCCCCACCGTCATGGAAGAACCTCATGTAAAGCGGATAGGTCACTAGAGCCTGCAGGTCACCAACACTGCGAGCAGAAGTAACTGCCACTAGGAAGATGACCTTCCAGGTCAGATACTTGAACTCGCAGAAGCACAGGGGCTCAAACGGAGGCCGCATGAGCCACACCAGCACTATGTTGAGGTCCCAGGCCACAACAGGACAATGCAGTGGAGACTTTAGTTGTAATAAGCTTCCCATGAAGTGCCCCACTAAGGGCTGCATCAAGACTAGAGTGTCGCCCACTCCACAGTGGTAGGCACTGATGGCACTCTGTACCCGAATTGAGATGGTCTGTAGCCCAGACTCTGAGAGGCACCAGAGGTAGTCTAGAAGCCTAGGTGATGGGCAAGTGAAAGGGTCAAGACCCTCCTCCCCGCACCAGGACGAGAATCTCCTCCATTTTGCTTGGTAGGACTTCCACGTGGAAGGCTTACGTGAAGCTATGAGGACTTGCGAGACATTGTCCGAAAGGTGAAGGGATTGCAGCACTAGTCTTTCAACATCCAGGCCGTGAGGGCCAATGACCGGAGGTTCGGGTGGCGTAGCCTGCCCTGATCCTGTGTGATGAGATCGGGCGAGGTGCCCAGGAGAATGGCCTCTGGGAGAGAGAGATTGTGGAGAATTGGAAACCAGACCTGACACGGCCAATGCGGGGCTATGAGGATCATGGATCCTTGGTCCTACTGTAGCTTCACGAGAGTCTTGCCTATTAGCAGAATCAGAGGGTACGCATATAGGAGGCCCGCACTCCAGGAGTGGGCGAAGGCATCCACTGTTGGTCCCTTTCCTTCCTTGTGCAGGGAGCAGAATAGTGGTTCTGCAGGGATGCGAAGAGATCCACGTCTAGCTGATCCCACTGGTGGAAGATCCTTTCTACCAGAGGGGTTGAGGGACCACTTGTGGGGGCGGAATGTCCGACTGAGTCGGTCTGCCACCACATTCTCGGAGCCTGCTAGGTAGATGAAACATGACAGGGCCCCGGCCCAAATCTTCGCCACCTCCTGGCAGAGGAGATAAGAACTTGTGCCCCCTGTTTGTTCATGTACCACATGGCCACTTGTTTGTCTGTATGGATCAAGACAATCTTGTTGGACAGGCAGTCCTGGAATGCGTAGAGTGCATACCGCATTGCTCGGAGTTACAGAAAGTTTATCTGGCATCTTGCCTTGGGCTTCGACTACACTCCTTGCATGTGGAGGCCGTTGACATGGGCCCCCCAGCCTAGGTTGGAGGCATCCGTGGTCAGGATTATTTGAGCAGCAGGGTGCTGGAAAAGGTAGTCCCTTGTTGAGGTTGGAATCCTGCGCCCACCAGGCGAGGGAGTGTTGGAGAAGTTTGGTTACCTGGATGAGGGTGGAAAGTTATTGGGAGGCTTGGTGCCACTAGGACCATAGGGTCCATTGTGTGACCCTCATGGCCTGGCGAGCCATTGGGGTGACATGCACTGACGATGCCATGTGACCCAGTAACTTCAGGAGCAGGCGGGCTGAGGCTATCTGCCGGGAATGGATGGACCTGGCCAGCCCAGCCAAAGTGGCAATGTGTTCCCCTGGGAAGGAACACTTTGCTACCATGGTGTCCAGATTTGCCCTGATGAAGCTGAGTTGTTGGGATGCAGTCAGCTGGGATTTCAGGTAGTTTACTAGGAACCCTAGCGATTGGAGGAGTCAATGTCACACTCAGGGAGTGAAGGGCTCCCTCTCTCCAAGAACTCTTGATGAGCCAATTGACCTTGTGGCGCAAATGTGCTCCCACCACTGCCAGGCACTTTGTGAAGACCCGGGGTACAGAGGCCAGTCTGAAGGGAAGAACCCTGTACTGGAAGTGCTGGTGGCCTACCACGAATCACAGATATTTGCGATGAGGTGGAAAAATGGCAATGTGCGCATAAGCGTCTTGTAGATCCAGAGAGCAGAGCCAGTCCCCTTGATGTAGAAGCGAATGTAGGGTAACCAGGGATACCATTCTGAACCGTGTCTGCAGAGGAACCTGTTTAAGGCCAGGAGGTCGAGGATGGGACTGAGGCCGCTTGTTTTCTTTGGAATGAGAAAATACTGGGAGTAGAACCCCCGACCTTGCTGAGCCCAGGGAACCGCTTCCACGGTCCTGGACTGTAGCAGGGCCAAGAGTTCTAACTCGAGGGTTGGTGCATGTTCCACAAGGCTCCATGCCAAAGAGGGTGGGGAGTCTGGAGGAACACTAAGAAGACTGAGGCGGTAACCCCGTTGTACGATGGACAGTACCCATCAGTCGGTAGTAATTAGGGACCAGTGGTTCACAAATAGGGACGACTTCCCACAGGCGGGTCGGATAGTGCGGGCAAAGGGGATAGGTTGCTGCTCTGTGTGCCAGTCAAGAGCCAGCTGCAGGGCTTGGCTGAGCTCTAGGTGCCCTTTTATTAGCGAGGGTGGCCACTCTGGGTGGACTGAGCTGGAGGATAGTATCTCCATTGCCTGTAAAACTGCTTTCTAGAATCCCTACATGGACTTCTACAGGTCACCGAAGAGGGTTCAGAGGCGGTGGTAGATAACTGATGCAGGGTTTCATGGTGGTCCTTGAGTTGGGCCACTGCATCCTGGATTTTGTCCCCAAACAGGTCTTCCCCTGTACAGGGAAGGTCGGACAATTTGTCTTGGACCTCCGGATGAAGGTCGGAGGCTTTTAGCCAGGCCCAGCGTCTGGCACCAATGTTTGCTGCTGAGACCCTGGACGCAGTCTCAAAGACGTCATAGGCCGTTCTCACCTCGTGTTTCCCAGTTTCCAGTCCCTTTTGGAGAATGGGTTCTAGGCCCTCCTGAAATTGTTGTGGTAGGGTCTCAGTGTACTCCTGGACCTGTTTCCAGAGGTTCCGGTTGTACAGGGTCATGTACAACTGGTACGCTGCTATGCGAGCAATGAGCATGGAACCCTGGAAAACTCTTCGACCCAGAGCATCTAAGGCTCTATTGTCCTTTCCTGGAGGGGCGGAGGAGTGAGGGCGGCTTCTTTTGGCCATTTTCTGGGCCAATTCGACACCATCGACTGGTGTGGCAACTGGCTCTTTTGAAAGCCTAGGGCCTGTTGTACTAAATAGGTAGCATCCATTTTTCTACTGACCGAAGCCACAGAACCCGGGTGTTCCCAAAGCCAGTGAAGGCGGTTCAGGAGAACCGCATGGACCGGGAATGCCATCACTTCCTTAGCAGCGACCACAAATTGGAGGACCTCCAACATCTTATGGCGGGCATCCTCTTCAGTCAGAAGCTGGAAAGGAATGGGCTCCGCCATCACCCAAACAAAGCTCACGAAGGATAAGTCCTCCGGAGGTGAGTGCTGTCTCTTGTCTGGGGGGTTAGGATCCAACAGGATGTCCTCTGAAGCCTCCAAGGAATGCTCAGAGGAGGCATCTTCCCATGGGTCATAGGGGGTTTCCTCCTCGCCAGGAAACTGCCTGGGTTGAGGAGGGAGGCCAAGCCCCAAAGTATGGGGTGTGGGCACCGATGGTCGGTGAAGTGGAACTGACAGCGGTGGCGCCTGCATCGAGGGCTCTGGGACCTGTGATGGACGCCAGGGCACCGGGAGTCCCGATGGCCTGGGGATGGGATCTGGCATCGGCAGTACTGCCCGTGGTGATGGGCAAGGGGCTGCATCTTCCTCCTCTGAGGAGCTAGAATCGGGATCGAGACAGGGGGAGGCACTGGTGGTGGACAACACCACCACCATGCACAGGCTGCATCAGTAAGGCATCGAGCAGCACATCCAACCTTTCCAGTAGAGGCGCCAACTGGACAGTGACGACGCTCGGCCCGGTCTTCTTCGGCACAGAGGACAACTATGCAGAGGTCTTCGAATGTCCAGATGCTGGTGAGGGGCGATCTCCTGCCCCCTGATCATTGCGGTGGGGCACCAAAGGGGAAGGTCCTGAGTCAGATTGATCCCCACAACTCGATATACCCGGTACTGGGGGGGGGGGGGTCGATGGAGCAGATTGCTTGGAACCAAACAAGTGCTCCATCTTGTTCAGGTGGGCACGCCGGCCTTTGGGGGGTCATCTGAGCACAACTGGAACACAGACAGACGACGTGGGAAGGCCCGAGACACAGGACGCAGATGTCGTGTGGGTCTGTGATGGACATAGTCCGCAGACACTCAGGACACTTCGTAAAACCGGTCGCCATTGAAAAAGGGGCGTCGTACAGTCTGTGGCCTTCGGCCACCAGGAGGTAGACGCTCAGGAACCGACCGCAAGAATACAAAGATGCCTATCAGATGCCGGAGGAGCGATTCGCGATGGGGGACCCTGATGGCGGGGAAAACCGATGAAAAAAAAACCAACTTTGAATTGTTCCATGTGGAAATTGAGGAAAAAAGTTCTCACAGAGCTCCACAAATCGTGAGGCAACAGCTCTGCGGAAAAAAGGAGACTGAAGGGGGACCCCGTGTGGCCACAGGGTTAGTGGCATGCTGGGCATGCTCAGTGTGCCAGTCAAAGTTCTAAAAGCTTTGACAAAAGTGTTCTGTGACTGGGCTCCATCTGATGATGTCACCCATCTGTGAGGGCTACCATCCCCGCTTGTCCTGGGAGAAAAATGCTATACAAATTAAATTTGCAATATGAAGAAAAAACAAAAAAAACAAAAAACAAAAAACTTTATGCAACTCCCTGAGCCAACCATGTTTCTAATCAACACAATTTGTTTTTAAGCACACAATTCAAAATACTCATTTAAGACCAAACAAGAAGTAAGCTTGGTGATCAACTGACTGGTTGGCTTATGAATGGTTTGTGGACCGCAATTCCAAACTGACATATGTCATCCTTGAGCTGTGGCAGCATTTTAGCATATCTGTGATGGGGCCACATGAAGACTAATATGTTTATGCCTACAAGCATCACTGCAATCCTTTCACTTTTAATTACTATCCTGGGGTGAATTTAAAAAAATAAGAGAAACTGGACACCACTGTATATACTGGTCACTTGCATTCTTCAGAAGTTAGTGCACTCTGACTGCTGCTGAATATCCCACACATGATAAAAGCAGGAGTCAAATTGAAGAGTTCCTCATGCGAAGACCCCCCCCTCTTGTTACATAGGTCTCATGTGTAAAGTTGATACCACAACTGAACACAGTAGTAAAAAAAACAGCAAACGCTTTGGTATTTTTTTGGGCAAAGGTCTTACTGTTTTTCACCACTCATGATGGGTAACATGCTTCATCGAGGGTGGCGTCCACTGCCTTCTGTTAAGTCTTGAACCATGTCAGCTCATTCTGTATCTAGCATCCCTTGTGCGAAGCAAAGCTCCTTTGTGGATGAGCTGTGCTAGTGCCACTACCTCCTACCCCAACACACTCACCCAGAGTGAGACATTGAGAGGTAGGAGTTAATCAAGGCTGTATCACAAATTCCTCAGTGCAGTTGTGAAACCCCCAGTCTGTTCAGCTGAGGTGCCAGAGAGATTTTTCTGCAGCGAGGTATAATAAATTTTATGTAAAAGCCAGAGACAAATATTACATGTGCCAGAATGCACAGAAGTAACAAACATTTACAATGTAAAGCATTAGCTGGGAAGCTATACACCAGAACAGAGGACATGTAACTCATTATGACAAAAGGTAGGAGTGCAGGAAGGAAAAGGAAACCACATAAAAGCCAATGTTAATAAAGTCATATGCTATAGAAACTACAATCATAGAACACATAAATTGTCAGATCACTGAGACAAAGAATCTTTTTTTTTTTTAGACCAGCAGCACCATTTGGTTACACAGGCCTGCTTCCCCCAACTTCACTTACCTTTCCTATCCAGGTGCCCAGCAAACTGACGCACACCTTGCCGTTGTCATACAGATTGGGATTGAGCCGCCCACTGCACTGGGAGAGGTAGCGGAAGAGAGGAGGAGCAGATGGGTAAATATTGGGGAGCTGGATATCAAACAAGAAGAGGCCATCTTCATAAGGAGTGCGAGTAGGTCCTTTAATAAGTGCAGAGAAGAGATCCTGGAAAGAACAGGTAAAACATATCAGAGACAGGGACAAGTCTCTGCACTAAAAGTCAGTCTGGCTCCTAAGCTTACCAAAATTACACAGAAGCAGTTAGAATAACTATCAGACTGCCCACTCCATCTCCCAAGCATCCTTTCCTTACCCTCACAAGACTATTTTACTTCTACAATTAAAACACGAAGTTGCCATTTGTAATCTGCAATTAACTGAGGTAACAGCTTTAAGGCATCAGTGGTAGAAAATTAGTTTCAAGACACTTCAGTTGGCAATTAAAACCATGAAACCCCTTCACTGCAATTTCTATAGTTCTTCCAAGGATGTGCGTGTTCAGGATTCTTGGCAGCTCATTTTATCTTTCGGAAGCTAAGCAAACTGGTACTGAACTTTGTGGAGGCATCGCCCAATATATGTACAATATGAAATAAAAAAAAGTGTAAATACACAGAAATGGAATGGTGGGGGTGAGTGGCCACAAAACGTGCAGCCCTCTAATTCTATACAAAGAAGCTGTGAACATACGATACAAAAAAGGACCTAAGACAGCCTAGTAATGTAACAAAAATGGTGGACAAGCTCATGCTCTGAAGTCTCAAACTAGTACCGCTACTAAAAACAAGTGGTTCCTTTTGCCACTTCTAGGCAATGTCTTGTTGTGTGGAATGGAAATAAAAAAATTAAAAAAAAAATAATTTAAGAGGCTGGTATTATGCTTTATTTAATTTGTGTGTTTCAGGAGTAAAAAAAAAAATGTAGAAACCTACGAAGAGTTGAATGGCTGCAGACTCAATTATACTGGTCTGAATGTAAGATGTTTTCTTCTTTAAGCAATGTGGCCTGGAGGTGCAGAATTCTTTACAAAATAAGTTTGAACACAAAAGCAGAGCATGAGACATCTGAAATATTTAGAGTTAGCATTGGCAACAGCAATTTTCCAATCCAGACCATAACCCCCCCCCCCCTCTCAAACTGGTCAGGTGTTTAGGCTACCTGTAATGAACACTCATGACCTAGCTTAATTTTACCCTGAAACCCTGATTTATTGGGGTTGCTTCAGGCTTGGGTCTGTCCTCTCTCATACAGTGTGTGTGTGTGTGTGTGTGTGTGTGTGGTGTGTTGTGTGTGGTGGGTGGTGTGTTACCATTCTGTCTTCAAACGTTTTCACCATGATGCCATCAGGCAGGGAAGTGGCCAGCAGTGCCATTTCCTTCCGAACAGTGCTGAAGAACTTCTTGGCCTCTGGAGGCTGGAACACCATCTTCTTAAAGGCATGGCTCTCTAGAAATCATAAAAAGCCAGGATGCTACATTTCAGGAACATGAAACCATGGTACAGCAAGTTTCTCCCATTTCTGATAAGGGAAAGTCTTTCAGCATAAAATTGCCCCCAGAGGTGTCAAAATGTCTTGTCTCCTTTTAAAATTGATATATTATTGTGGAACACTATTAAAAAGTGTTAATCTTTCAGAAAACTTAATAAAAAAGGATTTGAATTATTGATTACAACTACCCTGCTCCAACAGACACAAGATCATTTCATCCAGAGCACCAAGACAGGCTCCTGACTGGCTGAAGTAACAGCAATAGGTGGGCAAGAAAAACTAGCTGGAATAAATGCAAGAAGAATCAAATTAGATACTAGCATAACAGCGCAAAGACACTTTTACTCAGGCATACCAATATGGTTCATTTAAACGCTCTATTAAGCAACCAACAACAGAAAAACAAATTTCAGTTTTGGACTGTTTTGCATATTTAGTGTTCTAAATATTTAGAGTCTGCCTAGACTGTGCCCTGCCCAACCTTTGCCAGGTGGTCTCTGAAGACAGCAGGATGTCAGTCCTCACACATGGGTGACATCATCAGATGGAGCCCTGATGCGGAAAACGTATGTCAAAGTTTCTAGAACTGACTTGCCACAGTGGGCATGCCAGCGTGCCCTATACCAGTGGCTCTCAATCTTTTTTCTGCTGGGACACACCTGACAGATCATGCTTACATGCATGACACTAAACACTTGACCATCATGGACTAAATGTAAAGAAATACTCTGTATCCACAGGAACTCGCCCCCCCTCCCCCCCAGTCCCCAAACAAAGGATGCAGAGATTTCTCCATACAACTCGCCATCTACCTTATAAATGGGCTCTGACCGACGGCCCGCAAATGCGCAGTAGAGAGCAGCTCTACCGCGCATGTGCGGGCGAGCACGTCGGTCAGAGCCGTGCGTGCCCGAAAAAAAAAAATGGCGGTGGGGCCGCAGGAGCGGGAGGAGCAGTAGCGGCGGCAGCAGCGACGAAAAAATGGCGGTGGGGCCGCAGGAGCGGCGGTGGCCGCGAAGCAGGAGTGGGAGGAGCAGGAGCGGCGGCAGCCGCGATGACGAGCAGGAGCGGGAGGAGAAGCAGCGGCGCCGCGCGTGCGGGAGTGACAGCCCCCCGAGATCTGCCGGCAGGAGCGGGAGGAGAAGCAGCGGCGCCGCGCGCGCGTGACAGCCCCCCCGAGATCTGCCGGCAGGAGCGGGAGGAGAAGCAGCGGCACCTCGCGCAGGAGTGACAGCCCCCCGAGATCTGCCGGGAGGAGAAGCAGCGCGCGCGGGAGTGACAGCCCCCCGAGATCTGCCGGGAGGAGAAGCAGCGGCGCCGCGCGCGCGGGAGTGACAGCCCCCCGAGATCTGCCGGCAGGAGCGGGAGGAGAAGTAGTGGCGCCGCGCGCGCGCGGGAGGGACACCCCCGAGATCTGCCAGTTGTGGATGATCTTAAAGGGGAGGGGATTGAGAGAGGAGAGGGAGGGGAAGGTGAGAGAGAGAGGGGGGGAGGGAGGTGTTCGGGAGGGAGGTGTGAGAGAGGGAGGGAGGGAAGGTAGGGAGGGGGTGAGGGAGGGAAGGTGAGGGGGTGAGAGAGGGAGGGAGGAGAGGAGAGGGAGGGAGGGAAGGTGAGGGAGGGAGGGAAGGGAAGAGGGAGGGGGAAGGAGAGAGAGAGGGAAGTGAAAGGGAGGGGGGAGAGAGTGAAGGAGGAGGGAGAATGAGGGGGAGGGAGTGGGAAGGAAACAGACTGAGCCCATTGTTACGGGCTTAACGGCTAGTATAAATAATATATTCTGATGCTGGTGCTATCTCAGTAACAGAAACACAAACTCCCTTATTACCAGGCACATTGTAAATATACAAAATCTGAAAGAAAAAAAAAAAAGCCACTCAGACATTTGAAGAACTTTGAAGGATGCTTCCTTATAAGGTAGTGCACCCTCTACTAATCCTCAGTATTCTCTTGACTCCAGCAGATGACATTGGTGGCTTTTGTTCCCCACTGAGATGACTAGAAAGCTATTTTAGGAATTTTCTCTATTTTCCTCAGCTTTCCTTTCTTTTAGATGGATCAAGTCTAATTAAAAAAAAAAATAAATAAATCTTTGAATTTTGAATTTTCTGAGGGAATTATTTGGAGAGCTTTCCTGTAGCCTCTGCTCCTGTTTTAGTGGGAGCATTCTATTGCTTGCAGGCAGTACTATTTGCAGCTCTCCCCTCCCATCTCTGTTGTCGGGGTAAGTTTGTTTTTATTTCCTTTTGACAGGTTATTTCCTCTCTCCCTCTCTCCAGGGTGCAAGTCGGTGGTGCCGACCTCTCCCCCTGTGGCTATCCGACCCACTGCCCCTGAGATGCCGTTTTCGTCGGGGCAGCTGGCACAGAGAGGTGTTATTCCTCTGTGCCTCTATCTGTGGATCGCTGAGGGATAAACAGAGAGCAGGACTGAAGCGGAGGCTATTACCCACTTCTTACAGCCACGAACCTGGGGAGCATGAGGAAGAACAGGCTGAAGTGGAGATTTTTCCCGCTTCCCGCAGCTTTAAACCTTGCTTGTTTCTCGCATTAAGAACAGCTGGTTCCCTCGCGGCTCCATCAGGGTTCCCCATGCCTCGTTCTGAAGAATATGATTGATCAGATACACAATATTAGGAAGGAAAAATACCCAGACGCCTCTGCTGTACTGTGGCCTGTCAGAGGTGAATGAACTCTGAGTGCCTTTCTGAGCATGACTTGCAGAATGTCCCTGAGATAGACCTACTGGCACCAACAAGAGAGGCCTATTCAATGGCAACATTTACTTCATAATACAAGGAAACTTGGTTCGTATGAAACCAGGATGCAAGCTTTTGTCTTACAAATGCATATCTCAACGGACAGGAGCCAGGTGAAAAGATTCTTCTTTTAAAGTTACAGTTTTAATTAAGTCCTGGCTCCAGAAAACGGAATTCATGCTGAGCTTCCTATTCAGGCCAGAGACTTGCGATTTGTTTACACAACAAAGAATATCAAGAGAAGAACAGAAGAACAAAGGCCATCAAAGCCAGATTGATAAAGGAACTTTTATGGTGGGAGGATGAACAGGGTTAGAAGAATTCTCAGTTGAGGGATGTCCTCACAAGCATTTCCTATACATGATAGATTGTCATGACAACAGCATCATGTGGTTTTGTAGATGAGTTTTGGGCAGTCATGTGATTCTAGAAACTTCGTAATGATGTATTTTTGACTATATAGGAGAGCCATTCCTGTTATTCTGGAAGATGCTAGTTATTACAGATAGAGGGCATATCGCATCTCCCAGGAACACTTGGTAAAGCCAAATAAATTTCAATTTGTACTATTGTACTGAGTCTGAGTGTTCTTGTTGCTCTGGCCCTGAGTCCAGAAATTATGGACAGTTCGTCCAGGTGCTGCGCTTGTGGAGAGCCCGGGTCGAGGCTCTCCCGCGAGGGGATTTGCACAGCTTGCCTCCCTGGTGGGGAGGGACCCTGTCAACCGCCGGGCCGCCCTGGTTCTCGTCTTCTAGCGCGCCTTGACGCTCAGGGGCCGGCCCCGATCCCACTGACCGCGGGAACGGTGGCCATTTTGTCTCCAGACTCGGCTGCTCTGGCACTGAATATGTACTTTATGAATGAGTGGTGTGAATGGTATGAGTATAAATGTGATATGGTGTAACATGTTTTATTGAAATTTTATACATGTGCATATGGTCCACGTTTAGGGGTAATTAATGTATGTATAAAGAACTGTAAATTAAATAAAATTATGGTGGCATTATAATCTTGCCGAGTGTTCCTCTGATGTTGATATATGAGCTAACAGGAGAAGAGCAGGACGCTCCTTTTTCATCTCAGCCACCGGTTTTGACACCCGTTCCACCTCTGGAGCCTTTTCCTTTGTCAGGGGATCTTCCCACTCTTCCTCCATCGGGGCCACATCTGTTTTCCACGGATTTTGTTCTCCTGCTTCACAATGCTTACCTGGCCAGAATGGGCCAGCACCAGGAATTTTTGGCGGGACCTCCTCCTCCTAAGGTACCCAGAATAGCTCATTCCACTGAGGTCTTGGGAAATGCCCAGACCGTGGTGAGTGCCCAAGGGTCAGCGGTCCCGGGACCAGGGGTACCTCCGACCACCTCAAGCGCTCCGAGGGTCCGTTTGGTACACCCCTGTGTGTGTGTGTGTGTGGGGGTGGGGGTGGGGGTGGGGTGTCTGTTCCTCAGCAGGACCCGGATGAACCTTCAACTACGGCTCAATTGGAAGGGGATGATCCTAGAGTCCTGCAGATCTTCCAGAGGGATGAGCTGGACCCCCTCATTCCACATATCCTACAGGAATTGGACATTGAGGCCCCTCAGGACCTGCCTGAGCCTAATCCACCAGCGAAGAAAGGGGACACCCTTCTGGCTGGTCTACGTCTGCCATTTAGGTCCTTTCCTTCCCATCCCACGTTTCTTCAACTGCTATCCAGGGAATGGGATTCTCTGGAGACCTCCCTCAAGGTCGGCAGAGCCATGGATAAGCTATATCCTCTCCCGGATGATTTCCTAGAGCTTCTTAAGGTTCCCAAAGTAGATTCTGCAGTCTCAGCGGTGACGAAAAGAACTACCATTCCAGTAACGGGTGGTGCAGCCTTGCGAGATCTTCAAGATCGAAAGCTGGAAGTTTATCTTAAGAGAGTTTTCGAGGTGTCTGCCCTGGGGGTCCGGGCAGCCATTTGTAGTTCCTTCGCTCAGCGTGCAGGCCTCCGCTGGCTTCAACAGCTGCTCAGCTCCCAGGAGTTGCCTCCTGAGGAAGCACTTCAGGCAGACCACCTGGAGGCCCTCATAGCATATGGAGCAGATGCTCTATATGACATTCTGAGAGTATTGGCCAGATCTATGGTTTCTGCAGTCTCGGCTAGACGCCTCCTCTGGCTTCACAACTGGTCGGCGGCTGGGATCCCTACCCTTCAGGGGCAAGCTACTATTTGGGGAGGATCTGGACCAGATTATCAAGTCCCTCGGAGAGAATAAGGTACACAAACTGCCAGAGAATCGCCCTCGTTCTTCTAGGTCTTTTAATTCCACTAGAAGTCGATTCAGGAATCAACGTCGTTTCCGCCAGGCAAGGACTGCAGCTCCTCGTCAGCCGTCCTCTCGATTTCAATCCTGGACTCAGTCCTTTTGTGCCCGAAGACAGCCCCGCTCTGGTCCAGCCCAGGGGATGTCCTCCAAGTCTTCACAATGAAGCTATGCCGGCCCACTCCCCGATCCCCAGGATAGGGGGACGTTTCTCCCTTTTCTACGAGGAGTAGGTCAACATCACATCAGATCAGTGGGTCCTGGATATTCTAAGACACGGCTACACGTTAGAATTTGCTCGGTCGCTAACAGACAGGTTCCTCTTCTCTCCATGTGGCCCAGTCCAGAAACAACTCAGTCTGGCAGACACTCGACAGGCTTCTGGCTCTCAGAGATTCATCTGGTTTCCCCCCACCCCGGAAGTAGGTCGGGGACATTATTCAGTATACTTCGTAGTCCCAAGAAGGAAGGTTCCTTCCGCCCGATCTTGGATCTCAAGATTCCCCACTTTCGGATGGAAACCTTGCGCTCAGTGATAGTGGCGGTACACTCCGGAGAATATTTGGCCTCCCTGGATCTGATGGAAGCTTATCTACACATTCCCATCCTCCAAGCGCACCAGCATTTTCTGCGATTCAAGATTCTGGGACAGCATTTCCAGTTCCAGGCTCTACCCTTTGGTCTTGCGACAGATCCTCAAACCTTCACGAAGGTGATGATAGTAGTAGCTGCCGCTCTCCGGAGGGAGGGAGTCTTGGTGCACCCATACCTGGACGACTGGCTCATTCGGGCAAAGTCCTCAGCCCAGTGCCACTGGGATGTCGACAAGGTGTTGACGCTTCTTCACTCCATCGGTTGGGTGGTCAACTTCGCCAAGAGCAGCCTTTCTCCATCTCAGTCTCTGGACTTCCTGGGGGGTGCATTTCGACACAGCGCTGGGCAAGGTGTCTCTGCCCTCGGACAGGGTTCATACACCCATAGCTCAGATACAGCGATTCATCAGTCTCTCACTTCCAACGGCGTGGGATTACCGCCAGGTCCTGGGATCCATGGCTTCCACCATCAATCTGGTCCCCTGGGCATTTGCACATATGCATCCCTTACAGCACGCGTTGCTCTCGCGCTGGAAGCCGGTGTCTCGGGACTTCCACGCCATCCTTCCTCTCCTGCAGGGAGCCAAGGAGAGTCTCTCGTGGTGGTTCAACCTGTCTCATCTTCTCCAGGGTGTTCCTTTGGACATCCCGAAATGGGAAATAGTCACAACGGATGCCAGTCTCTCTGGCTGGGGAGCGATGTGTCATCTGAGTTCTGCGCAAGGGAAGTGGACGCCGTCCTAAGCAACTTGGCCGATCAATCGCTTGGAGACCTTCTGGCATTGAAACGCTTCCTACCTCTCGTCCATCATCGCGCAGTCCAAATACTCTCAGACAATGTGACCACTGTGGCCTACATCAATTGCCAAGGGGGCACGAGGAGCTGGCATGTCTCTCGGGAGACAAGCAGATTGATAGCGTGGGCAGAGATTCATCTCTCCCGCCTAGCGGCTTCCCACATCACAGGCGTAGACAACGTTCAAGCCGACTTTCTCAGTCAACATCTAGATCCCGGAGAGTGGGAACTCTCAGAGGAGGCGGTGAATCTCCTGTTCCTCAGATGGGGGACCCCCTATCTGGATCTAATGGCAACCTCTCGGAATGCCAAGGCAGCTCTGTTCTTCAGTCGCAGAAGAGAGTATGGCGCAGAGGGAGTGGATGCCTTAGTCCTCCCCTGGTCCCGTCATGTTCTACCTACATGTTTCCCCCTTGGCCTCTGGTGGGCAAGGTGCGCCGGAGAATAGAGTCCCACCAGGGTCCGGTAATGCTGGTGGCGCCAGAATGGCCCCGTCTTCTGTGGTTTGCATACTTGATCAACCTCGCAGTGGACAGACCTCTTCGTCTGGGTCACCTTCCACGCTTGCTGCATCAGGGTCCAGTATCTTTTGCCCAGGCCGATTGCTTCTGTCTTGTGGCCTGGCTTTTGAGAGGCGCTGGCTGAGATGGCGTGGATACCCAGAGGACGTTATATCTCGACCCTCCTCAAGGCTAGAAAGACGTCTACCTCCATCTCCTGTATCAGGGTATGGAAAGTTTTTGAGAACTGGTGTGTCGCCATGGACCGCCTCGGTGGCTCAGATCCTATCTTTTCTTCAACAGGGACTGGACAAGGATCTGGCCCTCAACTCACTGAGAGTGCAAGTCTTTGCCCTAGGCTCTCTACTTCATCAATGAGAGGGAACTTCCCTCTCCTCTCACCCGGATATCATCCGATTCCTCAGGGGGGTGAAGCACGTGAAACCCCCGGTCCATGCTCTTTATCCTTTGTGGAGTCTCAATCTCGTTCTCCAAATCTTGGTCGGTCCACCCTTTGAACCCATGTGTTCCGTGACCCTCAAGGATATCACTCTCAAGACGGTTTTCCTGGTAGCTATTTGTTCTGCCCGCAGAATCTCGGAGCTTCAAGCACTCTCGTGCAGAGATCCCTACCTTCGTTTTATGGATTCGGGAGTTTCCTTGCACACTGTGCCTGCTTTTCTGCCCAAGGTTTTTTCCGAGTTCCACTTGAAGCAGACGGTAGAGCTTCCGTCCTTCTCAGCGGACGCATTGGCGGATCTACGCAAGCTAGATGTCAAGAGTATCCTCATTCGCTATCTGGAAGTCACTAATGATTTTCGCTTGTCGGACCATCTTTTTGCTCTCTGGCATGGTCCGAGGAAGGGGGCCAAGGCGTCGAAAACTACCATTGCTCGCTGGCTGAAGGAGGCGATCTCTGTGGCCTACACTGGAGTGGGTCGACAACCTCTGGCATGTGTCGAGGCCCATTCTCTTCGAGCTCAGGCTGCTTCCTGGGCAGAGATGCAAATGGTCTCGTTCCAGGAGATTTGTCGAGCGGCAACTTGGAAATCGTTACATACCTTTGCTCGTCATTATCGTCTACACATACAGTCGCCTACTTTTGGCTCCTTTGGCTCTAGGGTCATTCGAGCAGGGCTTTCCGGGGCCCACCCTACTTAGGGAAGCTTTGGTACATCCCACTGTCTGGACTGATCCTGGTACGTATAGGGAAAAGAAAATTATTCCTTACTTGCTAATTTTCGTTCCTGTAATACCAAGGATCAGTCCAGATGCCCTCCCTGACTGTTTTATTGGGTTTGGGATTGCCTCTCTGCTCAAATTGTTCTTCAGTGCCTTTTTTCCTTTGGCTGGTTAATGGTTCATTCTGCAAGCTTGTTGTTTGACACTGTTTTGTGCCTTTTGCACAGTTATTTGTTACTTAATTCTATTGTTCTTGATCCATCCTGATTTTCCTCTTTGCTTTGTTATACTCCATACTGAGGATTAGTAGAGGGTGCACTACCTTATAAGGAAGCATCCTTCAAAGTTCTAAATTGACTTCATCTGCTGGAGGGGGGAGATAACCCACTGCTGGGACTGATCCTTGGTACTACAGGAACGAAAATTAGCAGGTAAGGAATAATTTTCTTTTAGTCCCTACAGAGTCTTATCTTGTACTTTATTTGCCTGATTGATTTTATTTAGTTTTTATATAAAACGTTCTGTAGTGCTTTCTTACATCTTTCGCTAATAAAGCGTTTTGCTTAAATTTAAAAAAGACTGCCTGAACTGTATATTTAAGAAACAGGATTAACAATCCCCAGCTTCCTTTCCCCCACCCTCCACAGGGAGAAGAGATCAGCAGCAGCATTACTCCCAGACTAAGAAGGGGAACAAAGTTTGTGTCTCATCGGGCCCAGAATGGCAGGAACTGGCAAGGTCTCACTCTGATCAGGGTTAAAAAGGAAACCACCTCCCACTGGGCCAGAAAGAGGAGAAGAAAGTGAGAGTAGCCTCCTGTCAGGCTCAATATAAGAGAGAAGAAGTCAACCAACTCCCACCCGGGCTGATGAGACAGCAGCCTCCTGCTAGCCCTGCGACACACCGGTGTGTCCCAACACACTAGTTGAGAACCACTGATCTAGAAGCCACCAAGACCCAAGACATCCTCAGAGATTGAGTGGTTGCAGAACTAACCTCTCAACATCCAGGCTGTGAGCAACAGGGTCTGGAGATTGGGATGTCACAACCTGCCTTGATCCAGCGTAGTCCCCAGACTGATCAGTCTCCGGATGGACAACTTCCATAGGAGTTGAAACCAGACCTGTCTCGGCCAATGAGGTGTTATGAGGATCAGGACAACTTTAAGGGACAGCCAATCTCTGAACAACTATAATGAGTACCTGATCGCCCAAAGCTGCAGGAAATTAATTTGACAACAGCTTTACTGGGCTGACCAGAGACCCTAGGTGCTGAGCCCATCTACATGAGTTCCCCAGTACAGAGTGGATGCATTCGTAGTTAGGACAATTTGGGTAGGAGGACTTCGAAAAGAGATTCCCCATTCCAGATTTAAAAGGACCCGCCACCAGGACAAAGAGTCCCAGAGGCACAAAGTGACTCGGATGCAATCCTGGAGGTTTTGTATGGCCTGAAACCACTACAACCACAGGGTCCATTGGGCTCTGCGCATGTGTAAGCTTGCCAAGGGAGTGACATGGATGGTTGCTGCCATATGGCCTAACAGCCTCAACATATGCCAGGCTGACACCTGCTGGCTCTGCTGCAATAGTCAATGCGACGGCCCTTTGATGAGGCAGGAAAGCCTTGGCCTGAGCCGTGTCTAGCAGGGCTCCAATGAAGTCCAACTGAAGTGACAGGCTGAGATGGGACTTTGGGTAGTTGACGATGAACCCTAGTGACTCCAACATGCAGATGGTCAAACGCATGGACCTGATGGCCCCTGCCTGAGATGTGCTCTTGACCAGCGAATCGTCCAGATAAGGGAAAACATGCATCCCCAGCCTGCAGAGGTGCACTGCAACCACAGCGAGGTATTTAATTAAGACCCATGGAGCTGATGCTAGCCCAAACAGCAACACCCGATACTGGAAGTACTGTTTTCCCACCATGAATCGGGGATATTCCCGGTGACTGAGGAAGATTTCGATATGAGTGTACGTGTCCTTCAGATCAAGGAGGCATAGCCAGTCCCCTTTTTGGATAAGGGGGGGGGGGGGGGGGAATCAAGGTGCCCAGGGAAACCATCTTGAAATTTTCTTTATTGACAAATCTGTTCAAGGCTCTTAGGTCTAGAATGGGATGCAGTCCTGTTTTCTTTGGAATCAGGAATTACCTAGAGTACCCTTGCTCTCTTTGCCTTGGTGGAATGGGCTCAACTGCTCTGGCTGTTAAGAGGGAGGAGAGCTCCATTAGAAGCACCTCCCGATGCACTACTGGCCCCCAAAATGGGCTCAAAGGGCAATTTGGTGGGATACACAATAAGTTCAATCTGTACCCTTGGCGGTCGATAGAAAGAATCCACTGGTCTGAGGTTATATTGAGCCACTGGTTCGCAAAGAACCACAGCCTGCTCCCGACCGGCGAATCCATCATCCTGGGTATGAGCAACTGGACTACGCTCCCTACAACCCAGTCAAAATCATGTCCTTGAAGTTGACTGAGGCACCGGCTGGGGTTTGGGGGGGCACTGCTTACTGGGATGGCTGCAGGAGCCCTGATGCTGTTGATGGGAGCCAGAGTGTGGAGGATAGTATTTCCTCTGCCCCAATCTCACTGACCTCCTAGCTGAGGACAACAGGTACAGACTGCTGGCAGAGAGTTGTTGGAGGGTTTCATGGTGGTCCTGGAGCTGAGCAAATGTGTCCCTCACCCTATCTCCGAAGAAATTCTCCCCAGTACATGGCACATGAGTTGTTCCTGTATCTCCAGTCGGAGATCCGAGGCCCGTAGCCATGCCATTCTGCAGGCGGTGATTCCTGCTGCAGAGACCCTTGATGCTGTCTCTAAAACAATGTAAGTCAGTCAGACCTAGTGTTTTCCACACTCCAGGCTCTTATGCACCAGCAACATAAGGGTGCTCTGCTGCTGAGGCAGCTGCTCGGCCTCCTCCTGCACCTGCTTCCAGATGTCTGGCGAGTACTGGCTCATGTACAGCTGATAAGAAGCTATGCGGGCAACGAGCATGGGTCCTTGAAACACCTTTCTCCCAAAAGTATCCATCGCTCTGTGATCCTTCCCAGGGGGCACCAAGGAATGGGTCCAAGAATGCTTAGCTCTCGAGAACAGATTCGACCACCAAGAACTAGTGGGGCAGCTGTCACTTATCGAATCTGGCAGCCTTCTGGACAAGGTAAATCCCATCAGTCTTCTTATTCATGGGAGGCACTGTGAGGAGGTGTTCCCATATCCTCAGCAACTCAAAGATACTGTGTACCGGGACAGCTACGAACTCTTTAAGAGGTTTCATGAACTAGAGGATTTCAAGCATTTTGTGCCTGGCATCATCCTCCATCAGTAAATGAAATGGGATGGCCTCTGCCATCACCCTCACAAAACCTATGAATGTTAAATCCTCAGGTGGAAACTTCCTTCGCTCTTCTGGAGAAGAAGGGTCCGAGGGCAGACCTTCAGAGCCATTGGAAGAGAACTCTATACTGTCATCCCCCAGGGGCCTCAACTTCACTGAAAGTAACAGGGTATGGGGCCCTAAGTGGTTGGCCTTTGTCCAGAGGGGCTGCAGGCCTCAGCGTCTTAGCCTGCTTGGGCAGAGCTTCCTCCTCTGAATAACCAGCAATGACCACCATATTGGTAGGAGGAGGCTGCAGTGCCATGATGGGCACCGATGCCAGCCTGGAAATAGATGCCGCCAGCTTGGTCTGTAGCGCACAGATGAGTGCATTGAGCTTCTCCAATAGCATATCTAGGATGGACGGTACCAGCTTTGGTGCAGTTTGTGCGACAGGACCGATGTCCTACATCACCCACTCGATCGCCTGTTGGACTCGCCTTTCAAGCTCCCCTTCAAACATTGCAGATGCCAATACAGACTGGGAGCAAGGACGGATAGCCATATCCTCTTCAGAACCGTGAGGCAGATCGGTAACTGGCATCAGGATCTGTGGAGACTCATGGATCCCCAGCACTGATGGTGGACTGATGCGCATCACCACGGGTTGCTTCAGGGACATCACAGCATGAGCTGGTGCATCCCCGTGCATAAACTGGGACTGATGCCAATGCTTCTTCAGCTTCCCTCGATGCTCAGTATGGTCTTTCCCCTGTGCAGAGGCAGATGACTATCTGCTGATAGTCCCACTGATGTTGATGGCTCTGTGTCCACTGGTGCGGATCCAAGGTCCTTCAATGTCGAAGTTGTTGATGCCACCGCTGATGCCAATGCCGATGGCTCAGTCTTATCCACCCTGAAGAGTTGTTCCATCTTGTCGAGCTGAAGAGGATGCCCCTTCAGGGTCATTTGTGCACTTTTGCAATGTCCCCAGTCAGAGGACACATACCCCATGGGGGTCCTTGGGAACTAAGGTAATCCGAGACCAAGAAGCAACAATGAGCAAGAACTGCACCTCAAGCAAAATCGCAAAGTACACACAGTGCAGGTGAATATTCAATCCTGACAAGATACTTTGAAAGTCATATAAAACATAAAATGTTTTATTATTTCAGTAAGGCAACTCCACAAGTTTATACACACACCGACTTAATGGCGTCCCCCGACACGGTCCCGTGTTTCGCCACGGGCTGCATCGGGGGGGGATCGCCACCGCAGGGATTCACAAACAAGCTGACAGCAGCATTTGAAAAGTGACAGGGAGCACTTTTCAAATGCTGCTGTCAGCTTGTTTGTGAATCCCTGCGGTGGCGATCCCCCCCGATGCAGCCCGCGGCGAAACACAGGACCGTGTCGGGGGACGCCATTAAGTCGGTGTGTGTATAAACTTGTGGAGTTGCCTTACTGAAATAATAAAACATTTTATGTTTTATATGAAAGGGGGACGCCATTAAGCCGGTGTGTGTATAAACTTGTGGAGTTGCCTTACTGAAATAATAAAACATTTTATGTTTTATATGAAAGGGGGACGCCATTAAGCCGGTGTGTGTATAAACTTGTGGAGTTGCCTTACTGAAATAATAAAACATTTTATGTTTTATATGACTTTCAAAGTATCTTGTCAGGATTGAATATTCACCTGCACTGTGTGTACTTTGCGGTCCTTGGGAACTGCCAGAAACCAGATGCTGCCATGACGAGGCAAAATAAGAGGGAAGCAAAATCAAAATCTATGGCAGTGGGTGTCGATGGCCAGCAGGGAAATAGACTGCAAAAGGTCATGGGGGAATAGACTGCAAAAGGAAACTTACCGATTAACGACAAAAACCCTGACTAGGAGCGCTACACGAATGGACAGAGGAATCCAGCGTCGAATGCAGGTGAAAAATCCACAAAAAAAAAAGCAAACACAGAAGTTTCCCAAGAAGGTCAAAAAGGCCAAAAAAAGCTCACCAACTGTGATGCTCAGCTCCGCAGAAAATGAGACTGAAGAGGTACCCCACGTGGACATGTACTATAGGGCATGCTGGGTATGCCCAGTGTGGCAAGTCAAAGTTCTAGAAACTTTAACCTAAGTTCTCTGTGTCTGGGCTCCATTTGATGATATCACCCAATGTGTGAGGACTACCATCCTGCTTGCCCTCTGAGAAGACAGAAATCAAATTCATTTAACATTTACAGCTTGTTCCCAAATGGTCAGTAGTTTTATAAAAGGACAACGTTAAATGCTGGAAAACAGTCTGCTGATACCTTATCTAACCTCATCATTCCAAACAACTTTTTATTCTTAAAATTACATTCACATTAAAAAAAAAAATTACTACTAAAGAGTAACTAAAATGCAAGACATTTATCTTTCACACCTGATTCAGTCATTTAAGTTTCTGAACTTGAACAGTCCCAATCAAGCTCATCCTTCGCCACATACTGTATATACCTTCATGGGAAAGCATTTGACTGAAACTTGCATCCAAATAGTCTGCACACTTGATGTAAGGAGAGCAAAACTGTAGACAAAACTTGTGGCAAAATAGAAAGAAAAAAAAAAAAGATGCTCACTTCTCTTAAAATCTGCCACTCTCTAAAGCAGACACTTACCTGGGGATGATTCAAGCACAGAGAAAACTTCGCCCTTGGCACTGGTGAAAGTGACACCTGGTTTGCCACCACTCTGTTGGCATAGCACTGGTGTGTCACTGGGCCACTCTGACCTCACTGGTGTCTGCACTTCAGCTTTTTCTTCTTTCTTCTCTATGTCTGGCACAGACTCCATTTTCTCCTCTTCTACAATGGCCACATTGTCCAAGGTCTTCTTCAGATTCTCCTGCAGCTTCTTAATGTCATCCAGAAACCTTTTTTCCTTGGTTGGCTTCTCAGGCTCAACAGTTGGGGAAGTAGGGGATCCCGTCAACAGCTGCTCCACTGTCATGTTTTTCAGGCTTTCCAATATCTTTATGGCCTCCTTCAAATCTCTAACACTCTTTGAAACACCCTTCACAGCTTTTTCCACTGCCAGACCAGGGACACTGTCCATAGCAGTAGCACCTTGGAGCTGGTCTTCCTCTGTCACTTTTGCTTCCTCTGTCAAGGGCTCATCAGGTACAGAATCAATTTTTGGAGCATCCTCCTCGGGTAACCCATTGTCTGTTTCCCAGCTGTCACTTTCATCCTCCCACTCCGAGGAAGCACCACTGGAGCTGCCATCTATGGAATCGTAGTCAGATATTTCAATCTCAGATTCCACATTGTACAAGTACTAAAAAAAACAAAAAAAACAAACAAACAGGGACCAGAGCAAGGCAATTACAAAACTGCAGGTATGGGACTTAAAGCAAGAACATACTGTGGCTTTCTGATATCTTAGTTACTATGCAGAAGGAGTTAGTGCAACTATTCAAAGATCAGTTTTTCCCCTCTGTTGGTGACTAGGAAATAAAGTGGCCATTATGTACAGCAGTGTTACATTTGAGCAGGTTTCAGAAAAATCGTTTTACACAGTTTTGGGCTTTTCTTCTCAAATAGTGTTCTCTAACCCACAAGTGAATAATCCAAGAACAGTTCTATTTGAATGCAGGCACCGAGTACAAAATCAAACAAAGCAACAGAGCAGATGATGGCAGAAAGACCATCTGACCGATCTAATCTGCCCAATAATTCCTGTCCGTACTGCCAAGGATATATCCCAGCTGCCAGCCATACAGCATAATTGCCTGTCCAGATATTACTCCTTATCTTAGAAGCAGAGAAAATTGATGGCAGAAAAAGACCCTCTGGGTCTATCTAGTCTTCCCATTCTCCCAACTAGATTAGCTTTATAATTCCCATCACTCCTTAAGAGATTCCCTGTATTTATCCCATGCTCTCTTCAATACAGATACAATTTCTGTCTCCACCTCCAGTGGGAGCCCATTCCATGTATCCACTATCCTCTCTATAAAGAAATATTTTTTAAATTACTCCTGGGTCCATCTCCTTTTACCTTCATCCCATGACCCCTTTTTTTCTAGAGCTTCCTGTGCATGGAAACCTTTGAGATACTTAAATGTCTCTATCATATCTCCCCCCTCTCTTGCCTTTCCTCTAGAGCAGTGGTCCCCAACCTTTTTTGCACCAGGGACCTGCTTCAAGCAAGACCATTTTTCCATGACCCGGCAGGGGCTTTGGTCATATGGGGGCGGGGTTATGGAGGGGGTTGGATTTTAGTGTATACTTATTTAATTATGACATTTATAATGTGAATGTGACTCAACTCACCATAGGTTCAGAATGAATGGGAGCACCGGGCTTATTTTCCTGCAACAAGACTGTCCCATCTAGGGGTGTTGGGAGACAGTGACACCCGAAGTGTGTTCCTTATGTCCAGTCTACTCCGTAATCTCGTTTTTGCTGTTGTCATTGCAGAAAACCCAGTTTCACAAAGACAGGATGTTGGAAATGGAAGCAGAATTTTCAGTGCTTTTGTGGCGATCTCAGGATATTCTGCCTTGACTTTAATCCAGAACGTTGGGAGATTTGAAGTCTCAAACATACTTTTAAGGCTACCATCATTTGCAATCTCAAGCAGTTGGTCTTCAAGCACGGACAAGGTCGATTCACCTGGCTTGTTCACAAATGGGTTGCGAATCCATTCCTTCCTAGTTTGTGGGTCTTTTGTGGTTGGAAAGTAACGCTCAAACTCTACTGAAAGCTGAGATAGGTGATCTTGCACCAGCTGTGAGAATGAAGGCTCAGGCTTGGTCTCTTCCAAAATCCCTGCTAATGTTTGAAAAATGTCAAATATCCCTGTTCTCACTCACCGTCCCCACACTTCCAGTTTGGCTTTGAATGCAGCAATTTTATCTGCCAACTTGAAGGCAGTTGTCATTCTCCCCTGAAGTGACAGATTAGGTTCGTTCAACAAGTTGAATATGTCACACAAGTAAGCAAGTTTTGTGACCCATTCCTTACTACTGAAATGTGCTGCAAGTGGCGATTCTTTTTCTAAAAGAAATCTATGAAGCGGTTCTCGTAACTCAAAAACTCTGGCCAGTGCTCTACCTTTAGAAAGCCATCTGACTTCTGTGTGTAAGAGAAGACATTTGTGCTCTGTGTCCATCTCCTCACAGAGCTGCTCGAACAGATGTGAGTTAAGGGCGCGTGCTTTGATGTGATTAATAACTTTAATCACATCTTGCAAAATGCTGTTAAGTGCAGGTGACATTTTTCGGCTTGCCAGCATTTCTCTATGGATGACACAGTGCGTACACTCACATTCAGACGCAACCGCTTTGACCCGAGCAGTTAAACCAGAAAGCCGTCCAGTCATAGCAGCTGCTCCGTCCGTGCATACACCAACACAAAATGACCAGTTTAATTTTCCTGATATGTAATCATCCAGAGACTTGAATAGTTCTGCACCTGTGGTGTTGGCTGGCAACAATAATGCACATAACATATCCTCCTGAAAAATATATTGCACAAACAAGCATCATTGCCTTGTTGTCAACATCAGTAGACTAGTCAACCTGGATTGCATACCATGGTGACGCATTAATCCTCTCTAACTGTACCTCGATGTCTTCTGCTATTTCACTAATTTGTCTAGTGACAGTGCTCACTGAAAGAGGAACCTGTGCCACCTTTTCAACTGCAGCCTCTCCTAAAAGATCATGGCAAATGTCCTTAGCGGCAGGCAGAATCAACTCTTCACCAATAGTGAAGGGCATTTTAGCCTTGGCAATGCAGTTTAACCACCAAGAATGATGCTCTCAGTGCAGACACATTTGTTGATGTGGTGGCCTTCAATAATTGCTTCTGTCCTTCGTGTTCACGTTTTTTTCTTTCAAAAAACTCCAAAGGCTTGTTTTTTTGATGCAGGGTGCTTGGTCTGTAAGTGGCGAGCCAGTTTTTGGCCTCGTTGGATAGCCAGTCGCCACATATCAGACAGAGTGGGCTTGGGGCCTGTGAATCGCCTGTTGTGATGAACCTATAATTTAAGTAGGACTCATTGTATTTTCTTTTAAATACAGCTTTTTTTTTTTTTAAAGCAGTCATGGAGTCTTCATCTGTCTCATTGGGGGTCTCTCTCTTTTCAAAGAAGCTCTCCAGCAATGTTTGTTTTTTTACTCATTTTACAAGGGTTTGAGGCGGAAGCATAGTGGGCCCCTAACGCTTAAAGATGGCTACTGCTACTGATGACGGGCACTACTGAAGATGACTGCTACTGCTGCTACTGGACACGGCCACTGCTGCTATTAAGGATGGCTGCTATGATTTTTAACTGTTTGCTTTTTTTTTCACTTTTTAACCAGCAAATCTGCTGCTGGGCCGCACCACAGCTACAGGTGTCACACGGGTGGGACAACTGACATCATATCTAGCTGCCCACTAGCATCCAGAGCTCCTCCCCCTCCAATTCACAGAACATACAGCTAGCAGGAGGGGAAAGGGGGCTGGACACATGACGTTCTTGTCCCTGCTTCTGTCTGAGCAAATTCTGCAAGTAGAGTAGCAGCACTATACATCAAACAGCGCTGTAGACCGGGGGGGTGCTGGTAGGACCTCTGTGTACAGTGCTGTAGACCAGGTCCCTGCCAGGAGCTATGCCAGGAGCCATGCCACCATGGCCAGATCGCCAACCCGCCCCACTGCGCCCCACATAATGTGCTGTGCTGGGAGCCGCGTCTGAGGCCAGCCCACCGCCCCGCCCCACATAATGTTCTCTGCCGGGAGCCGTGCCGGGGCGGGGCAGCATCCACCCCACAAAGCGTGCTCTGAGCCTCTGCAGAGCAGAGCACACTGTCAGTGTTTAGTGCTGGTCTGCGACGGCACCGCGGACCGCCAACAAACCCCCAACGGCCTGGTCCGCGGACCGGTGGTTGGGGACCCCTGCTCTAGGGTATACATGTTTCAATCTTTAAGCCTATCCCTATATGCTTTAGAAAGAAGACAGACCATTTAAGTAGCCAAACTTTGCATTGGCTCCAAACGGTTTATATCATTTTGAAGGTGCGGTCTCTAGAATTGTACACAGTATTCTAAATTAGGTCTTAACCAGGGCCCTATACAGGAGCATCATCACCTCTTTTTTCTGCTGACCTTTCCTTTCCCTATGCAGCCAAACATGGTTTCACCAGTGGTAGGTCTTGTCAGACGAACCTCAATTGCTTTGAATGGGTGGCTAGAGTTAGATCAGGGAAAGCACTAAATATTTGTTCCATGTAAAGCCCCTTTCTCTATTTTGGGCATTTCATCGTTTTATGTAAACCGGAGTGATTTGTATTTCTTACAAGAACTTCGGTATATAAAAATTAAAAATAAATAAATATAGTGTACTTCTATTTCAGCTAGGCCTTTAAAATAGTTATACCTAAGCAACTTATAAACAAACAGGAGCCCTGGTATGGGCCCTAAAGTGACCAACTCAACAAGAAAATGTTGAGAGGGAGGCAACAAAGGATAGTAAAAGGGGTTACCAGGGTGAGCAATAACCGTAAGATTTTGTGAACACTTTGGGTATTCTGGAAAGGCTAAAAAGGAGAACATGATACTAGTAAATTTGCTAGCTATACTGAATCACAAGCTTCCTGTAACTTTGTGAACTGGAATGTGTGTAGGCATCTTTGAAGTCTAGAGTAGTTAGCCAATTGTTGAACTCTAAATGAGGAAAAATGGTGCCTAAATAGTTTTTCCTGAATTTTTCTCTTTCTCCAGGTGTTTAAGATCTCTCAGATCCAGGGATGGGACAGGGACCACCTGTTTTCTTTAGCATGAGAAAGTATTTGGATTAGAATCTTGTGATCTTTTGTGATACTAGGGCAGGTTCTACTGCATTTGCAGCCAGGAGGGCTAACAACTCTTTGCTGGAGTAGCTGCAACTGCTCTGCATTGATGGAACAATTGATGGAAGACTGGGGGAGAAGATTTGCATCTGAAATGGTATCCCTGCTGTATGATCTTTAATGCACGACAGTCTGTTGTCAAAGACCATGGTAGCCTGAAGTGTTGGAGTCTTTTCCCCTCCCCACTGGAAGGTTGTTTGATATTGTACTGAAAAGCTAGGATTAGATTTTGGATGGGTTTTTGGACAGATTTGGGTTGAGCTGTCCTTAATGTGTGTCCTGCTCTGATGCTGCTGCATGGGTGAGGCCACTGAAATGAATGGATTTGGTACTTTTGTTGAATAATGGTACTATGTCCTGCAGTACAAAGGATGACTTTCCCTGTTTGTACGTGGCTACTTAGTTGTAGCTGCTGACAGGGTAAGGAGAGTGGAACAGTGATCTTTTATAAAGATCCATTGTTTTGTTTTGCATTCTCACCAGATTATCATGTTTTTCTTCCCCTTTCTTCTTCCCCTTTCATATCCAAGTTATTTTTCCATGTTTTTTGTAACTTTCTCACATCCAAAATATTGTTATTATATTTGTTAAGTTTCATACTATATTTGTTCTTGTATTGGGAAATGTTCTTTACTTTGTTACTCTCTGCCTTTACTCACATTGTTAATTGTAAACTGGGTTGATGTGATTCCTATCATGAAACTCGGTATAATAAAAATAACAAATAAATAAATAAATAAATAAAATAAATAAATGTGTGTGAAGCATCAGCAAATTTTTTGTGAACACCTTCACAAAGATCTGAAGCTCACAACCATGCTAGCTTTCTCGCTCCAATAGCAACTGTTGATGTTATGGTAAGCATCATAAATTAATCGAATTAAAGCCATCCCACATGAGTAATATGATGCATATAATCTGAAGAAAGCTGAGTCACATCTTAAGTTTCTGTAAGGAGTTATACATATATTGTACCATATGAAACTGATGAGCAACTTTTGCAGACACTAGCACAGTTGATCGAAAAGTCTTTGATACATTATCCAGTAACTTAGCATCTTTTCCCAGAGGGATGCTACAATGCATCTTAGAATGCTCTACTTTTTTTCAAGGCCGATTCCACTTCTACGTGAGGCAGCTGCACATTTTGATGACCAGGACAAGGCTGAACTCTGTATCAAACATTCTTGCTATGAAATGTAGACAAGGACATTTGCCTACATCTTGTTCAGAGCTCCTGTAGCACTCAGAATTGGAACTACTACTACTTGTTCTGGAGCTTGAATATATATTTTAGAACAAGTATATCCTCTCTAGAAACATTCCCTATAAGCTATGCATACGCAAACAGGGTGTGAAATAAGTGCACACAGAAAAACAGCACACAAAATAAAAGGAAAAAATAGACTGGTGTTTCAAAGAGCACTGCACACAGCCCATAAAACGTTAGCGGGAACGTTGTACTCTAGGTACTGTTGCTTCCTATAAAGTGAATGGAATTGCCTTGGCCATTTTTTTGGACAAATGTAGGACATGACATCCTCCAGCAGAGATATACTTCTGGGAGGTTGTGGATTGGGGGGGGGGGGGGGGTCTGATGGAAGACCAGTGGCCTTGTCACTATCAAAATGGTATGACAGAAGTGTATGATGATTTGACCCTTCTTGTGAGAGTCAGATATAGGTGGGTCTTCTGGGCTTGTTCTATCCTTTGAGGAAAGGGAACTGACTGACCCAGTTTGTATTTCTTCTTGCTTGCAAGATATTCTAAATAGGAGACATTTGTTTCAGTTGCGAAGGAAGCAGAGAAGAATCTGTTACATTAGTAAAATAGTTATGGTGAATTCAAGCCACATTTTCCTCACAAAAAGGGTGATGCTCTTATGGGAGGAGGAAGATCAATGGAAGAGCTATCAGATTCTGGTACTAGCATTGGCACAGATTATTCCGTAGGCATGAATACAGAATGAACTGTCTTGTCTTTTCAGCATCAACATTTGTATCTAAGCTCCAAGAAGTTGATAGTGCTCAGAAGGATGCCAACTACTTGTTGACAGATAATTTCTTGTACTGAAAATGGATGGTGCCGAAGCGCCTTAATGTGCTGTCTTAGCTCCTGTATGTCTCCAATGTTGAGGAGCACAACTTGTCCCTCTTTGCTGGAGAGAGAAAGGAGCCCGTGCCTAGACTTTACTGAATCATGGCGCCTAGCATGAGAGGACGTCAGCTTTTTTTTTTTATTTAGGCATTGGACCTTCAACTGTAGATGGTTTCCTCTTTACTGCTGTGGAGGTGGCCTGAAGAGAGTTTAAAAGTTCTGAGCTTCTGGATCTCTTAGCCCTGAGGGACATATGGGCACAGGCAGCTTAATTAGGTACATCGTAGGATGGCCCGAGGCAGCTTTTGAAACCCATTGTGAGCAGAACAGAGGCTAGGATTAACTCAATTTTTGAAAGAAAATAATTCTCTTTGGAGACTCCCTAAAACCCCCCCCCCCCCCCAAAAACCACAAACTCAAAAGGCAAAAAATTTGACAAGCGGCTGAAGGAGAGTGCACAAAAATCAGTTTAGCACAAGTGGAAGAAGAAGAAGGAAAAAAAAAAAAAGACCAAGGAGACTTGCCCAGAGAGCTTTTCCATCTCTGTGTCAGATGGCAACATCTACTTGCATAGCTAATTTGGATCCTGCTTATCTAAGGAGAAATTATTTAACAATGGAACGCAGAAGTCTTTCATATTAGGGTATGGTAAGTTTCGTTTTCCATGATCTAGCTACAAGAAGCTGGGGTGCACTCTCAAAGAAAACGTTTGTTTTTATACCACAGTTTTGCAGAATGAGCCTGTTTACCAGAGACACACAGGAAAAGGCTGGAACAACACTCCAGGCCAGTGCTCATTGGCTCTCTCCATAGCACAGATCCTGAGTTTGTCTTCCCTGTTACACTGCATTTGAAATAGCGTCAGTGTATTACAGGTGCTACAGGTAGAGGGTGAAATGCATGGCTTTGGGCCATGTCACAAACTGCCACCTCACCTACTTTCTATTTTTAACCCAGTTTCAATAAAACTTGTGGATGTAAAGTGGGTGCACCAAACTTGCAGATCATGATAAAGGCAGTAAAATATCTTCTCCATTTTGTGTGACCTTTCTACAAAGGCCCTTACAAATTGCTGTCATCACAGCCAATAATGAAATTAAAAAGGCAACTCATCTTCCATTTTTTAAATTAGATTCCACCAATTTTAATGTTAAATGCAATTCCATGTGACCTTTTTTTTTTTTTTTTTACTCTGTCCTCTTCACTTTGGTCTTTGCATTCTTTTTAATGTGAAAACAGCATCAGGTTAGGAGAGACTTATAAGGCTCTATTAACACAAGTTGTCAACGCATACTTGCATCCTGGTCCTGCGCCGTAAAGAAGATGTGAGGCGACATCTCCCACAAGAAGTTAAAGAACCCACTCACAACACCTTTCAATCGCCAACATAGCTGGCCAGTGCCCTCTCCTGGAGCCTCCAAGAACTTCAGCCTCTGGGAATCTAGGGTCTGTGCACAATGCTTCACAAAATTGCTAATACATTTTAAAGAGTTCAGAAAGCTGTTGGAGAGTCTGCAGGCATAGACAGTTCCAAAATGCTCACATTATAACATAATAGATGGCAAACAAACACTGATCAGCCCATCCTAGTTTTTGTTTTGGTCACCAAGAGCAAGATCACAGCGTCTTACCTGAGGTAGTACGATGGTTCTGGAGTTATCAGCCCAAACTACTTCCACCTTACTGTTGATATCTACACGGGCCACCTGTCCAACCAATGGCTGTGAAAGGAAGAACAGCCAGTAGAAGGATAGCACAATCAGCAACTGTTGTTCACTAATTTAATCCTTTGTAGGGAATATATACAAAATTAAAAAAAAAGTGCAAGCTACTAAACACACATAAGAACATGCCAGGTCAGACCAAAGGTCCATCAAGCCCGGCATCCTGTTTCCAACAGTGGCCAATCCAGGCCATAAGAATCTGGCAAGTACCTAAAAACTAAGTCTATTCCATGTTACCGTTGCTAGTAATAGCAGTGGCTATTTTCTAAGTCAACTTAATTAATAGCAGGTAATTGACTTCTCCTCCAAGAACTTATCCAAACCTTTCTTAAACACAGCTATAACTGCACTAACCAACATCCTCTGGCAACAAATTCCAGAGTTTAATTGTGCGTTGAGTGAAAAAGAACTTTCTCCGATTAGTTTTAAATGTGACACTTGCTAACTTCATGGAGTGCCCCCTAGTCTATTATCTGAAAGAGTAAATAATCGATTCCCATCTAACCAGTTCTAGACCTCTCATGATTTTAAACACCTCTATCATATCCCCCCCTCAGCCGTCTCTTCTCAAAGCTGAAAAGTCCCAACCTCTTTAGTCTTTCCTCAAATACCTGCCAGTGTTATTTGTCATTCGGCAAATAGTCTACTTTTGACTTCCGCTCTACTAGTTGATGTTACAATCATCATGATTCTACAATCAATATGGTTCATACTCATTAAAAAAGGAAACCGAACAGCTATTTTATGTACCTTAGAGAAAGATTAAGCTGGGAATGATGGAATTTAAACCTGGGATATGCAGAGCTATCCCTTTCATCTATTTTTTCTTCTGCCACAAAAACCCTCTAAATTCCACCCCAAATTCAGAGCTCAAAATGTTTTTTCTGCACAAACTTCCATTGCTATTACTGCAGCTGACCTTTTCTCCATCATTTTATTCAAGTTTGGCAAACACGCTAATCCCAGTTAGATCCCAGTTGTCAGATTTATTCAGCTGGTGCCACTGATACTTCGATGACCCCAGTGAACCAGTGCATCAGACTTCCTGTAGCTCTAAGGCTCCCTATTAGAACTTTCAACACAATCCAAAACATACTTAAGTCAACACAATATCTTACTGTGACCCTGAAACAAGCTGCCAAGAAATCTTACATAAAAAATCCATGGGCATTTGCATGAGAGAAGTTCAACACTACATTACAGAATTTGGAATTGCAGGTCTAAGGGGAGCATCTACTGGCTATTTTCGGAATTTCAACATAAGTGAGGTTTAGGAAGATGAGAAATTATTTTCCTCAAAACATCTACTGCCCCTTCCAGACTTCCTTCATTTTATCCATTAACCCTCTACATTACTCACTCACTCCTATTTTCCCTCGACCCCTCTCTCTCTCTAGATGTCGAGAATGCTGCCTTTGTCTGGCTTAAAGTGCACAAATTGGGATTACAATATAAATTTGTCTCCCACACAAAAATACATGTTAAATAGAACGAGAAACATGCATCTCCTTCCTCACAACCTTCCAGATCCAGCACTATCAGAAGAAAGTAGAGTTGCTTATCTGTAACAGGTGTTCTCCCAGGACAGCAGGATGTAGTCCTCACATAGGGGTTACGTCATCAGACGGAGCCCTGTCAAGGAATTTTTTGTCAAAGTTTCTAGAACTTTTGACTGGCACACTGAGCATGCCCAGCATGCCACAATCCCTGTAGCCACAGGGGTCTCCCCTTCAGTCTTGTTTGTAGCAAAAGGTGCGAGCGAAAAAATAAAATAAAAAAATGGTTTCGGACTCAACTCCGCGGGGTGGCGGGTGGATTTTGTGAGGACTACATCCTGCTGTCCTGGAAGAACACCTGTTACAGGTAAGCAACTCTGCTTTCTCCCAGGACAAGCAGGATGGTAGTCCTCACATATGGGTGATTAGCAAGCTACAGGCTGACTCATTTATTTGGACCAACAGCATACAACTTGTGCAACAGGCACAACTGGTGTACTGTTGGGAAAAATGAGGGAGCCTGAAAATCACAGCAGATGGATGTGGAAGGAGTTGGGATTATACTGGAAATAAGTTCTTCAAGACGGATTGGCCAAAGTTAGTCTTGGTGTCCTTCCTTGTCCAGGCAGTAATGTGCTGCAAATGTGTGGAGAGAGCTCCATGTTGCAGCTTTACAGATGTCAGCAATCTGTAGTGAACGATAGTGTGCTACTGACATTGCTATGGCTCTTACTGAGTGTGCCTTCACTCACCCCTGGAGAGGAAGGCCTGCTTTCTTATAGCAGAATTCGATACAGTCTGCTAGCCATTTGGAGAGAGTTTGTTTGCCCATTGCAACTCCCGGTTTGTTTTTATCGAAAGAAACAAAGAGTTGGGTGGATTTCCTATGGACTGCAGTGCAGCCTAGGTAAAATGCAAGTGCACGTTTACAGACCAAGGTGTGTAAAACTCTCTCGCCCTGGTGAGAGTGAGGTCTTGGGAAAAAGGTGGGCAAGACAAACTGATTCAGGTGAAAGTCGGTTACCACCTTGGGAAGGAACTTAGGGTGAGTATGGAGGACCACTCGGTCATGGAGGAATCTTGTATAGGGCTTGGAACTCACTGACCCTTCGAGCAGATGTAATGGCTACTAGGAAAAGAACTTTCCATGTAAGAAATTTAACATCACAGGAGTGCAAAGGCTCAAACAGGGAACACATGAGTCTTGCAAGAACTACGTTTAGGTCCCATTCAGTAACTGGTGGTCGTAGAAGGGGCTTAAGTTGTAGTAGGCCCCTCATAAACCGACTCACAAGGGGTTGCGCTTTTATTGGAGCATCCCCTACTCCCTTGTGGTATGCTGAGATGGCACTGAGGTGTACCCATACCGAGGAAGTCTGGAGACCAGAGTCTGAAAGGTGCCAGAGAGAGTCTAATAGAGATAGAGTGGGGTAGGAAAAGGGGTCGATACCTTTTTGCGTGCACCACCTGGTAAACGTATACCACTTAGAAAGATAAGATTTCCGTGTGGAAGGCTTTCTTGAAACTACAAGCACTTGAGAAACCTTAGTTGAAAGATTGAGCGGTTGTAGTAGCAGGCTTTCAACATCCAGGCTGTGAGGGATAGGGTCTGAAGGTTCGGGTGGTGTAACATACCATGGTTTTGAGTTATGAGATTGGGCGCTGTGCCCAGGCGAATGGGTTCTCGGATGGAGAGGTCGAGAAGCATGGGAAACCACACATGTCAAGGCCAGTACGGGGCTATGAGTATCATTGATCCCCTGTCCTGTTGTAGCTTCACGAGAGTTTTGGCTATTGGTGGTATCAGAGGATACGTATATAGGAGGCCTGTGTTCCAGGGGCGAGCGAAGGCGTCCATGGCTAACGTGTTTTGTTGTCTGTGAAGGGAGCAGAATCTGTTCACTTTGTGATTCAGTTTGGATGCAAAGAGGTCGATGGTTGGTTGACCCCAGTGTTGGAAGATTTTGCTCGCTACACAGGGATCCAGAGACCACTCGTGGGGATGGAAACATCAACTGAGGCGATCTGCTAGTACATTCTGTATGCCCGCCAGGTAAGTGGCCCGGAGATGCATGGAGTGTGCAAGGGCCCAGGCACAGATCTGCGCAGCTTCCTGGCAGAGCAGATAAGAGCCTGTTCCTCCCTGTTTGTTCAAGTACCACATGGCAACTGTGTTGTCTGTCTGTATGAGAACTGTCTTGTGTGAAAGGCAGTCCTTGAACGCATATAGAGCTTAACGTATGGCTCGAAGCTCTAAGAAGTTGATTTGGAACTTTGCTTCGAGTTGTGTCAAAGTACCCTGAGTTTGAAGGTTGTTCACATGAGCTCCCCAACCCAAGTTGGATGCGTCCGTGGTTAAGGTCACTTGTGGAACTGGTTGCTGGAAGTGTAGACCTGTCAGCAAGTTGGCTTTGTTTGTCCACCAGAAAAGTGACAGGTGCAGCTGGTCAGTTACATGAATCAGGGATGAAAGAGGCTGAGTGGTTTGGAGCCACTGAGATTTCAAAGTCCATTGAGTTATTCTCATGGCTAGCCTGGCCATAGGAGTGACGTGGACCATGGAAGCCATGTGGCCCAGCAACGTGAGGAATTGATGGGCTGAGGCTGTTTTGTATGTGCGCAGAGATGTAGCCAGTTTGGAGAGTATGTCTGCGCGGTCATTGGGCATGAAGGCATTTGTGACTGTGGTGTCCAAATCTGCTTCAATGAAAGTAAGGAGGTGAGATGGATCCAAGTAGGATTTTTGGTAATTTATCAGAAATCCTAGTGAGTGTAGTAGATTCATAATGAGCTGTAGAGAGTTGAGCGCTCCTTGCTTGGAGCGACTCTATTAGCCAGTCATCCAGGTAAGGAAACACATGGACGGTGTTTCTGCGTAGATGGGCGGCAGCCATTGCTAGGCATTTTGTGAACACTCGAGGCGCTGAGGCCAGACCGAATGGCAGAACTCTGTAGTGTAAATGTCTGTGACCCCCTACGAAGTGCAGGTATTTGCTGTGATGTGGGGATATGGCGATATGTGCGTATGCGTCCTGAAGGTCCAGAGAACATAGCCAATCTCCTTGCTGTATTAGGGGAAGCATGGTGCCGAGAGACACCATCCTGAATTTTTTTTTTTGTATTTAAAGCTTTTATTGGCAAAAAGGTCTATGCATATAAAACAATATACATGCAGGAGAAACAGTGCCAAACAGTTTTCTATGCTAGTCCCACAACCTACCCTCCCCACCCCCCACCAAACATGCGAATTTAATGCGAAATTGAAATAAAGAAACAATAATGGCAAGATCAAATATTACTGTAGTCCTCCGCTAGGTGACTGAAAACGAAAGGAGATGAAAAGATGAAAGTGTCATGGCAAAACTACAAGGGGGTAAGTTCCATCATATATTTAGAAGGCATGTAGCCACAGGGATGAAAACTAACAAGGCTAAGATAGTCAATCTTGTGGCTTAAATGTTGCAATGGGCATGAATGTCAAGGGTTCTGACAACATCATTGGGAGGAGGTGTAGGATCGATACCAAGAATTAAAAGGAGTCCAGACGGAATGAAAGGCTTGTGGTGTCGACTAGCAGTGATGTGTTCTAGCACTTGTATCTGATGCAGGCGTTGTATAAGAACTTGCAGAGTCGGAAGACTAGCGCTCCTCCAGTGGCAAGCCAGAGCTATTTGGGCCACAATGTGTATTTGTTGGCAAAGGCGCTGGGAATGTGTAGTTAAGTCATCTATAGGTTTCCCCAGAAGAGCATGGGCAGGGGATATGTGGACTGGTTGTCCCACAATTTGAATAAGCCAGTCCACCACTTGTGACCAATAAGGAATGACAATGGGGCAAGTCCACCATATGTGTAAGTAAGTACCCTCCTGACCACATTGTCGCCAACAAGCACTCAATATATGAGGGAACATTTGGTGGACTCTAGTAGGTACGTAGTGCCAGCGGTCAAGGAGCGTTAAACATTGTTCTTGTAAGTGAGTGAGCTGACAGGGAGCATTTTTGTGCTATTAAAAATAAGTCTGTCCAGTCTTCATTGTTCATTGATAAACTTAACTCCTTTTCCCAGGAGATCAAACAAGCTTGGTAGATTGTGGACCTTGAAGTTTATATATTTTAGAGATTGCTCCCGGGACTGTCCGGCAGTGTGTACAGTATACTTCAATCACAAATCTTACCCCAAAACCAATGTATTCCAGTTACCTCAATGTGTATCCACAACTCTAAAACAGTGAGTCAACTGGTCGATATCACTTTGACACAATTCTCTAGCCAAACTGCATATGTAGGCCCCTTACTCTAAGGGTCTGTATTTGACCACAGGCTCTAATACGGTATAGGGTCACTTTGCTTTTTATTACAACAACTTTTTTATAATTTTTTGTCCATTTAATAAAATCTTTGTCCCCAACGTGCTGCTGAAAAACCTAATTCTTAATTCAAAGTTGGTGAACTTTGGCTCACAGTTCACTATATTGCAAGATACAAGAAGAACTTTAATACTCATCCAGTAAGAATTCCAATCCAGACACGATCGTGTTTCGGACAGAGTCCTGCCTCAGGGGATTCACTTCAGTATCCGCACAGCAACCATCCAAGATCATCCTCTGTAATTCAGCTCTTTAATTTCTGGCTTCTATGTTCTTTTTCGTTCTGCGCGGTCTCACTTGAGACGCGCTCACTCCTACCGAATCGGTCTCCAGGTGTTGCAAGGTTGCCAGAAGAGGGCAGTTATTGGCGTAGCTCCAAGAAGGTCCTGTTCAATGATTTGCCAGAGAGGAGGTTGCAAACTGCAATTGTGGATCTGTAGAATCGCCTTCAGTTGGGCTGCAGCATAATATCATTCCAGATTTGGAACACTCAACCCCCCCCCATGAGCCTTTGAACGATAAAGAACCACTCGCACTACCCTGGGCAGTCTTTTCCTCCAAATGAAAGTGAATAGTTTCCGCTGGGTGGTCCTCAAAATGCTGGCTGAGAGGGAGATAGGTAGTGCTATAAATAGGTATAACAGTCTGGGGAGAATATTCATTTTAATAATGGCTATGCGGCCTAGCCAGGCAGGGTTGGTAGGTCACCGTACCAACCCTGCAAATAGTCGTCGATGGATTTGAATAATGGGATATAATTCAGGTGGTATAGCTTGTCCACATCAGCGTTGAGGTAAATTCCCAGGTACTTTAAAGGTTTAGTCACCCAGTGAAATGGAAGTGTGGATTGTATGCAGCAAACCTCCTGATCGGGAACATTAACGTTGAGGATCTCGGACTTCTCTAGATTCACTCGGAAACCGGAGACTGAGCCAAATTGCTAGATAGCATCTAATAATGTTGCAGGGACTGAATTTTTCTTTTTGAAGGAATTTGTTGAGATTATGCAGGTCTAGGATGGGGTGGAGACTGCCCCATTTTTTTGGAATCAGAAAATAACGTGAGTAGAGCCCTCTGCCTCTCTGCGCCAGGGGGACGGCTTCCACAGCCCTGGTTCGCAGAAGGGTGGAAAGTTCTGAATCTAGAAGCAATGTGTGGTCTTTTCAGGCCCACAGTGAATTGGGTGGAGAGTCCGGGGGTACTGTGAGGAAGTTTAAATGGTATCCCTGGGCTATGATGGATATTATCCACTGATCTGATGTTATGAGGCGCCAACTGTGTTGGAAGTGGTGCAGACGGCCTCCTACAGGTATTCCTAGGCTTGGGTTCATTGGCGACTGGCCACTGTTCTCTGAAAACGCATCAAAATCCGGAGGCTGGGCCAGCTTGTGGGGCTGGTTGTGCTCTGGGTGCTATGGGCTGGTGTGTATGTCTCCTTTGAGGGGCTCTAGCTGGTCTCGCTTGAGATGCAGGAGGATAGTACTTGTGTGAGCGGTAGAATGGTCTTCTAGGGCCCCTTCTCATGCTTTTGCGGGATGAGGAGAGCGCATCCATAGTGACTGTAGACAATTGACGTAGGATCTCGTGGTGATCTTTCAACTGAGCCACTGCATCCTACATTTTATCTCTGAAGAGATTGTCTCCAGTGCACGGGAGATCAGCGAATTTATCTTGGACCTCAAAGTCTTAAATCAGAAGCTTTCAGCCAAGCCCATCTTCTAGCACTGATTCCTGTTGCTGATAACTGGGAAGCAGTCTCGAAGGAGTCATATGCCGCTCTTACTTCATGCTTCCCTGCTTTGAACCCCTTCTGGATAATGGTAGTCAAGCTTTCTTGCTGCTGTTGAGGCAAGGAGTCCACAAAATCTTGGACTTGCTTCCATAGATTTTTGGTTCTGGGTCATATATAGTTGGTAGGAAGCTATATGGGATACCAACATAGAGCCTTGGAAGATTTTCAGACCCAGTCTATCCAGAAACTTCTGGTCTTTACCAGGGGGAACTGAGGAATGCGGACACAATCGCTTGGCCACCTTCTGTGCGGATTCAACCACAACAGATTGATGAGGAAGTTGTGGTTTTTGAAAACCTGGGGTATGTTGTACCAGGTATGTTGCATCTGCTTCCTGTTGACTGGTGGGACAGTGCCAGGATGCTCCCATAGGCTGTGAAGGAGATCCAACAGGACTTCATGCACTGGAATGGCCATAATTTCCTTGGGGGCATCAACGAACAGTAAAACCGCCAAGGTCTTGTGACGGGTGTCCTCTTCTGTCACCAGGTTGAAGGAAATAGTTTCAGACATTTCCTTGATAAAGTTGGCAAAGGAAAGGTCTTCAGGAGGAGAAGGCTCTGAGAGCAAGTCCTCTGATGTGGATGTATGCGTGTCCACATCCTCCCATGGATCATAGGGAGTTCCTAAAAGAGGGAAAATGTCTAACATTCCAGGGCACGTAGGCATCGATGGAGGGTGTACTGGCATCGATGGAATAGAGGGGAACGGAGGACATTTAGGTCTTGAGAGCCCCGATGGACCTGGAAGCAGTTCCGGCATTGATGGACCTGGAGTCTGACTAGAAGTTGTGTCGTCTTCCTCCGAGGAGCCTGGGACAGGTATTGGGAGCTATGGAGGTCTCGATGGCCGACTCGGTGCCGATGGAATGAGCTGAGTCGGAAAAGCACCGATGAGGGTATTGAGTCGGTCCAGCAACGGTGCAAACATTGATGGTTCCGTGGTCGGTGCCAGTATGGGGGCCGGCATTGATGGCAGTTGCAGGCTTCGGAAGGCATCGAGGACTGCCTGGTGTACAAGGACGTCCAGTTCCTCCCTGAAAGCTAGTGTGGATAGCGCAGTTACAGGGGGAGGCAGACTAGGAGTTACTGGCCCTTCCACAGGAATTTGTAGAGGCTCAGTACCCGGCACTGATGTTGGACGACAACGCCTTGGGGTCTCTGGTGCAGAGGAGGATGGGGGGCTCCTTTCCCCAGGCCCTCTTCGCAGGTGGCTCAATAGCCATCGATGCTGGTACCAGGTGTGGACTCACGTTGGTGTCGGTGATGATGTTTCTCCCTCGGTGCTCAGTCCTGTCTTTCCCCAGCACAGAGGATATGCTATCGATGTCCTGGATGGCGTCTGTGATAGACGGTCACCATCCCCCTGCTGCTCCCAGCAAGGTTTGTGGGTGGATGACTGGGCAGAAGTTGATGGGAGTTAGTTTTAATTTAAAAAGCGACTCCATCTTGTCAAGATGAGCTCGTCTGCCTTTTGGAGTCATTTGGGCGCAGTCGGGACACCGGCAGACATCGTGCGATGAGCCCAGGCACAGGACACAGTGTGAGGGTCCGTGATGGACATTGTTCACGGACACTCTGGATACTTTCTGAACCCGGTCGCCATGCCGAAAAAAAGGGCGCGAAACGGTCTGTGACCTGCGGGAACAGATTGGTAAGGCGGCAGGAACCAACCGGAGACACGGGAAAAGTACTCACCGAGCATCAGAGGGAACGGAGCGCGATGGGAGAATCCTGTTAGGGAACTTTTAAAGAAGTAAACTTCACATTTTTCCGTGAGGAAAAAAGGTGAGAGAAATCTCACAAAGCTCCTAACCTGCGAGGCAAACTGCAGCATGGAAAAAAAGACTGAAGGGAGACCCCTGTGGCTACAGGGATTATGGCATGCTCAGTGTGCCAGTCAAAGTTCTAGAAATTTTGACAAAAGTATTCCGTGACAGGGCTCAGGTCTGATGACGCCACCCATATGTGAGGACGGACATCCTGCTTGTCCTGGGAGAAACTCCCGATTTATCATCCTAAATCTTTCCCTATAAATGTGGGGTATTTCTAGCCAACACCATACTGCAACGAGAACCCAGCTCAATGTGTTACACTATTAAAAAATACAAAAAAACAGCTGAAGTAATCACCTCAGTTGCAGCTTCCTCTTCTGTATCCCCAATTCGGATGACAATGTCTGTGGTTCGGAAGTGGAAGTCTGGGTGGTCAGCAATGTCGTACACACTAACATCATCCTCTTCTCCAATCAACTATCAGTTAAAAAGTTTTGAAATAGATCACTCATGATGTCCTAAGGTTTTCTATTATAACTGTACAATATATATCTGGTGGGGTGGAAATCCATATTGCATTCATAGCTAATAAGATTGGTGTCTGGAAACTTTTTTTTTTTTTTTTTTTTTTTTTTTTTAGAGGGGGAGGGAAAGATGTTTATAGAGCACTTCTCACCTCTACATCATCCCCATTGTGCTTCAGCATGAACCATTTAATCACACAGGTACGGCCAACATGATCACCTGACTGTATAACACCATACACCACGTTGCTCTGGGACCCCTGAGCTTTGGCGTGAAAGAAAAAACAAAAATTTAAAATATATCATTTTATTCTGCACTGGAGCTCTCTTCCTATCAGTATTAACATGAACATGCTTTATAATTGCATACAAATTACCACTAGGCCTAGTGACTGACTCCAGTATGCAAGATCATCGCCACTCACTCAAAGCCAGATAAGTCCAAGGCACAGGATGTTGATGTAAATTGTTCTGACAGTGAAGCTACAATTATAACTGGGGACAGTAGACTCCCACCCAGTGCAATAACTATTAGATCCCCATTTTTCCTGCAGTGCAAATTCTCCATAAGGCCTTAAAGTCTATTCTGTTTTTTTACATTACCTCAAGCTTAGATAACTAGGCATAATGCTCAATTCAACAGCTGCCATTTACCCTACTCCACTCCAGCATACCTCTCTTATCTACAACAAAATCTCCTGGGCAGAATTCATTATTGTCCAAGTGACGGACTGGCAATAGTTCATTGGAGCGAATGTTGGTCTCAGTAGTACCATCCTGCCACATCACATCAGCAGAGGTCATGGTGGTGACCACCTCTACAGCAACCCTGAGAAAAACATGCAAACATAAATAAACAAAGCTGGAAATACCTATTTGCCCTTAGACCTTTTTTCTCTTCCCCCCCCCCCCCCCCGTTATATTTATGTTTATCATGAGGAGATTGCTGTAATATTTTCCTATTTTTATAATTATCTTTTGTTAGCAACATAACCTCTGTTTTTCCTTTCAAATATGGCTATTTGAAATAATGTTAAACTTCAATAAAAATAAAGTTTAAAAAAAAAAAAAGCTGGAAATACCTAACACAGAGGTGTGCAAAACCCATGTAGTCTGGTCAATGCCACTCCAAAATACATCCATTTAAAATGAGGAAAAGATTTCAAACACATTGGAAGCAGAGGTGGTGTTCACATAAGCACAGTACCACTAGACATAGGGGGAATCTTATACAGTGCCCAATAAAAGTACCTGTCACCAGGTACAAACTCCCTGGAGATCTTGTTTTTCTTCCTCTTGTGCTTCCTCTTCAAGTTTTTAATGGACAGGGGTATACTCTTCTTGCGTCCAGAACATCCACTCTGGGAGGAGGCTGTGGAGCTGGCAGATGATGTCACTGAACTGGTTTCATCTGTGTCATCAGCAGCCTCATCATCAGCATCCTGCTCCATGGAGTGGATGCCATACTCCTGGGTGCCCAAGGAAATATCGCTGACTGCAGCGGACAGTTCGAGCTGAGCTTTAATAAGGCCACTTTTCTGCTTCCCCTCTACTATGTGCACCCTCTTTGCCCCTTCAATGTTCATTGCGCCTTTGGCAGCCTCCTGTGGAACATCTGGGTTGCTTGGTTCTAGGGTTGATTCTTCTGCGCCACTGATGGCTGGAAGTTTATCACTGACGATTTCGGTACCACCTTCATCAGTAACTTCGTGGGGACATGGCAGTATCTTTACTACTTGTTTCTTGAGTAATCGTTTCACCTGCAGAATGAAAGATAACCCCATCCCCCCACAAAACAATTATAAACATGAATAGACTGATGCGTGCAGATTCCGATCAGCTGCTGTACAAGTTTCTGCTTTCCAGAAACTAATCCACTCCACTAACTTGTCACTGGAATACACCACTTGAAAATATTGACAAAGAAACAAAAAGGGGTAGCAGTGGCAGAGGCAAAGATTTGCTCCAGTGAAAAATTGGCTTCAGTTCTGCCCCTAGTGTTTGCACCACTCCCCAAATGAGGATTTACTTATTGATTGATCTGGAACAATTTGCGTACAGGAGCATGTTCCAAAGCCTCTAAGACCTGAAGGTGGCTAGGTTAGTGTTCATTAACTCACTGTCCCATATGATATGGATAATAGTGAATTATAAAGCAATAGCTATTTTATTAGAAACTTGTTTAAAATTGTAGTACCAAGGGCTTTGTTTTTTTTACTTTTTAGGATTGGCAAAAGTAGGAGGGATCCCTTCTGGTACAGGTGAGAACTAGAATCTCTTAATGCTTTTCCTGGTAAGAATGAGCCAAACTCCATAGTAACATGACAGCAGATACAAACCAGTTTGTCCAGTTGTCTTCATCTCTGCTTTTCTACCTATACATTCCTATACTCAGAATGCTATCCCACCTGGAACCTACCTTTTTAGCAACAGCCCCATCACCAAGGACACAGTTTCTTTCTGGGCATTCACATGTGATCTTTGCAGGTTCAACTTTGGCAGGAAACATATAGAGACACCTCTCCCCAAGCTGCCTCTCTGCATGGTCAAAGCAGCCCAGTCGCCTCACCCTGTCAGAGTGGAAGGAGAAAGAGAGAGAGCCTGGAAACTGTGGTGCAGGTGGCATGACCTCTTCCCTGTATTTGTGACAAGAGATTCAACTTTCCTTGAACACACCAAGATCTCTGAAAGCAAATCAACCACCTGCAGTCACCAACATATATCAGGAAACTTAATGGGGAAGCTGAGCATTTGGAATATCTCCCATTTCTAAAGACCATCAAATGCTGGGCCAGTGCTTCATTTTGAACATCATTTGTTCACAAGTTGGACTCTCTTGATCCACATCTTAACCTGGTCTATAAACTGGGGTCAGAGAAGCAGAAACCTGGAGGCTGGTGGTCATTTGCTCATGTACTGAGGAAAACTGGGGGCAAAACCAGTTGTTTTATGGCTGCTACTGGATTTCTGCCATACTGTTTAAATCTCTGGGATCCAGAGGACTCAAGCTCAAGTCTGGCTTCTGCCACTGACACACAGAGCTTGGGAAATTCACTTTGAACCAGAAGGTACTAAAGACTTTGCCCCACAGGCAGAGTAATTCTATAACTGTGCAGGTAGCTTGTACATGCAGATTTTAGGCAGCATTTTCAAAGCAAACTTGTATGCAGAACTTTGCTTCGAAAATACTCTAGTAACTGGCCTTGCACGTACAGAGATTACACCCTCCTTAGAGGGTGTAACCTATGCAAGTTAATACACACCGTCTTTAAAATAAAAATAAATGCACCTAAGTTTCAATTACAACCCCTGCCCCTTCTCCCCAGAATGCCTTTATAGATTGTGTAAAAGTACACAAGTAATCTGGTTATTCATGCTCTTTGCGCATACAAAGCCCCGGTTTATTCTGCAAGAGCCATTTAAGCTCATAAAACTGGATTTTGTGCACATAAATGGCTTTGAAAATCAACACCTTGATGTCTAAGGGAAAACAATACATCTGGCCCTTAATTGCCTGTGGCCTACCCAATTCGGAGGATATGTTTAGGATATCAAATGCAGAAATAAATAAATCCTTGCCAGGAGCAACAATGTGGTGGAAAACCCTACACTGATAAGATACCACCAGAGAGGGACAACTGCTGATTTTAAAACATCTGCCTTAGAGGCACTCAATGTAGTGTGCTATACACAAGTCCTATCAACATCTCGACAGACCATATACAAGGAGGGTGTGATTCCAGGACAGATGGATATACATTTGATCTCTAACCTGGACAAGTTCTCCTGTGTGATAATGGAAGGTGGGGGGCTCACACACTCTGTTCCCCCAAGGCAAAAGCTTTTAGTGATCCATGTTATCTTCAGTTCTGTCACTTGTACCTAGAATTAGATACCATAAAGAAACATGTATAGTGTGCACATAGAGTTGGTGTGCACTTACAGAACCATCTACCAGGCTTGTCTGTTTTATAGGTAGTGATATAAGGAAAACATTGCTTACATTTACAAGACAGGTTAAATCAGGCTAGGAATTTCAACATGTGGTACTTCCAGGTTAAAAAGAGAATATGTAATATAAAAATAAGTGCTCAGGGTCATACAGTATGGAATTGGAATAAGCTGAACATCTGGCAGACACATGGAGTGGTTTCCATAGGGATGTGAATCGTTTTTTGACGATTTAAAATATCGTCCGATATATTTTAAATCGTCAAAAATCGTTAGGGCCACGATACAATACCAATTCCCCCGATTTATCGTCAAAAAATCGTAAATCGGGGGAAGGGGGAGGGCAGGAAAACCGGCACACTAAAACACCCTAAAACCCACCCCCGACCCTTTAAATTAAATCCCCCCCCCTCCCGAACCCCCCCCCCCAAATGCCTTAAATTACCTGGGGGTCCAGCGGCACACTAAAACACGGCACACTAAAACCCCCTAAAACCCACCCCGACCCTTTAAATTAAATCCCCCCCCTCCCGAACCCCCCCTCAAATGCCTTAAATTACCTGGGGGTCCGTAGCGGCGGTCCATAGCTTAAATTACCTCCGTAGCGGCGGTCCGTAGCTAAATCGGGGGAAGGGGGAGAGCAGGAAAACCGGCACACTAAATCATGTAGTCTTCAGCCGGCGCCATTTTGCAAAATGGCCGCCGCAAAATGGCGGCGGCCATAGACCAAAACGATTCGACGCAGGAGGGCGTTCCGGACCCCCGCTGGACTTTTGGCAAGTCTTGTGGGGGTCAGGAGGCCCCCTCAAGCTGGCCAAAAGTTCCTGGGGGTCCAGCGGGGGTCAAGGAGCGATTTCCTGCCGCGAATCGTTTTCCGTACGGAAAATGGCCTCCTGCAGTCGATCTCCTGCCGGCGCCATTTTCCGTACGGAAAACGATTCGCGGCAGGAAATCGCTCCTTGACCCCCGCTGGACCCCCAGGAACTTTTGGCCAGCTTGGGGGGGCCTCCTGACCCCCACAAGACTTGCCAAAAGTCCAGCGGGGGTCCGGAACGACCTCCTGCGTCGAATCGTTTTGGTCTATGGCCGCCGCCATTTTGCGGCGGCCATTTTGCAAAATGGCGCCGGCTGAAGACTACACGATTTAGTGTGCCAGTTTTCCTGCTCTCCCCCTTCCCCCGATTTAGCTACGGACCGCCGCTACGGAGGTAATTTAAGCTATGGACCGCCGCTACGGACCCCCAGGTAATTTAAGGCATTTGGGGGGGGGGGATTTAATTTAAAGGGTCGGGGTGGGTTTTAGGGGGTTTTAGTTGCCATGTTTTATTGTGCCGCTGGACCCCCAGGTAATTTAAGGCATTTGGGGGGGGGGTTTCGGGAGGGTGGGGGATTTAATTTAAAGGGTCGGGGGTGGGTTTTAGGGGGTTTTAGTGTGCCGGCTCACGATTTTAACGATTTTCACGATACTTTACACACCCAAACGGCAACAATACGATTCCCTCCCCCTCCCAGCCGAAATCGATCGTTAAGACGATCGAGGACACGATTCACATCTCTAGTTTCCAACATTTCTGGAGCTTGTTCTTGAAGATTTGAATCTTTTAGCTTAATTCTCCACTTAGACTCAAAAAGTTAGTTTACAAGAAAGGGTTAAACCTCTCACTTCCTTTTCTACAAGGCCTTGTTGCTGAGAAGTGCATTTGGGCCAGCAAGCACTAACCTTTCCCTTTCCTACACTGTGAAGACATCTACCATCATTGGAGGGATAGGAAAGATTAAGTATATTTTATAATGGATGTGCACTTGGTTAATTTACTAACACAAGCTGTAAAGGTGGCCAGCCATGATGGCTAAAGTATACCCAGATGCACAGGCTTTCAGTATCTCTGCCTGCTGATCCTTACCTCTTCCACCACCACTCGGAACTTGCTTTTTGTACTAAGGACTGGTTTCACCCCCGATAACCACTGCACACTGGAGAACACTTTGGACGGTCCAATAAGCACTTGCCCAGGATAAAAGCCATAGGAATCATCAAAGAAGAGTCCCTAAACAATTCAGCATGAAGAAGAGCAGTGATGTTAATAGTACAGAAATGAAGCCAGTCACCTACTTGCTAAACTCAGACTTTATTAGAAATCCACGCAAGTTATAGAAATCACACTATTATTCAGACTTCTATAGATAAATACAAACCTGAGTTTCTCATCCTTCAAAGGAAAATTAGTTTCTTACCTGATAATTTTCGTTCCTGTAGTACCACGGATCAGTCCAGACTCCTGGGTTTTGGCCCCCCCCCCAGCAGATGGAGACAGAAGTTTTCAAAACAAAACTCCACCTTATATAGGATAATGCCACCTACTGTCCGGCAGTATTACTCAATGTCAAAGCAGAATGTCTCTAAAAAAAAAACCCACCATAAATATGTACAATAACCCTTCAACAAGAAAAATAAATAAGCAGTTCATTTAACCCTCCTAGGAACTGAACATGTAGAACCACTTGAGGAAGGTAAATCCAATTTCTGCAGATCTGAAAACAAATCAATCAATAACTGAGTGGACTCTCCCTTACTTCCATGCGTTCCCCGGGCGGGACTCTGGACTGATCCGTGGTACTACAGGAACGAAAATTATCAGGTAAGAAACTAATTTCCTTTCCCAGTATGTACCCGGATCAGTCCAGACTCCTGGGATGCACCAGAGCTCTCTTACCTGGGATGGGATCTGGAGAGGCCCGCTCGAAGCACTGCTTCTCCAAAGCCTCCTTCACCTGGTGCCTGAACATCCAGTCTGTAGTGTCTGGCAAAGGTATGCAAAGACATCCAAGTTGCTGCCCTGCAGATCTCCTGCGGTGAGACCATTTGACACTCTGCCCAAGAAGCCGCCTGCGAACAAGTAGAATGAGCCAAAAACCAAACGGTACAGGCTTACCACGCAGCAAATATGCCGAGCCTATAGCCTTTTTCAACCAGCGCAAAATCGTAGCTTTAGATGCCATATTTCCTTGTTTTGGACCAGCCCACAGCACAAAAAGATGGTCCGTCACACGAAACGTGTTAGTAACTTCCAGATAATGCAACAACGCCCGAACATCCAGCTTCTGTAAGTCTTTAGACATAGGGTCTGACTGGTCCAAAACGGGAATCGACGGAAGCTCCACTGACTGATTCCCGTGAAAAGCAGACACCACCTTAGGAAGAAAGGAAGGAACAGTCTGCAAGGACACATCAGAAACCGAAACTCTCAGAAACTGCTCCCTACAGGATAGAGCCTGGAGCTCTAATACCCTGCGAGCAGATGAGATAGCGATAAGGAAAATCACCTTTATCATGAGATCCTTTATTGTAGCCGTTTTCAGAGGCTCAAAGGGCGCCGTACACAGAGCTGAGAGAACCAAGTTCAGATTCCAAGAAGGACAACGGTGCCTGATCGGGGGACGTAAATGTTGCCCCCTTTAGGAAACGAGCCACATTGGGGTGAGCAGCCAACGCCAAGCCTTGAATGGAACCGCGCAAACAACCAAGAGCTGCCACCTGAACCCTCAGGGAACTACACGATAAGCCCTTGGCGAGTCCGGATTGTAAGAAACCTAAAATATCCGACACATAAGACAGAGTAGGAACAATCGCCCGGTCCACGCACCAAGGATCAAAGATTCTCCACATGCGCACATAAGCGAGGTTGGTGGATGTCTTGCCGACTAGAGAAGTGTTGCCACCACAGCGTTCGAATACCCTTTGCGCCTCTCAAAAGCCATGCCGCTAGACAAAAGCGATCGACCTCTTCCAAACACACAGGCCACTGATGGAGAAGGTCCGGGAGCAGTGGCAACTGCAGGGACCCACCACTGCCAGACTGACCAGGTCCACAAACCAAGGCAGTCTCGGCCACTCTGGAGCTACGAGGATGACTTCTGCTGGGTGTATCTCCACTCTCCTGAGCACTTTGCCTATCAGCGGTCAAGGAGGGAAGACGTACAGTAGCATGTTGATTGGCCAGAGCAGCACCAGGGCATCTATCCCTTCTGCTCCTGTTTCTCTGTGGCGACCGAAGCATGGAGCCTTGGCGTTCTGAAACATTGCCATGAGATCCATGCGGGGTACGCCCCATATGAGCTGGAAAGCTTAGTCTGCGAGCTCCCATTCCCCTGGATCGAGGCAGTGCCGACTGAGAAAGTCCGCCTGAACGTTGTCGACTCCTGCTATTTGAGACGCTGCAATACTTACTAAATGCTTCTCCGCCCAGCTGATCAGCTGCCGGGCTTCCATGGCCACTGGCTGGCTCTTGGTTCCCCCTCGGTGATTGATATAAGCCACCATGGTCGCATTGTCGGAAAGAATTCTAACTGACTTACCCTGGAGGAGAGGGCGGAACAGTTTCCAGACGATTGATCGACCACTGAGATTCTTCCTGGGACCATTGTCCCTGCACAGACTTCCTCAGGCAAACTGCTCCCCAACTGGAGAGGCTGGCGTCTGTGATCACCTCCAGGGGAACGCCTCTGGATAAGTTGTCTGAGATAAGCCACCAATCGAGACTGGAGCGCACCGTATCCTTAAGAGGGGGAGATAAATGAAACTGTTCGGAGACTGGATTCCAATGCGAAAGCAACGCTGACTATAAAGGACGCATATGAGCAAAGGCCCAGGGCACCAGCTCCAGGGTGGAAGTCATGGAGCCGAGAACCCGCAATTAATCTCGCACTCTGGGGAGACGGTTGGCCAATAAGTCCCACACTTGTGCTTGTAGCTTAACAATTCAGTCCGAGGTAAGGAACACTCTCCCCCTGTTGAGTGTCGAATAGAGCCCCCAAAAACTCCAAAGACTGGGTGGGCACCAGTTGGCTCTTGGCTAAAGTTGATCACCCAACCCAGTGATCGCAGGAGTTGAAGCACTTTGCGAACTGCTAACTGGTCGAGCGACTGACTTTGCCCGAATTAGCCAGTCGTCCAGGTATGGATGCATCTCTGCGCAGATGAGCTGCCACCACAACTGTTACCTTGGTAAACGTTCTGGGCATGGCGACAAGACCGAAGTGCAAAGCTTGAAACTGAAAATGGCGACCCATCACAGAGAACCTCAGAAAACTTCTGGAGGTCGGTCCGAATGCCTATGTGAAGATACGCTTCCGTTAGGTCCAGTGACACCAGAAACTCTCCTTTTCTTACTGAGGCAATGACTGACCGTAACGTCTCCATGCGAAAACGTGGCACCCTGAGGCAGCGGTTTACGCGCTTCACATCCAGAATGGGTCGGAAGGACCCCTCTTTTTTGGGGACTACAAAGTAAATGGAATAACGCCCTTTTCGCTGCTCCACCTGGGGAACCAGGGTGTTGGCACAGAGTTGCAGAAGGCGTTACAAGAGGTCTTGTACTGCCTGTCGTTTCTCTTTGTAACCGCATGGGGAGACCAGAAACCGCCCCGGAAGGCGGTGTCAAAATCTAAAGCACAGCCTTGATTTATCACAGTAAGGACCCACTGGTCTGATGTCACCTTGACCCATTCCTCATAAAACAGGGACAATCTGCCCCTGACAGCTGGAACAGAGGAATGGGTCGGCGTCCCTTCATTGGGAAGACTTGGCCCCAGATTTGGACTGGGTAGCCCTGGTTCTGCCAAAGCATCAGCCACGAAAGAGCTGAGACCAGGACTGTTGGCGACCGGACGCTTGCCGAAAGGAAGAAGCTGGAGCTCTGGATGGACGAAATCCCCAATTTCCTCTGAATCGAGACAGTGAAGAAAAGGAGCCCCTCTACTTGGGCCTATCCTCTGGCAGTCTGTGAACCTTGTTCTCCCCCAGGGATTGAATCATATCCTCGCGGTCCTTGCCAAAAAGCAATTTACCTTTGAAAGGCAACGACTCCAGCTGAGCCTTGGAGGAAATATCCGCCGACCAGTTTCTTAACCACAGGAGCAGAGACTGCTGACACCATGGATCTGGCCGAAGTCCGTAACAGATCATAAAGTGCATCCGCACTATAAGCAAGCGAAGCTTCCAGACACCCTGCTTGCTGAGCTTCTGCATCGGAAAGCCCAGCATTAGCCTGCAATTGCTGAACCCAGCGAAGGCCCGCTCGTAAGGTAAAATTGCTGCACATAGCTGCCCACACTCCCAGTGCAGAGGCTTCAAAAATTTTCTTGAGCTGCAGCTCCAACTTTCTATCCTGCAGGTCCTTCAGGGCTGTAGCACCTGTAACCGGGATTGTGGTCTTTTTGGTGACTGCAGACACCGCCGCATCCACCTTGGGCACCCGCAGTATGTCAATTACTTCCTCCGGAAGAGGATATAGCTTATCCATAGCCTTGCTAACTTTCAATCCCAGATCCGGGGTATCTCATTCTCTATATAGCAAGTCCGTGGCAGAAAAATGAAAAGGAAAGGAAGTAGCCGGGCCCCTCAGACCCAACAACACTGGATCCATGGCCCCTAGCCTGGACTCCTCTGTCGGCCCATCTATGCCAAGCTCTCAGAGTATGGCAGGGATAAGCGGAGCCAACTCCTCCCTCCTAAACAGACAGACCACCTTAGGGTCATCTCCTTCCACAATGTGAAAGCCTCGTGCTGGATCCTGTGGATGTTGATCAGGGTCTGTATCCACCCCCATCGGAGGTTTGCCCTGTGGGTCCTGGTCCCCTGGGTCCGTATCCTGACCCATGGAATCAGTATCAGTCTGATGAGCCCCTGTACGCAAAGGGCGCTTAGCTTTGGAGGACCCAGAGACTCCCTTAGACTTCGACAGCTTTTGAGAAAGAGACTTAAGACCACTAGAGGAAGTTTTACCCCCAGCCTGCAGATTCCCTTTCCTCCTGGCTTTAAAAGCCTTATGGAGAAATAAAAAACTCTGAAGAGAAGGAGGAGGAGTCAGAAGCCCCCTCGGGGCTATCCTCCGTTGCAGGTAAGAGAGGCTGTAAAGGTTCGCTCCCTCCAGAAATCCCTGGCTGAGGAGAGAGAGGAGGCGGGGGAATCCCCTCCCCCATTGCTGCACGAGTCGCTGATCTAAAAGACTTCAAAATGGCCTCCGCTCCCACGCTCAGTGGGAACGGATTTTCCTCAGCTGATCTCGGTGCAGCTAATACTGAAGGAGCTCGGGCAGCCTTGCCTTTAACCATTTTCACGGCCCTGGAGGATCCCTCCCCCCCCCCCCCCCCGGGAAGACACGCTGAGCACAGCCCCTCCCGAGAAAGACACGCGTGGGCTGAGCCACATGCGCGGCCCCGCAGACGAGCGTGGCATCTGCCAGCAGGCCTGAGAAAGCTAAAATTCAATTCTGTAAAAAACAGAAAAAGAATTGCGGTCTGCGCAAGTGCCGAGTCATGGAGAGAAGTGAGATCTGCAGCGCCGGTGACACTGACAGAAAATCAAAACTTTTTTATTTTTTAAAGACTTGCCTGCAGTGGTCCACGGTCCTGATCTGGAGGAGTGGAGTGAACCGGGCTCCCCGGTGTCACACCCAGCTGCTAGCTTGGAACAAGAGGGCCCTCGACCCTGTAATGCAGCTGCCTCAACAACCAGCGGGGGATGGTCCCCTCAGGACCTTACAAACCCCGGGGAGGCTCAGGACAGAAACTGTTTTTTTTTGGTTTTTTTTAAATCAAAGTAAAACAGTTTTACAGACCAAAAATTCTCTAAAACTCACAGAACTCACTATTCTAACTTCAATAAACAAAACCAGACTGTAGGCCTTGCACCTCCACCATCTGCTGGAGACAGAGAAATACTGCTGGACTGTAGGTGGCATCATCCTATATAAGGCAGAGTTTTGTTTTGAAAACTTCTCTGTCTCCATCTGTTTGGGGGGGGGGGGGGGGGGGGGGCAAAACCCAGGAGTCTGGACTGATCCGGGTACATAGAGGGAAGTGTTTTAATCTTGAGCATTTGCAGAAGGATATGGAGGAGAATGGCAGGCTTGACTGAATGAGATTTAGCAAGAACTCCTCTAAAGAAAATAATCCACTTTAATTTGGGTTGTTTAGCAGGCAGAATGCAGTTACTGGACAGGTTAAAACAGTAGCTGATGTTAAATATCACACTCTGCTAAAAACAAATGTAGTACATGCAATCCTGGCAAGTCATAGAGGATCAGTCAGATAACCTGAACAAAAACTGTACTCCGGTTTAAGGCTTGGCAAGGTGGATTCCAAGGTAGCTATATGCCAAGACTCAGATGTTTTTCTTTAGCTCAATATCCATGTAAACTCCAGCAATTCTAGAGCAGACAAGCAATTTATTCACACATGTGCCCCTACAAAGCTGAGAGGTTGAACTGAAAAAGGGACTGCAGAGATACTTGGTGTGAAACAGCTCACAACCCAGTCTTGGAGGACACCCTGATCTTCAAGGTCTCTCTTGTACATTCATTGTGGATATTTGCATACACTGGAGACCCAGCATATGCAAATATAGCTCAGGCAGTTACAGTAGATATCCTGAAAACCAGGCCCGTTGGGTGGGCTCCTGAGGACCAGGCTGAGATCCACTGCTATACGAAACATCTGCAATTTGTGAAAAGCTGTCTTCCTAAACCATAGCCAGGATATTGCTAAATTATAAGTAAATGTGGGTTAGAAGACAAATACCAAACTACCAACTTAAAGCCTTTTAAGACACTTGAATTATTCCAAACTGTTTTTCTGTTAAATTGATTTATATTCTGCTTTTTGGCCTTGTAGGCATTTCCCTATCCCCAAAAGGCTTACAATCTAAGGGCCTGATTGACTAAGCATTTTTCCCCATTCTGTGTCTATGAGGAAAATGCTTAGTTTGTACCCAAGGCAATGGAGTGACTTGCCCAAGGTCAGGTGTGACAGTGGGCACTGAACCCTGGCTTCCCAGATCTAAGCACTATGTTACTCCTTCTCTCCAGTTCAGGTAAACATACTGGGGAGGATTTTAAAAGCCCTGCTCGCGTAAATCCGCCCGGATTTACGCGAACAGGGCCTTGCGCGCCGGTGCGCCTATGTTCCATAGGCCTACCGGCGCGCGCAGAGCCCCGGGACTCGCGTAAGTCCCGGGGTTTTTCGAGGGGGGCATGTCGGGGGCGTGTCGGATCGGCGCAGTGTTTCAGGGGCGGGCCCGGGGGCGTGGCCGTGCCCTCCGGAACCGCCCCCAGGTTGCGTCTCGGCGCGCTAGCGGCCCGCTGGCGCGCGGGGATTTACTTCTCCCTCCAGGAGGCGTAAATCCCCCGATAAAGGTAGGGGGAGGGTCTAGATAGGGCCGGGGGGGGGGGTGGGTTAGATAGAGGAAGGGAGGGGAAGGTGAGGGGGGGGCGAAAGCAAGTTCCCTCCAAGGCCGCTCCGATTTCGGAGCGGCCTTGGAGGGAATGGCGGCAGGCTGCGCGGCTCGGCGCGCGCCGGCTACACGACATTGGCAGCCTTGCGCGCGCCGATCCTGGATTTTAGCGGCTACGCGCGTATCTACTAAAATCAAGTGTACTTTTGTTTGCGCATGGTGCGCCAACAAAAGTACGCGAAGGCGCACTTTCTTAAAATCTACCCCACTGTGGATGATAAAACAATCAATACTTCTGAACAAATGTTTCCAATATAAGCTTGTCAGAGTTAACGGGTAGAAATCAGACTGGTTTTTTCTGCTTTATTCAATGGATATTTTTCATTAGAATAAGAATTATGCAGTACATATAGACAGAAAAATTGTGCTAGCAACCTTGCCTCAGGTAAGTGCTAATCATGAGCCAAACTAATGCAACTGCCTGAAAATACAGCACCTGCTTAGGCTCTACACTACGACAGTATATAAAATTCCTAAATACACACCCTTAGCTTGTATGCAATGTGCAGGAAGGCAGCAAGATTCTGAGTCTGGACTGGAAGTCTCCTGATGTACAAGTGTTTGGGCACATTCTAAGATCCTGGCAAAGCACTCTCTCCTCATACTACAGGGTATCCAACTAATTGGGTAAGAATGTCCCCTTCTTCCCCCCTCCCCTTTAAAAGTTTTCATGTATTCAACCCAAAAGGGGACTCCATACATGTTTCTGAAGGATGAAACTGTAAAGAGCATTGCAATTCTGTTTGAATGTAAAGGATTACATAAATACAAAACACACCCATACCCTATTCCACACTATTGTACATGGACACTGGCAACGGCAATTTAGTGATGTCAATCTAGTTCTCATACATCAGATGTTCATCTCGTACAAAAGCCACCACTGATGCTCATTCATAACAGTTCAGAGACCAAAGCTGAGTACTTCTCATCTCAGGTAACTTTAAAAGAGCAGTGTGATGAGTGGTGGGAAGGGAAATGCATGCGAAGTTTGCACTCCCACTTACAAATACAATCCTAGACATGCAGTCCAGATGTATCCCTCGCATTAAAAAAAGAGAAAGCAGGGCATACCGATTACCGGCATGGCTAGGGTGAGGTGAAAGAAGCTTTTTTAGACAAAAAAAAAAATTCTTCAAAAAAAATGGAAGGATCCATCTGAAGAAAATAAGAAAAACCATAAGCATTGTCAAGTTAAGTGTAAAACATTGATAAGACAGATGAAGAGAAAATTTGAAATGAAGTTGGCCGTAGAGGCAAACATTCATTAAAAAAACAACAACAAAAAAAACATTTAAAAATATATCTGAAACAAGAAACCTGTGAGGGAGTCGGTTGGACCGTTCGTTAAATGACCGAGGAGTTAAAGGGGCTCTTAGGGAAGATAAGGCCATTACAGAAAGACTAAATTAATTCTTTGCTTCCTTGTTTACTAATGAGGATGTTGGGAAGATACCAGTTCCGGAGATGGTTTTCAAGGGTGATGAGCCAGATGAACTGAACCAAATCACTGGGAACCTGGAAGATGTAGTAGGCCAGATTGACAAACTAAAAAGAGTAGCAAATCACCTGGACCGGATGGTATGCATCCTAGGGTACTGAAGGAACTAAAAAATGAAGTTTCTGATCTAGTAGTTAAAAATTGTAACCTATCATTAAAATCATCCATTGTACCTGAAGACTGGAGGGTGGCCAATGTAACCCCAATATTTAAAAAGGGCTCCAGGGGCGATCCAGGAAACTATAGACCAGGGCGCCTGACTTCAGTGCTGGGAAAAATAGTGGAAACCATTCTAAAGATTAAAACAACAGAGCATATAGAAAGATGTGGTTTAATTGAACACAATCAACATGGATTTACCCAAGGAAAGTCTTGCCTAACAAATCTGCTTCATTTTTTATTTTGCAGGGGGTTAATAAACATGTGGATAAAGGTGAACCGGTAGATGTAGTGTATTTGGATTTTCAGAAGGCATTTGACAAAAGTCCCTCATGAGAGGCTTCAAAGAAAACTAAAAAAAAAAGTCATGGGATAGGAGGCAATGTCTTTTCGTGGATTACAAACTGGTTAAAAGACAGGAAACAGAGAGTAGGATTAAATGGTCAATTTTCTCAGTGGAAAAGGGTAAACATTGGAGTGCCTCAGGGATCTGTACTTGGACTGGTGCTTTTCAATATATTTATAAATGATCTGGAAAGGAATACGATGAGTGAGGTTATCAAATTTGCGGATGATACAAAATTATTCAGAGTTATTAAATCACACGGTTTTATGTTTTATTTTTATTTTATTTAAGGCTTTTATATACCGACTTTCTTGATACAAATCAAATCAACTCGGTTTACATAGAACTAAGCAGAACTATAACCAAACAATTAACAAGTGACAGTTTAAGGAGCAAAAAGTTACATTATAACAAGGATGCCTTAACTAGGAGAAGGAAAAAAAGAAGGGGAGAACGAAAAATAAATTACTATATACAATGGAATATGGGAGGGAGGCAGGGGGCCGACCTCATGATGACTTGTGGGCATGCTTAGCGATTGTAATTTACATAAGCGAAATGATAATTCAAATCAAGCAGTAGGGCTGGTAGCAGGTAAGGCTCGGCCGAAAAGCCATGTCTTTAACTTCTTTTTGAAAGTTGGTAGACAGGTTTCCGGCCTAAGGTCCGGAGGTATAGCATTCCAGATGGAGGGCCCTGTGATAGAGAATGTCCTGTCTCTGATGTTTGAGTGGTGTACAATTTTGATTGGGGGAACATGTAAAGATCCCTTGTAGGCATCTCTTAAAGGTCTGGTCGTCGAGTGCAATTTGAGAGGGTGTGAGAGATCTAATGGGGTCCGATGGTGAATATTTTTGTGGATGATTGTCAGATTTATGGAGGATCCTAAAGTTTACTGGGAGCCAGTGAAGATCTTGTAGAATGGGGTAGATATGCGCTCTCCGATTAGTATTTGTTAAAATTCTCGCCGTTGCATTTTGGAGCAACTGGAGAGGTTTTATACTGGAGGCGGGTAGACCTTGCAAGATGGAATTGCAGTAGTCTATCTTGGAGAAAAGAATGGCTTGAAGGACAGATCTGAAATCGTAATGGAATAGGAGCGGTTTGAGTTTTTTGAGAACTTGTAGCTTGTAGAAGCACTCCCTTGTTGTATGTTTTATAAAATGCTTTAAGTTCAAGTGACTATCTATTGTATAGTTGTGCTTCAATAGTTTTAGTTGTAATATTGTTTTTTGTTTTTTTTTGTTCTTAGGCATTTAACAGTTAATTTTAACAGCTATATATAGTATTGTATTTCCCTTTCCTTGATATTTTTGCTATTACTATTTATTGTACTTACTGTATTTTCATGCTTTTATATGATTGTAAACCGTTGTGAAGGTTTTACTGATGTGACTGTATATAAAAAAACCCAATAAACCATAAACGGATTGTGATACATTACAGGAGGACCTTGCAAGACTGGAAGATTGGGCATCCAAATGGCAGATGAAATTTAATGTGGACAAGTGCAAGGTGTTGCACATAGGGAAAGTAACCCTTGCTGTAGTTACACAATGTTAGGTTCTATATTAGGAGCTACCACCAGGAAAAAAAGATCTAGGCATCATAGTGGATAATACTTTGAAATCATCAGCTCAGTGTGCTGTAGCAGTCAAAAAGAAAACAGGATGTTAGGAATTATTAGGAAGGGAATGGTTAATAAAATGGAAAATGTCAATGCCTCTATATCACTCCATGGTGAGACCACACCTTGAATACGGTGTACAATTCTGGTTGCCGCATCTCAAAAAAGATATAGTTGCGATGGAGAACGTACAGAGAAGGGCAACCAAAATGATTAAGGGTAATGAACAGCTCCCCTATGAGGAAAGGCTGAAGAGGTTAGGGCTGTTCAGCTTGGAGAAGAGATGGCCGAGAGGGGATATGATAGAGGTCTTTAAGATCATGAGAAGTCTTGAACGAGTAGATGTGAATCGTTTATTTACACTTTCGGCTAATGGAAGGACTAGGGAGCACTCCATGAAGTTAGCAAGTAGCACATTTAAGACTAATGAGAGAAAATTCTTTTTCACTCAGTGCAAAATTAAGCTCTGGAATTTGTTGCCAGAGGATGTGGTTAGTGCAGTTAGTGTAGCTGGGATTAAAAAAAAACAAAACATAAGAACATAAGAAATTGCCATGCTGGGTCAGACCAAGGGTCCATCAAGCCCAGCATCCTGTTTACAACAGAGACCAAACCAGGCCACAAGAACCTGGCAATTACCCAAACACTAAGAAGATTCCATGCTACTGATGCAATTAATAGCAGTGGCTATTCCCCAAGTAAACTTGATTAATAGCCGTTAATGGACTTCTCCTCCAAGAACTTTTCCAAACCTTTTATGAACCCAGCTACACTAACTGCACTAACCACATCCTCTGGCAACAAATTCCAGAGCTTTATTGTGCATTGAGTGAAAAAGAATTTTCTCTCATTAGTCTTAAATGTGCTACTTGCTAACTTCATGGAATGCCCCCTAGTCCTATTATTCAAAAGTGTAAACAGTCACATCTACTCGTTCAAGACCTCTCATGATCTTAAAGACCTCCATCATATCCCCCCTCAGCCATCTCTTCTCCAAGCTGAACAGCCCTAACCTCTTCAGCCTTTCCTCATAGGAGAGCTGTTCCATCCCCTTTATCATTTTGGCTGCCCTTCTCTGTACCTTCTCCATCGCAACTATATCTTTTTTGAGATGCGGCAACCAGAATTGTACACAGTATTCAAGGTGCGGTCTCACCGTAGAGCGATAGAGGCATTATGACATTTTCTGTTTTATTAACCATTCAATTCCTAATAATTCCTAACATTCTGTTTGCTTTTTTGACTGCTGCAGCACACTGAGCCGATGATTTTAAAGTATTATCCACTATGATGCCTAGATCTTTTTCCTGGGTAGTAGTTCCTAATATGGAACCTAACCGTGTAACTACAAGCAAGGGTTATTTTTCCCTATATGCAACACCTTGCACTTGTCCACATTGGGCATCCAAATGGCAGGTAAAATTCAATCTTCCAGTCTTGCAAGGTCCTCCTGTAATATATCACAGTCCGCTTGTGATTTAACTACTCTGAATAATTTTGTATCATCCGCAAATTTGATAACCACACTCGTCATATTCATTTCCAGATCATTTATTTATATACAAGCCGTTAAGCCCGTAACAACGGGCTACATTAAAAAATTTTTTGGTCCATTTCCTTTCCACTCCCTCCCCTCACCTCTCTCTCACCTCCCCCCACACCTCCCTCTCTCTCTCCTCCCTCCCTCCCTCTCACCTCCCCCCACCTCCCTCTCTCTCTTCCCTCCCTCCCACCTCCCTCTCTCTCTTCCCTCCCTCCCCACCTCCCTCCCACCTCTCTCTCCCCCCCCCACCTCTCTCTCCCACCTCACTCTCTCCCCTCCCCTCCCACCTCTCTCTCCCACCTCACTCTCTCCCCTCCCCTCCCACCTCACTCTCTCCCCTCCCCTCCCACCTCACTCTCTCCCCTCCCCTCCCACCTCACTCTCTCCCACCTCCCCTCCCACCTCACTCTCTCCCACCTCCCCTCCCACCTCACTCTCTCCCACCTCCCCTCAGCTCACTCTCCTCCCAGCTCATCCACAACCAGCAGACAGGGGGTGTCCCTCCCGCGCGCCGCCGTTACTGCTCCTCCCTGCCTCTCGCACGCTGCCGCCGCTACTGCTCCTCCCTGCCTCTCTCTCTCATACGCGCGCGCGTCGCCGCCACTATTGCTCCTCCCTGCCTCTCGCGCGCGCGCGCGTTGTCGCCGCCGCCGGTCCTGCTCGCTGCCGCTGCCGGTCCTGCTCCTAAGGAGCAGGCGCCATTTTTTTTCCTGACACGCTGCGCTCTGGCCGATGTGCGCGCATGCGCAGTAGAGCTGCTCTCTACTGCGCATTTGCGGCACGTCGGTCAAGCTTCGTTTATTAGTATAGATTGAAAAGCACCGGTCCAAGTACAGATCCCTGAGGCACTCCACCGTTTACCCTTTTCCACTGAGAAAATTGACCATTTAATCCTACTCTGTTTCCTGTCTTTTAACCAGTTTGTAATCCACGAAAGGACCGCCTCCTATCCCGTGACTTTTTAGTTTTCGTAGAAGCCTCTCATGAGGGACTTTGTCAAATGCCTTCTGAAAATCCAAATACACTACATCTACCGGTTCACCTTTATCCACATGTTTATTAACCCCTTCAAAAAAATGAAGCAGATTTGTTAGGCAAGACTTCCCTTGGTAAATCCATGTTGACTGTGTTCCATTAAATCATGTCTTTCTATATGCTCTACGATTTTGATCTTGAGAATAGTTTCCACTATTTTTCCTGGCACTGAAGTCAGGCTCATTGATCTATAGTTACCCGGATCACCCCTGGAGCCTTTTTTAAATATTGGGGTTACAGTGGCCACCCTCCAGTGTTCAGGTACAATGGATGATTTTAATGATGTTACAAATTTTAACTAATCGACCAGAAACTTCATTTTTTAGTTCCTTCAGTACCCTAGGATGCATACCATCTGGTCCAGGTGATTTGCTACTCTTTAGTTTGCCAATCTGGCCTACTACGTCTTCCAGGTTCACAGTGATTTTGTTCAGTTAGTCTGACTCATCACCCCTGAAAACCATATCCGGAACTGGTATCTCCTCATGGAGGAGAAGTCATTAAGTGCTATTAATCAAGTTGTCTTAGGGAATGGCTTCTGCTACTACTGGCATCAGTAGCATGGGATCTTCTTGGTGTTTGGGTGATTGCCAGGTTCTTGTGGCCTGGTTTGGCCTCTGTTGGAAATAGGATGCTGGGCTTGATGGACCCTTGGTCTGACCCAGCTTGTCAATTTGTTATATTCTTTCAAGAGGTAAGGGGAAGAATTTTACTTTCCCAGTGCTTCCCTTAGCACCTTTGATAGCAATGGGCACATTATCTAAAACAATGAACTAAAACCCATACAAATGATTCTGAGAAATACAAACTGTGTTAGATGAATGGAAGAGGTTACCGAGTCACTGACGTGAGGGCAGACATCATAAAGCTTGGCCCCATCCTCTGTGCTCATGGAACATCTGTAACAAAAATGGTTACATATAGTGAAAACAATACCAAAAGCAAACATTACAAAGAGTTCTATATACAAAGGTCTCTAATCTACCAACCTCCTGTGCCCTGTAAATGGCCATATCTCTAGAGGGACTTGTCCCATGGCTATAGAAGAGATTATCAAGGTGAGCGAAATTCATGGCTGGGCATATTTTTCCTGGTTCTGAATTTCAGACATCAGAACAGCGATCTTCTTTCCTCCCATCCCGTTTCCTGTTCTTAAATAGGGAGCACTACCATATTTAAAGGGTTAATTCCCTTAATTACAAAAACTAAGAATTATGAGAAAGCAGACATGGAAATACCATGGGAAAAAAAAATCCCCTGTAACCAAAAAAAATAGCAAGTTGATATATTTTGAGCAAGCCATCCAGTATGGATATATGAAAGTGGAACAGATCATAATAAACCCTACTGGTCAATCCCCACTTATCTTCAATGAACCACAGCTACCATGTAATTATGGGCAATTAAGCTTTTCAATTTTCCCTCTCAGAAAGTTACATAACAGTCTTATTTATTAAAGTTGGACATGCTTCTGCTCTAGAGAGATACTGACAAGAAGAAATGCAGTTCTATAGGGTGCCCTTTCATACTAACTGCAGGACTTATGTCTACTGAATAAATGGCAACAGAATGAGACAGATATCTACAACACTCTGCACATCAAACATGCCCATATCACTGACAGGCCTTTGTGTTTTGTTTTTTTATTTCACTCAGCAGTTTCCTCCTGCTTATTTGTACTCTCTGGTCAATCAGAATCAATACTGGGAACTGGCACCATGAGCCTTCACATTCACAAGTATACAGGGATCCCCGTTCCCAAACATACCTAGTCTGAGCCAAGGGCCATGCACCAGGTCTCAGTTCTGGAACCCAGCAATCATGGACACTGACGCTGGCCACTGGCTGTCACCCTTAAGCAACAACCACAACAGCTTTCTTCAGCAGCATCCCCAGCAAGTGGAAGACCTGAGCTGGGGATCAAACTGCAAGGAGTCATCCCACAGAAGCCTTTCTAATAGTTATATATTTGTTCGGAAAGAAATTAGATTCTTCACAGGCTACGCAGAAATTAATTCTTACCAGATAACTTCCTTTCCTTGGGTTTATGCCTCCCAACTAGAGGATGGAGACACAGACTACATACAGGCTGTCACCCTATATAGGATCCCTTGCTGACCTCAACCTGCCAGTATTCTATGTAACAAAACAAGCTAAGAAATATTTTGATACACTAAAGATCTCCCTCACCTCCTATGCAAAAACTAGAGAGCTGCCACAGGAGAACAAACAGAAAACAAACATCGGAATGTGCACATCCTGCATTACTTGATAAGGTTTATTACCTTCATATCTATCACATCGACTGGCATACAAAGCAGTTATTCTGCAAATGAATCAGGAGAATAATACACTTGACAGAATAGGGAAGGTCCCGGACTGGTCTGGCTGGCCTCAAGGAAAGGAAATTATCAGGTAAGTCCTAATTTCTCCTTCCTCTTCATCCAGCCAGACTAGTCCAGACACAGGGGATGTACCCAGCTACCCCCTCTACTAGGAGGGAGACTGCCAAGCCTGCTCTCAAGACTTCTGAAGCAAAGGAAGCCCTTCCCTAGCTCAAAGATAAAGTCGATAGCGCTTCAAAGAAGTAGGCAATGAAGACCAGGTCACCGCTCTGCCAAACCTTCAAAGGCATTTTCCAGGCTAAGTTCTACCCCCAAAGCTACCTACGCTCAAACAGCATACACCCTCAATTTCTTGGGAAGCAGAAATCCCTTAGATATGTAAACCTCCCTTAGAACTTCTTTAATCCAACAAGTTATTGAAGGCTTTCAAAGCTGCTCTGCCATTTCTAAAACCACTAAACAGAACAGTATGATGCTCCAAGGTTTTAAAACTATTAGTGAACTGTAAATACTGTACTCCATAAAATTTGCAAGCAGCACATTTAAAACAAATCAGAGCTAATTATTTCGCTCAATGCACAATTAAGCTCTGGAATTCATTGGCAGAGGATGTGGTTAAGGCAACTAGTGTAGCTGGATTTAAACAAGGTTTGGATACGTTCCTGAAGTCCATAAACTGCTATCAATCAATATGGAATGGCCACTGTTTGTTGCTGGCATTAGTAGCATGGGATCTATCTAATGTCTGGGTAATTGCCAGGTACTTGTGACTTGGATTGACCACTGTTGGAGACAGGATACTGGGCTTGATGGACCCTTGATCTGTCCCAGTATGGAACATCTTATGTTCTTATGAGAACTAACATCTAAACGACAAAGTTGAGCAAACTCATCTTCACCAGATCCTCTTTGAAAGGGAGACATACTATCCGATTAAGAGGAAAAAGGTGAAACCACCTTAGGGAGGAACAAAGTAAGCATGCAAATCTTCACCAATTCATTTGAAAAACCCAAAAGAGGAGTCCCTAACACCATAGCATATAGCTCTAAAAAAGTGTCTGGTGAAGTAGACTACCATCAAAATACAACCCCCTTAAGAGTAAGCTGCTTAAGTGACACCTCTCTCAGAGGCTCAAATGGATGACCAACAATGTTTCCTCTAATTTTTTCTGGAATGTGTTCAGATGTGCCCTATTGCTGGGCACATAATTTCTGAACGTTAGTAGTAGGGGTACGTGGTGGATCCTCCCTCCCTGCACTGGCTTATGAGCTGTTTTTACTGTAGTACCACCAAGGACACAATCTGTCGTCCTCTCTCTCATTCTTGCCACAATTGTTTCCCAACTCTATTTTACTTCTTCTTACTCTTCCCTAGATTCTCATGTTTCCACTATTTTCTTCTCTTACACTTCCATTCCTTTGTCTCCCCCTAAAACCCTCCACCTCATTCCTCATCCATATGCCTCCTTTTCCATTCTTACCCCTTGCTACAAAACAACCCTCCATTTCTCATTTCTGCAGCATTTGCCTTCTGCTACCTTCCCACTCCAGCATGTCTCCCTGCCCAGTGGTGGAGAAATGGTCACTTGGGGCCTGGCGCAAGTTATCTTGTGTCCCGTGTCCCCCCCTCCCCCCCCCCCACCCACTTCCCCCAGCCCCCACCCAATGGCTCACTCAGCTAACAGCAAGAAAGTGCTGCAGGCCTGAAGTTCTCTTACCTTTTCTGCCACCAGCACCTTTCCAGCCTATGCAGTTCACAACTCAGATCAGCCATTTGCACTGCATGGAGTTCCATATGTAGAAGAGGTTCTGGTGACAGAACAGCAAGCTACAAAGGCACCAGGTCTGCCATGCTCCCAACTCCATTCTCCTGCTGTCAACTGGGACTGGGCCACAGGATAGGAGGAGAGAATCAGGAAGATGGGAGAGAGAGGTGGACAGATGGCACCTTAAAAGACTTGGGCTCAGGCCCATGAAGCACAACCATCCCTCCCCAAAAACAAATCTTGTGAAAACACAATTGGACATCATTTAAAGTTTAATATTTATGAATATTCTAATTCTAGTGTCATCTCAGTAAGAGTAACAAAACTTGTCTCTACTTCAAGGCACATTATGAAGTAATACAAAACCTTGCAAGACACACAAACTATAGCACACCACTACCACCACCGCAAATATTAGACCACGTCCTATAAAAATCAATATATCTCCTACAGACAAATGCAGATAGTGTTGCACAGAACCGAAAAGAGTTGTGCATCTTGCTGGGTGTGCCATGCTAATGTCCGAAGGCCTGTAGACAGAAAGGCACAATAAGGTTCACATTTCATCCACTGGAAACTGTGTAAACATAACACTGCTGTATCAGAAAAGCACTGGGATCATAACCAGGAGAGAATTATAGAGAATGAAGAAGTAGTCACCTGGGACATTCCGATTCCAGTCAATAAAAAGCTTGAGGCAAGAAAACTGGACATTGTGGTAAATCACAAACAAGAGTGGCATTGCTAGCAGACATGCAAGTACCAAGCAACTATTCTGTACAATGCATGGAAAGACGGAAGACCCTTAAGTACCAAGAAAGGCAATCAGATCAGGAAAATGTGACAGAAAGATATATAAATAGTTCTGGTTACATTGGGTGCCAGTCGAGATTAAAACATTTCCAGGCACACCTTGATATTTTGTCTATGTACATTACATCCTATGAACTCCAGAAGGAAGCTCTCTTTGGCACACTTCAAGTATTAAGACTAGCACTAGCAGGACATTGGAGAGACCAAAATCATACCTAAAGTATATTAGCTTACAAGTGATATGTATTCTAATTATGGCTGTGCAAAATAAACCAAAAAAAGAACCACTATGTGAATAATGCTTATCACCTTAATTGCCCATAGATTAAAAATGATGATGAGATTGAGAGATGTTCATATATAGCAACTACTACATACACAGGCAATAGCATTGCCCTAATATTATCACTAACTTCAATCCACAAAGGTTTTTTTTATAGAAAAATATTTTTGCAAATAAAACCTCAACTGGCAATAACTCATGACATATGTTATCAACCATTTAACAGTCAAATCTCATTTTATAATATAAGTAAAGGGACTTATCTTATACAACTTCACTGCAGTCTTCAATCAATATCCAACACGAACTGTGTTTTGAAGAGTTCTGCTTCAGGAGTAATCTGCCATTATGGGTCTACTTCTCTGCCAGTAATGGCGGATTACCCCTGAAGCAGAACATTTTACTATACAAGCATTATTCACATAGTGGTTCTTTTTTTTTTTTTGCTCTACTTTGTTGTGGTGTTTGTTTAGTTTAGATATTGTGTATGCACAAAAATCCCATTTGAAACTACCACATGAGACAGGCTCTAGAACATTCCTAATGAAAAAAACAGAACAAGCAGGAGCACTACAGATCACTACACAGAAACTACACCTCTGTCACACAGTTAACACACAAAATCAATCCTCAAATACAGAATAAGGGATAGAATTAGAAATATACAAGCAAAAATTTAAAATTGGAAACTCCAAGAAGCCAGATTTTGTATGCACTGAAACACTGGATAAACAAATATTTCCTGTCATACTAAGCAAATCATAAAAAGAGATGCATATTCTCAAAGTTGACATACTCCACTCACTAAACTGAAAATAAGTCTTTAGGTCCTACCTTTGTCGTCTTGACACTTGAGTATTTCATTTTTCTAATCATGTTGCCCTAATTTCTCTTTTCTATTGTAGGGAGATATCCCATGTTTTACCCCTGAAAGCAGCAAATATGAATCGTAATAGCCAAAGAAGTATGCAGACAAGGCTGACAGGCCCCCAAAACACTGTCTCAGTGGAAAAACAAGAGACCTTTCCCTGATGAGAACTTTACACTGAAAGATACATTATCTAGATCTGCCTGTTTGTAAGTGCTTGTTAAAATAAAAAAATAAAATAAAAAAATAAAAAAAGACAGGACAATAAAGCAGCTAAGTCCCTAAGCAGGAGTCATGAATCGGCAAGCAAGTCCAGAGGTCAGAAAGACCCCCCACCCTTGGAAGAGGGGGGGCAGTCAGAGAAAAACACTGGCATACAGACATGGCAGTTCCCCCTCCCTGAAGAAATGGGGAGGGGGGGGGGGAAGACCTGCAATGTGGCAAAGACCCTCCATCCACCACGTGATTATGCATGAGCTTATGATTATTTATCAGCTGGAAAGTATAAGACGGGGGTGGGGGGGGGGGGGAATAAGGAGAAAGGAGAGGACACTGGGAGTGACCTGGAAAGGAAGAGCAAAAGGGGAGTCCGAAGCAGACTAGCACTCCCTGCTATCGAGGAGGGAGAAGACGGTGTGGCCAGGAGACCAGAGAGAGGAGACATCCTGACGAGAGATGGTAGTGCGTGGTCTGAGGCGATGGGAAGCAGAGAGCAGCCAGATAGCTCTGCCAGTACAGAAGGGATCCAGAAGCAAGCCCCAGACAGCCGGTAGCTCCTGGATTGGAATGGGGCCTGGGAAAGAAGGTGGGTAGTATAATGGATTGATTAATGTGAAACTCCAATACTACCTTATGCAAAAACTTAGGGTGAGTGCGGAGAACTACCCGGTCATGCAGAAGTTTAGTGTAAGGTGGGTAGGTAACTAGGGCCTGTAACTCACTAACTCTGCGGGCAGATGTGATTGCCAAAAGAAAAATCACTTTCCATGTGAGATAGCGAAGCTCACAGGAGTGGAGAGGCTCGAATGGTGGTTTCATGAGCCGACCCAAAACCAGACTGAGGTCCCAAGAAGGGGCCAGAGGGTGCAGTGGAGCAAGCCCTTCAGAAAACGTGCGACAGAGGGTTGCACTGAAATGGGAACACACGCAACACCTTTATGGAAGGCAGCTACCGCACTGACATGCATCCTAATGGAAGAAGTTTTTAGTCCTGATTCTGACAAGTGCCAGAGATAGTCTAGAAACTTCGTAGTGGAACAAGTAAAAGGATCAAGGGACAGGGAAGAACACCATGGCTTAAACCTGTTCCATTTGTAAAAATACGATTTTCTCGTGGAAGGCTTTCGTGAAGCAATCAAGACACAGGAAACCGGCTCTGAAAGGTTGAGTGGCTGAAGATTAGCCTTTTAACATCCAGGCAGTCAGAGACAAGGCCTGAAGATTGGGGTGGCATAGGCACCCGATTTGAGTGATCAGAAGCGGATCCCTTCCCCAGGGGAATGTGCCTGCGAATGGAGAGGTCCTGAAGAATTGGAAACCACACTTGGCGTGGCCAGTGAGGGGCTATCAGGATCATGGTTCCCTTGTCTTGACATAACTTCACGAGAGTCTGAGAGAAGTGAAAGTGGAGGGAATGCATATAGGAGACCAGTTGCCCATGAGAGGGAGAACACATCTCTTGGTAGTGAGTGTTGGCTGCGAGCAAGAGTTCTCTACTTTGCGGTTTTGAGGTGACGCAAAGAGGTCTATGTGAGGGTAACCCCAACGTTGGAATATTGAGTCTGCTACTGTGGGGTTGAGGGACCATTCGTGTGGCTGAAAGGTGCAACTCAGCTTGTCTGCCAATACATTGTCCACTCCCGGCAAGAAGGTGGCCCTGAGGTACATCGAATGGGAAAGGGCCTCCGCCCATATCTGTGCAGCTTCCTGACACAGGAGGTAGGAGCCCGTTCCCTTGTTTGTTGATGTACCACATGGCCACCTGGTTGCCCATCTGAATCAGGATGATCTGGTTGGAAAGACGATCCTGAAATACTCAGAGCATATCCGATTGCTCGGAGTTCCAGGAAATTTATTTGGTGTCTGGCTTCCTCTGCATACCAGGTGCCTTGAGTTTGCAAATTGGCAACATGTGCTCCCCAGCCGAGGTTGGAAGCATTGGTGGTAAGGGTTATTTGAGGATCTGGAGTCTGGAAAGGTAGGCCTTGGAGGAGATTGGACTGATTTTTCCACCAAGCTGACAAAGTGGGTTGGTGATGTGGACAACGGTTGATAGTGGTTGAGTGGATTGAGTCCATTGTGACTTTAGAGTCCATTGCATGACTCTCATGGCCAAGCGGGCCATTGGGGTAACATGCACGGAGGACGCCATGTGCCCCAGTAAGATAAGGAAATGGTGTGCAGTTGAGCGTTGTCGAGACTGTAGCTGGTGTGCGCGAATAAAGTGAGAGTGAGAGCTTGTTCTCGAGGTAGAAATGCCTTTGCTTTGAAGGTGTCCAAGTCTGCCCCTATGAATGACAAAGTTTGAGATGGGACTAAGCAGGATTTTGTGTAATTGATGAGAAATCCTAGAGAGATCAGAGTGTGTAAGGTAAAACATAGGGACGTCAGAGCAGCTTGCTGAGTGGGAGCTCTGATCAACCAATCGTCGAGATAGGGGTAGACGTGAACACCTTGGGTCCTGAGGAAGGCTACTACTACTACGAGACACTTGGTGAAAACTCGTGGTGCAGATGCCAGGCTGAATGGTAGCACTCTGTATTGATAGTGCTTTGGGCCTACCAGGAATCTCAGAAATCTGCGATGAGACGGAGTTATTACGATGTGTGTGTAAGCATCCTGGAGGTCTAGAGAGCAGAGCCAATCTTCCCTTTGCAGAAGAGGAAGGAGGGAACCCAAGGTTACCATCTTGAACTTTTCTCATTGGAGGTACTTGAGGGCACGCAGGTCCAGAATTGGACGAATGCCACCTGACTTTTTGGGGATTAGAAAGTACTGGGAATAGAATCAGAGGCCCTGTTGGGAGTAGGGCACTGGTTCGATTGTTCTGGATCGAAGGAGGAGGGAGACTTCCTGATCCAAGAGTAGTGAGTGGTCTGATGTTCCCCACGTCAGCCGAGGTGGGGAATCTAGTGGGATGGATAGAAAGTTCAGGTGATAACTTTGAGAGATTATGGCAAGCACCCACTGGTCTGAGGTGATTGTGCCATTTCAACAACATGTGGCACACAATCTACCTTCCACTGGTACATGTGGTAGTGGAAGCTGGCCACTGCTCTCTATGAAAGTAAAAAACCAGATGCAGGGCCTGGCTGAGGAGCTGCCTGTGGTTTTGGCTTACGAGGTTGTCGGGACTGGGCCTTCTGGAAAGGCTTAGCGCAGCGACCTCTAGATGGTGGTGGATAGGACTTCCTTTGATGGTAGAACGACTTTTTGGAGTCCTTTCTGAATGCTTGCTTGGCCAGATATCCAGAAGGCAACAGAGAGTTGGCGAAGAGTCTCATGATAATCCTTGAGCTGTGCCACTTTTTTAGATCTGTTCACCAAACAGATTGTCCCCAATGCAAGGCAAATCAGACAATCTGTCCTGGACTTCAGGACGTAGGTCCGAAGACTTAAGCCAGGCCCATCTTCTTGCAGAAACAGCAGCTGCAGATACCCTGGAAGCGGTGTCAAAAATGTCATACGATGACCTTATTTCATGTTTTCCCGCTTCAAATCCTTTGTGAACCAGGGCTTGTAGTTGTTCCTGGAATTGCTGAGGTAGGGACTCCGCAAAGTCCTGTATTTGCTTGAATAGGAACCTATTGTACTGGGTCATATAAAGTTGGTAAGAGGCGATCCGAGAGATAAGTATTGATCCCTGGCTAACCAATGGCATCCAGGAATTTCTGCTCTTTGCTTGGAGGGAAGGAAGAATGAGGTTTTGAGCGCCGGGCCTTCTTTTGGGCAGACTCAACAACCACAGACTGGTGATCCAATTGAGGTTTTTGGAACCCTGGAGCTGACTGGACCAAATATGTGGTATCTGCTTTCCGGTTGACTGGTGCCACCGAACCAGGGTGTTCCCAATTCTTCTTCAGAAGAACTTGGATAGGGATAGAGGTGATTTCTTTAGGAGCACCCAGAAATTGTAGAAGCTCTATCATCTGGTGTCTATCGTCCTGTTCAGTCTGCAGTTGGAAAGGAACTAACTCAGACATTTCCTTCACAAAATTAATGAAGGACAAGTCCTCTGGAGGAGAACGTTTCCTGCTTTCGGTAGGAGAGGGTGATGATGGTAAATCATCAGTATCCTGGGACGAATCGTCAGTCCATGGATCATAAGGTTCATCACCGGCCCCTCTAGGAACCTTAGAGGGATAGAACGAAGGTATCCCCAAAGGTCCTGGTCTAGGCTCCAAAGGCATTGAGGGAGTCACCGAGGGCATCGATGGACGGATCAGCGGCACCAATGGCAGTAACCGTATCGGTGACATTGATGGTTGAGGCATCGGCAGGACTCCCAATGGAAGAAGACGGAACAGTGTTTCTCCTCTCGATGACAGAGTAATTGGAGAGGGCACCGGAACCATCGGTGACCCCGATCCATTGGAGGAAAAGTGGATAGTAGCGTTTCCATCCTCGAAAGTAGCGGTGCCAGTGCTACTAGAATGGGATCGGTGGTCAGTTCAGGAATCGGCACCGGCTTCGGAGGAATCTGGAATCTTTGCATCGCCTTGCCGATGGCCTCCTGAACCATTCGGTCCAGCTCTTCATGGAGACCTGGAGCGATCAGCCCCGGTTCCGGAAGTGGAGAAGGAGGCAGAGGCGTAGCCAGGACTACCGTTAAAGGCGGAGTCGCGGCCCCCATTACCCGTCCGGGTGAGGGTTTCCTCGGTGACCCGGAAAGGGTAGATGCCTTTTCTGGATGGGGTTTCTTTGGTGGTGGCTCGGATGATGGCTCGGTCGATGATTTGCCTTCGTTGATGGTCCGAGGCTTACGGTGTCTATGCTTCTCTCGACGATCCCCTCGGTCCTGAGGGGAACAGAGGTAGTCAATGGCTGGGAAGTAGTCGATGCTGGACGAACACCGGCCGGTGCCCGATACTGGTGCAACGTGGATGGTGCTGGTTCGGACGACGAAGCTATGGACAGAGTTGGAGTTTGAGACCAAAAGAAGTTCCATCTTCTCCATTCTGGCTTTGTGACCTTTTGGTGTCATTAAGGCACATTTGGTGCAAGTCAGGACATCATGCTCACACCCTAGGCACATTACACAGACTTTATGGGGGTCTGTGATGGACATTGTGCGAGCACAGTCAGGGCACCGACGGAACCCCAATGCCATGGCCATCCAAAAAAATTGAGCCGCGGTGTGGTTGACGGCCAGCAGGCCGCGAGGTTAAAACTCGACTGTACTCGACCGGAACCGGGGAACAACAAAAAAAAACCCACCAAAAAAAAAAAAACGTATCGGATCACTGCGGACGTAGAATGTTCAATAGGGGGACCCCTGTGGGGTATTAACTAACAAGTAATTCTGTGAGGAAAATTCCTGTCAGGAATCTCTACAGAGCTCCTTAACCCACGTGGCTACTGCTGCACGGAAAAAAGAAGACTGAAGGGGGACCCCTGCAGGTTGCAGGGTTAGTGCCATCCTGGGCATGCCCAGTAGGTGCCAGTCAAAGTTCTAGAAATTGACAAAAGTGTTCCGTGATTGGGCTCTATCCTGTGATGTCACCCATATGTGAGGACTACCATCCTGCTTGTCCTGTGAGAATTACCTCTGCCATCACATACCAACATGTGGTTGCCTCTCAGGAAAACACATATGCCACTGCCCTAGCATTGGCTGACAAGATCCTGACCACCTGACACTGAAGAGTGGGAGAAAACTGAAGGAGTGCTTTCCTAACACTTTGATTTCCAACTGATTGATGGACCATTTGGTTTCTTTTGGTCTCCAAGTGCCTTGAGCGGCTGGGGCTGGGGCATTCATTCCCTGTCAAGACCTAAATAGGAGATTTAAATGTAAGATCCATTACCACTTTCAGATTCTTGTATACCAGTTACAAAGGGAAAAAAAACAAAACAAACACTCTCCATGGCTTTCGTCAGATAAAGCCTCAAAATACACCTGGGCCTAAGGAGACCATTTTGATAGTAAGGCCCGCTGCAAGGATTCATATGCACTCTTGCCCAAGGACCCAAGGCAGCTGCCACAGAATCTAGTATATGAAGATAAATCCACACCATATATCTGACTTCTTTATAAACCATGGACCTGGTTCTGCAGCTTCCAGATCCTTAGGTCTATCAACCAGATCTAGCCCTCCTTGGTGTCTAACCAAACCCCCAGGTGCGCCATGGATTGAGAGGGTAATAAGTTGCTCTTGCCAAAATTAAAAACTCAGCCCAGGTGCTGCAATACTTGCATCACTCTGGCCATCACTGAATCGCTATCCTGGACTGACTTTGCTCAGATCAACCAATCGTCCAGATATAAATGCACCACAGTAACATAATAAATAATGGCAGAAAAAGACCCAAGTGGTCCATCCAGTCTGCCCAGAAAGCTTTTATTTATTCTAATTAACTTTTTTTTAAATTCTGTTTAGTATGGTAACTGGTGTTCCATGTAGGCTACCCCATGTCTTCTGTTAACGGCAGTAAGTGCCGCTCCATGCAGGTTATCCCTTATTTCATTTCCATCCTTTAGCCACTAGGGACCTTCATGTCTATCCCAAGCTCTTGAATTCCATTACAGTTTGTCTTAATTACCCCTACACTGGGAGGGCTTTCAATGAAGAAACATTTCCTGACATTTTTCCCCCAGAGTCTACCTCTTTGGAGCTTCATATTATGACTCCTAGTTCTACGGCCAAAATACCTTCTTTCAACAGAGCCACCAGTTTGGAAAAATAAAATATCTTGGAGCTGTGGCTAACCCACAGGCCAATTGGATGCGCGTTTGACGCGCTAGCTTTACCCCTTATTCAGTCGAAAACGCGCTAGCTTTACCCCTTATTCAGTAGAAAACACGTGTCCAACCCCTCCGAACCTAATAGCGCCTGCAACATACAAATGCATGTTGATGGCCCTATTAGGTATTCCCGCGCGATTCAGAAAGCAAAATGTGCAGCCAAGCCGCACATTTTACTTTCAGAAATTAGCGCCTACCCAGGAGGTAGGCGTTAATTTCTCCGGGCACCGGGAAAGTGCACAGAAAAGCAGTAAAAACTGCTTCCGACTTAATATCATGGCGATATTAAGTCGGAGGTCCCGAAAGTTAAAAAAGTTAAAAAAAAAATTTTGAAATCTGCCCGCGGCTTGAAAACCGGACGCTCAATTTTGCCGGCGTCTGGTTTCTGAACCCGTGGCTATCAGCGGGTTTGAGAACAGACGCCAGCAAAATTGAGCGTCAGCTGTCAAACCCGCTGACAGCCGCCGCTCCTGTCCAAAAAGAGGCGCTAGGGACACAGGGCACAGGAGAGTGGCCACGACTTTTACTGTATCGACCCGCCAAAAGGGAGAGCAAAGTGAAAGAAATTCTGAAGCTTTTCCTATATTAGGAAACAGATACTCCTCCAACAGATCAAACGGCATTAAGATTTTCCATCCTAAAATGGAATACCTTCAGAGACCTGTTCTGCTTCACATCCAGAATAGGGCAAAAAGATACCCCTCCTTTTTAGGTACCCTGAAGACGACCAAGTAATGAACCTGACCTCCCAAAAGTACAGGACCAGAACCACCATGCCCATATGCAGCAATCACAAAAGCATCGTTCGTGCAGCTTCCTTTTTTGAACGGAGTGACAAGGAGAAACCATAAAGCATCTGAAGTAGGCCAGGAAAACTCCAGAGCATGGTCGTCCCTAAGATCCACTGATCCGAAGTAATACGGACCCTTCGTCTGCTAAAAAGCTGACAACTCTCTGCCTTACCTTTGTGCAGAGAATGCCCTCACACACCTTCATTGGAAAGTCTGGGAAATTCATGACCTCCCAACATTCCCAAGACTCCATCCTTACCTCCCTTCTTGTTTTGAATAGACTGGAACCTAAAGGCTCTGGACTGCAGGCCACCTGCTGACTTTCTTGGCATCACACACAATTAGAATACCTAACGCAGCTTCTAGCCAGAGCTTGTTGCAATATCCTCTAAGGCTCGCCTTTGGGTAATCCAGGAAATTTTTTATTCCCCGCGTGGTTTTACCAGCTTTCCTAGATCTTCACCAAAGCCATTTTCCTTGAAGGAACATTTGGCCCATCTGGTCTTGGAAACTGAATCTGCTGACCAGTTATGTAACGAAGGCAAACAGATAGCTGCAATGGAAGCCATACTCCTAACTGAAGCCTGGACCAATTCATATGAGTGACAAAATGGACACCCCCCACCCCCTGGTTCCATCTGAGCTGCATCCTCCAAGACAGTCTCCCTACATTCCAAGGAACTTTCTTTTATGTTGAGACAAACATAATCCTGTCCTGACAATACCACTGCACACAGCAGCCTGCAGCACCAAACCAGCAGTCTCAGATGTCTGCTGAAGCACAGCCTCTCATTTCCTATTCTAAGCATCCTTGAGGACAGAGTCCCCCCCTTCCATAGGTATAGACGTTCTCCCAATGGCAGCACAAACAAGCACATCCAATTTTGGAATGTTCAGCCTTCCCCTTCCAGAACCAGGAGGGGTTAAAGTTTTGTCATAGTCTTACCCTCTCTTTCAAATTTATCTCTGGGATATCCATTACATAGATATCAACTCATTAACTGATCTACGCTTTGGTTTCCTTAAAAATGAGAAATTACTACTTACCTGATAATTTCCCTTTTCTCTAATAAAGACAGGTTAATCCACAATCAGTGGGTTATGCATCTCTACCAGCAGATAGAGCGGGAGCAAAGTTGATGTCACGGTATATATACCCCTGCTCTGACATTAACCCAAACACACACTTGATAAGCATTAACACAGCCACTCAAGTACTTAGCAACAGGAAACACTGAACTTAGCCAGAGTGTAACATCACTAATCTAGGGACTAAAACTGACACGAGTTATCCCCAGAACGCAGCCACTCAGAACGACAGAACCATAAACTGGCAGGTGAATTAACCCATCTTCATTAGAGAAAAGGAAATCAGCAGGTAAGTAGTAATTTCTCATTTCTCAGCACTCAGACAGCTTAATCCAAGACTAGTGGGATGTTCCAAAGCTACTCCCAAAACAGGGCAGGAGGCTGCCCACAGTACGAGCAACACGACTTGCATAGAGGCTGTGTCCTCCCAGGCCTGCAAATTCAGGTGGTAATAGCTGGGGAAAAAAAGCATGTGAGGAGGAGCACTTGCAGCTCGTAAAATCTCAATGAGAGACTCCAATCGAAGCTCCACCCATGAAACTGCCTGAACTCTAATGGAATAAGCCCTAACCTGTTGAGACTTATTCCATACGTGGCTGTGATAACCTCCTTAACCCAACAGGCTAAAGTAGCCCACTATGTCATCTCATCTTGTTTACCTCCAACATGAAGAACAAACAGGTGGTCAACCTTCTTGAGAGGTTTTAACCTACAATACCATATCAGATGCTTCTTAACTTCCAAAGTCTGCCATTGACAATATTCATCCACATCTCTCTCCCTGTCCAGCACTGGCAGGGAAATTGATTGATTCAAATGAAAATCCAAGGCCACTTTTGGCAAAAAAACCCCAAAAAACAAGAAACCCCATGAACGGAACAGTCGGACCTGGACCGCCCTGGAGACATCCTCGGGATTGGTTCCCAGCAAAAATGAGCCTGAGGTTCGGACCCAATGCGCAGAACCATTCCCCATGAGAAACACAGTCTTCAAGACTTTAAACCTAGAGGAAAGACTACGCAAAGGCCGAAAAGTGAAAATTTCCAAAATTCTTGAACCAGATTAAAGCTCCATGAGGGCATCAGCAACTGCAAGACAGGACAAAAAAGCCTCACCCCTACAACCCTGGGCCACATCCAGATGGGCCAACAAGTATCCGCCATTCACCTGACCCTTGAAAACAGGCAAGAGCTATCACCTGCACCTTCAAGAATGTAAGGGCCTTGCCCTTAAGCAACCCATTATGAGAGAATTCCAAAATGAGTGGAATCTTAACCGAACGAGGAAGCTCACCTCGTTCCTCACACCAAGCCTCAATACTCTCCAACCCCGAACGTAATCTAAAGAAGGGAAGAACTTTTGTGTTCGAAACAAGGTGGAACACACAGCAGTGGAGATTCCATGCTTCAGCAACCAATGGAAAGACAAAATCAAGACAGACCTACACAAAGAATAGGACCCTCTTGCAACAGGTCCCTGTGGACTGGTAACTGAAATGGCCTCCTGGGCCAATCTGGAACCACCAGTCCCATGTGTCCTTCCATCTTCCAATCACTCTGCCCAACACGGGCAGGGGAAAGACATACCATTGCTTGTCTTCTGGCCACTTCTGCTGAAAAGCATCAATGTCCAAGGACTTCAGATATTCTCTTTAACTGAAGAAAAGGAGGAAGCTTCTCATTCTCCTGGATCCAAACTGTCTGCTGAAAGAGTCATCTCTTATATTGTCTTTTCTGCAATGTGGGAGGCATTACTTTCCTGAAGTTGTACCTCCACCCATTTCAAGAGCTGGACTATTTCTTGCAACACTTGCTGGCTCTTGGTGCATGCCACTATCAATGCAGCTTCTGACATTACTCTGAGCACTTGACCCTGCCAGCAGTCAACAAACCGCAAGCATGCCAACTGTATGGCAAATGCTTCCAGATAATTGATGCTCCAGAGATCCTTTCTGCAATCCAGCACCCCTGAGCCATCAACTCCTGACAGTGAGCCTCCCAACCCTGGAGGCTTGCATCTGTCATGCGTACCAGTCAGTCCGGTGTTAGTAGGGAAATATCCTTCCTTAAATGATCCGCTTTCAGCCACTAATGCATTTGATGCTAGTCTTCACCAGTAACTGAAGCCATATCGAGAAGTCCTAATTGTGGACTCCACTGTGCACTGAAGAGGACATATATGTGCACTTGCCCCCGAAACACGTCTAGGGTGGCTATCAAGCAAACACCTTCAGGTAAGACCTTACCACCGGGCGAACTGTTTGCCAATAGTTGCACCTGTGCTATCCATTTCTGAATGCAGGCATCCATGTCAAAACGAACACCAAGATACTGCAGTATCTGAGATGGCTGCAACTTGCTCTTGGTCAACCATCCAACCAAGAAACATCAGCAAGGAAACCACTTTATGCGAGGCCTGAAGACACTCTCCATGCCCTTGGCTCAAATTATCCAAATATCCAGGTACGAGTGGACCAGAATACCATCTTGTCTCATCACTGTCGCTACCACCACAAGAACCTTGGAGAAGGTCCTGGGCATGGTGGCCAAACTGAAAGGTAGTGCTCAAAATTGAAAATGTCACCCCAAAACAGTGAACCACCAAAGCGATGATACTCCTGAATGGGAATATGAAGATACGCCTCAGACAATCCAGAGACAAAACGCCCATGACTGTATTGCCATTATCACTGAGCATAAGATTTGCATGCATAAACGAACCACTTCCAATGACTATTGGCTTCCTTTAGGACCAGGATGAGCAAAAGGAAACCTTCTTAGGTACAATAAAATAAATGGAATAATGGCCTGTACTTTGTTACTTAAGCACTGGAACCATGCCCCCCCCCCCTTCAGCTCAGGGGCCTTGACAACGTAACTTCCACTGCCAGCCTCATTTCCAGAGAGTCGCAGAAAGACACCATGAAGTCATCCCGAGGAATACAGAAATCCAGAGCATGGCTATTCCTTATCACCTCCAGACCCACTGATGTGATCTTGACCATCCCCGACAAGAGGAGATAGGCGAACCCCTATCTCCAGTTCTAGGAGGTGGGTTGGCACACCTTCATTGAAGGGGTTCGAGAAGCATTGCCACCCGAGCCTATGCCCCACCTGGGCCGAAACCTATGCAGAGGTCGAACCCTCTGAGAAGGTGCTTCTCTATAGGGTCAAAAAATGCTAGAAACCCCTAGCATGGCCCTTCAAGTCGAAAGAGCGCAGCGCCTGCTTTTAACCCTCTTCTAAATGAGGAATTTGGGACTCACCCTGCCTATTGGCATTTACTCTAACTCACTCCCAGCACCAAGAGTTATCCTTTAAGGACAATTTCATAAGATTATACATTGAAATTGGAGCAGCTGACCAACACCGCTAACACCGAAGCCACCCCTCTGGCAGAGAGAAAGCAAAGTTGCTTACCTGTAACAGGTGTTCTCCTAGGACAGCAGGATGCTAGTCCTCACATGTGGGTGACATCAGATGGAGCCCGGCACGGAAAACTTGTATCAAAATTTCTAGAAACTTTTGACTGGCACACTGAGCATGCCCAGTATGCCACTATCCACACTCCATGCAGGGTCTCTCTTCAGTCTCGTAAGAAGATTATGAAAAAATAAAATAAGCTACACGAACCCAACTCCACGGGGTGGCGATGGGTTTCCTGAGGGTTAACATCCTACTGCCCTAGGAGAACACCTGTTACAAGTAAGCAACTTTGCTTTCTCCTAGGACAAGCAGGATGGTAGTCCTCAAATGTGGGTGAATCCCTAGCTACAGGCTGGCCCTGAAAAATTATGGGACCAAACAAACATCAAACAGGTGCCAACTCAAACCAGGGGCATTAGGTAGGAAGAGTTGGGTTTACAGCTGAAAGAGGTTCCTGAGGACAGACTGGCTGAATCTGCTATCCCGGTGGCTGACCTTGTCCAGAAAATAATGAGCTGCGAAGGTGTGGAGAGAACTCCATGTCGCAGCTTTGCAGATCTCCTCCACTGGAACTGCATGCAGGTGAGCCACAGAAGTCGCCATGGCTCTGACAGAATGAGCCGTGATGTGCCCCCCCCCCCACAGTTGCAGTCCTGCCTGGTCAGAGCAGAAGGAAATGTAATCTTCGCTCAACACCATAATCTGTGTGAATGGCCTTGGGCTACCGGATGTGATGGGGGGGGAGGGGTGAGGCCTCCTCTCGCTGTGGCCGCTTTAGTGGCAATGCAGCAAGCACCAAGGCCAAGCAGAGTCCTGCACTGCATAAAGATAGCGACTGATGGTGGTGCTTGGCTCAGTCCTTCCCCAGCGCCAAGGACAAAGATAACAATCTAGAGGTCTGGGACTTAGAAGAAATTGATACTGGCTGATCTCCAGTGCCCCCTTCACCCAAAGGCCCCTGGGAAGAAGACTCCGAAGGAATGAGCGGTTCCCCTCAATTCTTGGATGTTGATGCCAGACTGAAAAGAATCAGACTTACCCAATCCAAAAACCTCCATCTTGTCCAGCTGGGCACGGCGGCCCTTCGGGGTCATCTGAGCGCACAATTCGTAGCCCCAAACTTCATGCAATGCTCCAGGCACAGGATGCACATGTGGAAACATTAAGAATATATTCCGAGGGCACTGTGGGCACCGACAGAAGCCCAAGGCTGCCATAGGGCATACAGAAGACTGCAAGGATAGAACGATCGGCGGATACAGAGGTGAGGAAAAAGGAAAAAAAAAAACTCACCAACTGAAGAAAAGTGAAGGGGAAGTGGAAAGAGACCCAGCACATGAAGAAATTGAGAAAATACACACTTTGGGGAGTGTTTTCCGCAAAAAAGAGCACGAGCTCCAGAACCACGAGACAGTAGCTCCATGGAAGAGAAGAGGCTGAAGAGAGACCCCTCATGGACACGTGGATAGTGGCATGCTGGGCATGTTTAGTATGCCAGTCAAAGTTTCTAGAACCTTTGACAGAAGTTTTCCATGCCGGGCACCATCTGATGATGTCACCGATGTGAGGACCACCATTCTGCTTGTCCTAGGAGAAGGACCAAGGAGCAGCCCGCAACCGCCAAAAAGGCGGCAGCCAGTTCCATCACAAACAAGTGCAAGCCACCAGGGAGCAGCAAGGGGCTAAGTTTAATTCATTGCTGTCGCCTCAAGGCCCGCATAAGGATAGTCTCAACTCTCCTATCCTGTGCTTTCTCTGATGCCATTCGCCCTTCTGCAGGAAGGTCATCAGCTTAGAGCCTGCACATACTAGTGCATCCACTTTCGGAAAAACGCAACTGCTCTCTCTTGCTGTAGGATCCCGGATGTACAGCCCTACCAAGGCTTGTCTGCTTAACAGTTTCTGGAGCTCCCCATTCAAGGCCAAACAAGGCACTAAAATGGGTTTCTTCTTTGGCTCAGACATGGAACCAACACCCAGCACTCCCTGTTTCGTCAAAGACAGAGATCAGAGCTGGCGACCCATCTATATGACTCCAAACCTGGAGGAAGTTCTCTATCCTTCAGGGAGTAAGGATCACCCTTACTCATCGGAGCCAATGGGGATCCCATCAGTGGAACCCGCAGCAAGCTGGGGTGGACTCAGACACTTATCCATGGCACCAGACTTATGGGGACTCCACAGCCAGCACTCCTGAACTTGCAGGTTTGGCTGGTTCCGCCAAACATTAGAAAGGACTGCAGCTCTTGAAAAAAATAAAATTCCAAAACCAGGGGTTGTCAGAGAGGCGTCCACTGAGAAGTCTTCCCCTGCTGAAATTTCAGTTGGGAGAACCTCAGAACCAGGCAGAACTTCTGACAGATCCCCCCTCCAGTCCCATTCCCACTTCCTTCTGGGAAGGGCCAGGCTTAGCTAAATATGCAGGAGACAACTCTTCCTGAGCCTCCAGGCAGTGCTGATAAGATTAGAGGGGACATCCTGCTGTGAAACCTGAATATGGCAAGCAGTGCAATCGCAAGGCACTTAGGATTCTTGCTACTGGTGCCATGGTTAAGGCATCCACTAGTAATACGCTTACATACAAGCGTTTGACAATTGTGTGTCCAACTGTGCGTCCTGTACAAGGCAAGCTTGGACAGGATGTCCAAAAACAAGATGCTCAGACTTAGGGCAAGCCAAGAATGGGACGCCTATATTTAAGATAGGTACGTGCTTTTGGGATGTCCTATCTTATGATGAAGAGCTTAGGTGCTAGGATCAGAGGAACACATGAACTATGGACACCCAAAATTTGGACGACCAATCCATGCAGTCTGTATGGATGCCCAATCTGGACGTGGGCGTGAACCGATCTCTGTTTCATGGCAGACTTGCTCAGGAGGTGCACAAACACTGCCGCAGCCTACCACACGGCATCTCAGAAAAGCCTGAGAGCAGGGCCAAGCCAAAAGGCTGCTCAACCCTCCAAAACTGCTGCAATTCCCCAAGCCCCTCACAGAGGTGGGAATGAACATCGGATCGACACGCCAAGGCTCAGAGACCAGAAGGGGAGAGGAATCCCTTTCACTTATGTTTTATTTATTATTATTTTTTTTTTTTTACATCCCCTTATCTGAGCTCAGCCTGTCCTGGCTGAGTACAGAGTCAATCTCTGGCTGTGAGGAGGCTAATGCCTTCACTGCCATGCTCGGCTTCCTGCACCTGCTAGCCTCTCAGCTGATTCTCTCCTGGCAGCTAAGGCCATGCCGGAAAAACAGCTACCAGACTGAGGCACTCGACTGAGAAAGTGATCATGAGATATCACTTCAGGAGAACTTGCCTGAGAGCGTGACCCATAAGGTATCACCCCAGGAGAAGTGGTGCATGATAAATCTCCTTCTGTCTTTTTTTTTAAACAATCTCCAGTAGGGAGATGCATGTCCATCTGCTGGAGCCTGAGAATATGAGCTAATGTCAGAGTAGAGGTATATATATCATGATGTCAGTTTTGCTCCATCTCCATCTGCTGGTGGAGATGCATAATCCACTGGTTGTGGATTAACCTCTCTGAATGCTGAGAAACTTGCCATTGTATGGTGGTCTTCGGAGTTAACAGACTCCTTTCCATTTTTCTTCTGCTATGTTCAGCATTCTTAGGGACTATGAAATTATAGAACACCGTTCCTATTCACAGAACAACCAAAGGCAAAACATCTCCTCCAATTCTTTCTACCTGCCACTTAAATTCTTAAAATCTAAAAATGAAACCAAAGGACTTCCACTCCTCCCAATCCTCCCTCTGAATTCCCAGGTGGTGTTCCCACAGGAGAGAAGCCTAGAGCTGCACTCAGCCCTATAGAAAATGAAGGCCTAAAGCAAACACTCCACAACTCTGAGGAAATAGAGGGGCCAGGAAGAGGAAGGAATCAGCTCCACCTGGAGATGCAGACTAGACCGCTGCAGCATTCGAGACCATCGGAACAAGCATGGGAGGCCCTCACGCTGAGCTACTCTTTTCTTACGGTTCCAGTATGACCAGTTTCCACCATACAGATACTCGCCTTTCTCAACCCCTCCCCTACTTCTGTGATAGGGCAGCATATGGAGTAGTCTCTCGCTCTCCCCCCCCTCCCAGTGTATAATGGCACAATACACATGCATTACAAACTACCGAATGTTTCCCGCACTCCCTAAGAGATGCCACAGCTTCCTGTCCTACCTCAGTCCACTGTCCCTGCCTGACCAAACCACAAAGGAAAAGGAAAAATACCCACACCCACACACCCCAATTACTTTACCCTCGGACGGTAAACAGTTTGTTTGTTTTTTTCTCCTAAAGGAGACTGCTGAAGAGGAGAGAAAAAAAAATGGGGAAGGGGGGAATTCCAGTTACTATATGTAACCGGAAAGAACTTATTTTTATTTATTTATTTATTGCTTTTATATACCGACATTCGATCGAGATATCACATCGGTTTACATATAACTAAACAATAATAACTGGAAGCCCCCTAGACCACTGGCTGTGCTCAAGACTTTCACCTCAGGAGGTGCCCACCCAAATTCCTATCTTCTTCACCAGGCCTTAGCATGGTCTGCTTGCCTGCCATCAGCTGGACACAGAATACTGGCAGGCTGAGATCACCATGGAAGACTAGATACAGAGACATCAGCAAGCCTGATAGTCTATCTGCTGGTTAGGAGGTATAAACCCACATGTCTGGACTACTACGGGGGATAGATAAAGAGGATTACTTTATGTTGGTCCAATAAAAAATAGTCTGCCCTACATGGTTTCAAACGTTTGTGTATAACATTTTTAAATATTCTGTTGGTCCAATACAAAGCATAAAATCTTGAAAAGAATTCTATATTAAGGTACCACACACAAATGGCGTGTGAATAACTTTTGTATTCTTTTTGGAGGAACAATGCAAGTTATTTTCAATATCTTAAAGAAAGCAAGGAGACAAAAGTTACGGCATGTCACACGCAGCTCTATGCTGCGACAGTAGCTACTAGCATTATAAGCTTAATCTGAAGTCTCAGATATGAGGTACCAATTCCTAAGAGGCTTGGATAAGACCAGAAAGTCTAGTTCAGTACCTGGCACCATTGGACAATGTCAGAATAATCTGGTTCTTCAGATCATAAACCTTGCCCAGCCAGCTTTCATAGGCTATATAGTCTCCATACATGAAGGGCTAAAAGGGGAAACAAAAACAAGACACGGACCTATATATTAGAAATAAAATGAAGGTAGAAGGCATTCTCCCTGGCAGGACTTATGAATTATGCATATTCCATTAGCTAGCTGTTTTTTCTCTCACCACCACCTTAAATACAAACATTTTACAGATGTCTTGACGCAAGCTTTAAAATTATTCATGAAAAAAGATTTTATCTAGAGCATTGTGTCCAACTTCATGAGCCATAAGAAATACAAAATCCATTCCTGCTTTCTGGAAACATACACAGTGCTACCACCTTGCCAAATGGCTTGATCAGGACACGGATTTTTCACACATTTTTAGTACAGTGCATACATAATGCTAAAAAAAACCCAAACAACATTAACCTGTTCCATTGTGTTTACAGATATTAAAAACATCTAATGACATTAAACAGTTTATTTTAAATTATCTTTAAGCTTCAGTTTTCTCTGCAAGATCTCATAAATCAAATTTTTTTTTTAAACTTTCTATTTTCAGATCTCATTAATTTACTTTCATGCACTGTTAAGAGTGGGCTCAATAATGCTATCAAAAGGTTTGGCCCCCAGAATCATCATCATTAACCCACATTATTCCCTTATCAATCTACTAGTTTAAAAAGCTATGCATGTGTGGGGAGTTACACAGAATGCGTGAAAATTCTTTATGATATATGGGGCCTCTCTCTGACTGCTAAGAAGCATCTTGTCTGTTTTCTCACAATGCTGTGACAGCGCACCCCCCCCGAATTAGCTTCATAATACTAATCAGTCATCATACGTAGTGGATATAAATCCTGAATTTGAGACACCGTGTAGTCTGGCTTAGATATTTTATTACTGCATATATATATATTAGTGTTATCTCCACATGAATATAAAGACTTGCAGCTACAGGTGAAGTCTACTTTTCCTCCTGAAACCCTGATTTGAGAGAGAAGCAACTGCCCATATGTCCTCACCCAGATATGTAATAAGTCTCTGCTGTTGACAGGATACAGAACACAATTTGTTCCCACCAGCTTCACTGCACAGTCGATACCGACATCAATCACTGTACCACACTGACTGTCCTGCAAGAAAAGATTTGAATTAATTTGAATTACTTGAGAAATGCTGGGCTATTATACCATAAGCCCTCCCCACACCCATGTTGGGTTTTCATGCATGACCATCTAGTGGTCCAAATGTCCTGGATTATTTTGATCTGTCTGGAGTTTTTCTCCTCCCCACCAGTAAAACATACTGCAGACTGCCCTGGCAGGCACTCCTTGTTCTGGCTTTGATTGCTTAAGAACTGCAGTGGCTCATCCAGGATTGTTACTAGTAAGATGATCACTGTCAGGACAATACAGCACGGTGTGCTCAGCCAAGGGTCCATCAATCCCAGGGCAGGCGTTAATTGCTGAGCAACCCGGAAAAGTATACAGAAAAGCAGAAAATACTGCGTTTCTGTACACCCTCCGACTTAATATCCTAGTGATATTAAATCAGAGGAACCAAAAATAAAAAATAAAAAAAAATAAAAAAATCTGCCGCCCGGTCAGCAGGTTAGAAAAACAGATGCTCAATTTTACCAGCATCCGTTTTCCTAACCCATGGCTGTCAGCGGGTTTGGAAACAAAATGCCAGTAAAATTGAGCATCGGTTGTCTGAACCCCCTGACAGGCACTTCTATGCTAATAAGGAGGCGCCAGGGACACGTTGTTGTCCCTAGCGCCTCATTAGCACGACCCCTCATTTAAATACAGAATCGTGCGTCCCAGGAGAGGTGGCTGGGCATGTGTTGGGAGAACAGGTGCTCAACACAGGGCACCCACTCTCCCGTGATTCTTACAGTATCGGCCTGTATGACCGTCTGCTCTAGCAATATGCCCAGGGCATACAACAATAAAAAGAGAAAAATAAAATGTTAGAATATAGTATAGGTAAGAACAAAGACAAAACCACTAGTAAGCTACACCAGCCATTCCAAAAAGACCTAACCAAACTCAGAACTTTTAATGATATCCTCCCTATAATTAACCTTTCCCACCCATCCAGCTACTCCACTTTATCCTCCCTCCGGATTAAAAAAAAAAAAAAGAAGAGTGTAACCAACTCTCAGTATTCAACAGTAAACTGAAAGTAAAGGAGAAACATCCCTTCAAGCCTAATTTAAACCAGGCAAAAATGAAGCCAGCATAGCCAAATACTTGAACATAAGATATGCCATACTGGGTCAGACCAATGGTCCATCAAGCCCAGTATCCTGTTTACCAACTGTAGCCAATCCAAGTGGCAAGTACCCAAACATTAAATAGATCCCAAGCTACTATTCCTTATTGATTAATAGCAGTTTATGGACTACTCCTCTAGGAACTTATCCAAACCCCCAGTTACACTAACTGCTGTAAGCACATCCTCTGGCAATGAATTCCAGAGCTTAACTATATGCTAAGTGAAAAAGAATTTTCTTTGATTTGTTTTAAATGAGCTACTTGCTAACTTCATGGATTGCCCCCTGATCCTTCTAGTACCTGAGACAGTAAATAAAGTGATTTACATTAACTTGCTCAAGTCCTTTCATGACTTTGTGAACAACAACTTTTCCTGTTTCCAAAAGGTCAAATCTACTTCTTCGTGCAGTTCTATTGACACAATATTAAAGAGTATTGGAGAAGAGTAACTAAAGGCTTTATACCTTGTAGTCATAGTCAATTTAACAGCAGCCAAATTAGGCATTTTCAACAGCAGTTACTACTACTGAATCTCTCTCGTCCCAGAATACAGTAACAAAAAAAAAGCAACACTGAGGAAACAGCCTTACAAATCTAGGCATCTTCCTTGCAGTTACATGTTTGGTACATATAAGAATAGTCTGGCTAGCAATTAAAGTATAGGACTGGAATATGATTGTTGCATTACAGTTCTGGCTTATCTCAGCATAAAAGAGTGTATGATTATTTGATTTTATATTTTGCCTTTCAGGGATTTCAAGGTGGATTACAATCAAGTACTGTAGGTATTTCCCTATCCCCAGGAGGGCTTACAATGTAAGTTGGTATGAGAGACAATCAAGGGTGAAGTGACTTGTCCAAGGTTGCAAGAAGTGGTAGCAGGATTTGAACCCTGGTTCGCAGCCCACTACTGTAAACACTAGACTACTTCTCCACTCCAATTAAGCTGGAGGTGGTGGCATGTAGTTTTAGCATTTAGAATCTTATTCAAGAGAAAGGGTTATAAAACTAAATTACTTATACAATATAAAGTGAAATATTTAATTTGTTTAATTTTAGTACAATGCAATGTAAAGTATAGCAGAATATGAACAGTTCTGAATGTGACCATAGGAACAATTATTCTCTTTTGCACAGATCTGCATTGCAGGGCTGCTTCTAGAGGTCATCCTTAGCCAGGTAGAGCAAGAAACTTAATAGTACATTTGCCCTGTCCTTCCTGAGATATATAATCTGGCAGGACATGCTAATGAGTCCACAGTGTTTCTTTCATATTGTGTTTATATGACCCAGAAGGAATGTGGCTGGTGGAAATCTACAGTTTGGTTTCATTAGCTTTCTACAACATATATACTGATGAATGGGATGGACAGCCTGCTTTATCTTATGTCCGATTCCCCAGAATTAAAATGATTCAAGCACCCTCTTTTTTCAATCAATACATTCCTGTTCATCACCTCTCCTCAATATCTGCACTGCATTTGTCAATTTTCAGAAATTGATAAAGACTAGAAAATCAAACTCCAATTACAAATAAAACAATTAGTATGGCTACCCTATCAGATGAGTTACAGTAAATACTACCAACTGCTGAGATAAACCTTTAGAGATTGCCAGAGCAATCCACTGTAGCAGCCATTTCTAATATAGTGGAGGAGTAGCCTAGTGTTTAGAGCAGCAGGCTACGAACCAGGGAAACTAGGGTTCAAATCCCACTGTCGTTCCTTGTGACCTTGGGCATGTCACTTTACCCATTGCCTCAGGTACAAACTTAGCCAATACAGAAAAATGTGCGGGAGAGCTGGCGAGTGCCCACTCTCCTGGGCGCGCGATTCAGGAGGGTGGCCTATGCAAATTAGGGCCCGCGGTAAAAGGAGCGGTGGCTGTCAGCGGGTTTGACAGCAGACGCTCAATTTTGCCGGCGTCCCTTCTCAAACCCGCTGACAGCCATGGGTTCGGAAAACGGACACCGGCATAATTGAGCGTCAGTCTTCTGACCCGCGGGCCGATTTCTAATTTTTGTTTATTTATATATATATATTTTACTTTTGGGGCCTCCGACTTAATATCGCTATGATATTAAATCGGAGAGTGTACAGAAAAGCAGCACCGGCAGAAATTAACGCCAGACTTTGGGCAGGCGTTAATTTCTGAAAGTAAAATGTGCGGCTTGGCTGCACATTTTACTTTCTGGATCGCGCGGGAATAACTAATAGGGCCATCAACATGCATTTGCATGTTGCGGGCGCTATTAGTTTCGGAGGGGTTGGAAGCGTGTTTTCGACGCGCTATTACCCCTTACTGTATAAGGGGTAAAGCTAGCGCATCAAAAATGCACATCCAAACCTGGGCTAACTGTGCCCTCCATCGGAGCGCACTGTACTGTATTGGCCTGTTTGATTGCAAGCCCTCTGGGAATAGGGAAATACCTACAGTACCTGAATGTAATCAGCTTTGAAGTGCCAAAAAGCAGAATATAAAAAAAATCTAAATAAAATATTCCAAGAGTTGCGATTAGCAGAGTCCTGGCTCTTAGTGATTTGGGTCACTGATGAAGTGAATACTCATATACCATTACTTGTTGGAATAAGCTCTTCTTTTCAGAAGTTACTGCTTCTGTTGGTCACTAAAAATGTCATGTTAACCAAGCATGCTTACAAGCTGGCTCTTGGGGGACAATTTCTGCGAGAATAAGCAGGTTTGCTTACCATAAATGGTGTTTCCGTAGATAGCAGGATGAATTAGCCATGCTGTCTGGGAGCATCGACACTACCGGGAGTAGGCGGAGCTTCCCTCAGTTAGTGTCAGAGTTTTCAACTCTGTGCGCCTGTGCGGTCGTCTTCCCGCGCAAATCCATTTCTCTTCTCAGTCTCTTTGTAACCAAGCGAGGTGTATGACCAAAATGTCTAGAGTAGAAAATAGGGACTGTCTAGGGAGGTGGGAGGGATCACATGGCTAATTCATCCTGCTATCTACGGAAACACCGTTTACGGTAAGCAAACCTGCTTTTCCCTGTCGATAGCAGGGCTGAATTAGCCATGCTGTCTGGGAATCCCACGTTCCTGGGTTGTGTCCGTATAGGTTAGTGTTAAAGATTTAGGACCACAACCCTTGTAAAAGTAGACAGTCCTAAGGCTTGGTAGTGGTTGACAAGGCTGCAGTTCCTAATGCAGCATCTGTAGCAGCCTGTTTGTTAATACAATAGTGTGATATGAAAGTATGAAGAGAGAGGACCAAGTTGCTGCTTTGCAAATGTCTATGAATGGTACTCGTCAAAGATGAGCAATTGAGGTTGCTTTCGCATGTTATTTGGTGCGCTTTTGGTTTGCTCATGAGTTTGGTTGAACATTTGCTGTAACAAAATTCAATGCAATAGCATAACCAGTTCGCTATGGTTTGATTGGAAACAGATTGACCTGGGTTGTTCGGATTGAAAGAGAAGAACAACTGAGATGGTCTGGATGGAGAGTGAGTTCTTCGCTTGTAATAAGCTAAAGCTCTTTTGTAGTCCAATGAGTGTAAGATTTTGTCCCGGTCATCGAGATGAGGCTTTGGTTTGAAAATGGGTAAGGTAATTGATTGAGATGAAATGGAGTAACTACCTTAGGTAGCAATGATGGGTGGGGTCGCATAGTGACCTTATCATGGTAAAATTCTAAATAAGGAGAATAATGAAGCAGAGCTTGTAATTCGCTAACTCGCCATGCAGATGTAATGGTGACAAGAAAAACTGTTTTCCAGGTGAGGTATTTGATGCGACAGGAATCTAAAGGTTCAAAGGGTGGAGCCATGAGTTATTCTAGTACCATACTGAGATCCCATGGTACTGGAGGTTTTGTCGTTGGTGGTTTTAAATGTAGCATGCCCCGCATGAATCTGGAGATGAGGGGATGATTAGAAATTGGGAGACCGTTATGACAATGATAAAAACGCTGCAATGGCGCTAATGTGTACTCGAACTGAAGCATATGCTAAACAAGAAAGGTAAAGCGTATGGAGGTATTCTAGCAGTTGGGCTGCTGTGGATGAGAAAGGATCTAGGTGACTAGGTGCACACCAGTCTGCATAGCGGCACCATTTTCCTGCATAATTATGTCTAGTAGACTGTTTTCTAGAGGCAGTTAACACATCTTCTAGATACGAAGGGAGGCCTAAGTGGTTTAATACAGTTCTTTCAATCCCCATGCTGTCAGATGGAGGGAGTGATGCATCGGGAGGAGGAGGGTGCCCCCTTCCTGAGTCAAAAGGTGAGAGTGGATCCCCCAGTGGAATCGGAGGGCATATGGAGAGACGCATGAGATTTGCATACCAAGGTTGCCTTGGCCACGCCGGGGCTATGAGGAGCAAGTCCGCTACATCTTGAATGCATTTCTGGATTGTCCTGGAGATGAGCGGAATGGTGGGGTAGGCGTACAGAAGGCTCCCTGTCCACGAAATGAGGAAGGCATCTGGAGCGTATCGAAGACTGCTGGGGTAGATTGAGCAAAAGCTTTTCATTTGACAATTTGTTTGGGTGGCAAAGAGATCAATTGTCGGGACATGCCATTGTTGAAAAATTGTTAAGGCTACTTCCCGATTTAGAGTCCATTCGTGTGGATGGAATACTCTGCTTAAGCGATCCGCTGTTACATTGTCTAGACCCGGCAGGAAAGTAGCTTGAAGCATAATTCCCTTCGCGGTTGCCCAATGTAGGATGCGAAGTGCTGCCTGACAAAGTATCCATGAACCTGACCCTCCTTTGTTTATATAGAACATCACGACCTGGTTGTCTGTGTAGATCAGACTTTTTCCCATGAGGTGCGGAGAGAAGGTTTGTAGAGCTCTCCAAATTGCTCGAAGTTCCAGGAGAATGATTTGGAGTGCACTTTCCCGAGTAGACCAGCGGCCTTGAGTTTTTAAGTGTAGAAGATGGGCTCCCCAACCTTTCCGGGACACATCGATCGTAAGGGTTAGTTGATGAGGAGGTAGGCGGAAGGGCGCTCCTCCTGATAATTTGACGGGAGTCATCCACCATTGAATGTCCGTTTTTATCTGATTGGTGATTCATACATGGGAGGAAAGAGATTGTTAGAACTGTGACCATTGATTTTTCAGACCCCATTGAAGACGTCTCATATGAAGTCTTGTGTAAGGAACAACATGGATAGCTGCCGCCATGTGGCCTAAGAGCTGACGGACCAGACGTGCAGATGTTTGTCGTTGCTTGTGCAACTTCTGAGCCAGGGAGATGAGAGTGAAAGTCCTGTCCTCCGGAAGGTAGGCCCTCACCTCCAAAGTGTTGAGGAGTGCGCCAATAAACTGCAGCATTTGGGTCGGTTGCAGATTCAATTTTTTGTAATTTATCAGGAATTCCAATAACTGGAGACAATCTATGGTATGACTCGTGTGAGCTCGAAGGGTAGCTGGATCCGAAGCAATCGTCCAAATAAGGAAAAATTTGGATGATAATTTTTGGAAGTGAGCCACCACCACTGCTAAACATTTGGTGAAAACCCTTGGGGCTGAAGAGAGGCCAAAGAGCAGGACTCTGTATTGGTAATGTTCCTTCAGAGCCTTGAAACAAAGGTAGCGCCAGGATGAAGGGTGCATGGGAGTATGCATCCTTGAGGTCTATGGAACATAGCCATTCGTTGGGATGTAGGAGAGAGAATGTTTTTTTAGGGAGGTCATCTTGAATTTTTCCTTCTGAAGGTATTTGTTGAGGTTTCAGAGATCTAGGATTGGACGAAGTCCTCTGGATTTTTTTGGAATGAGAAAATAATGGGACTAAAACCCTTGGTCCTTTTGGGACAGAAGAAATTTGAGAATGGCGTTTTGGATGCAGAGAGTGTGTAGCTCTGCTTGAAGATATGTAGATTGGGATGATGTTCCCAGAGGAGAAGGAACGTATGGAATCCTTGGAGGGATAATGAAATTTAAGGAATAACCTTCTTTTACAACATCCAACGATCTGTGGAGATGGTTGTCCAATTGGTATAGAAGTTCAGCAGGCGACCACCGATGAAAGGCGGTGGGGGTGGCTCAGGGTTGCTCAAAAAGCCGGTGTCTGCTTTTGAGGTGCCGAAGTTGATTGCTTTTGTGGACATTGTTGATGAGGACATCCAAGTGATTGTTGAGTTGGAGCCTGATATCACTGTTGTGAGTAACTTTGTGGGCGATAAGACTGGTATGGCCGGAAGGCAGGTCTCGGGAACGACCTTCTTCGGAAGGTAGGGAAAAATTTCCTGTAGGATGATTGAGAATCCGTGGGTGTTGTGAGTGCCAACACCACAGTTTTCTGCTCTTTAAGGTGTGCAACCGTTTCTGTAAACTTCTCACCAAATAAGTTGTCCCCATACAAGGAATGTCAGCCAATCTGTCGTGCACATCTTCCCTTAATGAACTAGCTCTTAACCAGGCCATTCTGCAGGCTACGATGGCTGTTGCAGATGAACATGAGGAACATTTGAAAAATTCGTATACTGATCGCAGTAAATGTCGTAGCCCCTCCTCCATATCAGTAAATGGTTGAGGTAAAGAGTAGTCAGGAGCTATGCAAAGTGGGTGTAAGTTTTGCAGAGTTTCAAATAAATACTGGATCATATCGAACTGATGGTGCTGAATTCTTGTAGAAAACATGGACGAATGGTAGACCTTGCGACTAAAATCATCCATGGATTTATGCTCCTTCCCTGGAGGGGAATTAGCATGTAGTTTAGAGCGCTTAGTCTTAGAGCAGACTCTACTACAATAGAGTTATGAGGTAATTGTACCAAGTCATATATGGTGGAATTTCACATTCTATACTTTAAATCAATCTTTCTGGATGCAGGTCCTGTTGAGTATGTTTTTTCCCACATCTTGTATAAAGCAGGAGTTTAATACGTCATTTGGGGGTAAAGCTGTGGGTTCGGGTGGCGTATTGAAAAGTTTTAAAATGCCAAGAACCTCTGACCTAGGATCTGGAATTGTTGCTGTTTGTATTTTTTAAGAGATTCCCCACCTTCTCTATGAACTTCGCGTAGGTTAAGTCTTCTGGTGGGGAATAGGGCTCTGGAAGGCCTTCTGGTGGGTCTGAAAGCATGCCCGTGGAGGAACTGGGAGAAGACGTGGAAGTATGAGAAAGTGGGCTATCTGGTCTTGCTGGAGTTGGAGACAACACCAGTGGAATAGGGTGTGAAGGCCCAGGAGGAGGAGGTGGTGAAGATGGAGTCACCGGTCTTGGATAAGTAGATTGAATACCTTTTTTGAAGATTTACAATGCTTGATATATCTGTAGCATTGCCATGGAAGCAAGATGAGTCTGTGGCCTGAAAGGAAATGGCGTTTGCGGAACAGCTGATAAGAGGAAGCACCGTGGAAGGCACTGTGTGCTCCCAAGTGCTCTTTGGAGTGGGATGCATTGTAGATGCCCCACTGGAAAGTGAAATACCACTGAATGATGGAGCCCTAGATGAATCAGAGTCGAAAGAGAGTTCCACATCCGAATCTGGCCTTGGCGCAATGGAAAGAAACTGCTTTTGAAGTACAAGTTTCGTTTTTTGTGTACTTTTCCGAGGCTGAAGTGTAGTTGGTGTCCCATGTTTGCTAATGCATTCATGGTGCGTGGATGTGCCTTGATGTTTCGTTACGCCATGATGCTTTGATGCGCCGTGTTGCATAGGCAATGCCGTACTGCATCGTCATGCGCCGATGTGCTTCGACGCTTCATCGATACGCCGTGCTCCAAACGTCTACCTTCATGGATTCGACACCTCGAGCCAGATTGCGAACTTTTCTGTGATGCAAGCGGGGTAGCGGGAACAGAGCCCGCTACCCCGGCAGTTTTGAGGGGATTTAGGAGGAATAACCTCGACTCCTTTCAATGGCGCTGGGCGTTTGGCTGACCTTGCCGATGTTGAATCCCCTGGTTCCGACGACGCAGGTCTTTTTCCTCAGTTCTTTTGAGTCTTCTCCGGTCCCAGAGAAGATTGTGTGGAGGGCGCTCTCAAACGTGCTATTCAGTCCGCACATTGTGTTCTGGCCCTGGGAGACATCCGACCGCAGTCCCTGCAAGAGGACTGGTTGTGCTCCAGGCCTAAAGAAATATAGCAATAATTATGTCCATCCGTAATGGACATAATTTTGCCACATTGGCAGTACTTAAATCCGGAGTGTTTAGGTGCCATACTGTCTGAAAAAACATTCTTGAGAAAAATCGCTGAAATATCGCAAAAAATCTGACGAGGAGAGAGAGAGAGAGGGAACCCCGCGTGATATCAGCTGGCGGAAAAAAAGAGACTAAGGAGAGAAACTGATTCATGCAGGAAGATGACCGCGCAGGCGCACAGAGTTGAAAACTCTGACACTATCTGAGGGAAGCTCCGCCTACTCCCGGTCGTGTCAACGCTCCCAGACAGCATGGCTAATTCAGCCCTATCGACAGGGAAAACACTGTAAACTTGACCTTCTGCCCTCTTTTCTCCCCCTCCTGGGGCATTTTTGGAAAAGCTTTGAGAAGGTGCTCTAGTAAAAGCCATGTTCCTTTAGCAAACAACCTGTGCTTTTCTAATGAGGGTTTCTGCAGTAGAGTGTGTGTGAGAAAATATAATGGACCTGCATTTCAGACTTTTAGAGCAGTGAAGGACATATACCAAACAACTTTGGATAAGATGGAGCTCATTTACTTGGTTTCTCAAAAAACCAATCAAAAAGTATCATTATGCTTTAACACAAAGCATAGAAAAGCCCACACCTTTGTCTGTTCTTGGACCTCTTCTTTTTGTGTGACTCGTCTGTGTGCTAGCAATCCTTTTGCTATCTTTCTATGTGATAATGTATAGCTCATCTCATCTGTGATTTCCATTTCTGAATGTGTCTCAAATCTAGAGAGATACTTTCTAAAATTGAATACAGATAGGATGATCCTATGCTTTTTCCTATCCATTCCCTCCCCTCTATTCTTGGTTCTCGTATTTGCCATACCCAGCCTCTGCTGAGAATGTAATCACTTCTCATCGCTACCAGTGCCAAAAGACTGCTGGTATCAACTTTCTAATGCCACTAAAATTCACTTTTTTCTTCCTCCACTGCTAAAAAGCTCTGCCTCATGCAATAGTGATCTCACATCTGGATTTCTGTAGCTCACTGCTGGCTGGTATTCCCTCATCTACAATGCGTCCACTGCTCACCCTTTTCTTGTTCTTTATATGGAGAACAAATCTATTCTTAGAAAGAGTAGTATCTTTGCTGCACAGAGTTGAAACGAAAAGACTACTGTACCAAACAGATTTTAAAAGAAAGTTACCATGCAGGGATAAAAAGCATAGGGGGTCCATCAATATGCCTACTTTCAAAATCAATAAAGTGAAGAAAATCTGAACAGGTCAAAACAACAAGCAGGAGAGAGAGGTGAAGTGGCACTTACAGTTGAACTCACGTGTCGGACTACATCACGGGGCACAAGAGAGCGATCCTCGAGTTTTAGCTAAGAAAGAAAAAGAAAATTTTAATGTAAAAAAAAATGTAGGACTGCTTTCAGGGGCTAATTGCTATGTGGCAGGTGCCTCAGAACACTGCTCTATATCAGCCAGTAAAGCATAAACGCTCAATATCATTTCTCCTATTCTCTACATAAAACTACTTCTGCAGCAGGAAGGCTTCACTTATATACTATATATTTGAACTGAAATATATATATATTTAAATATTTTCCTATATATTTATGAATGGACGAGCATTATTAAAAACCAGAGGTCCAGTTAATTCTTGACTTGCATTTGGGAGAACACTGGTTACTAGCGATTCAGTCTCGAGCAAGACAACAAATAGCAGCTCAGAGGGGGCAGCAGATGCCTCGGCCTGCTATTGGAATTCCTTAAATCTCAGTTAACTGCCTAATAAGGAGTCCTGTATTTTTAGTTTTCCTGGGTTCTTCTTGAAAAAAGTGGACAGGTATAGAAAAGAATCTCTCTCATTGTCCCTTCAGTCACTATAAAGTTAATATTTGCAGTAAGAGTCACTGCTGCTTTAACACTAAGAATAAAGTCAAACGAGTTTATTATTTTATTTTTTTTTAATAGCCAACACTTAGCATACTTCGTAAACCAGCAAGATATGTCCTCATGATTGCCGGTATATAAAAACCTTAAATAAATAAAATAAATAAATAAAATAATAAAAAATAGGTTAGTATATTTTTCCACAATCTGGACATTCCTTATCCAGAACTTTTCTAACAATAATTTAAGTCTGCATGCAATCATTTTCATTGTATTACTGGACATATAGAGGTACAATAAATCCCTGCCCAAATGGCTTGGTAGGTACCTGAGGCAATGGGAGATAAAGTGATATACCCAAGGCCACAGAGATTTAGTAGGAGAAGTAGAGCTTGAATCCTGGTCTCCCTAGCTCTCAGCCCATTGCTCTAAACCACTAAGCCACTCTCTCTCTCTAATGGAAAATTCTGCCAAATCCAAACTACTGCGAATGTTATTTTTAAAAACATGGTGTGCCCGATGTGTTTCTTTTTTCTTTTACTCAATGGCTTGAATTTGTCTTAGTGTGTGCTGGTCATGTAAATTGGTGGGGGGGGGGGGGGGGGGAGAGCTTCAAAACCCAGTTCTTGCAAAAGGTTTGCATCTCTTCTAGAAAGATGTTATCAACCACTGAAAAATAAACATTTACAGGATCTACATCTACCTAAAAATTAGAGAAAAAGGAAAGCTTCAAATTAAGAAAAAAAAGGTTTTGGCTCAACATGAAGTGCCTTGAAGTTACTATATTTGAAAATCTTTATGCAGCTTCATCTCTTCTAGTGCAGCTGTAACTGTAAGCACAAATACCAGATAACACACTGGATACTGACCGGTAGCTCTCAACAATGACATGAAAGAGCATAATACTGGAACAGCATGAACCAATCCAGTGCAAGAGAGGGAGATCTGAGACACTTGTGGTAACTTGGCTGCCATCTAGATATCAAGGAAACTACTTAAAGAAAAATTACAAGAAATCTCTCTCTAATTTGCTACATTTGTATGTGGTCACTGTATCATGCTACAAAAATCATACCTGCATTAAGTTTTTGGGGCATTTTACTGATTGTTTTTGTTATCTTAGGGTCTATCCCACCAAAAGTTACCCCTTTCCTCAATACAAAAGACAAGGACATTCTCATAGGACACAAGGACCACAAAAGTCTACACGAGAAAAAAGGGAGTTTACGCATGAAGAATAGCTTTCGCTCAGTGTGCATAAAAGCATGTGAAAAAGTATAACAGCATGCATACTTTTATCCACTGGAGACAGGTGCACACCAATCTTCTGTAAAGTATGCACACTGTATAATGGCGCACATGTTCACAGCCACTCAGAAAGCAAGATGACAATCCTCATACATGGGTGACCACACCTAATGGAGACTGGCACAGAAAACTTGTGTCAAAGTTCCTAGAACTTGGAACGAAAGATGGCAATAGGCAGCTAGGAAACTGAGCTCCTGACATCACAGTACATTTTTACCTTTAGTTTGCAAAGGGTCAGAAAAGAAAACTCAAATTGGTAGCGTCCCCTGCTACACCACTTCCCTCTACCCCGCGTGGCGCTATGGACGCCCATGTAACTCAGGGTGCATCGCCATTGACACAAAAGCTGTTGGAGAGGTCTGGGAGGGAAAATTTGCTCTCATCTCCCCCAGGCTAGATGGCATCTCTCAGCCTGGTGGGTTAGAATACCTCTAATCAACCAGATGGCTGCTAGGCTCCTGTCTTCATAGCTGGGGGAGTCGTTAACCGATGATGTCAATGTGAGTGCTGGGGATGCTGAGAGAATCAGTGCTACTGTAACGACCAACATGCTGGCCAGTTCAATCCTGCACCCCGACTCGGATGCATACGAGGAGAATGCTGGAAGTATTGACAACTCTGTTCCTGTGGCCAGTCAGATTTCTGTGCAGGAGAACTTCAGATTGGTGAGACCCAATGTATTTATCCTAGAGTCCATCTGGGAAGCCATAGAGAGTTTGGGGACTGCCATTATTTCTCAGGTTTCACCTTTACATCAGAAGAATATGAATTTGGAATTTCATATTTTGTTCTTAGAGAATTCCAAGGATTTAATCGTTACACAGATATCTGAAGTCCAAACTAGTGTGACTTATGTTAAAACCTTGCAATAAAGTCTGCTTAAAGACAATTTTTCTTTCCAACAAAGTGGAGAGTATGGAAAACACCGAGATGGAAAATTCACAAAATGCAAATGTTGACATCTGTGCGCTCTTGGTCACACCCAGGGATATGTTTAGAAGATATACATTGGAAGTTCTCAAGATCCCTTAATCTGCATCCCCACTTATTGCTAGGAACTATTTGCCGCCCTCTAAATGAGAAGCTGAGTTTAGAAGACCTCAGGAAATTTCTCCTATATCTGACAATCCCTTGGATGTTACAGTTTTATTGGAAACCTCCGATACTATGTCCACCAAACCCTCTACATTGCTGGTATCTTTGGTCCTGGACTCTGACAAGACAATGGCTGTTTAGAATGCATTTTAGACATCGAGGTGACACTTTCTTACAATGCAAAATTACGGCATTTCCAGATGTGGCAAGATCAACCCAAAAGGAAGCAATTTCTTTTGATAGACCCAGAATTTTGCAGCTGGGGGCTCAGTTCTTTCTTAGACTCCCCTGCAAATGTGTTAAATAATGGTATTATGCATGTTTATGGTTTGTTTGTTTTTTTTTTTTTAACCGAGCCAACTCACAAATTTATTAGCGAGAAAAAAAAAATATATTCAGATCCTCCTACTTCTGCACCTAGAGCTCCAGTGCAGTGTAAATTTATGTTATTTGAAGTCCAGGGGTTAGCTGTCCTGTTTATTGTTTCTTATACATAGTATTTGGGTTTCCTTTTGGATTGTGATCTTGGTTTTCCTCACATTATGGACTTGTTCACTAGCTGATTATTAATGTGTTCATGTTCTCCTGGATATTTGTTTATATTTTGTGTTTTTACAAGTTTATCTTGATGCATGTAATTTGAAACTGCATAAATAAAAGGTTTAAATAAAAAAAAGTTTCTAGAGCTTTGCTTCACTGAGGATGCCCATGCATGCTATTATACCACATGTCCACATGGTATCCCTTCAAGCTTGTATTTTAGCAGTGAAGAAAATCAGAGAAACCAATTCCAAGGAGATGTGGGCATGTTTTGTGAGGACAGACATCCTGCTGACCTCTGAGAGCACCTGTTATAGGTAAGCAAATTTGCTTTCTCCAAAGACAAGCAGGATGACAGTTGTGCATGGGGAATCCCTAGCTACAAGTTTCCCCCAACAGAAAAATGAGACACAAACAACTAGTGTCAACAGGCACAACAATATTTTTTGTTGGGAACAAGCCTTTTTTCTATTTTTTTTATATGTAACTTATGAGGGCAGCCTGTAACCAAAACAAACTGATCCTAGGAGAGAAGAGAGTTGAGTTCTATACCATAAACAGGTTTCAAAGGGCACACTGGCCAAATGTACTATGACGTCGGCCATTCCTGTCCAAATAGTGACAGGTGAATGTGTGACTCCATGTCGCACCCTTGCAGATGATCTTTATAGGGACAGATTGCAGGTGAGCCACCAATACTGCCATGGCTTGGAGAGAGAGAGCCTTGATATGGCTCGCCAGATTCAGCCCTGCCTGGACATAACAGAAAGATGCAATCTGCTAGCCAATTAGATATAGCCTGTTTGGCTATGGTAATCCCCAGCTTGTTTGTGTCAAAGAAAACAAAGTTAGATAGACTTTCTCTGGATTTTAGTCTGCTACACGTAAAAGGCCAAGGCTCTCTTGCAGTCCAAACTGCTTGTTCACCCTTGGTGGCCATGTGGCCTGGGAAAAAAAAAATGTTGGAAGGATGGTAGACTGGTTAAGGAGGAATTCCAACACCACTTTAGGCAGAAACTTACTGTATATTCTTGTGTATAAGTCAAGGGTATATTTTGGGCCCCAAATCAATATTTATCTGGTCACTCGTGGATAAGTCTAGGGTAAAACCTAGGGCTGGCCTTCCCTGTTCAATCCCTCCCTCCTGTGTCCGGGCCATCTGCTACCATTAAAACCCTCCCCCCTAACCCCCCCCCCCCCCAGACCCACTGAAGTCCCTGGTGGTCCAGCAGGGGGCCCCGTAAGTGATCTTCTGCTCTGCCAGCCATCAAATGACAGGGGCCGGCCAATGGTACCATTAGCCCCTGTCACATGGTAAGGGCAAAAGGGCAGGAGATCGCTCCTGGGCCCCCCACTGGACCAACAGGGTCTTCAGTGAGTCTGGGGGGCTCTGCACGACATGCGTACAGTACTCATGTATAAGTCAAGCCAGCAAATTTATGCCAATTTTTTTGGCATAAATTTCTCAACTTATACACGCGTATATACGGTAAGATGGGTGCATAAGACCACTCTGTCATGATAAAATTTGGTGTAAGGTGAATAAGTTACTAGTCTAGAGATCACTAACCCTGTGTGCCAAAGTGACTATCAACAAAAACACGACCTTCCACGTCAGGTACTACAGGTCACAGTGGCTCAAAAAGAGCTTTCATCATGTGAGACAGAACCAGGCTGAGGTCCAAGACACAGCAGGGACTTGATGGGAGGCTTCAATGAAGCAGGTCCTGCATAAACCAGACAACTACAGGCTGCACAGAGATAGACTTACCTTCTACATGGTGCCGGCAGGAGCCATTTGTGCTAAAGTGAACTCTTACAGAATTGGTCACGAGACCTGACTCAGATAAATGAGGAAGGTACTCAAGCAGTTTGTGTGTGGGGCAGGAGAAAGTATCTGGAACCTAGATCCACCACTCAGCAAACCTCCTCTATTTAAAACCATAGAATTTTATAGTGAAATCCTTACCCAATGCTAAAAGAATAAGACATGTCATCAGATAACTTGAGTTGCAAAGTCAACTTCTCAGCAGTGAGCAACAGGGACTTAAACATTGGGATGGCACCTGCTTTGGGATGGGATGGCACCTGCTTTGGGATGGGATGGCAACCTGCTTTGATCCCAAATGGTGAGATCTGAGGAAGTTCCCAGTCTGACGGGTTCCCTGATGGACATCTCTACAGGAGTGGAAACCAGATCTGTCTCTGCCAAAAGGGAGCTATGAGACATATGGATTCTCCATAAATCACTCACAATTATCCACAAAAATATTCACCATCAGACCCCTCTTGACCTGCTACACCCTCTCAAATTGCACTCGACGGCCAGACCTTTAAGGGATGCATACAAGGGATCCTAGTATGTCCCTCCTATCAAAACTGTACACCACTCATACATCAGAGACAGGACATTTTCTATCACAGGTCCCTCCATCTGGAACACCATGCCTCCTGACCTCAGGCAGGAAACTTGCCTACTAACTTTTAAAAAGAAACTTAAGACATGGCTGTTCTGCCGAGCCTTCCCTGCCACTAGCCCAACAGCCTGACTAAGAATTGTTCCATCACCTATAAAAATAAACAAATGCTAAAAAGTGCTTATAAGTTATCATGAGGTCGGCTCCTTGCCTCCCTCCCATACTCTATTGTATATAGTACTTTATCTTCGTTCTCCCATTCTTTTTTCCTACTCCCAGTTAAGGCATCCTTGTTATAATGTAACTTTATGCTCCTTTTAAAATGTCTTTTATTGATTGGTTGGTTATAGTTATTGCTTAGTTCGATGTAAACAGAGTTGATTTGATTTGTATCAAGAAAGTCGGTATATAAAAGCCTTAATAAATAAATAAAATAAATATGGTCCCCTCTGAGCTTCAGTGTCTTTGCTACTAGAGGGATTAGAGGATATCCTTACCCTGCCCCAATCTAGAGTAAAAGGCTTCACAGACTTGTTCCAGGCAACAAGTGCTTGACAAATTAGAGTGGAACTTTGTGTCCCCTTGGAACAGGAAACAGATCTATCACTGGTGTGCCCCAGTGGTGGAAGATCTGATTTATAACCCTCCTTGGTAAAGGGACCACTTGTGGGGTTACAAGGACTGATTCATTCTGTCTGTGAGAACATTCTCCATTCCCACCAGGTAAGTAACCCTGAGCACCATCCTCTAAGAGATAACCCAGTCCCACAGCTGGACAGCCTCCCAACATAGGAAATATGAACCCATACCTCTCTGTTTACTGGTATAATACACTGCCACTTGGCTGTTCATTTAGACAAGGATAACTGATCTCTGAAAGCCTTTAGAGAGTGTACCCGAAATGCCCAAAGCTCAAGGAAGTTTATTTAATCCAACTTCTGGGCAGACCAAAAGCTCACAGTGTGGAGCCCATCTACTTAAGCTCCCCAAACCAGGTTAGATATATCAATTGTGAGGACAATTTGGATCGTGATTCCTCTCACCAGATTGGAATTATCACACCGCTAGTACAGGGAGTCCCTCAGTGATTGACTGACCTGGATGGTGGTCTCGTACATCTTGATTGACCTGTAACCACAGAGATCTTAAGGTCCATTGAGCTCTCCTCAAATGAAGACATTCCTTAGAAGTGACATGTACCATTGACACCATAAGGCCCAATAGCTTCAACATGTCCCATGCTATTTGCCGACTCATCTGTATCTCTTCCACTGCAAGCATTAGGGTAGCTGCTCTTTGCCCAAGTCTGGTCTAGCAGAGCTCAGATAAACTCCAATTGAGATGACAGGCTTCAGATGAGACTTGGGGTAGTTGACAACTAACCCTAGTACCTCCAACACCTGAAGAAATCGTATACATTGATGCCTCAGCTCCTGCCCAAGATGTGTGTTTGATTAGCCAATCATCCAGAGAGGATGAACGTGCACCCCCATCAAGGCCAGATATTAAGTAACCTGGGGCTCCACTATCTCAAAAGGCAGAACTTGATACCAGAGGCAATTGTTGACCAGGACTAATCTAAGATACTTCCTGTGACTGGGGAAAATCTGGAGTGTAAGCATCCTTTAGATCGAGAGCGCATAGCTGTCATTAACCATAACTACTCCTTTCGCACCGCCATACTTCGAAACATCTCTCCTCAACCAAAAACGCCGCGGCTGCGTTTTTGGTTGAGGAGAGATGTTTCGAAGTATGGCGGCTGCGTTTTTGGTTGAGGAGAGATGTTTCGAAGTATGGCGGTTCTCAAGTTTTGAAGTAAAGGTGGTTCGTATGCAATAAAAGGACGACATGATGAAATGATGGTCGGCAAGTGCTAGGATGAAATACTTGTTTGAGAATTTAATGGAATGATATAGTGACATCATTTTCAGACGTAAAGCAGTTTCCGATGAAACTGCTTTACCGCTGTCTATTTCCGATGAAATAGACAGCGGTAAAGCAGTTTCTGATGAAATAGACAGCGGCTTAATGGAAGTTATAGCATTGGAGTATGGGTTTCCTGTAATGCTGAAATTTGGGCAGTGAAGTTGAGATTCATGAGTGAAAATCATTATGTAAACAAAATCCCCTGAAGAAACCAACGGGAGAAACAGGAGCTTCCTGTCGGGATGAAATCAAAGAAATTGTAATATCGATTATGTTGGGATATAAGTTATGAATTTCATGAAAATGAGAACAGCAACTTAACAAGGAACTCAAATGGGATGCAAGTAAAGAAATTGTAATATTGATTGTGTTGGGATGTAATTTATGAAACATGAAAATAATAATGGTAATTTAATGAGGAATTCCAATTACTATTCCTTTACTATAGTAAAGGAAACTTGTGTTAAATGTAACAGAGGTAGAAATTGGGGTATTCAATAAATGAGGAGTATGTTTACATTGTAAATTAGGGAATGTTGCAATAGTATTGTTAAAGTGTAACAAGTTTGTATTGTCAGATTTTAATAGTTTATTGTTGTATGAGTGAATGTGGTGTGTATGGTTGATATAAATAGATGATGTGTTATGTTTTTAAAGGTTTGTTAAAGAATAAAAATTGAACACAAATTTCATTGAAATACACGGGTATATTGTTTGTAATACTTATCAGTGTTAATACCTGTGGTAGACCCAGGACAGTTTTATTATATATTTAACTCACAATAAACTCAGTTTGAATCTTTCCAAAACAGAAATACTCTTATTAGGAAACCCCCATTTTGAGAATATTCCATCTGTCATCCAACATAACTGCTCAATTAGCATAAGTGCACAATCTCAATCTCATCTTGGATCCAAAGTTAAACTTAAATTCACACATCAAAACTTTATTCAAAAACTTCTTCTATAAAATCAGGTTATTAAAAGACATGTAAAACCCCTCATTGATCCAGTTCACTTTCACACAGTGGTTCAGTCTCTTATCCTATTTCAAGGCTTACCACAAATAACTACTTGTCTGTTGCAACTCTTACAGAATTCAGCAGCACGGCTTATTCACAATGTTAAATTCCACAATCATATTACTCCGGTTCTTCAAAAACTACACTGGCTTCCTTTCAGGTGGTGCGTGCATTACAAAACCTTACTGATTGTTCACACTCTGATTTACAGCAACAATACTTCTTGGCTCTCGGCATCTTTACATATCTATACCCCATGCAGAAACCTCCGCTCCAAAAATAAACTCTTACTCCAAGTCCCTTCACCAAAAACCACCAGATTAGTTTCCACAAGGGAGCGTACTTTTTCTATAGCTGAGCCCATACTCTGGAATTCAATACTGACTGAAATGCGATTAATACAAGGTAAAAATACATTCAAGAAAGCCCTTAAACCATTACCAATTCCTCCTTGCTTTTCCCGATTTATGTAATTCCTGAAATTCTAATTAGTATCTTATTTTCTTTTATTTAATTATGTTATTAATTTATCCTATTTTGTTTGCTCCCATTCTGTCTTATGATTTTATGTATGCTTTTAATATAACCCGCCCCAAACTTTGGAGGGGCAGGATATAAATACTTTTAAATAAATAAATAAACCAGGTGCCAACGGGCACACCACCACCAGTGTTGTTGGTAACTGAAGGGAAAACAGCCTGAACCCAAACAGGCCCTAGATGGGAGAGATGGGTACTACTACTACTACTGGATAGGGATGGCCAAAGTGACAGTAGATTTGGCCTGTCTGTCCTTCAGAACCTGTTTTGAGATGTAGTACCCATCTCTCCCGTCTAGGGCCTGTTTGGATATGCATGGAGAGAACTCCACGTTGCAGCCTTACAAATCTCCTCTACAGGAACTGCTCGCAAGTGGGTCACTAACACTGCCATGGCTCCGACAGAATGAGCCTTGACATGACCCCCAAGGTTCAGTCCTGCCTGGGTATAACAGAAGGAGTAGCAATCTGCTAGCCAAGTGGATAGTGTCTATTTGGCAACTACAATGTCCAACCTATTCTAGTCAAAAGAAATAAAGTTGGGTGGACTGACTATGGGCTTCTGTCCGCTCCAGATTGAAGGCCAAAGTTCACTTGCAGTCCAAACTGTGCATTGCTCGTTTGCCTGTGAATAGGGCTTGGGAAAGAATGTTGGCAGGTCGACATCTACATGAGCTCTCCACCCCACGGGTGGATATATCCATGGTTAGAAAAATTTGGGTAGGGGGACTTTGAAACGAGATCCCCTGTTCCAAATTTGAAAATACCCATCACCAGAACAATGATTCCTGGAGAAATGGGATGACTGATGCAATCCTGGAAACTCAGAGTGGCCTGCAGCCATGGTGATCTCACAGTCCATTGGGCTCTGCGCATGCCAAGGGAGTGATATGGACGATTGTGGCCATGAGGCCTAACCACCTCATGCGCCAGGCTGACACCTGCTGGCTCTGTTGGATCTCTGCTGTGATGGTCGTCAAGATGATGGCCCTCTGGCAAGGCAGGAAGGCCTTGGCCTGAGTAGTGTCTAACAGGGCTCCTATGAAGTCCAATTGAGGTGCCAGGCAGAGTTGGGACTTTGGGTAGTTGAAAAACTAACACTAGTGACTCCAGCACCTGGATGGTCAGGCACAAGGACCTGGTGGCCCCTGCCCGAGATGTACTCTTGACCAGCCAATCATCCAGATACGGGAAAACATGCACCTTGCACTTCCAAGCCTGTGGAGGTGCACCGCCACCATAGCCAGGCATTTTGTGAAGACCCATGGGACTGACGTGAGCCTGAACGGCAACACTTTGTACTGGAAGTGCTACTTTCCCACCACAAATCTTCCTGTGACTGGGGAAGATTTTGATGAGTGTATGCATCTTTTAGGTTGAGGGAGCATAGCCAGTCCTCTTATTGGAAAAACAAAAAAAGGGGGGGAGATTAAGGTGCCCAGGGAAGCCAGCTCGAACTTTCTTTTTTTTTTTTTTTAGAAACTTGTTCAAGGCCCTTAGGTCTAGGATGGAACAGAGTCCTTTTGTTTTCTTTGGCATCAGGAAGTACCTGGAGTAGAATCCCTGTCCTATTTACCCTGGTGATATGGGCTTGACCACTCTGGCTGTTAAGAGGGAGGAGAGCTCCACTAGTACCACCTCCTGATGTGCTACTTGCCCCCAAAACGGGCACAGAGCGCAATTTGGCAGGTCACAAATTCAATTGGTACCCCTGATGGATAATGGACAGAACCCACTGGTCAGAGGTTATACTGGGCCACTGGTTCGCAAAGAACTGCAGCCTTCCCCCGACCAGAGAGTCCATCATCCCGGGTATGGGCAGCTGACATATGCTCCCTCAACCCAGGCAAAACTCTGTCCTTGGAGTTGACTGAGGAGCCAGCTGGGGCTTGGGTGCTCTCTGCTGCCTGGGATGGCCATGGGAGCCCTGATGGAGTTGATGGGAGAGAGGAGGTGGAGTACAGTACTTCCTTTGGCGAAAGACAGATTTCCTTGGCCCCGGTCTTGCCAGCCTCCTAGAAGAGGAGGATAGGTCCACAGTACTGGCGGAGAGTTGTTGGAAGATTTCATAGTGGTCCCAAAGTTGAGCCACAGTATCCTTAACCCTATTTCCAAAGAGATTCTCTC